>NC_067196.1:12962115-14162115 GCF_000699445.3 Schistosoma haematobium | reverse complement strand
ATACTGCATCTTGAACTTATTCAACCAATATAAAAATGTCCCCTACCACACCATCTGACATATAGCTCAATCGTAGCACCCTCGACTTATAAATGTACTCTAGTAATGAGGTTGTTAAAGTCCTGTGAAGAAGTCTTCGTTTTCGAATATTCCATAGAGGTTTTAAATTTACTTAAGTTTAGTGAAAAACTAGTAGCAATAAAAGCAGTAAGTATGGAATGCATATAAAACTATTTACTTGGCTACATGTTCAAATGCAAATGTAACGACTCAAAAACAAGTTCGGGCGTTCGATGAATAAGACAAACATGCACAAATTTGTAGTCTCCCTTTCAACGTTCAGTCTGTGTCCAATATCTAACCCTTTTCCATTTACTTGGTGAGTGAAAGCTGCACTTCATGCCATTATCTTTAATGAGGATTCCACTTGAAGCTCTATCACTTTGTTTGCTTTCCTCATCTGGTAAGTTGGGATGTGTTGCAGCAGCGTATTTATAGAAGACATAAGTAGTTTTAGATTTTTGAAATGGAATTCTCGGTAGGAAATAATGCTTTAATGTGTGTCGCGCCTACTAAATGAGAAGAATGTTAGACATTGTACTTTAACTGGATATTAGGAAGGGATGATTATCCTTGTTCGTGTTCAAGTTTTATTTGCAGTTACTCATCAGAAACAGATCACATCATCTTAAATATATGTATGTAAAATTTAAAAAATCGATGATTATCTATGTACATAATATTTACAGTTTCCAATGATAATTTCACTAAATATACGGGAATCTAGAAACGCGTCATTATTTTACAGATGGGAGATCTACAGAATTTCAGATGAGAATATCAATTGTATCCTTTATACAGGTTCATCTATTTCCTAGGAAATAAATAAGGTGATACTTTAGAAGTATAAAACAAAAGAAAAAACGAAATAATATAAAACTTGAACGACATTACTTATATACATTGTTGTAAACTTACAACGTAGGGATAAAATAACTGTTTGGTTATTTAACTGAAGTTCGAACCGAAGATTACTTTTTAGGGAGGGGTAATTAAAAATCTGAAATCCAGGAGGGTACACTGAGAACTCAGTATACATGACGAAATATACATCCACTTACTAAAAATGGGTAACGGTATAATTAGGTTCACTCAATAATAAGCTTTAATTTGACTCACCACTTATATTTACATCTTTGTCCGTCCATAAATTACTGTTAATTATTTATGACTCATCACTTGTAGTGTTCTAGTCTAGTATATACCGTGGTTTATTAACGACAGTGTGTCATAATTTATATACATGATCATGTGTTTTGAAATCTGAATAATAGAAATTAGTGTGCAGTTCCTGTCTGAACACCCTGAAGTCGGAAATATTCCATAACAATTAGAGTGCAATTACACAAAAATATCATTTCTTGCATTTTGGGTGACTACCAATGAACTATTTATATAACTCACCACCGAGAAACCAAACAAGTAAGAGGTAATTCTATTAACTAAGTGACTGATCATATTTTCTAGCAGCTTATAATAACCCCAGATAAAATCTAAACGGCAAATTAAACACACAAGCAAAGGAGCGAAATGCAAAAGAAAGTTTTCCTCGGTGTAGAGAGTCATGAGTATTTATATTAATTAACATGACCTTAATCGTCCAGAAAGTTCTACAAGTATACTAAATATACGAGTAAAAAGGTAATTATCCAATTAAAAATGTAACACGTGATGTCACCCTACTAGATGTTTCGAAGAAACGTCCATTCAATCCTGATTGCATAAAATATTTCCAAGAGTTTTCTGGGACCCTACTGAGTTTTCCGAGGAGCACTTTGAAACTACCTAACAGCCTAACTTCTATTAGAATATAAGACTTCTTCAGACAGCAGATATAGCAATGAATTAGATGTGAACCATTGGTTTTTTACTCTTGTTCTTATCAGCTATTCACTCTTTTATTATTATTCAATACTATTCGAATCAATCATCACTTTATTTAAGCGCTGCTCTTAATGTGAATAATATTTGGAAATAATAAAACTACAAGGCAGATTGAAGATCATCACTGAGCTTTAGCAAACCTTTTTAAAAGCCAAGGGTCATTTTTCATCCCACAAATTTAGAAAGTATTAGTGAAATAATCAGTCTACAGTGAGACTATATATCCACACAACTAGAAATATAATGAGGAAAATAAACGATAGAGAAAAACTAGGAAAACTATTCTTCAAGCCATAAGAACTCACAGTTTTCTATGTGTAATTACAAACAATTGAGTTATGCGTTTCTGCTATTCCTGTAACCTTAAATTTTCAGCTGATCTATAGACCGTCACTGTCATACATTATTCCCAAAATATTGTAAATAAATCGAGGTTGGTATCCTGATTTTTACTTTAATTGCCTTATTTTTTTAGACAAATTATATTTCCAATTTATTGTGTCGAGGTCTAGAGGTCTATGTTATTAGGCATGTACCGTTTGAGTAAACGTGATCATCTAATTTTAATATGAAGGTTATCTACTACAGTCATCTCCTATTCAACCAACTGACCAGTGTCTGTAAAGTAGATTATTAGTCAGCTAATAGGAAAGTTCCTACTCGCGAAACCAAATTATTCACAACCGAATTCATGCATTCAGTCTCAAGGCTACACTAGGTAGCCTAGCATACACAAGGACGTTTACTAGTCCCAGAGCAGATTTTCCTAAACATTTAACAACATAACCAGTGGACAGATTGAGGTCATAACAGTTTAGAAGGTATACATGTCTGTCGTTGATTGCGTTACAAATACATGGTATGTTTTTAAAACGGTAAACAAAAAGTGTACCTTTAATATCCGACCAACCATATATAGACTGCCAGTGACAAAAACATCACAGCAAGTTGTATTATCGGCTTCATCATAATTACTATATTCACACGGAAAATATTTCAAAGCCTGAAGAGAAAAACGCTGCAAGTTTTGCATCCACTTTATAAAAGCAGAGAAAGATTTGACATGCTTTGAAGCAATTGAATGTGATGTAGAATTACTACCGGTGTTCGATTCCGATTCGAGTTGACGCCATATATTGAAGCATAATTCATCATGCGACTCTTTACTGGGAAGAATTTCTAGAAAACATAAATAAAAAGTCGATTTACTATTTATTATTAATCAACTAGAATTTACTAATGAGAAATAAATGTTGAACTGATACAATATTAATGTGAAGACTAATCGGACACCCAAACCGAGATGGATGGTTAACTAAGAGTGAATTACTTTGAACATTTGACCTAAACGTCCAGTTCAAAATCTAACGGGACAACATCAAGAGACGAAGTGCCACGATAGCCAATGACTGGAGCGATTTGCTGCACCATTCATTCTCTTGATATCTATGTGGACAATGGTTTCAAGTCAAGACTTTCCAACTTCCCCGAGAGAGTCCTTCGTATCCACTAGCCCGGCTTAAGCGTACGAATTCCATCACACCTTCTCCTCTGTAAAAAAACATAGTTAGCATTTTAAAAAAGTAGGAAGAACGTGCTTAGAAGGGGTTATAAATGAGCGATCATATGTAGGAACTTCAGGATAGAGAAAGTGATCCCATCCAATTCCGTCATACCAGAGTATTTCATTATTTGAATCAACGAAAAGTTTACTAGTACAGAAATCGAGTAGCCATTATACTAGTTATAGTGACTTGATGTATTGCTATACTTGGCTAAGATTACCCTCAGATGAACTCACTAGTACATGACTAAAAGCCTCAGAAAGGAGCACTATTACAACACTCAAAGTTTCTGTATGCAGAGAAAGCTACTGAACTACGTACTTTTCCTGAAGTTTGACTACAATCAAACGAAATAGGATAGAAAGATCTAGAGCCGAGTATATATATATGATACGTACAGTTGTATTAGCGTCAGCGTTGACCATTGTTTCAACGAACATTCAATCTAACCATGATAAGCGTACAACGTTCCGGTTGGCTTACAGCAGTATCAAATGAAGAGGAGTGAAAAGAGTAACACTGATTACAGTGGTGAGGTAAATGCAACGACCACGTTATGAGATGAACGACTGATATTAAAAAAATGTATAATATCACACGAAACCCAGGATTTATGAGATGATCGAATTTCGGCAATGTTAACCAAAAATTACGGCTAATAAACAGATGTTAACCATCAAGGCTATATCTCACAGCACACAGCTCAAACAAATCGACAATGACTCAGTGGATTTCTGTCATGTCTTGGTTTGGTCGCCTCATTTTCCAATTTTCCCCAGTAAAATACACCCAGCCAGATAGAGGCTGGACATACGTTAAGTATTTTCTAGCCAGTTTAATCAATGAAACGCCACGAATCTAATATTTACATAATGATTTCAAAGGGAAATTTCGTCCGAAAAGCAAATGAGATGTGGAAAATGAATATCAAAAGTTTAAAAAATGGAGCTTGACTTAATCGAAGTAAATAATCAAGTAACAAGAAAACCTTACGTGCCAGTATACAAATATCTGCACAGATTTAACAATACAGTCCTATTCGATAGTTTATCATACCTAACAAAATACTATAATATTGAATTCAGCCTAAATAAATTTGTTTGAAAGACCGTACAATCCTCAGATCTACACAGATTCGTACTAAATTATGCGATTCTGGTATAAATCTACGCACTTTCATAGTAGTTACACATATATTCCTAGAATCATGTTAGAGAGTGCCTCGACAAAGAAAGAATTGCTTCACGTTTCATGAAGAGATAGCATTAAGAATAATGTAGATTAGATAGAATTACCAAATTGACCATCGTGAGGATTGGCAAAAACAACCAAATCGAATGCGAATGAGGAAGACTGAAAAATAATAAAAATTAGCAACATGAAATATATATTATCTAATAATATAAGTGTATGGTGATTGCATTACTTATCACATACATATACTGCATAAATATCAAAGTGTAGTATTTAAATAGAACTGAATAGTTTGAGAGAAAGCTAAGGATGCTCGAAGCAACACGTGACTTCAGTTCATAAAGTTAGTGACGGTTGATCTGGGCCAAGTTAGTAGATGCAGGTTACCCTGTTGATTTCTTCAAAATAACCTCAATTAGTGATTGGAGACGTTGAGTGTCAATTTTGAATCCCTATAATGGTGTAGACTCATTTGTTTCTTTTCTTTCAATCAATCTTAAGTTTCAGTGCTCTTACACACATACCTTTTTATTCCGTTTTCTAGAACCAAATTCTTAATTTTGGATATTTCCCGCTGCCGTTAGTGGCAGTGACACACTTGATGGAGAAGCTCCGGGAGAGTTGGGAACTTTTACGTACCTGAGCAGTATCACTGATAAATAAGAATCTAATGCAGATGTGAAGGCACGAATTAGCAAAGCAACCGCAGCATTCCTACAATTAAAGGGTATCTAGAGATTAAAACAAGTGTCAGCCAATATCAAAATCAGAATTTTCAGTACGAAAATCAAGGCGGTTCTATCGTACCAAAATGAAACTTAGAAGACTACTACAACTGTCATCAAAAAAGTACAAGTATTTATCGAAAGCTGTCTACTCAAGATGATTCAGATCATTTGACCAGACATCATCAGAAGTAATCTACTGTGGCAGAGAGCAAACCATCTCCACCTGAGGAGGAAATCAGGAAAAGATGCTGGAGGTAAATAGATTACACTATTGAAATCATCAAATTTCATTAAAGAGAAAGACCTAACTTCTAATCCCCAAGACAAAAGGAAAAGAGACAGATCAAGCAACAAATTAAGGCTGGGAATTGTAGACACATCAAGAACAGCAACTGGAAAGTAGAACCGAGTACAAAGCTAGTTGGAGATCCCTGATAGGTGGTCTAGGCCACACGAGAGATGATAGGCATAAGCAGGTAGCTGGCACTACAATTATTTTTACTCCCTTGCCATTCATTATGTTAATTTTATACCATATCGGTGATGTGGGATAGTAACTTAGGCTAAGACACATTTTTTGTGTCCTTTACATTGATTATGATTGACTGCTAAGGCGTTTCTTGAGGAGTCCGATGTTCCTAGTTTTAATTTAAAACAGTGTTATAATTCCCCTTATTACGACCAGCTACTCTTATTGCTTAGTATTCTTGGACACTACTCCACTCGACAAGTCCCCAAATCAGAACACGGTTGAGCAGGAACGTAATTATATTCCAAATAAAAAGGGTGGATGGAAGTAGGAATCACAATAAGAGAGACGTTGGTATATTTATAGTTTTTCCGTAAGAAAAGTCTAGTCTTCTCCAAGTGTCCACTAGCGCTAACTGGATAAGAAATAGCGAATCACAGTGCCCCCAATATAATCCAGTACGAAGCATGCTTTAATTCAAATTATATCTCTCTAACAAACTGAGTCACGAAGTTCCACAGATAGGAACGTTACAGTTGACTTAATCAAATTGAGACTACAGCCTGGAATAGTTATATCAATCGGTTAAATTCTGAGTGGTGAGGTCAATTTTAACGACGGAGCCTTAATCTCAAATGAATTATGAACTATACAAAGTCCACATTTGTGAAAGAAATTTTTCCCAGATTTAATTATTTCCTTGCAATAGAGTGGACCTGGAATAGGTATTTTTTATTACGAAGAGATTGGAATATCAAATATTTATGGAAACAAATGTGAAATTTTCCCACAAATTCTATCCAGTTGGAGAATTTCCGAGAATATTAGTAAATATCCATTTCAAAGAATCAGATGAATAATTTCTAATAACTAAAGCTGTCATTGAAATTGTATTAATGCATGTGTCATTAAGGTCTAGGAGTTACTATAGGTAAGCAAGATATTAACTTATTCCATACGTATGATAATTAGCCTTCAGCTACAATTTTCGTGTAAGTGCTATTGTTACTACACAATTGACCGAACTAAAGCAAATAAATCTTAGTTTGAAGCTATGATCTATAAATTGAAAATAAGGTTTTTACAAAGAATAAGTAATTACACCAATTTACATTCCTGTAATCAAATTATGGCTACTTATAATCACTGAGATTATTCACATTGTAATAAAAAACCGATATGATTCTATTAGAAAAGGAATCATTTCACCGACAAAACGCTTGACATAATTGTTTCCTGATAGGTGAAATATGATATACAGAAATAGCAAAGCGATTAAGAAAATAAGGGGAAATTAACAACGATTATAATTAATAATTCGGGTTTCTTCAACAGTGGGCAACCACGACCCTGCCACACAAGATCAAATACATGGCCATCCAGCGAGGAAGATACCTTAAGACTACTGAATTGGAACGTAGACTGTCGGACTCCAGTTTCGTTGCTCGACAATAGAACGTTAGATACAGGATCTGTTTCGAATAATGTAAAGTCATAAGTATTTACGTATAAGAAAAGTTTTCAACTGAACCAATACAGTTGTTGTTGGAAATACTAGATCCCAAGAACGCACTTTGTAATTTTATTATGGAAATCGGAATTTCTCATTTTCGCGCCAAAAGCGCACACATTTACCTTCAGTTTTATCTCCCACCTGAAAGGACCTTGGATGTCATTGGTTCGTTTCCTCTTTTAGTACGCTAAATTGTGACGTCTACCAAGGACATTTGTGTACTATATATATATACGCATAAGTTGTGTGTTTGTTCGTTTGTGCTTCCGGCCGATTGTAGAATATATATTTCTCCTGGCTGAATCTGGCCTTCTCCCTCACTGGAATTGCTTAGTTTGCCCTGTTGTTGTGTTGCTAACTTTCGTCCCGTTAGCCGGTTCTAGATGATATCATGATCTCTATATACATAGCAGTTGTACAGTTCGCTCTTCTCTTTAATAGCTCTTGAAATCATATACGTTCATAACTGAAAATTATCTTGAAATGATACAAAATATTCACACACCACTACCATAGTAAATAATAAACATTAAATTCAAAGTGTAAATAACAAAACTAAAAAGAAATTATTACACTCAAAAACTCTTACTTGTAAACATTTTAAAAATGGCTCAGGATCTCGTGGACCAATTACAGTGAAAATAATAATTCGTATAGGACGTCTACCAAACAAATAAGAATATTAGAATGGGAATTAATCATGTTAAGATAAGTGCAAAACTACGTTACGTGACAAAGAGAGAGAGAGAGAGTGAAAGAGAATGAAAAATTTATCCTACGTTTCAATAGAACAAACTCGTGAAATCAAATAAATTGTTAGTGTTGAGATGACCAATATGAAACGTTAACTTGAACCAGCTTATACGCTAAATGAAATTATGAGACTCATGATTAGAATGAATAAAGGTCAAACAGAATAAGAGAAATGTTAGTTTAATTACAAATTCGATTAAATATCTGGAGGAAGATACAAGGTTATATGAATTCAATAAGAAATAATAAACTGCATGAGGTACATGAGGTTGTGTATGATACCGTTTGATAAGTTGATACACGATTCATTTTAAGAATTTTGATTGTACTAGTTAGTTTTTCTTTTCTTTCCTTTTCATTTGTTATCAATGTGTGTTCTTTTTAAAAGGCTGGAGGTAACTAATAACTTTGTATTGCTGGGGTGCGAGGATCAAATCTAGCAACATACGCTCGTTTCTTATCTTTATGAATTCATTTACTAATTCAAAACTCAAAATTACTTCATATGAAAGAATTTTGATCAAATTAGCAAATAAATGGACTGAGATTTTCGTAAATTGTGGTCTACTATCACTTCGTTAATACATTTAACAAAGTGATAGAGAGAAGTTAGTGAAAACGATTTTGTTTTGTTTTTTCACTCATCGGAAAATACAAATAATAACACATTCTTTATCGAATGTCCAGAATTTTTCAAACCAATAGATTTGAACTTGGCTTGGACACTTATACACTCTGATTTATTCATATTGATTAATAATTGTGCAGTATGGTATTAGTTAAGTCACAAAAGAAAAGTAAGATTCCAATAATTTCAGTCCCCTGTGCTAATGGGGTATGACAACTTGGAAATATTTACACACGTACCAGGTCCTACGTTGTGCTTGATTGACTGACTGAAATATTAGATTATGACGACCAGAGGGTAGAGTAAATGAGCAAGAAAAACTTTCGTCAATAAAACGAATAAAATGGTATTCAACATTTTAAAAAATGTACGAAACCATACCTGTTATTATTCGAAGCAAAGCTCTCATTCTGAAACCATTTTATTGCAGACTGACAAGAAGAAGAAAGATCAAACAGTACAAAATACACATTATGAGTGATCTGTGAGAACGTGAATTGAAGTATGAAGAAATAACAGTTAAGTTACAAGATGACCAAATACAGAAAGTGGAGAGAAAATTGAAAACCTACCATCTAGTTGGTTAATACCAGTATATATTAACTATTAAGTTACCGCTGAATATTTACACAGGAAAGTCTAACGAAAAGTAATATCTGAAGATACGTAGACAATTTCACCAATAGACATATAAATATATTGAATAAACAATGATTTCAAGATTTATTCAATTACTATTTTCTTCTTAACAAAACAAATGAAGTATCATCGATCTATGTTATGATTATATGGAGATGGTAAAGAGTCCTGCTAGTGTTCATTGAGCTAGTTGGCTTAATTATAAAACTTTTATTATTTGCCTAGACAGTATTAATAGGATGTGATTTAAGAAAATGAATTTGTAACTAGGATTTCTTTATAAGTGGCTAGTAGATTGTCCGATCGATATGAGATTTGATTCATGGTTATCTGGCAGTAAGTTGTTTACTGAATATGCATATATATTCCAATTTCCTCTATTCCTGCGTGATCTTAGTTGATTATCATTTTTCTGACTAACTAATAAACAGATCGGGGATCATGTAGGAGTGAAGACCTTAGTGGTGAAGCTTTTGTGAATTCACTACTTTCCTCGGTCTGACTCTATTAAAAAAACTTTTCAATTCAGTTTATTTTCGTCAATATCTCAGAGACTGAATAGTCAGATAATAGTTCATCGTTTCGATAACTATCATAAACAACTTCAGTAGTTATATATAACAAATGATTTGAAAGAGAACAGATGGTGAAGGATTCTATACTAAGATGCAATGGCCATCCAGTGTTTCCAAGTTACCAATGATTATCTAAGTATCAGTCCGTGATTTAAAATCTATGAAAATCCTACCATTTCCAAAAAACTGTAGGCTAAAAATTTTAAACTGCTTGGATAGCTGCAATAAACATGTAACTTATTTACGAAGTACAGATTTATGTATCCTAAAATGAACTATACATCTGGTTTCATGGCTGGAATTACTTAATGGATGCTCAAATCGAAATCGGGTGGGCAGAGTTCAAAGTTATAACTAAAAGTCGAGTGATTTAACCATCAAGCTAACATCCTACACGACTAGTATCTAATAATCCTATCATTATATAACATTTCCATGATTTTCCACAAACTGCTTCCTGTCAAGTGGATAATAAAGATAAGATAAATATGCGAATTCAGTGTTGTTATCAAAGTATATATATATATATATACTCCCCATAAACATCAAAAAATTTTCAAACTCATTATTATTCACTGATTAAAACGTCTATTTGGTAGTGTGGCAAGCGATATGATGCAAGATTGCAAGCAGTGGTGTTGAAAAAGATTATGTAAACAAATGAATTTACTAGTTTTTATAACACTACAGTTATAGTCGTTTTAATTTACACGATATCATTAATCGTCATTATTATGTCTTGTGGCCGCTGAACAAGACCACGTGCCCAGTCAACAATCAGAATCGCGATCCTAATTTCGTCTATTTCGCGCCCATCATTTACTCTATAGCTTAGTGTCTCTGACATGGCCAATTACACGCCCTACCAGCACTACTAACCTCAAGCTGACACAACCAAGTTTTTATTCGTCCACGACTCCGTAGCTCCTCTCTATGCCCTGTTTTGAGTCTCGAAGCAGAAATCAACTCCTGATATGTCTCTAAATTAGGCAGGTGCGGTTTATATGCAGACAGACAAGACCACATCAAACCATAAAATGAAAAATAACAATTAAGTATAAACGAATAAAAAAGTGGCTTTGAAAGAAAGAGAGTAATCTAGTTACTTGATAGTTATACAATAAGAATGTGTGATAATCTATAAAAAAATATTTCATTAAAACCACTTTATTCTGAGTTATTTTCACTAGTCACAATCGATTTGTTCATGAATACAGTTATTGAACAAATAAATGGTTTGAGTTTATATATATATACTTAGTGTTTAACTTTACGTGCACCTTATTCTTACACTAATTACATAAGATGAAGTGATTTGCATACATTATTTACAATTTTCAAAATGATAGTTTTGGCACAGTTTCGTCTTCTGAACTGAATGATTTAATAGTGAAATTTCCATTATTACACTGAACATCATCAGTACAAACTTCAGATAGAAGTGAGTTATTCGAATTCTTTCTCATACGACTGATAGTTTGCCTTGTCGACCCTGATCGGCTACTATTGACCTCTACTTTATCATTGTCGGCATATTCATTTTGAATATTTTCCACCTGTGACTCGATGATTATTGATACTCTACCGAAATCACCCACCTGAGCTACAAATCTTTGCCATCATCAATTAAAAGTTTAGTATGCAGCTCAATCATTTCAATAAAACAACTAAAAAATTTGTAAAACACAAACAGTACATATCATGGTGATTACACAATTAATTACATGCAAAAATTACAATTCCTTTATTTATCCAAATTATACTCACTTGTAAACTTTCTACAGTATGTGCACCATCCAGATAATAAGTTATATTTTTTCGAATTACAATTTGCCATCGACCAGGCCATCGGGCGGATAACGCATCTTTGGAACAAATAAAGCCCACAGTAAATATACATATCGCTTAACCTCTAGACTAATTAGCTATTATAACATTTAATAGATAGTTGACATCCATCCTACAAATATCCTCGTCTTAACAGTTTTCGGCCATGTCTGGTTGAACACATACAAACTTCAGGCAATATTGACCTCTTTATACATAATTTCTGACTCAAAATCATTTTAATTTTCATAACGAAAAACCTTTTTACGTAATTATGGGCTGTTATATTCGAAAGCACATTTTCTCAGCTATTGATGACGTTTAAGGTTAATTAACTATGCCGTTTGCAAGATCCTACTATAGTGATTTATTTCTATATTTAAACGTATATAGCAATTTGTACTAGTTTAAGTGATACATTAGAACAATTCACTGAAATAGTTAGATGGAAAATAACTGCTTCCTTGTGAATTTGTAAGTTTATTAGTTTTCACATACTATAATCGCTACTGTAATTAGAAATCAGTGTCTATCAACATAAGCAGGTTACCGAATTTTGCTAGTTTACTTTGTATTACATGTATGGTAGTCCTACTTATATTGAAATTATATACACGTAATTTTTATCGATTTTCTGTTGTCACGATAATTGAAGACTACGCTCTACTTGTTCAATAGAAAAATCAATTCCCATTTTCATCTCAATATCTATTACTAACCAGTTGTATCATATAGGGCTCGAATAGAGTTGATGTAGCTTTTCTTTCTATAGTAACACAACAGTTGGACCGTTGCAGGCCCCCAAATGCCCTGATATGGCAGAGAGTGGGGTGGGCCCGCCCTCTCTCTCGGAATGCTCTCACATGACCACGCGTATACAGCCTCTGCCAGGGAAGTCCTACTCACTGTCTTCTCGTAGCTCGGGTGTTGTTTACGAAATCGAGAGGACGAAAAGCGAATGTCCGGCGCATTAAGTGGATTCCAAACCAATGATACACATGGGCTCCAGTATCCTGTGGGAACAAATGGCGTATGAACCAATTTTCGGTCACCGGCTACCATGGGACTGCATCTCCTCACGATGGCGAGTAAAGCCGCTTGCGGCTTCGCGAAACGTTCTGCTTATAAGCACTGGGTTTCGTCAGGCTCTTTACAACTCATCGAAGCCCGTCGGTCTACTCCGGGTGACCGTGAGTTTGACCACAAACGAAGGATGTTACGCAAGGAAATCGGGAAAAGCTTGCGTAAGGACCGAGAAGCCTGGTGGTCGAAGCGTGCTAATGATCTAGAAGCAGCAGCTGCATTTGATAACTACTGGAAGCTCTTCCAACTCATCCGAGCCACTGGCAGCAAGAAGTCTGATGTGAGTGAAACAATCTGCGAGGATGATGGGATGTCAATCACGAACATCCATCGACGTCTTGAACGATGGGCAGAATTCTTCGAAGGGCAGTTCAACGGGCCTGTTGCTCCAGCAACATCGGTCAGACTGTCCTGCCCTCCATGGCCGGTGACGACTGATCCACCAAATGAGGCAGAAGTCCCCAAGGAACTCCAACTCTTGAAGCGTTACAAATCACCTGGCCCAGATGACTTACCTTTGAATCTTTTTAAAGATGGTGGTGACATTTTGAATAAGGAACTGACGACGTTGTTTACAAAGGTTTGCGAACTAGAGAGTGTACCAACGTCATGGAGTGAGTCGATAGTTGTCCCTATCTTTAAAAAGGGTTCACGTCGTTCCCGTTACAACTATCGGGGGATAAGTCTACTTCCGATTGCGTCCAAGCTGTTGGCTTCCACCATACTTCGTGGATTGTCCAAAATCCGAGAAAGATTGACTCGCGAGGAGCAGGCTGCGTTTCGTTCTAGTCGAGGATGTATCGATCATATCTTCATCCTTCGCCAAATGTCAGAACACCGTCATACTTATCAAAGGCCAACAATCGTAGTGTTTCTTGACATCAGGGCTGCCTTCGATTCGTTGGATACGACTGTTCTCTGGGATTGTCTATTGAAGAAGGGTGTGCGTGAGAAGTTTATTAACATCCTAAAGGCCCTATATACAAACACCTCAGGCAGAATGAGGGCATACAACCACCTCTCTCTATTGGTCCATTCGAGCAGTGGGGTTAGGCAGGGTCGCTCAATCTCACCATTCCTCTTCAACTTTGCCATCGGTAACATTCTGGGAACAGCGCTGATGGATGTAAGTAATGGTGGTGTGGATCTGTTGCCTGGAGAAAGACTTCTCGACCTTGAGTATGCGGATGATAGTGTCTTACTGTGTGATAATGCCCAAGACATGCAATCCGCACTTACTCAGTTGGCAATCAATGTCCGTAGGTACGGTATGTGCTTTGCGCCTTCGAAGTGCAAAGTACTTCTACAAGACTGGCAGGATTCTAATCCTGTACTCACTCTGGATGGTGAGCAGATAGATGTAGTCAAGAACTTCGTGTATCTGGGTAGCTGCATAAGTGCTGGTGGGGGTGTGAGTGATGAGATCAATGCACGAATAGTGAAAGCCAGAGCGGCTTATGCCAATCTGGGCCATCTTTGGCACCCTTGTGATGATAGTCTGGCTGTAAAAGGTCGGATCTACAAAGCGTCGGTGATAACAGTTTTGCTCTATGCTTGTGAAACCTGGCCTCTCCGAGTTGAGGATATTAGACGACTTTCTGTGTTTGATCATCGTTGTCTCCGAAGGATTGCTAACATCCAGTGACAACACCATGTTAGTAATGCAGAGGTTTGGCATCGTGTGCTCGGGCACAGAGACGATAATGCAATTGGTGTCACCATCTTAAAACATCGACTTCGGTGGCTTGGACATGTTCTACGAATGTCGTCCCAGAGAATTCCACGTCGTGCACTATTTGCCGATTCTGAGACTGGTTGGAAAAAGCGGAGAGGTGGTCAGTGTATGAAATGGTGTCGCGGTATGAAAGAAAGCTGCAAAGGGCTGGCTTCTGTTGGTCCTTCACGACAACTTGGCTGGGGTCCTAGAGATGGTGCAACACAGTGGCTAGAGACGTTATCAGATATGGCTCAGAATAGAAGCCAGTGGCGATCCTGCTGTAACCTTCTTTCACCTTCTTCATAACAAGTGGTTGGACCTTCCTTAACTGAAAGAATTCTTCTGGTTGCATCTTTCCGTTTCCTCCATTATTATTATTACTACACTACCTTACACTAATCTGTGGTCGTTATTGTTCTTTTTTTCTTTTACGCTTCTCACCTTCTTTTTTCTCTTCCCATTCTGATTGTTTTGTGTGGCGCATATATATTCAGTGCCCCCTTGTACCAATATTTATGTGTTAAAATAAATAAATGTGTGTAGTTATGCAGGTGACCGAATATCGCATGCACTGTGCTTTGGATGTCATATGGTCAGAAGTCAAATCAGTAGAAAACCCTGAATTTCGTTTCCGTGTTACCAGCAACTTCTCACTATCACGGTGCGAATTGGTAGGCATCATGCGATTCGAACCGGCATCACCAAGCGTTATCACTGAGTCATCAATGCTGTGGCTGACATCCTGTAGAACTAAGATATTTATACGAACCGGTCACTGAGTAGTAACCAATGTCGCACATACAATAATCTTTTGCGTGAAGATTGCAAGTATATCTTGCTGATGAATAACAAATAGCAGAAAATCTCCTGATCACTTCGGAACACCTAAAGTTACAGCACGACACATGTTTTCTCGTTTTTCTTAAAGAGTGAAAACTTACTAAATAAAACAGTTGAACTCGGTTTCCATTCAGATGTCGGCTGTAAACCTGGAACAAAAAAATGGAAGAATTACAAGGAGTAAAGTGCTGAAGAAAGGAATTCATAACATACTTGATACAATACATGGATCACGGTTTAATTAACCGAGTGTTCTGCAAGCTACCAAATCATGCCCAACAAATTAAGGGTAACAAGATTTATTATGAATCAAGTGAACATTTTGAATGCACATAACAAAAATCAACTAATTCTGATTTCTTTACGTGATTTCTCGAAAATAATCTGCCATAGCCTGTTGACGACTATGACAGTTGTTGAGGGGGAGCAGGAAAGCTGCAATGGAAACATTATGCTAGTACATAAGTTCAGTATGATTCATAGACTAACATCTCCTTCTATATCGGCACACCATTACTTTCCAGCTTATTTTCTATTGTTGTGGAGTGATAGCTTGCCCTTCAATCATTAGGTAGCAGATTCGAACGGCGATCCACTCTACTTCAGTCTGGACAATGGAGTAGTACCATCAATTGTTACACAAAAATTTGAGTGTCTAAACCTATACTTGGAAATTGTGTTACATCTGTCTGTCATATTGTTCACTGAAATTCATGTTTAATATATACCTTTTTAACTTCATGAGATAATGGAGATAATATGAAATCTGTCACAAAATATCTGATCAGTGGAAAAACTCAATTATTTGAGCTTTTTCTTATTGTACAGTTTGTTTAGGCTGTCTATATGATAGAAGTAACTGATTTAAAATTAATTTCGTGACAAGGTTTAAAATAGATTGTTTTAAAAGTGTGACTCAATGAACTGATGTCCTGTTCTGATTTTTTTTCAACCTATTTCGGTCAACAGAGTGTAACGCATGTCCTAACCATCACAGCTGATAAAGGCTTTATAATGGACTTACTTTGATTACCCAGTACTCTTAGCCTATCCTCACCACTCCACTCTATGTGGTCACATTATATACGGGGAATGTTTCGAAAATAAGTGTAATCAAATACTTGAAGTCTACACACATCTACTTTCATAGACTTTATTTCGCAGCAGCAGTATATTAGTAGAGAGTAGACTGAGGCGTAAAGTACTTGCCGTATGATCGGTCGGTAAAAAAACATCTTGTTCACAACGCAAGTGATGGAAGTTGGTAAAAGTAAGATTATATAACACTATCTCAACATCTGACATCATTGACATCCAATAATTCTGTTTGCAGTCGAAATGACCATTAAAACCAGACAAATTTTCAAAAACGAGAACCATTAAACTTTAACAAAACAATTAATCAGCATAAACAAACTTTTGAAAAAAAGAACATACAATTAAGGAGAAAATAATGTAATAACTAACCAATATTTATAACGTTATCATTATTAGTAGTTCCATGTAATTTAGCAAACCAATAATTTATTGTAGTTAAACTTAAAGCAAGATTTAATAATTGACTATTAGGTATGGTATTCATATTGTCAAAAATATCTTTAAATGGCTCAGTCATATTCTCTGTAGTCAATAGTGAATCTAACGTAGGTGCAACATACAATGGACACTGGAAATCAAAAACACAAAATAGAAGTGAGAAGACACAACATTTCGATCATGTATTCAGATAAATAAAAAGTAGACTAATGCATAGAAAGTTGAACTTTGCTTAGTTTGTCTATGAAAGGTTGGCATTTTCCTGTTAATAATTTTAGTGAAGGTAATTAATTGGTTTCTCATAGTATATGTGCACCTTGAGTGGAGTGCATCGAAATTGTCATGGAATTACATCAGTCAGTCAGCTACAACGTAGGACCAGGCACATATATGCATCGGTCCAAGTTGCCATACCTCATTAGCATAACAAGGTGAATACAAAATTCATAGAAGTGGCTACTTCAATGGTAGAAATATATAAAAGAAGGACTGCATATAAAGATATAATACAGGAAGAAAGAGTTAGTTTGTAGAAAGAAAGGTATAAAGTAATTTTAAGCTCATGGTTTGAGGCAACACAAAGAGCGTATACATTGATTCTGAGTCATGTTACCCAGAGTCTCCAACCACTGGTTACGATAGTCGCGCGGATCCCGACCATACTTTTAGTAAAGTTTTTATTAATTACTATTCAACAAAAGTAAATGATGAAAGTATTTGCTTTGAAAATCACTCGATTATTGATTCGAATACTATTTGATCTACTTTATACTAATTAGTCCCTTTGATAAATTTCAATAGTAATAAGAAGATGAAGATGATCAGAACTATGTGATATTAATGTATCACACATATACTTGAAAACATATATAAAAATAAAAGATCAACTAGACTAGAAATGGAGGGTAAGAGGAGACAAAGATAATAAAGAAATAATATGAAAACAATTTGAAACCTTATCACTCTGGATAATAAGCTAATATTACTAGGGTAGCTTTAAGGTGAGAATAAAGTGTTTTTTGAATACACAAAGAGGGTTTAAATTTCCGTATGGCTAAGAGTTCAATAAATCTTAGTATACACCCTTTTACACTTTTGTACAACACCACAAAAGCCGAGTTAAGATAAATCTTATGGCATGTTTCATTATTCGAAATGTATTGAGCTAATATATCACATAGTTCTGATAATCGTCTTCTTATTTACTTTAGTTTGAGTAATCAAGTACTGTTATTGCATTCTTTCAACTAAAGTGTAGAGGTAAATCCCCAGTACCTGGATTTGTACGTGATGAATCAAATGAAAAGAAATTGTTTGTAATTATTTTTTAGAATTCAATTACACAACACATTCAGGACTTTGAATTTTTTCCGGTTAAGTTCGAGGAATATGATGTTCCATAAAAAAGTTTTCTACATAGAATAGTTGAAAGCAAATTTATCAGTTTTTGCAATAAATTATTTGTTGTCCTTCATATTTCTTCATACATTATAAATGATTACCTATTGAACAAATATTATTCTAAAGATTAGTTAGTTTATGATGAGGATTTCATAATTTAGCGATTACGAAAAACTTGTAACTCTATAGAATTATCAAGGCAGGCATATTCAGGATCTAAAAATGTCAACAGAGACCGATCAACTGCAGTCCTGAGTAACAACCGCGAATTACGAACGCTTAGTGACAAATAGACGCGCATTGAAAAAGTCAGTGGTAATTTGTGTTCAGTAGCTCAATTGAGAGGAGAGTCCCGAATAAGACAAAACTCTCTTCATGGATTCTATTGACAGCCACAATAAGACCAATTACGATAATCTAAGTTATGAACTTTTTCTAATTAAAATAATCCAGTTATTCAGAAGGACATAAGTATATACTTAAAAATGTAAATAACACTGATTTGAAAATTGTTTTGTAACTATGAGAGTAAATCACGGAATGTTAGTTCATGATGAACAGAGAAAAAACTAGTTTTATATAGTAAACTAACCTACTTTTCCTGTTCATTTTAAATGGGTAGACAGATAGCACATTTAAATTATATTTTTTAAAAAAACATAACGTGTACAATTACTTTAACAAGTTCAGCTTCTTCAACAAATTTATGCATTGCTTCATCTGATTGCCCATGACTGACTAATGCTATAGAACCAGTCTTTTTGAAGATTTACATCATAAAAAGTTAGGTAGAATTAGAAATAAATAAAATTAGCATTCGATCAAAACTTGGATTTCATAGGCAATAGACATTTCAAAATACAAATCTAGGATTCGATTGCTGTTAGAACTACCAGAGAATTATTTAAAGTCTTGAAAAGTTAGGAAATAAAGTTGAAAGTACGTCACCCAAACAGCATTCAATAGAAAGTTCCCAGAATATTTCATAAAAATGGTTGATTACGTATTATAACCTGACTGAATGATTGCTAGCAACTTTGGCATGTCTCCAGAAACTCCCTGAGTATCAATATTACACATAAACCTGAAAATAATCTTGTTTTCTGTACCTAGACAAACCTTGAAAGTAAACCTTTTCATACTTACTGTTAACTCATTTACCAGTACAGAGGTTCGTATACTTTGGACTACACTCTAGATATAAGTGCTAATGATACTAACTAGTTGCTTAAACCGAATTAGGTGGAGTGGGGTTCGAAAGAGTAACCTATTAGTTCAATGTCGAACGTCTTGATCGTTAAGCCAAAACTAAACAATTAGGCTGTAATAAATCTGCACTATTTATTAATAAAGCAATTCTACTACTAACTGCCACAATCACAGACAGTTGGTATTCAGTGTAAAATAGGAAATGAAATGAAGAGTATGAAGTCTATCCTGATAATGTTGATAATATTAAGGGTGATGGGAGTAGAGTATTTTTTGCATCCTTGCTGTTCTTGGAATTCTGTCTAATTTAAAGTTTAGTTCTCAAATAAATAACCAGACAAGTGAATACGTAACCTGATTGTTTGAAATATATTGAGCCCATATTATTGATCCCGACCGTTGTTGCTACCTTGACATAGTGGTCGGGCTTGCCTATCGTGATGAAGCAACCGAGCTATACTGGCTGGAACAACCGTTCCTCAAGGTCGTACCATGTCAGACAGGTCGGTTGAAGAGCGGTAAGACTAAAAGCAACAAACCCAGGGTCCGAAGGCGAAGTCGTACCGCTGACTGTAGAGAGGTGTGACAGCAGTAAGGTGTTTCCCTCGGACAACCAGCATCTGCAGTGATGCTGCCTTCCCACAAGGAGGGGTGGGGTTAGAAAAGGTCGACTCTAAAAATGTCACACCTCACCTTACCTCACGGATTTCCGTCTCCGGTGGTAAGGCCCTTTGAAGAACGGAGCTAACACGTCAAAAACCTCCCACGAAAAGGCCGTGCGCGACCGGCCTCAAGCAGTTGTCCCTTGGGCACTGCGGTCACGCTCTCAGGTCACTGAGACCGCCTCTAATCCAATTTCCTTTTCAGGTACCACCAGAAGAACCCTTCCTCGGTGTGGGCAACCGGGAAGCGATAACCGCCCTCATACCTCTAACAGCACTCGAGACCACTGTATTCATAATCAACCTTCCTCTTCAATTCCTATTATTCCTCCTACATCGACTTTCAACTCTAAACTTCCTCTTTCGGCTTCCTCCTCAAGTGTCACCATAGCCAACGATTCTAGTGCGCAAAACTCTGTCCCAGGTCTACTGAAACCCCGCTCCAAACTACACATTGGAGCCTTCAACGTACGCACCCTATGTCAAATCGGTCAACAGACTTCCATGGCTAGAACCCTAGAATCTCGTACCATTGATGTATGCTGTGTCTCTGAAACACGCATACAGGATCCCAGTGTGGTCATTCACCTGACCTCACCTCGGCAAGACGGAGAGCCAACGAGATACACCCTCCGTGTATCTGGTGACACGACGGTCAGCTCTCGTGGACTGGCAGGAGTAGGGATAGCATTAAGCATGAGGACGGAACAATCACTGTTAGAGTGGATCCCCGTTAACATTCGTTTATGTGCTGTTCGGCTAAACGGCTCCGTAAGAACTCGGAAGGATAGGGATACACGTCGTTGCCTTTTTGTCGTTTCTGCCTACGCTCCCACCGACTGCAGCTCAGATGAAGTGAAAGATGAATTTTACAGAAAGCTTTCTGAACTTCTTCAGAAAGCTAAACGCTCAGACATAGTACTCATAGGGGGTGACTTTAATGCTCAGATAGGTAGCTTAAACCAAACAGAAAGGCATTTAGGTGGATATTTTAGTATTCCGGCACAGCGAACAGATAATGGTGACCATCTGCTGCAACTGTGCTCAAACAATCGTTTATTTTTAGCAAACACAAATTTTAAGCATAAGGAGAGACATCGTCTAACATGGCGACCCCTTACAACAAACCAACGATGGACTCAAATAGACTATATTGCCATCAGTCACCGTTGGAGAGGGTCGGTAGAAGATTGTCGCTCATTCTGGAGTACCTGCTTGGACTCCGACCACGCCCTAATACGGGCACACATCTGCTTGCGCCTCACTGGACGCAAAAATGCCACAGTAAAAAGACCCATTCGAACCGAACTGAGTAGCGAGGAAACCAAAAGTAGGTTCCAGGAACAACTGAGGTCACGATTAGGTAGTTCTGAAGACGAGACTGACCCAGTTGTTGCTTGGAAAGCCATACAAGCAGCTGTGGAAACAGCAATAACATCTATTGGCGACTTAAACCACAGAGTTACAAAGAACCAGTGGATTTCTTCAAAGTCTATCACACTGATGGATTCTCGCAAACTCGTCCCATCAGGTTCCGAACATGAGGAAGAGCGACAACAAATCAGATCTAGGTTAAGAAAAAGTCTAAGAAACGACCGTGAGCAGTGGTGGGCAATGAAAGCAAAAGAGATGGAAAAGGCGGCGACTATAGGGAACACAAGACAGCTTTACAGACTAATAAAAGAAACTGGAATTAATAAGTCAAGTGTAAGTGAGATTATATCGGAAAAAGACGATACACTCATCTGCTCCCAGTCCAGGCGTTTAGAACGATGGGTGGAACATTTTAGGGAACAGTTCAGCTGGCCTTCAGCGACTCTACAACTACCCTCCATTCCCAGACAGTGTGAATGGAACATTGAAGTAAGTCCCCCAACTCTAGTTGAAGTTGAAAAGGCTATAGTTAATCTGAAACGAGGAAGGGCAGCTGGTCCAGATGGACTGGCTCCAGAGGTCTTTAAGGATGGTGGTTCAATTTTAGCGATTAAGTTGACTAATATTTAGACGTTATTCCATCTAACTGGTCACAATCACTTATCGTCCCAATATATAAGAAAGGGTCAAAATCATCCTGTGACAACCACAGAGGGATTAGTTTAACTAATATAATATCTAAAATACTAGCCTCGATAATTATCAGACGCCTAACTAAGACTCGTGAACTGCAAACACGAGAAAATCAGGCTGGCTTCAGACCTGGTCGTGGCTGCATCGACCACATATTCACCATTCGTCAGGTTCTAGAACACAGGCATACTTATCGGCGTCCGACAATGGTGGTCTTTCTTGACTTAAAAGCAGCATTTGACTCTGTATATCGCGAGATTCTGTGACAGTGTCTGTCATTGAAAGGCGTACCACAGAAGTACATAAACCTTGTAAAGGCTCTTTACTCGAACACTACTAGTCGAGTCAGAGCTTATGGCGAACTGTCATCTACTTTTGCAAACTCAAGTGGTGTCCGTCAAGGCTGTCCACTTTCTCCATTTTTGTTTAACTTCATCATAGACTTATTGATGGAAATAACATTCTCGTCTACTGAATTCTCGGGTATTGATCTCCATCCAGGAGGTCCACTTATCGACTTAGAATACGCAGATGACATAGTCCTGTTTGGTGAAGACGCTGACAAAATGCAGAGTCTTTTGGTAACACTAAGCAACAATGCCAGAATGTTTGGAATGCGCTTCTCTCCCTCTAAATGCAAGTTATTGCTTCAGGATTGGTCTGCGTTAACACCTGAACTAAGGATAGGGAGTGAAGTAGTCGAACGCGTTGGCAACTTCATTTATCTTGGAAGTCGGATCAGCCCTAATGGGTTGGTATCGGACGAAATCTCAGCACGGATTCGAAAAGCTCGATTGGCTTTTGCCAACTTGCGTCACCTTTGGCGAAGGCGAGATATCCGTCTATCAATAAAAGGACGGGTATACTGCGCGGCAGTCCGTTCTGTTTTAATTTACGGCAGCGAAACATGGCCACTAAGAGTAGAAGACACTCGTAAGCTATTAGTATTTGACCACAGATGCCTTGGAAATATTGCTGGCATCTGCTGGGACCACCGGGTAAGTAATAGTGAGGTTGGACGCAGGGTATTAGGGAATGATGGTAAATCAGTGGATGAGGTTGTGAATCTTTATCGACTGAAATGGTTGGGCCACGTGTTACGTATGCCTGAACACCGATTACCACGTCGTGCAATGCTAACGGGTGTTAGAGATGGTTGGAAGAGAATTAGGGGTGGCCAAACCAAAACGTGGCATCAGTGCTTGAAGACACTAACTCCTAGTCTGAGCCATGTTGGTAAATGCAGACTACTTGGTTGGGGTCCGCGTGACTTTCGTAACCAATGGTTGGAGGCTCTTGGTGACATGGCTCAGAGTCGATCACAATGGCGTCGGTGTATACACTCCCTGTCTTCCCTTAAACTAAGAGATTAAAATCACTTCATATCTTTCTTTCTACGAACCATTTCTTTCTTCTTGTACTATATGCAATCTTTCTCTTATATATTACCACCTTTGACCTAACCACTGCTATGAATCCGGTGTTCATCTTGTTGTGCTGATGCGGTATGGCAACCTGGACCGATACACATATGTGCCTGGTCCTACGTTGTAGCTGACTGACTGGCTGACCATATTATTGATTGTTCTTGCGAATTTCTTATCCTCATAACACAACTCAAATTATAGATTGAAACTTAATAATGAGAATGAATAGGGTCTATGAGGCCTACAAAACAATGATGTGATGTGTGGCTAGTAGAAGCACAATGTAATTGGTTACCAAACGCAGGTAGATAGGCCCTCAACTTACTAACTATTTAATGTGTGAATTCCTTTCCATTGGCGATTTCCACTTTGGATTCCCTGTTTGAGTGGACTGCTAGTGTTTATGTCTAATATATCTTTTTTGGATCTGGGTTTTTTATTTGTTGTTGCGAATCTTGCAATATGATCACAATCTGTGTATAGAGCATAGGTAGACTATCCAAGCTAATGGTGGAATTGTATTAACAATTTCATTTCGCTATGCTAATGCGATGTGGCAACTTGAACCGATCCATATATGTACCAGGTTACATGTTGCGCTTTACTGACTTACTGATAATGTGAAAAGTAACACCTAAGATGGATACATGTCTTTACCAAAATCTTATGGTGTTTAAGTCTTTTCACATTTATTTACAAGAATAACCACGTATAAATACTTCAGCGAAACTGTCAGAAACGTCATTCAGGAATTCGCAAAACCACGTTTTCTAACTCTGTTATTGAGCAAACACTTAAATATCTATTCATCTTCCTACATAAGTTCAAATTTTTATGTTAAAAAAGAAATAACATTTCCTTAATATGACTACACAGTACATCAAAAACATAATAGTGAAGACTACCTTAAAAATCCCTGCTTTAGCCCAAGCTATTTCAGCAATGGTATTGCCTAAAATATTTGTATGCTCCAGTGCCAAACTTGTGACAACAGTTACGTAAGGATCTCTAAAAATTTAATATGATTAAAAATAAATCGTTTCATTTTCTTTTTTTGAAAAAGAGTGAATATTACGGATTGAACACGTGAACAAAAGCAGTCACATGTCAAGTATTTTCAAAAATATCCTTAAAATTAGAATGCTTGCTTTTTGCAAGTAGAGTTTCTATTTTTCATACAGAGGTTTTGGAAAGATTAGATTAATTCATATGTTTATACGTTGAGGACTGAATTCAATTGGATCATTAATAAAAACTAGGGGGCATTGGACAAATTTTTTGTTCAAGGACATGATTATTCACGAGTGCACACTTAGCAGCTTTAGATCTTATGACGAAATTTTAAATCTCAGAAAAATTAATTTGGCATCTAACTCTATCCATTCCGGACGTTAATTAATAAGCGATATTCCGTAACGAACATCAAATGACATTGATGACGAGTGTTTGACTTCGGATATACCAGAACTCCCTTGATCATGACTTTCCATCAGAATTCCAACAATTCATCACAAAGGAAGTCAAGCAGTATTGAATATTTTAAAAACAATGATAAGAAGTTCGTTTTGTCATTAGGCGAAATAAAAGAAATTTAACGAAGAGCTTACTCATCATTTTCATTAATTAAAATTGTACAGCTGTAATTATTTTCGATTTGCGAAACCTTTTGATAAATTTAGACAAATTTGTTAGTGACGCAATACCCGTCTATTTTACTTTAAACTGCTATTTACTACAGATGACTATAAAATAACTTAACCAGTTTGTTACTGCCGTCTTTGCAGTTGTTAATAAATCATATTAGTCAGTCATTCAGTAACAACGTAGAACTTCGTACGTACGTACATCAGTTCGAGTTGCCACACCACATTAGCACAGAGATGCAGTTGTCGATTCAAATCCCGTAGTGGTAGAGGTAGCAAGAGTATAAGCAGTAATAGGGAAAATTAGGGTTTGGAGATGTTATTTAAAGAGTATAATCCAGTGAAATAAATTTGGAAAGAGGTAAAAAGGGACATGGAGAGTTCAGAAGATTAGAATCTGGGAGAACACAAAGAGTGGACGCACCTGCGCCATTGCAAACGATTTTGAGCCATGTCATTCAGGGTATCTAACCATCGGTTGCTATCATATTAGGCTAAGACAGGATACGCTTTTTCTTAATAACCGACCAGATGCATAATTCATTTGTTTGTACATAGATCCTGGACAATCTCATCATCAAATTGAGATATCTAAGACGATATTTCGACATCCAGTAAAAAGGATAGAAATGAGTGCTATCATTGGGGCTTGGTCGGAGATCTAGAATGTAGCTCAAAAAGACGGGACTCTTCAAGATGAGTGATGGCAGTGTAACCTATATAAATATTTGAGCATAACTGTAGAAGACGGTCATCGTTATCTGTTAGCTAGGAATGAAAGCTAAAAGACTCACATAAGTGTTTCTCAACATAACTAAGCCTACACTGTAAACTCAAGAAGTGTTCCATGTACATCCCAAAATAAACTAGCAAAGTGATCACGGGATATGGGCCATCCGTAAGGAGATGCAGTCCCATGGAAGCCGGTGACCAATAATTGGTTCATACGACTTTTGTTCCCGCAGGATACTGGAGCCCATGTGCACCATTGGTTTGTGATCCGGTTAAAGCGCCGGACATTCGCTTTTCGTCCTCTCGATTTCGTAAACAACACCCCCGCCCCGAGATGGCAGTGAGTAGGACTTCGCTGGCAGAGGCTGTATACGCATGGCCGTGTGAGAGCATTTCGAGAGGGAGAGCAGACTCTCCCCACTCTCGGCCGTACCAGGGCATTTGGGAATATTTTATACAATATTTGATAACATATTTCATTGTCCATTAATCTTCAATAATCTAAACTATTAGTGGGATATTCTACAAGACAACCAGTACTGTAAAAATAAATAAATGAAACGTGTAGGAACGCTGTGCTCAGGGAATAAGTAACCTATCTATTCTACTGGCAGATATTATGGGGTCGATTGGCAAATGAAACTAGAGTGAAGCTAAATATTACAATCAACGCAGGGCGAAATGGGACAGAATTTTCAAAAACACAATTGATTAAATAAACAAGAAGTTAACTCACTTGAAAATATTTGTATGATCATAACGTCCACCAATACCAACTTCGAAAATCCCGACATCTACCTAGAAGTAAACATTAAGAGTTAAACCTTCAAAATAAACAAATAACAATAATTGATTCAAGACTATTTAAAGAATTACAGAAAAATAGTTCTCTAATCATTAAAATTCCGAATTAATTGTGAGCTATATTATGACATTACAGAGGTAAATAAAACAAGATAATAATTGACAATAATTTCAAAGTATAATTACAGAAACAACGATATTTATAAAATCCCGATGAGTGTGAAAAAAATTAAATTTCTGGAGTTTCGTAACTCAGTGTGAGGCGCTGCTTCAGGGAACAGAAAAAAATCAAATTAAATTCATATGAACAGACATACTTCACTCTTAGTTATACTAAAAATATTCTGTCGTGCGTCCTTGACACTACTTACTTACTTACGCTTGTTACCCCTCGTAAAGGAGCATAGGCAGCTCACCAACATTGTCCATCCAATTCTGTTTTGGGCAATATGTCTCAGTCGTTTCCAGTTGCTATTCATCTTTTTCATGTCTGCTTCCAATTATTGGTGCAATGTGTTCATTGGCCTTCCTCTTTTCCGTTTCCCTTCAGAATTCCAAGTTAGCGCTCGCATCATGATACAGTTTGGTGTTTTCTGTAATGTATGTCCTATTTACTTTCAATGCACTTTCCCAATTTCCTGCTCAGCTTGAACCTGGTCTCCCACAGTAAACTGTTGCCGATGGTATCCGGCACAACAGACATTGAGTATCTTACATAGACAACTGTTTATAAATACTTATACACTATTGATGATGGTTGTTGTAGTTCTCCAAGTTTCAGCTCCATAAAGTAGAACTGTTTTGACGTTCCTATTGAAGATTCTGACTTGGACGACAGTTGTTTTGAGTTCCATATGTTTTTTAACTGTAGGAATGCTGTCCTTGTTTGCTAATCCTTGCATTTTCATCTGCATCAGATCCTCCACATTCATCAATGATGCTACCCATGTATGTGAGACTCCACCTCTTCCGAAGTTTTACCATCAAGCGTGAATGGGTTGGTGCTCGCCGTGTTGTATTTGAGGATCTTTCTTTTTCCCTTGTGTATTTTGAGGCCTACGGATGCGGACGCTGGTGCTACACTAGTTGTCTTCACCTTCATTTGTTGGTGTGCATGGGATAGAAGAGTCAAGTCATCTGCGAAGTCCAAATCGTCTAGTTGCATCCAACCTATCCAGTGCACTCCGGGCTTCCTTTCAGATATCGGTCTTCATAATCCAGCCAAACATCAGAAGAGAAACGGTGAAAACAAGTAGCCTTGTTTGACTCCGGTCCTCACATGGAATGCATCTGTCAGTTGTCCTCCATGCACCACTTTGGACTGCAGTCTGTCGTATTAATTCCGGATGACGTTAACGGACTTCTGAGGTATTCCATGGTGTTAAAGAAGTTTCCATCAAGAGTTCCTATCCACACTGCCAAATGCTTTCTCATAGTAAAGGATGTTGATGTGTAGTGACGAGTTCCATTCAACTGATTGTTCAACGATGATCCATAGTGTTGTGATTTGGTCTGTACCGATCCTTGTGGAATCCAGCCTGTTGATCTCACAGTTGAGCGTCCACTGAATCTTTCATCCGGTCCAACTAAACTTTGTTGAACACTTTTCCCAGTACCGATAGCAGTGTGATTCCTCCATAGTTCTCACATTTGCTCATACCTCCTTTCTTTGGTATGTTGATGAGATATCCTTCTTTCCAGTCTGTCAGCAATTGTTCTTCCGCCCAAATCTTCCTGAATAGAATATGGAGTATCTTTGCAGTTGTTTCTATTTCTTACTTCAGTGTCTCAGGTGGTATATTGTCAGGTCCTGCTGTTTTCCCATTTTTGATTTGCTTGATGACCATTCTGATTTCTTTGATTGCTGGTGGAGTGACATCGATATGAAGGTCTGTAGGTGCTGCTTCGATTTTTGGTGGACTCAATGGAGCTGAACTATTCAAGAGTTCTTTAAAGTATCTTACCAATCTGTTCTTCTGTTCATGAATCTCAATGATTGGCTGTTTTCTTGCTCTTCCTTTCTTGAATCCTATCTAGGGTTTCGACAGAGATACTTTCCTTATGATGATGCTTCTTAAGGCCATGCACCTCCTGACACGTTGACGTTAATGCTCCTTTGATACCTTTCCAGTTGCCTCCCATAGTAGTTTCCTCTTCTTTCAGTAGATCTTGTAAGGCTTGGAACCTGTCGTTGAGAGTTATCTTGAATTTGTTGAGTTTGTTAATATCTCGAAGGAGGGCTGTATTGAACCTTTTCACTGCTTTTTCCCAGCTGTCCAGTGTATCTTCAGCTCCAGTTTCATCTTGGCAACTAGCAGTTGGTGGTGATCTGAAGCTATATCAGCTCCTTTCCTGGTTCTCACGTCTTTCATTGACATTCTGAATTTTTAGTGATGCAATTATGATCGATCTGATTTCATGTAATGTGATCCAATGAGACCCATGTACCTTTGTGTATGTGTTTGCGTGGGAATATTGTGCTGCCTATAACCATTTTGTCGAATGTACATAAATTTGCAAATCTGTCACCATATTCGTTCCGCTCTCTCATGTCGTCCCATGATATCTTCATACCCGGTGTTGTTCATTCCGACTTTGGAGTTTAGGTCTCTCATCAGGATGGTCAAGTCCTTTCCTGAACACTTCACCATAATCGATTGCAACCTCTCGTAAAACTGACCTTTATCACCGTCGTTGCTATCATTGGTGGGTGCATAACATGGGATAATATCCATTGTGATTCCTGATATGATGGAAAGAAAAGTCAATTTTCGATTGATTTACTCATCATGAGTTTCGTTCAACATTACTTCCATTCTCATTCAATGTAATGACTACTCAATGTAGTATTTGTTTTCTTTTATGATATACGATAATCTTGTATTTTATTGACATGAACTATGCTTAATATGTGACTTGTTATAACTCTAAGTATTTTTCATATATGAGATGTCATCTTAATTATTAATCAAATCGTGTGTACAATCAATACATAAACGAGTGTATTTTTGACTATCGTCGTCGTCGCAGTGTTTTCGGGTTAATAAATCTTCACTTATACCAGTTTTTGTGCTCTTACTTTCGCGTCGTGGGAATCGCGGAGGTCCCTCGTTCCGAATATAAGTGATAAACGTTTCCGACACAACAATCACAGACAACTAGATATAGCAAGCAGCATTCAATTGACGAGTTATAACAATCCTCTCCTTATTTGTTTTGATGATCCTGGGTCTATGAGATTTCCATCTTATAAGTGCTTCTTTGGACAGCATCAGAGCAACTCCCTGAGTATGCGGAGCATTTTATTTTTCGTAACTAGAGTACAGCAACATCTCTTTCAAATCTAATCTTTTCTGTTTAGCTTGGATCCAATGGGTTTCATTGATTCTGAGAACCATCAAGTAGTATCTCCTCATTTTCGAAGCTATTTGACTGGTTCTCTCAGTTTCCAAAATTGTCCGAACATTCCATGTACCTATATTAATTATTGCTCTGGTTGTTGGAAGGGGTGTCGGCCACGTGATTTCCTAAGAATCTCACCTTTCATCTTGGGGCATCATATTTCTCGATGAAGGTCCTTCGACACGAAGGGTAGAGTTTAAATAGTCTAATTTGTTTATTCTGGTTAGCGTTTTTTAGCAAGAGTGTTTTCTACGGGATGGGGTTACTGACCCCATGCCCAACCCTCCTCCTTTACCCGGGCTTAAGACCGGTAGTCTGTTTGTGTAGCTTAGACGTTTGTTGGAACATGTTACGATTTCATAAGAAAACTCCATTACAATTTACACATCCTAGTCTGCGAACATAATTTCGTGTCGAAGTGATGGGAATTTTATCATTTATTTGAACTAAAGCATTTTGAGGAGTTTTCGTTATTTTATAGAATGCTTTAGCCCTGTGCGATCTGATGATTCATTGTAGTTCTTCTCTTGTGGTTTAGATGTAATATTTTTAGAAAATTTTGCTAGTGTCAGTCGAAAAGAATATTTTTTTTAAATTGTCATTTTAAAACACATAAAATACACATGTAAAATTGGAAATGGCAACTTGGAATTAATACATTTAAGTGGATCAATCTGGAGAAAATCTCAAAAATCTTTTATAAATACCCACGAATATCACACAATATCATCGTTGATTGGAGTTGAAATAAACCTTTTCAGTTTGTATTGCATTCTCAATTAATGACCACTAGGTTAGAGAGTTATTCAGTGGTATTTCGTCGTATATTGCATCCGGTTTCCGCATTAAGTAGCACAGTTAAGATATAACACATTATCTCTAAGGTGAACAATTCACTTCAGTTAGAGATGCTATACTATATGCACTGTGAAACATTCAGCTCTCAGTGGTCATTCTGTCGAACTTAACTCGAAAAATTTAATTAGTATTTCATTCGCATGAAGTTTCTATGGTTATGTATAAGTCGTTCGGTCCTTCTAGTCGAATAGATTAGTTCTTATATTGGAGGTACCGTCCAGTTCGTCATCGCTTTCAACCCCAATCAACATTATGTAGATCAAAACACTAAGACATAAATATCTTCACACATTACTGGTAAACGCTCAAAGCCAATAGACTAAAGGACAAAGGTAAACTCACTTTCTCATCAACAAATGTTTTACAAGCCATCACAAAAATGTAATGAAGAAATGATGGCATAGGTATATTAATTGAGGTTTTCTACATAAACACAAGAAAATGAGAATAATATGAGTGAATTATTTAACTTATCAGGTATAAATTTGTGCATTCATACTGTTTGGTCGAGAACTAATGATACTCTGCGATTTTCTAAACGGTGGACGGAGTGGAGCTTACATCTATCAACAAGTAGTTGATAGACAAATGTTTTAACTACTATTTGAAACGGATCATTTATGTACTTTTGTGAGACCCATCAAGTACCATACTTACAACTCAAACAATGAGATTTGAAGTCTAATATACAAACATGTACTTAGTCATTAAGTTCGACTGAATTCATAGTTTTCAGAAAAAGAAATCAACGAAATTAAACTTCACCAATTCAGATATTAAGATATTACACTGATTACATCGAAAACATGGTATTATATAAGCCTAAAACAACGATGGAGTACGGTAAAAATATAAAACTGCTCTCCAAAAGCTTGTATTAATATCTGAAATTACGTACTCTCAGTTGGTGTAGCCAAATGAAATATTAACAACGTTCAGTTGATCCTTTTATCTTGTTAGTTCAATTGACAGGATTTTGTTGCATCGTCTGAACTGCGAATTAAAAATTATGTCAGTCATACTCAAATTAAAACGTGACACTTATGTGTATCGGTTCAAGTTGCCACATCACATTAACACAGAGATAAAATTATTACACATCCCAAAAATGCAGTAGTAGTAGTAGTACTAATAGTAGTAAAGAGATTGCAGAACTCAGATTTCAAGGGAAGGGAAACAGTAGATACATCAATAACATTGCGGATGATTTTGAGTCATGTTCCCTAAAACATCTAACCATTGATTGCGACGCCAATCAGATAGTCCTGGCTTAGTTCAACTGTTAGAGACTTCACGGACTGGTGTCTTGTCACGGTTTGGCCAACCCTAGCTTTCTTTGAGTCTACTCTCACATCAGACGACATCGCCCATCGAGGTTGAGGGTGGTTAGTCAATTGTAACACGTGCCCCAACCATTTCAGTTGATGAAAATTCACTACCTCATAAATCGACATCATGTTTACGTAATACCCTATGTCTAATATCGAGATCCCTTACTCGGTGATCCCGAAATATACGAACAATGTTTCGAAAACACCTATGATCCAATATTTGTAACATACGAATATTCTCTATTCTTAATGGCCATGCAACACACCTATGAGGTAGAACGGAGTGAACTGCTGTGCTTTTAGAATCTGTGCCGAGACTTCGTCGGAAACTAATCCAGTAGAGTTGATGAGGCTCCTAAGATAAGCGAGGCGGTTGACATGCTCAACCACTTCATTCCTTATCATTAAATTCAGACATTGACGTACACAAATCCTGAAGCAACATTTTGCATTTAGTGGGAGAAAATCACATTACAAACATGCTCACATTGTTACTTTAGGCGGTTATGAAATTCTGTATTTTTTCGGCGCCTTCACTAGACAGGAAGGATCATATAACTTGAGTAATCTGGGTCGTCAAGTGGATCTCATGATAAGAAATTAGCCCCTCAAAAATTAAACGACGGCAGCGTATTTTCCAAAAAAACTCCTAGTATCGAAATAAGAATCCTGAGAAACGTCACTTGAGGTTCCAAATTTTGATGACAGTTCGTCATAAGCTCTGGCTCTATCTATGGCATTCGAGGAGAACCTTCCCAATAGTTAATGTACTTCTTTGTTACCCTCTTTAATGACAAATAGTGCCGCAAAAACTCTCAGTTAACTCAGTCGAATCCCGACCGTTGCTGCTGCCTTGAAGTGGTGGTCGAGGTTGCCTATCTTGATGAACCAATCGTTCATGAAAGTCCTACCATCCCAGATAGATCAGTTGAAGAGCGGTAAGACTAAAAGCAGTTAACCCAAGGTCCGAGGGAGAAGTAGTACTGCTTACTGCATAGAGATGTGACAGCGGTAAGGTGTTCCCTTCAGAAAACCAGAATAACAGCGTTGCTACCTTTCCACAAGGAAGGTTGGGGTTAGAAAAGATCAACTCTAAAATGCACACCTCGTCCTATCCCACGAATATCCGTCTCCGGTAGTAAGGTCCCAACAAGTACGGAGCTTGTTATACCCTACTGAAGATTAAAGCACGGGTAACTTCTGAGATCTACTAATGGACTAATATTATATATATATATATATATATATATATATCACTATTGTATAACTGTTCAGTAACTAGATTACGTATATATATATTCCTCTTGTTATAAGCTTTTGATTTATAATTTGTTATTATACGACTTACTGTTCCTAAATTATATTCAGTTTATTAATTACCGTCCCCTACGTTCGCAACCACTTTTTGGCTTGATCTTGTATAAATGTTATTTCCTATTTTATGGTGTGATGCGATGTTTGACTGGTATATAAACCAAGTATTTTTGAAATAAATGATTTGCATAGCGGAAGCTGTTATCGGTGTTCTGGACTCAACTGGACGGGCTAGGCGAACAAAGGACCAATAAGGACGCTAGGCTGCTCTTGCCGGTCGAACGTCATTGGTTTTGGACAGTACTAAGATTGAATAAGTCGTATTTTGATTGGCGAATAAATCATGTGATAACTAGCGGCCATAAAATACACAACAGAGCTGACATGAAAACTACTTACAAAAAGGTCGTGTGTGATCAACCTCAAGTAGTTGTCCCTTGGGCGCTGCGGTCACGCTCTTAGGTCACTACGACCACCCCTAACCTGATTTCCTCTTGAGGTACCTCCAGAAGAACCCTTCCGCGGTGTGGGTAACCGGGAAGTGATAACTGCCTTCATACCTTTAAGAGTACTCAAGATCATTGTATTCATAACCAATCCCCCTCTTCAATTCCTACGTCGACTTTCAACTCTAAACTTGCTCTCTTGACTTCCTCTTTAAATATCACCATGGCCAACTATTCTAGTGCGCAAAACTCTGTCCCAGGTCTACTGAAACCCCGCTCCAAACTACACATTGGAGCCTTCAATGTACGCACCCTATGTCAAATCGGTCAACAGACTTCCATGGCTAGAACCCTAGAATCTCGTACCATTGATGTATGCTGTGTCTCTGAAACACGCATACAGGATCCCAGTGTGGTCATTCACATGACCTCACCTCGGCAAAACGGAGAGCCAACGAGATACACCCTCCGTGTATCTGGTGACACGACGGTCAGCTCTCGTGGACTGGCAGGAGTAGGGATAGCATTAAGCATGAGGACGGAACAATCACTGTTAGAGTGGATCCCCGTTAACATTCGTTTATGTGCTGTTCGGCTAAACGGCTCCGTAAGAACTCGGAAGGATAGGGATACACGTCGTTGCCTTTTTGTCGTTTCTGCCTACGCTCCCACCGACTGCAGCTCAGATGAAGTGAAAGATGAATTTTACAGAAAGCTTTCTGAACTTCTTCAAAAAGCTAAACGTTCAGACATAGTACTCGTAGCAGGTGACTTTGATGCTCAGATAGGTAGCTTAAACCAAACAGAAAGGCATTTAGGTGGGCATTTTGGTATTCCGGCTCAGTGAACAGATAATGGTGATCGTCTGCTGCAACTGTGCACCGACAATCGTTTATTTTTAACAAGCACTAGTTTAAAGCGTGAGGAGAGACATCGTCTAACATGGAGACCCCCTGCACCAAACCAACGATGGACTCAAATAGACCATATTGCCATCAGTCATCGTTGAAGTGGGTCGATTGTCGCTCATTCTAGAATACCTGTTTGGACTCCGACTATGCTCTAATACAAACACGCATCTGCTTGCGCCTCACTGGACGCAAAAAAGCAGGTGGTCCAGATGGATTGGCTCCAGAGGTCTTTAAGGATGGTGATCCAGTTTTAGCGATTAGGTTGACTAATATTTTAGCTAAAATCTGGTAGTTGGACGTTATCCCATCTGGCTAGTCACAATCACTGATTCTCCCAACATATAAGAAAGGGTCAAAATCATCCTTTGATAACCACAGAGGGATTAGTTTGACTAACATAGCATCTAAAATATTAGTCTCAATAATCATCGGGCGTCTAACAAAGACTTGTGGACTGCAAACACGAGAAAATCAGTATGGCTTCAGACCTGAACGTGGCTTCATCGACAAATTCATCACTCGTCTTATTTTAGAACACAGGTAGGTTTATCGGCGTCCGACAATGGCGGTTTTTCTTGACTTAAAATTAGCATTTGACTCTGTAGACTGTGAGGTTCTGTGGCAGTCTGTCATTGAAAGGTGTAACTCAGAAGTACATAAACCTTGTGAAGGCTTTTTACTCGAATACTACCCGTCGAGTCAGAGCTTATAGCGAACTGTCATCTGATTTTGCAACCTCAAGTGGTGTCCGTCAAGGATGTCCACCATCTCTACTTTTGTTCAATTTCATCATAGACATGCTGATGGAATTAACATTCTCGTCGAATGAATTTTCGGGCGCTGACCACCTTCCTGGAGGTACACTTGTCGATTTAGAATACGCAAATGACATAGTCCTGTTTGATGAAAACGCTGATAAAATTCAGTCTTTCGGTAGTTCATAGATTCTTGACAGTTTCATCATCAAATTGAGATATCTAAGACGATATTTCGACATCCAGTAAAAAGGATAGAAATGAGTGCTATCATTGGGGCTTGGTCGGAGATCTAGAATGTAGCTCAAAAAGACGGGACTCTTCAAGATGAGTGATGGCAGTGTAACCTATATAAATATTTGAGCATAACTGTAGAAGACGGTCATCGTTATCTGTTAGCTAGGAATGAAAGCTAAAAGACTCACATAAGTGTTTCTCAACATAACTAAGCCTGCCAACTAAGGAGTTAAGACACCTGCAACGATTATTGTTTCTGAGGGCCCTGATTTCTGAAGGAGATCAGAACGCCTCCTGCAAAACTCATTTTTATTGTGATTAGTAGAGGGCATTTCCACAAACGACAAAGAAATAACAATATGTTTCTATATCTCATCAACTTCTCATTGTACCATTTAATTGCACAATACATGAGAAACTATCAGTATGAATACGGGAAAAATGTCCCTGTTCCTATCATGTCTCTAGAAGCATGAAGTGTAGATTGCATTGGCTCACCATACTATCTAGATAGATCAAGCTGACGAACCCACTGGGATACTGTATGCATATTTCAGAGACAGCACACATTAATGGCACAATATTCTACGGTCATAGTTAGTGGTGAAGCCTGTTGTCCGACTTGACACAGGGTTTGAACATGCAATAATCCGACGTGTAGTTTAGAGAGTCGTTTCAAAGGACCTACAGTAGCTTTCAGTCAGCAGGACTATTTAGCATTAGAGGCTCATGAAGAAAAAATAAATATTAAGAAGTCTCAGAGTGATCTCAGTGTCAACAAGGTAATCTCGTGTGTTGTTACAGATATGAGAGTGGTTGTTACTTTTCTGTTCTCCATATCGTGGAAGGATATTTCTCCTCAAAATGCCTAAGGAGAAAACTGGATTCCTTACGACTTGAGAGTGTGACTGCAGAACATAAGGGACAACTGACTCAAGCCAATCAGACACAACCATTTAATAAACAGTTGTAGATACTTTAACATACTATTCAGATCTCAACACCGGTGATGAAAATCTGTGGGACAAGGTGAAATCTGTTGTTTCCAGAGCCTCATTACTATCATACCCCTATACAGTCAGTAGTACGGCTTCACTCTCAGACTTCAAGTTGCTACTCCTAGTTTTAACGTCCTCCAACTGACCTGAAAGAGATGATAAGACCTAAAGGAACAAGTGGTCCAGCCAATGTAGCCAGATTAAGTCATCACGATATGCAAGTGCGACCACGTCCATAAAAGGCAAAGGTTGAATACATCTATATCATTGAGATCGATCATGACTTTTGTAATTCGACATTCCCAATCAATGGGAACGATAGTAGAGCGGACCTCAGTCAGACAGTTTGTACCTACCAATACTTTTCAGTCCGATGGTTTATAGACTCAAACCGTCTTGCTATGCCCCCCCCCAAACTTATCATTGTACTATACGACAGATTTGGGATTACTGTTAGCTAGTGTATGAAGCTAGCTTGGACTGGACCCACACAGATCACTAGCAACTAATTATACTCCAAATATAGAGTAATATAAGTGTTAAAATATATGGTACTATTACCTATTTTAAACCATATCAAATGGGCATAATATTTTACTCGACTGGTCTTAAATCAGAATGAGAATCGGACGTCAAAAAAATACACTCGAAAATCCAAAAAGCAAAAGTTAGTATAGTAAGAACGTTAAATTGTATACAAAATCTATATAAGAATCTTTTAGTACTTTCCCATTTCATTCATTAGCACTAACTGGCTGAAAATTTGCCCAATCACGATCCTCTGGCTTCACTGATTTTGATATACGACTGATTTGAAGACTATGATGTACCTTAAATTGAAATTTGCAACTTATTTTCTTGATTAGTTACAATCAGATATTTATCACAGATTAGTTAGAGGCAGTAATAGCTAATCAGACATTTGCAAACAACGTGAGACTCACTGTAAACTCAAGAAGTGTTCCATGCACATCCCAAAATAAACTAGCAAAGTGATCACGGGATATGGGCCGTCCGTTTATCCGTATTCTTTCCTCAACGTTTATGAGGTGAGGAGAGCTATTTAAATAAAACACAAGTATACACATATAGGATTAGTTGACATAACACAGCCCTTTTGATCACTTGATGGCCCCGTATGTGGTGACAGTTGACAAAAGAAGGTGAACAATTTAATATGACTTAATATTCTTGATTGATCTGGGGAGAAGTTAAGCTTTCCTGTGAATAATGTTAGTTATAATTAGTATAGATAACTAAAATGAAGACATCGATTGGTTATTTAGTTTGAGTTTTATTAAGACTACTTTCCAATATGATACAAGTCAGCCAAAACGAACTTTATGAATCAGATTATACGGGTGGATCCACGGAGATTCAGTGGCTTTGAGGAGCTTTCGATTATATCGTTATTACTTTTACTAAATTATTCACCAGAGTAAGTCGAAAGAGCAGTTTTCTTGTTTTGTTAACTATTTAGCAACTTCTTTAATACACAGGAAATGCTCCAATATAACATAGAGAAGCTTATCAGATACTTGTTTTAAAGTTTATTCAGGCTCAAACATTAACAATCAGAGTAACTCGTGATGAGCGTCCAAATAAATAATCCATGAAAACCTAAAATCACGCACTGAGATGACAAATGATGGCGGTGACTAAACAAGTAATTGTTGAAGTGAAGTTTGGAAAGACGATTAAAACGTTTCTCGAAGAAAACTACTTAAATCCAACAATTCTGGCGTCACTAAAAAAATAGACTCTTCAATTGTTAAGGCTCCAACAGTTAAATATACTGGTTACTGCCTAAAATTAGCATTCTGATTTTAATGACTACAAAAACAAAAGGTGAGTGTATACACACACTAACCTTAAAAACCCAGTGCGAAATCCGGATTTCTGTAAGACGTTTTCAATCATTGAACAAACTGAACCTTTGCCTTTAGACCCTGTAACATGTATAACATGTAAGTCACGTAGTTGCTGATCCTGTTGTACAAATAACTTGAGCAAATTTTTGAACATACTTCAACTCCAACAGCAGAGCAATAAACAGCGGACAACCCATACCTTTGTTCTTTCAAAAGCCTTGGATTTGACGGTGTTAAGTAATTCGACAGCTTAATAGACTTATTAAGTTCATGTATGGCATCCTTTAAACACTTAGAACACGAGTCAACTTACTTGATAAGAACGAATGAAACATGGGACCATTTTACGGAAAGTCATCTAAAAATATTGGTCCCTTGGGTGAATTCATTAATAAACCTGAAAAATTACAAAGTTGAACAGAAAAAGAATTAAAGAACCGGATGCTGAAAGACAAACCCATACTTAAAATTATTACTCTTAGTAATTAAGCTAAGTGAGGCACTAAACATCCCATTTTTTGAACTCGAAAAAGCATATTTAAGGCGTTAAACGGGACCGAGACTGTTATAATCTCTTTTCCTACGGTATGACCCAGCCATTCCTATTGCTTAATATTCTTGACACCAAATCACTCGACAAGTCCCCAAATCAGAACATGGTTGAACAGGAAAGAGATTATATTCCAAATAACAAGGTTAGATGGAAGTAAGAAGAAGCAAGTAAGAAGCACAATAGAGAAAACGTTAGTATATTTATAGTTTTTACATGAGATCCTAGAGTATTCTCCAACTATCGACTAGTGCTGATTGGATAAGAATTAGCCAATCAGAGTGCAGCAAAGCAATCGTGCATTGAGCATGCTTTAATCCAGTCTGTGTCCCGCTAACAGAGACCAACATTAATCACTTCAAGGGTTTTAACGTTAGTGTTTTTGCCGACTATGACCCCTTATTTGTTATATGCAACTTTGACATAGTAATACGATCAAACAAACAAGACTGAAAGGTACACTTATTTCACGAAAATTAGCGACACACATTTCCAGCAAGTGATCTAACAGTTTAAAGTCACGTTCGAGGATCGTTTAGTCACAGTTCTGTTAAGTATGAAGGAATCACTAAGCTATTAGAATTTCGTTACGCTTACTGCGATTCGGACAACCGGGTAATATTATTAGTCTTTATAAAAAATTGATAATTCATAGTATCTTGGTTACCTTGTTGATAACATAACCAGATCAGTGGTGTTGCCCTTTGAAATCTGTTTGGATGAGATTTCGAGATTTATTCAGTTAGTAAACTACCTGTCGGGTTATTTTTGTCTTCTGAATAACACCAAATCATTTGTATTGTTATAAAAGTTACTATTACCTTCCTCACAGTTAAATTTTTCCACCTTCGTAGGAATATGAGTTATCGCTCCTTTATGTTTTTGTTTAACTTACACTAGACACTAGTTCTTAGTTAATCACATACTTTATGCGCTAAATATCACATGTACTGTTTTTTCAAGACCTGTATATTGAAAAAAGTACATTTGAGACGTTAAACGTGACATTCGGTCTGAAATCTCAAGAACTAAGTAAAATAGGCACATAACTTTTCTGTTAATCCATGAAAGAAAAATGTAATGTGCCATAAAGTGAAGATATTTTTGAACAAAAATTAAGCTACCTTCGTATGCACAAATTACGAATGTTATTTTTTGTTTAAGAGCAATTACTTAAATACTTTTTTGATAATCAAGTTAAGCACAAAATATAGAACACAACTAAAAGAACAAGGTATCTCACAAAACATCGGATTACTCTCAATATTCATAAACAAAAACATTAAATTGATCGTATTAAGAATTTTGTAAGATAACAATGTGGCTATAAGTACTGTGACAAATAGAATAATGTATAGACAACGGTACGTAGATACAACAGAATTTATTTATTTATTTGAACACAAATATTGGTACAAAGGGGCACCAAACACATATGCGGCACACAAGTCATTTGATTTGTGTATGGGCTGTGATACTGCCCGGGTGCTCAGATCGAAGAGGGCGGTTTTTCTAGGGGCCCACACCCAGATACAAGAGAAATGTTAGCCTCAAGAAATATAAAACTGTACACTAACGAACGGATTTTGTAAGCATTTGCGTTTTACAGTAAACGTAAGCAATTTATATTATCAGCGTGAACAACACGTTTTTTTCTATCGCATTAACGAAATGGCAGACCGAAGGTTTCATTTCACTTTCCCACATCCAACCAGTTTACTGTTTTGTATCATCTTTAATGATGCGTTTTGAATATCATTTGGGTGCTGAAAGACGTCGCTACAACTTATCTTTCGTCTAGTTTCAGTGAAGACGTAAGTAGGTATTTTGCTAAGTTCATATTTCGAAAGTGAATTTAAGGTTAAATGTACATGAATTTATATTTTCGACCTAACTTATTCCAACTTTGCTCGATAACGACAGCAAGAAACTTTAATTGCCTTATTTAAGACGAGACGTGAATAGGGGTTGGTCATTTATTTGTAAATTACGTTCACTTTAATCAGAACTAACTTGATAATCTCGTGGGAGGAAACACGCTGTAGATTCCACTAGAGTAACAATACAATGTCTTTCTAGCTTTGTATTAATAACTTAACCAATAAAATGTTTTGTAGAAAAAGGCACCATGATGCAAATTCAAATACAAGATAATTTAATTGTATAGCGTTTTATTATTTCGAACATATGAAAATGCTGATAAATACATCCGAATTTCCAAGAGAAACATGAATTGAGTTTAATTCAACAAACATTTACTGAGGTATAAAGTAACCTAACAGAATACGGAGGGAATAATGGAGTATTAGGAATCTGTGAAAACCTAGTTTTGGCTTGTAAGGAAAAGAATAATAAAACTGTGATGGTTATAGAGGATGAAAATAAAGCAAGGAACAAGTAAATGGTACTCGAATGTCTCATTTTACCGAATTTTTTATAATTTTGATATATTATTTCCCCTTATTTATTAGTATATTAAATTCACTGATATTAAACAGGGACTGAACTAGTTATTCTAACCCTCAGGCGAATAAGAGCTACCTAATATCGAGTTTTCTAGGTGCATTACTTGTAGTTTGCTGCTGTTATTACTTGATTTTAACACAGTCATAAAATTTTGCGAAGCCAGATGGTGTTATGCAGAGGAATCTGTGAAGCTAAATGTTGCACAACTTTGAGTTTCTTAAGGGGTTGAATCCAAGTTACAAGTCTGGTTAAGCCCCATGAAATTGTTGACTGGATAAGATGAAGTAGGCGGTTTGTTAACGACCACTTTAATAAATAAGTAATCTGATAGTGATAGACGAACTGAAGATGGATTTATGTTATGATGGTATGTCTTTCGTCGTAGAAAATCTATTTGAAAAAGCTCACTGATCATTCGTTCCAACGAAAGTTTGGGACCTGTCAGGTTTTAGGGACACGAATGGGTGGTCGAATGACTTTCCCCAATGGTGAACACGATTCGAGAACTGATGGCACTTTTCGTAGTAGGTCCCAATCTATCCATCATCGTGGTAGAAGGTCATTTGAAAATCTGCCAGTGGATATGATAAAATGTCTCCCTTCTGAACCGACGTATATGATATACTTAGGTGTTACTAAAAAACTTATTTCATTATGGAAGGAGCTAGCTATTAAGCGACTTAATAGGATGGATCAATCTATTAGCGCATCAATAAATGAGGCACTAGACTTATGTAGGCAGCACACTACATGCGACTTTCAACGCAAATGTCGCTCACTACATGAAGTTTCCGTATGGAAAGCAACTGAATGTCGGTTGTTCTTAGTGTACTTAGGACCTGTAGTTCTTCATAATAGGTTACCACTGTCAATGTACAGAAACTTCCACTCACTCTCCTTGTTAATGTATTTATTATCGCACCCTAAGTTGCACACCACATTCGCAAACAGTGTTCGGGTTTATATTAATAACTTCTTATTAGGTTACGAAAAGTGTTACGGTACCGAACACTTAATCTACAATGTGCATAGTTTAAAGCACATTGCAGAGGACGTTATAGAACATGGCAGTTTGGAGTCGTTCTCTGCCTTTCCTTTAGAATCATACATGAGGAGAATTAGGCGTTCAGTACACTGCGGATTTGCTGCGGCTAAACAAGCCGCACAGCGATATGCCGAAGAACTTTACTTTCAAAGTATACTGATATAAGTAAAATGCTTAGAATGATCATGAAAGCGGTCAATGAACTGTGTACGAAGATTGATAAATTTATCGCTTCCAATGAACGCTTATCCATGGGTGTAAGCGACAGGCGTACAGAACAAACAGATACGACAGCTATTGTTTTCCCATTGAGAACGCATCAGGAGTTGCGTTCATTAGACCCGACAGAAGCTGCTACCTTGACGCGGTGGTCGAGCTTGCCTATCGTGATGACCCAACCGAGCTATATTGGCTGGAACATATGTTCCTGCAGGTTCTACCATGCCAGGCAGGTCGATTGGTGAACGGTAAGACTAAAAGCAGCAACTCAAGGTCTGAGGGCGAAGTCGTACTGCTGACTGTAGAGAGGTGTGACAGCAGTAAGGTGTTTCCCTCGGACAACCAGCATCTGCAGTGATGCTGCCTTCCCACAAGGAGGGGTGGGGTTAGAAAAGGTCGACCCTAAAAATGTCACACCTCACCTTACCTCACGGATTTCCGTCTCCGGTGGTAAGGCGCTTTGAGAAACGGAGCTAACATGTCAAAAACCTTCCACAAAAAAGCCGTGGGCGACCGGCCTCAAGCAGTTGTCCCTTGGGCTCTGCGGTCACCCTCCCAGGTCGTCAAGACCAACACTAATCCAATTTCCTTTTCAGGTTCCTCAAGAAACACCCTTCCACGGTGTGGGCAGCCGGGAAGTGACATCAGCCCTCATACCCGTAACAGCACAAGAGACCAAGTTGGTCACATTCAAACCTTTCCTACACCCCCTAACACCTCTCTTATCTCCCCGACTAACCCTCCTCACGTCTCTTTATCACCTCGCACCGCTAGGGCAAACGATTCGAGTACGTGGAACGCTATTCCTGGTCTCCTAAAACCACGCTCTAAACTACACGTAGGAGCTTTTAACGTACGAACACTTTGCCAAATAGGACAGCAGGCTTCCTTAGCTAGGACTTTAGAATCCCGCGCCATCGATGTGTGCTGCGTCTCCGAAACGCGCATACAGGATCCAAGTAGCGTCATTCATTTGACCTCACCATGCCAAAATAAAGAACCGACTCGATTTACGCTTCGTGTATCTGGAAGCCCTGATTCTGCTTCCCGTGGCCTCGCCGGCGTAGGTATAGCATTGAGTCCTAGGGCAGAACTAGCTCTCTTAGAGTGGATCCCAGTAGACAGTCGTTTGTGCGCTGTCCGACTAAACGGAACAGTAAAGGTCCGAAAAGATAGGGACACTCGTCGTTGCCTCTTCGTCGTTTCTGCCTATTCTCCCACTGACTGCAGCTCGGATGATGTAAAAGATGAGTTTTACAGAAAGCTCTCCGACCTCCGAAAAGCTAGGCGCTCTGATGTAGTAATAGTGGCCGGTGACTTAAATGCTCAAGTAGGTAAACTAAGCGATAGAGAAAGACACCTAGGTGGATCTTATAGCATCTTGGCTCAAAGAACAGATAATGGCGACCGTCTGTTGTAGCTATGCTCAGATAACCGCCTGTTCCTTGCAAATACTAACTTTAAGCATAAGGAAAAACATCTTTTAACATGGCGACCCCTAATTCGTCCCAACATTGGACCCAAATAGATCACATCGCTATCAGCCACCGGTGGAGGGGCTCGATAGAAGACTGTCGCTCATTCTGGAGCACATGCTTAGATTCAGATCATGCTCTAGTGCGAGCGCGTATTGGCTTGCGTCTTACTGGACGTAGGAAAGACGCTGCAAGGAAACCTCTTAGGGGCCTACTTAATGATAGTCAAGCTAAGAGTATATTTCAGGAACAACTAGGAAAACAGTTAGGCAGCCATGTATGTGATGCCCACCACGAGGCAGCATGAAATGGTATCCGAAAAGCTGTGGAAACAGCAGTGATATCTGCTAGTAAGGTAAACCATAAGGTTAGGGATCAACACTGGATCTCAGCAGCATCTATCTCACTGATAGATGCTCGGAAACTCATTCCACCTGGCTCTGAACATAATGAAGAGCGGAGTCAGCTTAAGCGCAAGCTGACAAGAAGTCTACGCAATGATCGCGAACAGTGGTGGGTAGCGAAAGCAAGAGAGATGGAAAAGGCAGCGGCAATAGGTAATAGCAGACAATTGTTCAGACTCGTTAAGGAAACCGGAATTAGGGACCCGACCGTTAGCGAAACAATCTCAGAGAAAGATGGACATATTATTCATTCTCAATCCAGGAGATTGGATCGATGAGCAGAACATTTTAGGGATCAGTTCAACTGGCCTTCAGCCACACTTCGGTTTCTCACGATCTCTAGTCAACCTGAATGGCAAGTTAATGTAGGTCCTCCGTCCCTTTACGAAGTTGAAAATCCATAGGAAATCTGAAACGAGGGAGAGCAGCAGGCCCTGACAGGTTTACTCCTGAGATTTTTAAGGATGGTGGTCCAGTATTAGCAATGAGATTAACCGAGGTCTTAGGTAGAATTTGGGAACTGGACGTAATCCCATCTGACTGGTCTCAATCACTGATTGTGCCAGTCTATAAGAAAGGACAAAAGTCCTCTTGTGACAATCACAGAGGAATCAGTTTGACTAATATAGTGTCTAAAATATTAGCCTCAATAATACTTCGACGCCTAATCAAAGCTCGTGAAGAGCAGATTAAAGAAAACCAGGCCGGTTTTCGACCTGGACGTGGTTGCATAGACCAGATATTCACACTACGTCAGGTTCTAGAACACAGACACACATTCAGACGCCCCACAATCGTAGTATTTCTCGACCTTAAGGCGGCATTCGACTCTGTTGATCGTGAGGTTCTATGGCAGTGTTTGTCACTGAAAGGAGTATCAAAGAAGTACATTAACCTTATAAAGGCTCTCTACTCGAACACAACTGGTAGAGTGAGAGCTTATGGCGAACTGTCATCAGAATTGATTACCTCAAGTGGTGTTCGTCAGGGCTGTCCACTCTCCCCATTCTTGTTCAACTTTGTGGTCGACGTACTTTTAAAGATAACACTCTCCTCATCTAAATTTCCAGGGGTTGAACTTCTACCGGGAGGTTCACTTGTTGACTTAGAATATGCTGATGACATAGTTTTATTTGGTGAAGACGCTGACAAAATGCAGTCTTCTGACCACTCTAAGCAACAATGCAAGCATGTTCGGGATGCGATTCTCTCCCTCGAAATGCAAAATGTTACTTCAGGATTGGGTTACATCGACACCCGAACTAGTGATAGGGAGTGAAGTAGTTGAGTGTGTCGACCGCTTCACTTATCTTGGAAGTCTCATCAGCCCTTGTGGTCTGGTGTGTGACGAAATCTCAGCACGGATACAGAAGGCTCGACTAGCTTTTACCAACTTGCGTCATTTATGGCGTAGGCGAGATATCCGTCTATCAACCAAAGGACGTGTTTACTGCGCAGCAGTTCGTTCCGTCCTAATTTATGGCAGTGAAACATGGCCGGTAAGAGTAGAGGATATTCGTAGGTTACTAGTATTTGATCATAGGTGTCTTCGAAATATTGCTCGTATATCATGGGACCATCGAGTAAGTAAAACAGTTGTTAGGAAACGGGTACTAGGTAAGGATTGACTGACTGACTGCGTTCATTAGAAGCTGCTCTAGATGAGCAAAAGTTCAGGGATCATTTCATAAGTTGTAACGGTTGTGTTTGAAAAAATTTCAGGTGGTACGATTGCACGGCCTACTATGTGAGGATCCACGAAAATCAGCAAAAGCCTGTTTACGCTACCTTCTGTAGCCTGAATTGGCGAACACATACACTTTACACGGAACGAAAACTAAATTGGGTATTAGTAACTACAAATTTTACCGGGCGGTTAAAAGTAAGTCCATTCTACTGCATTAATATATTTGTGGGTGTTCTGTGTTCCCAATTTCGAAGTGCGACTTGCCCCGAAAAAGAAGTTATAAACGCCATGGATATAGCAAGCCAGGCTTTCTTGCATGACGCAAGAGACAAATTAATAAAGCGTGGATGGCGATCCAAAGAAAAAGTAAGCTAAAACCACTTAACATGTTTGTTATAATGCATATTGCACTTTGAATATAACTTTGTGATCAATATTTTCACTGAAACAAATTTTCTTTTGTCCGTCTTGCTTCCAGCTGGCTTCGCCTGTTTTATCAGACGTAACTGTAAGTACTTTGTTCGCATTATTAAGAACATTGTCATACCATGTTCTCCTTATCGACGTTTCCCACATCTTGACATTTCATTATGCACAAAACTTTTTTTTCTTTTAGAAAATTGTTAATGACAGTCCAAAGTCAAAGTAACCTGTTCCTCTGACGAAGCAATGAAAACCATTTTATAATTGATTGATTTGTAAATTCATTAACTGTAATAAACATTTCTATGGATCACAAATCAGTCTCTTATTAAGAGCGATAAATGGATTACCGTTAAGTTTCTTTGGCAATGCGTAATTGACTTGAAATTAATGTTGCATATCAGTAAGAAACGTATGTAGGTATTCTCGCAACGTTTTCCGTGATTTCTAGAGGTTCTGATATAAGTTTTGCGTTCAAAAATTTTCGGAGATAAACACTGGACAATTTGGGGAACTTTGGGGAAACTTCCCCTACGTTTAGGGAAATTTTGGGGTTTTTGTTCCATTTCCCAAGAATTTACTATAGCGGCTTCACCAAAATTGGCAGCTCGTGACCTAAAATTTTTTCAAACACAACCGTTACAACTTACGAAATGATCCCTGAACTTTTGCTCATCTAGAGCAGCTTCTAATGAACGCAACTCCTGATGCGTTCTCAATGGGAAAACAATAGCTGTCGTATCTGTTTGTTCTGTACGCCTGTCGCTTACACCCATGGATAAGCGTTCATTGGAAGCGATAAATTTATCAATCTTCGTACACAGTTCATTGACCGCTTTCATGATCATTCTAAGCATTTTACTTATATCAGTATACTTTGAAAGTAAAGTTCTTCGGCATATCGCTGTGCGGCTTGTTTAGCCGCAGCAAATCCGCAGTGTACTGAACGCCTAATTCTCCTCATGTATGATTCTAAAGGAAAGGCAGAGAACGACTCCAAACTGCCATGTTCTATAACGTCCTCTGCAATGTGCTTTAAACTATGCACATTGTAGATTAAGTGTTCGGTACCGTAACACTTTTCGTAACCTAATAAGAAGTTATTAATATAAACCCGAACACTGTTTGCGAATGTGGTGTGCAACTTAGGGTGCGATAATAAATACATTAACAAGGAGAGTGAGTGGAAGTTTCTGTACATTGACAGTGGTAACCTATTATGAAGAACTACAGGTCCTAAGTACACTAAGAACAACCGACATTCAGTTGCTTTCCATACGGAAACTTCATGTAGTGAGCGACATTTGCGTTGAAAGTCGCATGTAGTGTGCTGCCTACATAAGTCTAGTGCCTCATTTATTGATGCGCTAATAGATTGATCCATCCTATTAAGTCGCTTAATAGCTAGCTCCTTCCATAATGAAATAAGTTTTTTAGTAACACCTAAGTATATCATATACGTCGGTTCAGAAGGGAGACATTTTATCATATCCACTGGCAGATTTTCAAATGACCTTCTACCACGATGATGGATAGATTGGGACCTACTACGAAAAGTGCCATCAGTTCTCGAATCGTGTTCACCATTGGGGAAAGTCATTCGACCACCCATTCGTGTCCCTAAAACCTGACATTTGTCGCAGCCAGCGGTGCCGTTGTGTCCCACAACATACTTGACGTTACTGCTAGCTGGAGCGTCACAAATAACAGCAACTAATTTGACTGTTAAAAGTACCTGATATTTGTCTGCATTGATGCCTACTGTCAATAACTCTCGTAACTCAGTTATAAGTGCTGCAGACATGTCGGTGAAATCGGATGGTTTTACTTCACCACCGTAGATCCCAACTACGAATACATTACTAACTAATGGACCTATTAGACGACCTAAGATCGGCCACAGCTGTTGGCTACAGGTTTAGAACAAGCTTAGACCATCGCAGTTTAACTGAAGCTTCAATTTCGTGAAACGAATTTGACGTAGCCAATTTTCCGAAATTCTCAACACACTTGATTTCAATCTTAAATGGTAATACGTTCCCGATTTCAGGATTTTAGGGTCAACGTCGTTGCATGTACGTAGAACACTCCGAACGGATGTTGGAAGTTCGGGAATCCGCACACGAAAAAGGTCCAAAATTTCGTCGGCCTATTCTACGGTTATGTCACCACCTTTCATCATCCCAATGATTATTCTACCTGCCACTTTTTTCATTGAAAGATGAATGGTTGGAGACATTTCTGAAGTCACACCATCTATAAATTTTTAATAATTAAAGATATACTACCGTTGGTTGGGCGAGACTCTAATTTAGGGACGAACCTTGAACGGATGTTCAGTGACCTTGACAACTACTAGCCAATCAGATTACAGTTAGTATAGAGTAAAAATATATTATAAGAAAGTAATGAATTACAGTGGATAGTCTTCTTTCACATGATTTAAAAACTTGTTAAGGTTTGATAAAGGTTCAGAAGTCCTGAAATCATAATGCATACGGTATAGAAACTCGTCCATATGGCTCCATAACAGTCGTCCTCTAGAGCCGTGGTATGGTCTTAAAAATTCCTTCAATCTGGACCACACAGCTTCAACATTATTAGTACGGACGCCGGTTTCTGACCCTCTGAAAATGTCCCTTTTGCGTTGATCGGTCATAAATTCCAAGTACCTGTCAAGTATATTTACGGAAATGCTACTTACCCATTCTTCCTTGATACTACGTCCTCTATTGTATTTTCGCTTTCTTACTACCGTTTCATCTATCTCCACAATGCATCCTACTCCGAATAATTGGCGTAGACGTGTCATTTTACTTGCACATATGTCACGGCAGTACTCATACCACTGGACTGCTGTAGTTTCAGTAACATCTGCAAACGCCGCAGCCAGTGTTACTAGTGTCTTTATTACCCAATTTGCCACTAGTATCATGATCTGCCTTAGTGTCAGTCGCGATCGAGCGAAGAAAGTCCCCATTCGAGCAGACTTTTCCTCCAACATGAAGAACAACGAAACATAATCTCACCACAGTGGTCTGCACACTTTGCTGCAGTTATTTGATAACCGCATTCGCACGTACAATTTCAACACGTGATGCTAACATACGATCGGTTTGCAGCGGATTTTAGGGAAGAGGTGATTATTGAGAGGCTACAACATATAGGACTATTAAGAAGTTCTTGTACATGCGACTGCGGTTATCAAATAACTGCAGCAAAGTGTGCAGACCACTGTGGTGAGATTATGTTTCGTTGTTCTTCATGTTGGAGGAAAAAGTCTGCTCGAATGGGGACTTTCTTCGCTCGATCGCGACTGACACTAAGGCAGATCATGATACTAGTGGCAAATTGGGTAATAAAGACACTAGTAACACTGGCTGCGGCGTTTGCAGATGTTACTGAAACTACAGCAGTCCAGTGGTATGAGTACTGCCGTGACATATGTGCAAGTAAATGACACGTCTACGCCAATTATTCGGAGTAGGATGCATTGTGGAGATAGATGAAACGGTAGTAAGAAAGCGAAAATACAATAGAGGACGTAGTATCAAGGAAGAATGGGTAAGTAGCATTTCCGTAAATATACTTGACAGGTACTTGGAATTTATGACCGATCAACGCAAAAGGGACATTTTCAGAGGGTCAGAAACCGGCGTCCGTACTAATAATGTTGAAGCTGTGTGGTCCAGATTGAAGGAATTTTTAAGACCATACCATGGCTCTAGAGGACGACTGTTATGGAGCCATATGGACGAGTTTCTATACCGTAGGCATTATGATTTCAGGACTTCTGAACCTTTATCAGTTTACAGTTTGGGAAGGACAGGAGGCTCGATGGCCTATGTTAGTCCTGGCAATGGTGGTCTCTCAGTTGATCCAACTTTCTTTTGAAAGAGTCGACGGATGGAGCCTCAACCACGTGCTGAGGTAGTGAATTTCACTCGTTGATGATTCGATGGGAAAGTCGATAGTCAGCTGACAAGTAATTTGTTCTCGGCTTATGAACTTTTTTGGAGTGTCCTCGTAAATTCTCTGTTTTGGAAGACAAGAAAAATGAGGGCATATCAGGTGCAAATTTATCACTAAGCAATTTGTAGACTGTAATCAAGTCGCCTCTAGTTCTGCGATATGACAACGGGAAAAGGTTCAGCTTGGCCAGTCGAGATTCATACGGAAGCTTCGCTATTCCGGGAATCAGCTTAGTCGCCGTTCTCTGAACCTTTTCCAGAAGCTCACTGTCTTTTTTTAAGCAGGGGCTAGTCGCTTGTATGCAGTACTCAAGTTTAGGACGTACGAACACTGTATACAAAGTTAAAAACGTTTTAGCGTCGACATGACTAAAAGCTCTACGTATTGACCATAACGTTTTAAAACCTTTGGCGGCTATTGCACGGCAGTGTGCAGTAGTCGTTAAGTCTTGACTAACGATAACTCCTAAGTCACTATATGTCTGGACGACAGGTAGCTCAGTGTTATTCATCGTGTATGTATCTGTGCCTTGATGACCGATATGCGTCACAACACACTTGGAAGTATTTATCGGCAACTGCCATGTTTGAGACCATTCAGATAACTTTTTCAGGTCATTTTGAAGTTCTAAGCTATCACTCTTACATCGTATCGTTTTCCATATCTTGACATCGTCAGCATATGGCAAGACCGATGATGATAGGAGACAAGGAAGGTCATTTTCGTACAAGAGGAATAGCACTGGCCCCAGAACTGTACCCTGGGGCACTTCACTAAGCACAGTTTCCCAGCTAGATAACTTTGAGTTCACCCTTACTCTTTGTTGACGCCCAACTAAGTCTTTTATCCACATCAATAAATTGCCTCCAATCCCGACTTTTCTTAACTTATATAACAGCCGGTTGTGCGGAACCTTGTCAAAAGCTTTACTGAAATCAATGAAGGCGACGTCAAACCTTAACAAGTTTTTAAATCATTTAAAAGAAGACTATCCACTGTAATTCATTACTGAGACAATATTAGTACACTACTGTGTAGCTGCAGTGGTCCCTGCTTCTGTGGCGATAACTGAATTGTCGTCCTCTTCGTCACTGCTCGTTAAGTGATACTTTTTGATAAATTCAGCTTTTAACTTGCGTAACCTCCTGTAATATGTTGATCTGATACAGCCAAACAACCTCAAGTCTTTGACGGCTTGGGCAAGCCTTTTAATAATCCTGTCGAGATGTAAATTATTTTTTTGAAAGAGATAATTCACTGCAGTAAGAATGAACATGAACAGTAATCGAATTTCTGAACACTACAAACACCTCACCTGCATAGGGTTCGAACTTTCAAAAAGTGGTTTAAGGCCGACAACTCTTTGTCTCGTATCTGTTCGACGTATTAAAACAAGACCTTAAATTCGATAGACTATTCCCAACTAAAAGTCTGTGTTGTATAACAATTTGCAATTATTTATTTAAATTTATTATGTTAAGCTTGATTAATGCATTTCATATGAAAAGTTATTGTGTAGTAATGCGCTACCTATGATTTGGGGATTTTCCCCTAAATTTCCCCAAACTCTTGGGATTTCCCTAAACATTGGGTATTTCCCAAAGATTTATGGATTTCCCCAAAATGTCCTCAAAATTGGGACCTTGGTTACTGTAGTCGAGTGTAGACTACGTACGTTCCATTGGACTTCAACAAATACTGGAAACCCTACTAAAACAAGCGCAAAAATCGTTTGGTTTTGATTAACCCGTCACAAATATATGACATATGCCACATGCATCTGTATAGATGCATATGGGACATTCCATGCAGTCATACGATTATACTATCAGTTGAAATCAAAAGCACTCAAGCTCCCAATTTTGGGGAAATTTTGGGGAAGCCGCTATATTAAACTTTGGGTAAATTTTAGTTTTTTGTGCCATTCCCCCAAAATTCCCCCAGACCTGGGGATTTACCCAAACTTTCCCCAAAGTTGTGAAATTTGGCATTATTCTTAGTATAATTTATTTGCTAACGGACACTGTGCTAACAAGTTTCAGGACGGAACGATGGAAATTGAACAGAAACCAATTAGAAAAATAGGGCGCATACCACTGAGTATTAACTTGAAATCACGATGAGACTATAACTTATGGACGACCTTTGAGCAACTCTAAGGTGGCCTTGAGAGTGTCCGCATGATAACTAGGACCAAATGAAGGTTATAAACCAGTGTGAGAAATTAGAATTATGATTTGCAACTGACGATAAGGGTTGGGAATTGGATTTAGGGCTTGTGTTTTATATATTGTATAAAGCATATAATCTGATCAGATTAAGACAACTTGAAGTCAAAACTATGAGCAGATAACGTGAACCCCAAATAATGTTGACTTTTCGATGCCTTCTAGTAAACATGTGGGTATACTTAGCAAGCCAAAGGAGATTCAAGAGACAAGTTATGTGAATAGATATTTCTTTGCCCAAATTGTCTTTCTAGTGACTACAGCTTTCAGTAATAAGGGTAGTACGTAAGTAGACCTATAATGATACCATCAGTCTATCTTCCAGGTAAGATCCCTGTCTTTTCCTTGAAGATTTTACCCGATGACGTTGGCACCGCTTGTCTGAGGAATACGTTCCAGTCGACACTGGCGCAGAATTTAGCGTTCTTCCAGAGACTTCTAACGACCGGCTTCACAAACCAGTTTTAAACTTGTAGGCGGCAAACGGAAGACCTATCAACACATATGGTAAATGGTACGTCTATCTTAACGTGGGTTCATGCAAACCCATCCACTGGATTTTCGTTGATGGGGATGTTTCTGTGCCAATCATTGGTATAGGTCTGCTACACGTGCAAACGTAGGTAAGTAGACGGAAACACTGATTTATCTGTTTGTGTAGCTACTTTATTCGGTCGTAGATTATCTCCAGTCACAGTTATATACACAATCGATCCATACTACCAACAATCACTCAATAAGTACTCTGTGATATATCAAACGCGACCGAAATTGTAGTGTGTAACCAGCAATGTTACACATCACATCACGTCTATAGGATCACTTGTATTCTCGAAAGCCCACCAACTGGCTCTCGAAAAGCTGAGGTTGGCTAAAAACAGATTCGTTCACATGATGGATTTAGGAATCATTCAACCACTAAACAGCCCATGGTCAGTTCCCCTGCGTATGGTTCCTAAATAGGACAGCAACGACTGGTGTCCAACTTGTGGCTATCAGCGACTGATTACAAAAACCATTCCTGACTGTTACCCGTTGCCTCACTCATGATTTGACAGCTACCTTGAAAAGTGCAGATGTTTTCTAGAAAATCGACTTGGTTAAAGCCTATGACCAAATTCCTATGGCCGCTGACGACATTCCTAAAACCTCTATCATCACTTCTTTCGGTCTCTGTGAATTTGAGCGCATGTGTTTCGGTTCAAAAAGTGCTACCCGAACATTTCAAAGGTTCATAGAGGACGTTTTTAAAAGTCTCAACTTCGTATATGCTTATGTCGATTGTAGTGAACAGAACACGGGTGGGGACAGTCGAATGTATTTCACACGAAATTACAGGACTTGTTAATAAAATCTGACAATCATAAAGTAAATGCTTATTTTGCAAAATGCCCACCAATTGTCTTTAAATGACTCAGACTTCATTGTCCTTGCATTTTCATACAAATCGCATTTTATTTCCATTCTTTACTGTTCGATCCTCTTGTCTCTCTGCTTCCAGACCTTCTGTTCACGACCAACATCATATACCACTTATGTCGATATAAGTGGCACATACCACATGATGACTACCTGATTACAAGTTCGGACTGAGAATCTCATCTCCAGCATCTGAACGATTACGAAAGCATGGCATTACTGTAAACATTCAGAAATGCCAAATCGGAACTGACTCCCTAGATTTCCTCGACACACGCTGTTGGTGCTTAAGGCATCCAACCTCTGAGAAGCGTAGCGTCGGCCATTTTGGATTTCCAGAACCGACGACAATTAGGCAATCACATACGTTTAAGTGCCTTGTAGATGGCTCATACCAGACTGCGCGTCCCTTATGAAACCTCTAACTTACCAACTTCGTGGGAGTTTGAAATTCATCAATTTGGACAGCAGCGCAAGAAAAGTATCCTCCACAGTTAAGGAACTTGTCGCAAAAGCAACCATGCTTGTACACTAGGACACCCAATCACCCATTAGTATCGCGGTAGGCACATCAGACTCAGCAATCGGAGGAATCTTACAATAATGGGTTAACCACTCCTGTCAACCTTTGTCATTCTTCTCGAGACGGTTAATAGACACCGAATCGAGGTATAGCACTCTCGGTTAGGAACTCCTAGCTCATTCAAAACTCCCGATGCTCGCTTCGGCCATGTTCATCTGGAGTTGGTAGGACCTTTACCAGATTCAAATGGATACTCTTGTCTATTAGCTTGCGTAGACCTTTTTACTCGATGGCCAAAAGCAGTACCCATCAAGGACATTACTGTTGAAACAGTGGCCCGCGCCTTTGTCGACTGCCCCTCAACTATCAGTACAGACTGTGGACACTGGTTCGAATCTGAACTTTTCCGTCATTTGGCTACACTATTAGGAACCACACAATTTCGAACGACCACCTACTACTCACAAGCAAACGGGTTGGCAGAACGCTTTCATCGACAGCTAAAAGCCCGATTATCAGCTGTAAACGTTTCACAGTGGGCCGGCGCCCTTCCACTCGTTTTACATGGTATTGATAACCCAGTAAAAGCTGGAATTGGATGCATTGTAGCTCAACTCGTTTATGGAACGTCACATCGTTGATCCTTCATCATCTTCAATGAGAATGGGTCTTACCTCCTACACAAGCTAGCTTACAACACAGTGAGTTCAGTTAGACCTGTTTTCATTCGACTGCAGTCAACTGATGTTTTTGTTCAACCTGACTTACAATATAATACACACGTCTTTGTACGTCTAGACTCATTTCAACGGCCTCTCAAATCAAAATACGAAGGACCCTTCAAAGTACTTTAGCCTGAAAATAACTACTATGTAATGGGTAAAGACGGAACTAACGACAACAGCAGCATCAATCGCATCGAAACGGCGTATTTAGAAGGGAAGCCTGTTTACTGCGATTTTCCAGGACGGCTGAAAAAGACGAAAAGAGAAGGACAAAGTTTGTGATGGACCGAAATTTTCATTGTACTTTTTTCTTTATTACTGTATTGCACTACATGGTCCCTTATAGTAAGGAAAGACGATCCGACGCTGCTAAACTTAGCAAGCTATCAGGAGAGTATTTAACAGTGACAAACTCGTTGGGTTTAAACTTCTGGCTGGCCACATCTTAGGGTCATTACTACACCACTAAGAGGGAGTGATCTGTAGCGGTAAATAAATAGCCCTGTAGATATTCAACATTGGATGCTGACCACGTTAGTTTTAATGGACTCAGCTGGCTGAGGATGCTCGGTCATGCATTCGCATCAGATCACTAGTGAGCATAACGTGCTCAATTTCCCCTGCAACCGCTAGCCAGTTAGATAAGTCGTTTCTCGATATATTAATAGTCTATCACATATTTATTCGAACCTCCTCGCTTCTGACTTTTGATTTCACTAGGCGGGCACGATACATAGTAGGTGTTACTGGTTGAAGTCTTGTCAATCTAGAAACACTTTTTGCATCTTCACATAACAACACTAATCTTTTCAAGGAATTTAACCACAATGATGGTCAAACTGATAGGTCATTAGTTAAGTACAATCCGTCTCTTTCCACACCTAAATATAGAACACGGAAGAAAAGTAATCGACTTTCAAACTGGACCGCGCAGACCCTTCCGCCAACTTTGAGTGGCTGAATAGAAGAGGGTATTCCGTATTCAAATTGCTTGGGGTCGGTTGCTTAAGTGTAGGTTAGCTTGGTGCTCAGTTGTTGGCACAGTCACGTAGACTGTTGATATCTGAAAACCACCAAGTTTATTATCAACATAATAAACAAAGCTTTTGTATTTTTTGGCATAAACCTCAATTTGGTTACTGCTGTTTGACATTTTATGAGAAAGTATCGAATGAATAATTTTTCCTATAGTTTAATATAGCCAGGTAAGTAAATAATATGAATAAAAATAATCACACACAATTCTGTATGCTGATAAACTGGGCAACATCTGGTTCTATTCGAAGTTAAAAAGATGACTCACGATCAGTGAGGTAAGAACTGTTATCGTTCCCCTTTACTGTTAATAGTACCTTCTGCACTGCTGTTAGTGATGTTGCTCCACAATTATACATTTTTTATTTTGTCTTCTACTGACATAGTCTCATTTGTCGTGCTTCCTGTCCCAGAACTCCATCGGCTGACCTGACTGGTGAGTTCAGGTGTATCATTCTGAGCAGATGGCTCATGATTTAGGTGGAGTTCGGATTAGTGTTGAGTGAATTCCAGCACGTAAGTGATATATATTCTTATGTTTTAGATTTCTCGCACTCCCTATATACATACGGGAAGTTTCTGGATAAGCGACACTAGATCCAAGTATACGTTTGACCGAAAACGTAAACCACAAGGTCTGAGAATTCTATATTGTACCAAAAAGATAATATTGAATAAAGCCATTAATAATAATAACAAATAATAGGAATCATTACTAAACCGTGAGGACGGTAATTTAAAATTACATTTCAGATCTAAGTTTACGAATTTGCATTTATTGATCCGTGTGGTCCTTCAACAGGTTGATTAAGTGATGAAATCACGTCCGGTGAGATGAAATCATTCTTGTGAAAGTTCCTGGATGATCCGTTGACGAGGCGATTTGCTCCAAAGGGTAAGAAGAACCTGAGGTCAGGACTGTTCAAGTCATCACTCTTAGATCAAGCGATCGAATGTGTTAGAGAGGCTGGCCATGAAGTTACTATAACCGAAATGAAGACAATGAAAGCTAAAATGTCTACAATTATGTACGTATTCCTATATTTTCAGGCTATGGTTCTCGGTTGAAAGTCTTCATTTTCTTAAAATATGAGGCGAACTGAAAGAATCTTCTTTCAAATAAAGACCCGTAAGTAGGATCTGCATCTGTATGTAGGATGAGATAACATCATACCAAAAATAAGTGGAAGTTGTCGGTTAAGATTCTACTTACAAAACCAATAATGAGAAATGAGGATGTTGCCCGGCAAATTTTACTGTGAAGTATTCATTGTTTCAATTGGTGATAACTGATAACTTCCGTCATGGTTGTCCGATTTTATTCGCATGCACAAGGATGGAATGAAGAGCTGATGTTATCTGGATAGCAACCGATGGTTAGAGACCCTGATTGGCATGGCTCAAAATCGTTTGCAATGGCGCAGGTGCATCCACTCTCTGTGTTCTCCCAAATTCTAATCTTCTGAATTCTTCATGTCCCTTTTTTTCCTCTTTCCAAATTTATTTCACTGGATTATACTCTTTAAATAACATCTCCAAACCCTAATCTTCCCGATCGAAGCTGCTACCTTGATGCGGTGGTCGGGCTTGCCTATCGTGATGACCCAACCGAGCTATATTGGCTGGAACATATGTTCCTGCAGGTTCTACCATGCCAGGCAGGTCGATTGGTGAACGGTAAGACTAAAAGCAGCAACTCAAGGTCTGAGGGCGAAGTCGTACTGCTGACTGTAGAGAGGTGTGACAGCAGTAAGGTGTTTCCCTCGGACAACCAGCATCTGCAGTGATGCTGCCTTCCCACAAGGAGGGGTGGGGTTAGAAAAGGTCGACCCTAAAAATGTCACACCTCACCTTACCTCACGGATTTCCGTCTCCGGCGGTAAGGCCCTTTGAAGAGCGGAGCTAACATGTCAAAAACCTTCCACAAAAAGGCCGTGCGCGACCAGCCTCAAGCAGTTGTCCCTTGGGCTCTGCGGTATTTGCTTGCGTCTTACTGGACGTAGGAAAGACGCTGCAAGGAAACCTCTTAGGGGCCTACTTAATGATAGTCAAGCTAAGAGTATATTTCAGGAACAACTAGGAAAACAGTTAGGCAGCCATGTATGTGATGCCCACCACGAGGCAGCATGAAATGGTATCCGAAAAGCTGTGGAAACAGCAGTGATATCTGCTAGTAAGGTAAACCATAAGGTTAGGGATCAACACTGGATCTCAGCAGCATCTATCTCACTGATAGATGCTCGGAAACTCATTCCACCTGGCTCTGAACATAATGAAGAGCGGAGTCAGCTTAAGCGCAAGCTGACAAGAAGTCTACGCAATGATCGCGAACAGTGGTGGGTAGCGAAAGCAAGAGAGATGGAAAAGGCAGCGGCAATAGGTAATAGCAGACAATTGTTCAGACTCGTTAAGGAAACCGGAATTAGGGACCCGACCGTTAGCGAAACAATCTCAGAGAAAGATGGACATATTATTCATTCTCAATCCAGGAGATTGGATCGATGAGCAGAACATTTTAGGGATCAGTTCAACTGGCCTTCAGCCACACTTCGGTTTCTCACGATCTCTAGTCAACCTGAATGGCAAGTTAATGTAGGTCCTCCGTCCCTTTACGAAGTTGAAAATCCATAGGAAATCTGAAACGAGGGAGAGCAGCAGGCCCTGACAGGTTTACTCCTGAGATTTTTAAGGATGGTGGTCCAGTATTAGCAATGAGATTAACCGAGGTCTTAGGTAGAATTTGGGAACTGGACGTAATCCCATCTGACTGGTCTCAATCACTGATTGTGCCAGTCTATAAGAAAGGACAAAAGTCCTCTTGTGACAATCACAGAGGAATCAGTTTGACTAATATAGTGTCTAAAATATTAGCCTCAATAATACTTCGACGCCTAATCAAAGCTCGTGAAGAGCAGATTAAAGAAAACCAGGCCGGTTTTCGACCTGGACGTGGTTGCATAGACCAGATATTCACACTACGTCAGGTTCTAGAACACAGACACACATTCAGACGCCCCACAATCGTAGTATTTCTCGACCTTAAGGCGGCATTCGACTCTGTTGATCGTGAGGTTCTATGGCAGTGTTTGTCACTGAAAGGAGTATCAAAGAAGTACATTAACCTTATAAAGGCTCTCTACTCGAACACAACTGGTAGAGTGAGAGCTTATGGCGAACTGTCATCAGAATTGATTACCTCAAGTGGTGTTCGTCATGGACTGTGCGCAGGATGAGTCACGAATAATTAAGTAAGAAATCCATTTCATTATTTCATGAACAACGTTCTTATGCACACTTGCGTGATCACATACGCAGTGCTGTAAACTGAACTTAATAATTCCCTAAGTCAAACGTTAATATTAATATTACACCATAATGTGTCTACATTTATAGACTTAGTTTTTCATAGTATTCTTATTAACCATTATGTGCAGTTAGACTGTTTCATGAAAATGATATTTGTTTTAAATGTCAGTGTAACTGCAGAAATGAGGGAAAGTAAGCCGCTATTGCTCGCTGCACTTAGGCACAGAGTTTACATGTAAAGTAGATTATGAAACGGGATGTTGAAGTTGACGGGACCTGTGCCAATAACAGTAGGCGTATCAAAGCACTTCGTTGAATTTATGATGTTTGTTAAAAACAAGTGAATGATAGCTGTCATACACTCATGTTTAAATCTGGGGGTGAAGTAACATATATGTAATATATACCAGAAATAGTTATAATCCATCCGTACATTGTTCGCCAATATATCCTCCCGTTTACGGCAATTATCGACCATGCATATTGGTTAACATTAGATTAATATCAAGATCTTAGCTGAACATGAAGTTGGTAGAAGCCATCATTTTCAAATCACAATATTTGAAATGATGGTCTATCTTAAACTTCCCCTTGTGTCAGTGAGTACACATTCGTCCACGTATTGAGATGACGAGTTCTACACATTGGTGATTCGATGGGGATGTTGATAGATGGTTTACAAGTGTGTGGTGGTCGGTATTCAATATAATCCTTAAACTTCGTATACAGTTCGTCCTGATAACCGTCACTAGATAACGTCCCAACGGTGAGTTAATCAGAAGGCGAATACGAAGTGTTGATTACATTTATTATTGCACCACACACAGGACACCAAAATTACAAGTACTGTACACAAGCATGAAAGAGCAAGCGAGTTGAATGAGCCAGTCAATGAACAGGATCAAAGTGTACATATATATAGTGAAATGAATGAATCACTGAATCAATTAAGCGGTTGATAGTAAGGCTAGCAGAGTGAATATATGCATAGGCAGTAAACAATGCTCAAGTATACATATTCATATAAGTGCAATAATAATAAAGGTACAATGATATAAGATAACTTGTTATTGTACGAATGACTATTCGTGTTAAATAAGTTAACAAAAAACGGCTTCATCAAATTAAATGTGAACAAACTCAATTTCACGTGAGCTACTATAAACTAATTGAGTGAGATTATAATATATGGACGACCTTTGAGTGATGCTAAAATAACCATGGGAACACCTACCTACTAACTAGAACTAAATGATGACTATAAAGCAATGTAAGAAATTAGAATTATGATTTACATTTGATGGTTAGGGTTAGGAACTAGATTAAGGGATTTCATCATGAACTGACATTAGCTAAAATGCTAACACACTATTAAGTCAAATGGTTGAGTGAATTTCGCGTTAAAAATTCAAGACCTGTTATCTTATACCTGGTTGGTCCGTCCATAAGTTATAGTCTCTCCCCTAATTGTTTAAATATATATACATTATAAATCATTAAAATAAACCATATTATTATAATAAACATACTATATATAACAAGAAATAATAAACCAATTAATAAATTATTTTTACTAGGCCATTGATAATAAGATTTTTCAATTTTTAATCTATATGATATTTTTAGTTGCCATGGGTTATTTGATTGATATTGATTTTTTATGTAGCAATTATAAATATTAGAATCAATTAATTTGACATTATGAATAATTAATTGACATTTTTCATTCATATAAATTCTTTCATTGAATATAGTAGGTGAATAAAATGTTAAATTAGTTGTACTCCATTTAATGAGATTATTATTATTATTAGTGGCAGTAGTATGGTTACATATATATTCTTTAGTAAGATAACAGTCTAATGTTATGAATGGTTCATATTCCATAGCTAATTTTTCTAATTTCATATAATTTACATGATGATAATCATGAATATTTAATTTCATCTTAGTTACATCATATTTTAAAGGTAAATTCATCATTTCTATTGTATCTAATTGATGCACACAATGTAAATGATATGTAATAGTTATATAAAGATTTAATATGTTTAATGGTTGAAATGTTTTGTTTAAATTAGGTAATTGTTTAAAAAAATTATATTGGCATGGTATGTATAAATAAGTTTTATTTAAAAATAATTGAAAACCTAATTGAGTTGCTAAATTTTCTGAAGATTTTTTAAATAACCGCCAAAAATTTAATTGATTAGTATCATCATCATCATCATAAAATTGTCCAAATTCATAGAAACCATTGAATAATATAAAATAAATTAATCTTATTTCTTCTATGTTATTATTACTATTATCAATATGGATTGGTAGTTTTCTTGGTATCTGTATATAACAAACACGATTTTGTTTGACATGGATATTACCACAATATTTATAATGTGTTGAATTATGAAATGATTTTGATGTAATACGTAATAAACTGAATGTTTGATCATGAAAATATTCTGGCCGATTCATTTCTTCTTCAATATATTTTTGTAATTGTATTAATTGATTATATGTAGTTACAGATTTATTCATTCGTTCTATAAATGGTAAATTTAATCTAGACCATGTATTTGTATAAGAATTAATATAATCTATATGATACCATATAAAATTTAAAGGATGTTTATTATTATTTAATGATTGACATACATAAGTACCAGAATCATGATATGGATCAAATTTTTTATAAACTAATTCATTTGTTCTATTTATTAAACATGGATCATTTATGAGTGTATTAGTTAGAACTGGTTCAAGTAAATCTCTATTCAATATCCATTTATGATCATAGAGTGTTTTATTACTTAAATGAAATATTGTTTGATTATATTTTTTACGTAGAATACGATACCATTGAAAATGTATTGGATTATCATTTGAACATAAATGGCAAGCTAATTGTAAATTCATTGTAAATTGATCACGTTTAATTAATCTAATAATATGACGTTGTTTAGCTAAATTCAATTGTAATGCATAACATTTGTTTAATTCATTATTATTATTGTATATAACAGTTTTATTATTTGGGCAGACGTTTAAATGACTGAAAATTGGAATAAAATTAAGTAAAAATGAAAATACTAATAATAATGATGAGAGTAGGATAACTGAAGTAAAATACATGAAACTTATTGTAAATGTAAATAACTAAGTTAAATTCTTGTTATGACCTTGTGTTTTTTGGAATGATCGATTATATTGTGGATTGATCAAATATAATATCTTACTTTATAATGAATAAAATAGGACGATAGACATTGCATTCGTACTAACACGCTGGATTTGTTTTCTTTTTCCAGCTAAACAGTTATTAATCACATTCAAGTGTAACCCAAAAACGGAACAAATTTCATATAATACATATTGTTTTAGGACAACAAGTCCAAGAGATACAACTAGTACCATATTTTAAATAATCTAACCAATACACTGTTATATCTAGAGCTTACATTCTTAACATTACCACATATAACTTCAGCACTCGAATGCTAGAACCCTCGAAGTCACAAGTTACAAGACGAAAGACAAATGAAAGGAATGCTATTCCAAGCAGTGTCAAATATGGTCCAAAACTCTCAGGTATTTATAGTTTTTAGTAAAAGCGAAATTATCATTATATTCACCCAATCAGCAAATAGGGGTTTTTAGCATTTATCCAATAGGGAAGCTAAAAGTAGAGGTTCTGGAATATTCTTCTACAAGTTGACTACCTGGAATATCTTCGGCTTTTTTCAGCTTCTAAGAGCTTCCTCGAGTTCAATAGTCGGCCGTCCTCACATATGCGATCTATGGAAATCAAATAAACATGACTTTGATTTATTCAACAGTATATGGTGATGATTGAGGACTAGGCTAATGGTTGACTGGTTCTAAAAGTGTTTAGTGGCCCGATATCTGACTCCAGTTAGATCGTATCATTGATTGCTATTGATAATATATATCCTAGCTACTCTTGTATATAATCGTCAACTTAAATCGCGCTGGTGAACAACAGAATTAAATAAGTCAAATACGAGAATGGATTTCCAGTGCGTGTATTTCATACAATCGTTGATCCAGACAAACGATATAAGAAATGAAGCAAAGAGAGAGAAGCGAAATGACACATAGTGGAGAAGGAGTGTGAGCCAACTTAATTTAACCATGTCTGAATCAATATTTATAGTCGAACGAAAATAACTTACAGACATGTGATCAATAGGACAACATGTGCATACACAAATGTTCATATAAAAAACAGTCACGATTAATAAGCGAATCATTAACAAGATGAAAACATGACTCAAGAATAATGAATAAATTGGCTTCTCAGGAAGCCAGAATAAAATATGTGGGCTTAACATATGCAACCGACACTACAAATGTTCAACATTCAATCAATAAATTTCAGATTCTTACCCTGATTTACCTACTTCTACTTGATCAACTGACTAATATCACTGTCCGTCAAATAAACATTACAGCCTAATGTTCAGTAGATTATTAATTAAAGAATTTAGGTTGCATGACGAAAAACCAGTTGAAAGTTATCATGTCGCATGCTTGCCATTCAATAATCTCATACGTTCCCAACTGTATGTTCAATACATCTAAAATTTTGCTTAAATAAAAATTCATATTTCCTTGGGTAGTAGAATGTAGGAGAAAGTACAAGACAAATAAAAACTTTCATTGGTTAAAAATGTAAAATCTTCTTGAGATTGTTGAGAAAATCATTTTTGAGAAAAAAATAACTGAAAAGTAATATATACAAATTGATTAGCAGATAAATGGCAAAGAATTGACAAATAGATATATAAGTAGAGAAGAAAGAAGGAAAGCACTTTCTTTAACTTCAAGTCTATGTTCTGAAATCGAGATCAACAGGCTGGATTCCGTAAGGATCGGTCGTGTACAGACCGAATTGCAACACTACGGATCATCTTCGAACAGTCAGTTGAGTGGAACTCGTCACTATACATCAACTTCATTCATTATGAAAAGGCGTTTGACAGTGTAGATAGGAGAACAATATGGAAACTTCTTCGACACTATCGAGTCCCTGAGAAGGTTGTCAACATTGTCCGGAACTCATATGATGGACTACAGTACAATGTCGTGAATGGAGGACAGCTGACAGGTGCATTCCTAATCATCAAATTCATACATTGAGGTACACAAATTCTGAAGCAATATTTTGCATTTAGTGGGAGAAAATCACATTACAAACATGCTCACATTGTTACTTTACGCATTCATAAGATCTTGTAATTTTTCAACGTCTTCATCAGATAGAACCATATCACCTGCGTACTCTAGGTCAACAAGTGAATCTCCTGACAGGAGACTAACCCCTGAAAAGTCAGACGATAAGTGTGATTTATGACACAATGTATGTGACAAAAACGCCTGTAGCTCTTCCAGAGTTACTGCCGGTCCCAAGCCCAGGTAAAGAGGAGGGTTGGACATGGGGTTAGCGACCCATTCCGTAGAAAACTAACTCATTAAAAAACGCTAACCAGAAAAAACAATTCAGACCACGTAAACTCTGCCCTGGGAGTCAAAAGGCCTTCATTTAGAACTATGATGCCTCATGGTGAAAGCCGAGTTCCTTCGGAAGCCACGAGGCCGATGTTCCTTCTTACAACCAGAGTAACAATTTTTATAGGTACATGTAACGTCCGAACAATGTGGGAGACCGGGAAGACCAGTCAAATAGCAATGGAAATGAGGAGATACAAACTGGCAGTACTGGGAATCAGCGGAACCCATTGGATCCAAGCTAGACAACAAAGGCTAAATACGGGAGAGATGCTACTATACTCCCGTCATGAAGAGGAAGATGCTCCGCACACTCAGGGAGTTGCTCTAATGCTGTCCAAAGCAACACGAAACGCACTTGTGGGATAGGAGTCTCACGGATCCAGAACCATCAAAGCATCATTGAAAACAAAGGAGGAAATGACAATGAATGTTATCCAGTGTTATGCATCCACCATTGAAAGAATAAGACGATCTAGCAATGCAATTGTGTTTAATATACCGGATACACATGCCCTTAAAAATATCAAATCTAGTCTGCTTAGAGCACCCACCAATGACAGCAATGACGACGATAAAGATCAGTTCTACGATAGGCTGCATTCAATCATAGAGAAGTGCCCAAGAAAGGACCTCACCATTCTGATGGGTGATCTAAACGCCCAAGTCGGAATAGACAACACCGGATATGAAGATATCATGGGACGACATGGACTGGGTGAGATAAACGAAAATGGGGAAAGATTTGCAAATCTGTGTGCATTTAACAAATCGGTCATAGGAGGCACAATATTTCCACACAAACGTATGCACAAAGCTACATGGATCTCACCGGACCACACCACAGAGAACCAGATACATCATACTTTATTATTATTATTATTATTCACAAACATCTTATGGGTACATAAGTGTTGTGAAGAAACCATTTCGGGTTTCTTCAAAAAAATGCAATAATACACAATTTTCAATAATGTCAGCATTCTACTGGCCATTAAAAAAAAAATTTTGAGCAATAATAGTAGAATATTAATAATAATAAATCGGGTCTGTGCAATTGAGAAGAATATTGAATTGAGTCTAAAGAAGGAAATGCAGAAAATAAGGGAATAGAAATAAAGGAGACGTGAAGTACACAAACAGTTTAATAGGCGTGTTTATGAACATAAAACAAGAACAAACGACTATGTGTGTATCGTCAAATTAGTAAGAAAAAATAATTAAGAAAAAATAACTTATAATTGCAGTAAGATATGACGCTAGAATATAAATGTTTGTGCAGTCACATAGCTTGGAGTGATGCGATGAAAGTCTCAATTGAGTGAAAAGGATAATAAAATATCAATATGTATGAGTAGTCATATATGCATAGTGAAGATAAAACGGGTCTGAGAATTAAATTTAAGTGTAACACAAGTTATTGTTTTAATTACAAACTTCGTAATCTTAAGAATAATATTTATTTAGAGGGAAAGAATGGAGTGAAAAGAAGTGAACACCTAGTGAAAAGTTTTGATTCATGATAAGAATAATAAATGTGTAATAAATATCAACCTCAGAAGGAAACCAACAATTTAGGAAAATAAAATAAAAATCTTTTAATGCACTCGGATGAATACATTTAGATTTATGTAATAGTATACAGAGTGAAACCGGATATTAGTATAAATATTTGTGCAATAATAATTAAGATTGATGCTATGAAAGTCAAAATTGATTTTAAAGGACAATCTGGAGTTAAACATGTTTAGAAGGATAAGAAGATACAAAAAGAATATCTAATGTGTCAGGGAACTAATAATGATATTAATAACGGAAATAATGACAAACACGAACATAATCAGATTTCACATATTAAGATAAATAGAAATAAAATAAAATAGATGTGGAAAGATTCAAAGGTTTTATTTTGCTTTTCAAGCAATTAAATGGATGACGGACCTTGTTTGTATAAATCATTATTGAATACATTGATATTCAATAGGTGACATAATCCACTTTCGGAAAGAAAATCGTCAAGGAGACTTTTGAACCGGGTTGTAGTTTCACTGCAACGGAGGTTCACTGGCAGTCTGTTCCACATGGTTGAGTAGCGAATAAGGAAAAAATTCTGACGTAAGTTTGTGTGGGTTCTTGGAATCGCTAGAATATTCTCCTTATTGCGTAGATTGTGGGATGATATCATAAGGTATGAAGGGGTGGATACCGAAGAGTAGGAAATACCGTTAATAAGCCGGTAGATAAAGACAAGATTTAATTTGATACGTCTGATCCAAAGAGGCTCTAAGTTGAGTTGTTGACATCTTTGGTAATAGTCTTTGTTATCGGAATACCGCAGAACAGCTTTAGTGAACCTTCTTTGAACACCTTCAATTCTAATCAGATCAGTATGTCTACAATTACTGTAAACTAAAATACCATATTCAAGAATGGGTAAGATACATTTTCTGTATAGTAACAATCTTGATTCGATATTATTGAAGTTTAGCATTATCAATCCGATGAGCTTTCTAGCTTTGGATACTTGAGATATAATGTGTTCAGAAAAGTTCAGACTGTTGCTATATCTTAAACCCAGGTCACGAACAGTGTTAAGAGGTTTGAGTGTATGTGTCTGTACAGTCAGATTTAAGTTAACACAGCGACCAATGTGAATAAATCCACTTTTGTCAACATTAAGTGGCATATTCCACGAAATAGTCCATTCGTACAACTTGTTTATTTCCTCTTGGATTACCGCTGAAATATAGCTTTCTTTCATGGGAGAAGAGAACGAATAAACTACTTTCAGGTCATCAGCAAAAAGAAAAGGCTTGCCATACTGAAAGAGGGAACACACATCATTGATAAAAAGGAGAAAGAGTAATGGACCAACCACACTTCCTTGTATAACCCCGCTGGTTACATTCACAGGTTTAGAGTAGCAAGATCCAAAGCGAACGATTTGGCTACGTTCTTCTAAAAAAGATTTGAGCCAAGATAAAAGGGGATTCTGTATACCAAATGAAGAGAGTTTTAAAGGAAGAAGTTTGTGTGAGACACTGTCGAAAGCCTTACTAAAATCGAAGTAAAGAATTATCACTGACTGACCAACATCTCTTTTCTGGGTAATTTGATTAAAAAACTCCAGGTGCAATGTGAAACATAAGCGTTTAGTCATAAACCCGTGTTGGGATGGGCTGATCAGACTAGCCGAAAGTAAAAATTGTAATAGCTGTTTGTGGATGATTTTTTCCATGGTTCTTGAGAGCGCGGATGTCAAATTAATTGGCCTATAGTTAATAATATCACTACGTGGTCCTGTTTTGAATCTAGGGGTGATAAGGGATGTTTTCCATACAGATGAATAGGTCCCATATTCCATGGATAGATTGAAAAGTTTCAAACAAAATAGTGGAAATTCTCTACTTCCATATTTCACAAATGATGAAGGTCTCCCGTCAGGTCCACCATCATAAGACTTTTTCAGGGTAGCTATGGCCTACTTGATGTTGGAGGGTGTAAAATCAATTTTCGACAGATGTCTGGATGTCAGCATTGGAAATGTAATGATGGAGTTTTCAGTTCCAGTTTTGTAGCACTGCGAGAAGTGCTTGCTGAATTGTTCGCATATATTATTCCGGTCGTTAACAATGCTTCCGTTAACTATGAAGAATTTAGTCGTGCCAAGGGAATTCGACTTTACACGGGATTTAAAAAGCCGAAGTATTGATAATTCTGGGCTTTTACTACGTAGAGCTTTATTTTCTATATTCATAAAATACTTACGTTTAGATGAAGCATTTCTGTTGATTAATTTAAGTATACTCTGAAGTGCAAACACATCATTCTGCTCGTAGTAGCGGCATTTTAATTTCCTCAGCTTTCTTTTAAAAGTATTTTGGCCCCTATTAGCATTATAGGCCACACGGCCAATAACTGGAGCAGTGCAGTCAAGACAATATATCAGGTTGTGGTATAGATTGGAAAGCGCAATGTCAACATTATTTGTGGTAAAATAAGTTTCCTATGGTAAACATTGAATAAGAGTTCCAGTCCGTTTCCATGTTTGTTGATCAAAATGTCTGCTTTGGTACATCAATGAAGCTTTAGAGTTCAATTGTATGACGTTTAAAGAGTGAATAATACTCCATACAACTCTATGGTCACTCATAAAAATCTCATGACTGGTATGCACTGAGATAGAGTCTATGTTGATTGTGAACATTAAATCAAGTGTATTATTCCTCCTGGTCGGTTTTCGGACCTGTTGAACCCATCCACAAATTGTGGTGAGGAAGAAGTGCCGATGGACTGGGAAGAAGGACACCTCATCAAGATTCCAAAGACAGGAAATCTGAGCAAATGTGAAAAATAAAGATGCATCACATTACTGTCAGTACAAGGGAAAGTCTTAACAGGGTTGCTGAATCGGATGAAAGACGCAGTAGACGCTCAACTTCGAGATCAACAGGCTGGATTCCGTAAGGATCGGTCTTGTACAGACCGAATTGCAACACTACGGATCATCTTCGAACAGTCAGTTGAGTGGAACTCGTCACTATACATCAACTTCATTCATTATGAAAGGGCGTTTGACAGTGTAGATAGGAGAACAATATGGAAACTTCTTCGACACTATCGAGTCCCTGAGAAGGTTGTCAACATTGTCCGGAACTCATATGACGGACTACAGTACAATGTCGTGAATGGAGGACAGCTGACAGGTGCATCCCAAGTAAGGACCGGGGTCAGACAAGGCTGTTTACTCTCTCCCTTCCTCTGTCTTCTGGTGGTCGACTGGATTATGAAGACCGCAACATCTGAAGGAAAACACGGCATACAGTGGACAGCTCAGAACCAATTAGACGATCTGGACTTCGCAGATGACCTAGCCCTCCTATCGCGTACACACGAACAGATGCAGATAAAGACAGCCAATGTAGCAGCAGTCTCTGCATCAGTAGGCCTCAGTATACACAAAGGGAAAACCAAGGTCCTCAAATTCAAAGCGGAGAACAGCAATCCAATCACTCTTGATGGCGAAACTCTGGAAGATGTAGAATCCTTCACATACCTAGGAAGTATTGTCGATGGACAAGGAGGTTCAGATGCAGACGTAAAGGCGAGGATTGGTAAAGCAAGGGCCGCATTCCTACAATTGAAGAACATATGGAACTCAAAACAACTTTCAACCAATATCAAAGTGAGAATCTTCAATACGAACGTCAAGGCAGTTCTACTGTATGGAGCTGAAACTTGGAGAACTACTACAACCACAATCAAGAAGGTACAAGTATTTATAAATGGTTGTCTACGCAAGATACTCAACATCCATTGGCCGGATACCATCAGCAATAGCCTTCTGTGGGAGAGAACAAACCAACTTCCAGCTGAAAAAAAATAAGAAAAGACGATGGAAATGGATAGGACATACATTACGCAGATCGTCAAACTGTATCACGAGACAAGCCCTAACTTGGAATCCTGAAGGGAAGCGGGAAAGAGGAAGGCCAAAGAACACATTGCGTCGGATAATAGAAGCAGATATGAAAAGGATGAATTACAACTGGAAGGAGCTGGAAAGGATTGCCCAGGACAGGGTTGGATGGAGAGTGCTGGTGGGTGGCCTATGCTCCTTCATGAGGAGTAAGTGGCTTAAGTGTGTAACATATTCCGAGAAATATCAAGTATTAGGTTAAAGCATTTAAGTACTTAGTGCTGAGATTTCAAACCACCTCTTTATCGTATGACATCAGGTTGAGATGATGACGAAGTATTTCAAGATTATCAATCTAAAACCATACTCTTTCCTTCTTAAATTTACTGAAACCATAAAAATTAAATGTTTCAAACTGGATCTTTGTATTCAAAAAGAAACAATGTTGAGTCATTCTTTACCTCGATAACATCATCCATGTTACATCATTCTCATTTTATCCACATCATTTTTATTCTTTTAAATTTCATAATTTCATTTACAGCTAATTCATTTCAACTCATGTTACCCTGAATTACTATTAACTTATGTTCAGCTACTGTGTTACATAATCAATAATTTCTTTTAACTCTATGATGTTTTGTTTCTATATTTAATTTTCTGAAACACATGAAAAGGATCGATAGCAAGTGGAAAGGATTGCCCAGGACATAGTTATTATTCTTACTATCAATGGCTTTATTCAATATTCTATTTTGGTACAATATAGAATTCTCATCACGAGGTATTTCAACAAGTTTCTTTCACAAAAAAAAAACGAAAAAGGCGGAAAAAATGAAAATACGCAACTTTTCAAATTGGAGACATGTTTAAGAATACAGGTTATGTAATGACTTTAAGTCCGTCTAGTGATCACATGATTTATCCGCCAATCAAAATACAACTTATACAATCTTTAGACTGTGCTAAACCAATGACGTTCGGCCGGCATGAGCAGCCTAGCGTCCTTATTGGCCCTATGTTCTCCTAGCCCGTCCAGTTGAGTCCAGAACACCGATAACAGCTTCCACTATGCAAATCATTTATTTCAAAAATACTTGGTTTATATACCAGTCAAACATCGCATCACACCATAAAATAGGAAATAACATCCATATACAAATATGCCAAAAAGTTGCTGTGAATATGGGACACGGTAGTTAATAAACTGAACATAATTTAGGAACAGTAAGTCGTATGATAATAAATTATAGGTCAAAATGAAGCTTATAATAAGGTGAATATAAATATACACAACCTAATTACTGAATAGTTATATCATAAGAATATATAGATATTAGTCAATTGATATGTCTCAGAAGTTATTCGTGATTTAATCTTCGCTCGGATATAACAGGTTATTGACTAGGTTAACTCCTACAACCTGTTCGTCACAGAGTATATTTGCTATGTAAGGTATTATAGAACTATTATACTTTTGCTTGAGTGCATGGATTTTAATGTTATTACTTCTCGTTGTACCAGAAGATATACAAGGAGAAAGATAAGAATGAATGGGAAGGTTAGTATCTGATAAAATAACGCCTGCCAGGAGTTTGTGTGACTTTAAATGTCTATCCACAACCATATTAATTATGACCTCGAAAGATTCACCACACACCTTGCTAACTGCCTTCAGCACCCTCCGCAATACAGCAAAGTTTTTTCTCAAAAGCCGGGGAAAGAATAATGGAGAACAGTAAAGAATAATAAGTAATATGCAAGGATTGACGAATTGTAAGAGTAAATGACGAGTAGTTCCAAGAGCATGCAGTCTCTTTATGTCGTAAGTCAGGCGGAAAACGTTATTCGGTAACAGATCAGAGGAAAAGGTGACACCAAGATAACTGACCTTCGACACTGTCTATATCAAAGAGTCTCCGATGGTACAAGCATTATGGGATCCTAAAATGGTGTTTAGATTCCGTTCATGTCTCATGCTAAAGTTAACAGCTTAAAATTTAGACGGATTAAGTATGAGACCATTACCAACAGACCAACAATCAATACGAGACAAAAACTCATTCATTTCTATGGGATGTAAAGAGGAAGAGATAGGCATACATACAGTGAGATCATCCGCATATTTCACAGAAGTGTTTTCTGTGGAAGATGACAGATCATGCAGAAAAAAGTGAAAAATAAGAGGTGAAAGAACGGTTCTTTGTTGAACACTTTCATGAGACAGTAGAGACTTTGAACACCTTCCTGAAAAAATACAATGTATTGTTCCCTTCCAGAGAGGTAGGAACATAGCCAACTGGTTATCCAGCTGTCAGTGTTGATGCTAATTAACTTGTTAAATAAACGTTGTCTTGGCATAGAACCTAAAGCAGAAGAATAGTCCAGAAAAATGAGATGTTTTTTCTTTCGATTCATACAGATTCCAAATGATTAAATAAGAAACGGACTTGATTTCTTTCAAAGTCGTGCTCATGACAGTTGATTGTATTGTAGTGTCAGTCATTATTTTAAGCCTATAATATATCTCATTCTAGTTTTTGGACAAACCAATCTATTCATTCTACTTCAGTCATATTTTGACCTTTTTAATTATTCGCTTATCAGTCTTGACTGTTTTTATATGAGCGTATATGTGTGTACACTTCATATCCCATGTCTCATCACATGTCTGTAGTTTATTTTGTCTGCCTATAAATATTGAGTAACGCCTGGCTAAAAATAATAATAATAAAAAAAATGAGTTGGCTTACCAGCCATCTCCACTGTGCGTTGTTTTGTTTTGCCCTATTTCATTTGCTTCATATATAAAATATATGTGTTCGAAAGTCCATTCTAGTTAATTGACTTATCTAAATCCGTTATTGACTAACGCGATTAAAGTCGATGATTATATACGAGGATAGGTGATAACTAATATTCATACGATCTAAATGGAGTCAGATCAACGGGCCACTAAAGTATCGTCATTTACTTCGTACCAACTACTTGAAGCTTTTCCTTTGTTAACCTTCAGGTTTTGACTTTCGGACGAATCTACTTATTTATACTATCTAATTTTTCTTGTGAGAGTATTGCTATCTGCACATCATATAGTTACATTCACCTTAGCAACAGTGTTTGGGGTGTAGTGAAGGAGAACACGGGTGAGGACAACCAAATTGTATTTAGGACAAATTACAGAATTACATGGTAAAATAGAAAAACCATATAGTAAATCGTTAATTTGCAAAATATTATTCTATCATATCAAACCGGACTGTTGCTTTTGCAAACATCAATCCATTGTCTCGCATTTCATTGTTCATGCGATTTCTTAAAAATTCCATTGTTTTCTCGCTCTTCTTTTCTTCAAATGGTTCAAATGGTTCAAATGGTTGTGGACGGAATAGAAGAAGCTTTCGCTTAACAGGCTTCCGTGTCTAGTAGCAGGGGATCACCAAATCCTCCAGGCAGGAACCTAGGTATGTTAACGATAAAAAAGGAAAAGAAATTGGTAAATCATAATATGATGCTGTCCTTGGTCCTTAAGAATAGGTCAAGTTGCCTCTTGAAGGACTTCTGAGAAGTCGCTTGGACTAGCTCGGCCGGCAGCGAATTCCAGCTTTTGACAACTCTTAAGGAGTAGAAGTTGTGTCTACATTCCGTCTTGCTATGTTGTGTTTCCAGTTTCTGGGTGTTACCCCTTAGATTATTATTCGAACTAAGCTTAAGTAGGTGTTTAAGAGGATGTCCAGAAGTGTTAAGAATACTATAAGCCATTAGTAAATCACCTCTAAGACGCCTATATTCTAGTGGGTAAAGGTCTAGTGAACGGAGGCGTTCTTCGTAAGGCTTAGATTTGAGTCCTCGAACTGATTTCGTGGCTCGCCGTTGGATACGCTCCAAAGTGACCTTGTCCTTATGGAGTGAGGGGGGAGTACTATGTTTCCGTACTCTAAATGGGGACGGATGAAACTATTGAAGATTGTATGGAAAGTTCGTCCGTCAAACTGTCCAAAAATGCGCTTCAACGTTACCAGTGCAAGGTTTGCTCGGAAGGCATTTTTGTCACAGTTAGCGTAAGACTTTAAGTCATGGGGCACCAGGACTCCTAAATCTTTTTCGACTTGGGATACTACTAGAGAGGAGTTTCCTAAGTTGTAACTGTAGTTTGCGACATGTCGCAGATGGACTACTTTACACTTTGAAGTGTTAAAGGTAAGTCCGTTGTCGTCTGCCCAACTTTGAAGTCGAGTCAGATCCTCCTGAAGTGCCTGTGTATCGTCTTGGTTGCGTATCTCTCTCCAAAGTTTCACGTCGTCGGCAAAAAGTAGTAAGTCTGACGTTACCTGTTGAGGAAGATCATTTATGTAGATCAAGAAGAGAAGAGGCCCTAGTACTGAGCCCTGGGGGACCCCACTAGGACATTCCATAGCCTGAGATAAAATGAAATTAACCCTAACCTTAAAGTGTCGATTTTTTAGGTATGAAGTAAGCCAATCGATTAGAGGTGGTTTGATACCTAGTCGTTTGAGCTTGTTGATAAGACACAAGTGGTTAACCTTATCAAAAGCTTTTGAGAAATCAAGGTAAATGACATCAACCTTTCCCTTGCAATCGAGGATGCTTGTCCAGCTGTCCACCGCAGTCAGCAGGTTGGTTATACAAGAGTAACCCTTCCTGAAACCATGCTGTTGGGGTGAGAAGAAATTTAAGGACAGTAGATAGTCATTTAAACCGTCGCATATCAGGGACTCCATGAGTTTTGAAGGTAATGACAGAAGAGCCACCGGCCGATAACTTGAAGGTTCATTGCGTCGACCACCTTTGAAAATTGGTGTGATGTGAGCCAACTTCCAGTTTTCCGGTAATTTGCCTCGGCTAAGCGAGTGTGAAAACATCACGCTAAGCGGCGTTGCCAGGATTGAGGCTGCCTCCCTCAGTATGGCAGGATGAACCATATCCGGGCCAGGAGAAGTGTCAAGTCTTAAGTGCTGCAATTTCCGGAACACCAAGTCAGCGCTTAGGTCCACTTCAGAAAGTCCTGTGGAGTTGGAGATGAGACTGTCGTCAATAAAGTTGATGTCAGCCGGTTGAAATGTTTGAGAGTAATGGGCCGCCAGAAGGTTAGCGGCGTCGCCATCGTTGTTGGTCGGGCCGTTAAGACCTAGCAGTTGAGAAACTCCTGTTTTGGCTTGACGAAGAGAGGCTGCATAACGGAATAGGCTTCTAGGGTTAGAGGCGAATTTGTCCATAAGCTTTGTTTGGTACTGAAGCCTGTCTTCTCTTATAGCCTTCGTGCATGTGTTCCTGATATGTTTGTATTGCCTATACGCTCCATCGTTATTAGTTCGTTTGTATTCCGCCCAACAGTGCCGTTTGCGGCTTAGGAGGCGAAGGGTACGGTTCTTGATTACTGTAGGTGGCTTGAAGCTTTTGGGAACCGTTTGAGGAACTGAATGGTCTGTAGCACATAAGAGCGTGTGCAGTAAGAAGTCCCAATGACCATCCACATCGATTTGAGGGTGAACATCCCAAACCACCTGTTGTAGATAGTCATGTAGAGCTGGCACATTCAGCCGTTTAAAATTCCAACGCAAATTATTGTTGGGATACCTTAGCTTAGTTTTGATGACAAAACTGAAGGCTATGACGGCATGATCGCTTTTTCCCAGAGGAGCCAGGATTGAGAGGTTGTCGACTAGGAATTCTTCGTTAGTGAATACACAGTCTAAGCGCGATGGTGTCTGACTGTTTCTCCAACGAGTTGCCGACCTCACATTTTCATATAAGCCCAAGTCATCGATGAGGTTGAAGAACCGAGCTTCAATTGAGTTGTCGCCTCCAGTGTACGTGTGTTCCGCGAAGTTGACTCTAGGGAGATTAAAGTCCCCTAGAATCAGGATGTGTGTGAAACCGAGACGGATAGAGCGGGATAGTCCTTCCAGCATACGACTATCGTACTCGGTGTCGGCAGTTGGCTTCCTGTAAATGACTCCGACTAGACACCTGGAAGTACTAGACAATCTTACAGAGCACCATATGGATTCCTCAAGATTGTTAAGCTCGAGGTTGTGAACCTGGTGCACCTCCAAGCAAGAGCTTATGTATATGGCTACTCCGCCCCCAATTCCTGTTTTTCTGTCGTTGCGGAACAAAGTCATCCCAGGCAATGCTAACTCTTGGTCCGAGAACTGAGAAGATATCCATGTTTCAGATATTCCTATCAGATGGGCCTTATTAGCGTTGCTTAGTTCACGTAGTTCATCCAGTTTGTTTGGTAGATTCGCGGCGTTCATATATAAGCAGTTTATGCTTTCAATTTGGAACGCGTGAGCTTCGTCCTGTTTTTCTGTATGAACCTTATGTGAATGGACAGGTAGCCCACCTATGTGAGGTTTGCCGAGGTGGTAGGCCCTGTCCTTTACACGTTTTTTTTATCGTTTAGACAGTCCACAAGTGGAATGGTCAGCTCCAACTTGTCTTTGTTCTTGGTCCTAACTTCGTATGGCCTATCCGGGTGCATGTGGATTCCAGGTGGCAATCGACGTCTATTAGCACGAAATGCTTCCAGAACTGCAGCCGCCATGTGGGAAGATGGGAAGGTTATCTTCATTAGACGGGGTCTAAGATCACCGTCCTTCTTGGCTAGTCTCGTCACATGCTGAGTCAGTATGTGTTTGAGCCTCAAGGACTGTTTGATGAATTTCCATTCCCTGATGTCAGAATTTGATTGAGTAGGGTCTGCATTTTCCGGTATACCTTGGACAATTATGTTTCTTCCGCGGAAAAACTTCTCACGAGATTCTTTAGGGACGTTTCGTATGATACTGCGCTCAGAGTACGGTATGTCGGGCAGTATTCTTACGTTACCATCTGATTTCAGCAAGTGGCTTGCTAGCAAGACGTCCTCTACGTCGGTAGCAGCCTTAAGTGTTACTCGGAGAAGCCTCGGGTGATTTAGATGCTTAGAATCCTTTCCTCGAGTGAGCCGGGTGACCGTCAAAGGCTCTATTCTAGGAAGTTCGAGCTTCTTGTTCAATTCACCCCAGAGCATCCTGTCGTTTTTGTCCTGCAGACTGAGAGGAAGATCAGGCTTGTCAACGAGGTTCATGATAATGAGAGAATCGTCACGAACTGTTGTTAATTTACCAGGTTTCACGATGGGTTCAGGTTTAGTAACTTGTTGTTTGGAGGTCAGTGTGCGTTTATGAATCATGGGCTCTTTATTGACCGGACGAACAGTCTTGGGGGTAGACTGTGCGACTAAATTACCAGTTATTTTCCGTGCAGCAACTCTTGGGTTGCTCGGCTTAGGCGGTGATGCCTGGTTCTTTTGGGCTCTCTTAACGTGAGTCGAATCACATGCAGGGTTTTTGGCAACCACTGTTGTGTTCGGGGACCCTGAGCTGGGAGACCCGAGTTTGCCTAGAGAGTTCAGTACCGTCGACGTAATGATGGTACTGAGCCTCGACACGTCGTCGTTAGTGTGGATGGATGCTCCATCGATGGAATACCTATCGATATCCCTGTTTTTGAGTCCGTTGCACTCCCTTGTTTGTATATCAGTTTTTTTACTATCGTATTCCAAGTTAACTGACAACTTGTTCCGAAGACTTGTCAGTAGGACAATGATGTTACTCAGCAAGACTACGGAGTCTGTGTTGCACGTGACACACACCCACTTTTGCTCTGACTTGCTGAGTCTGTTGTAAGCAGTTGCTGTCAGATCTGTGCATGCTTCGTGGAACCAACCTTTGCAGTTGTCGCACTGCATGCCAGTTGTGACAGCAAAACGGCATCCCGGACGTTTGCATGAGTTTTTCATGACGGTGTTGAAGCAAATTATGTTATAGATGCTTGCAAGAGCCTAGGACCTTTTAAAAAAAAAACACTAAAAAGCACACTTAAAACGGACAAAAATGGACAAAACGAGTGATATAAACTGAAACTAGTCTATACGTGAAAAACAAAAAAAAACCGAATAGTAAGCTGAGGCAAAACCACAGGTAACTATTAAATATAGTGAAACTCAAAAAAAAAAGTAATCTACCGAACGTATAGCTCAGGATAGATTCTTTAGAACTGAAATGGTACTTTTGTTGCGTAAGAACACAGCAAAAGTTTGATCTTCTCCATCTTCTGCTGCCAGACGTAACGTTCTTTTGACTCACGTTATATACTACTTATATCAATATAAGTAGCACGCACCACGCTCGTCCCCCCTTTTAACAAGTTGCTGTCGTAGTCTTTCTGATCTCCGTACCGCTGTGTTCTTTGGTGCTTTTCGTGATTCACACCCATGATGATCTTGAAACCATCTCTGTAGTTGACTAGCATTTACGCGCTTCTGCTTGTCTTCTCTCCGGATCGTATAGACCGAGCCGCGTCTCTCCGTGATAACATACGGTCCTTCCCATTTTGGGGCCAGCTTCCCCGACCCTGCTCCCCCTGCTATGTTACTTTTTCGTTCTCTACACTTTACTAGGTCCCCCACTGCAAAGGATTTCCACGTTCTCCTCTGTTGTTCTGCCTTCTTTGTGTCTGATATTTGTTTCTTTTCCGCGTTCCTTATTGCCTCTCTCCTCTCTTTTCTTAACCTTGTTGTCGTCCACTTCTGTTGTTGTGGCCAGGTCTTATTATGCATTGGAAGTCGTGGTTGTCTGCCATACATGAGCAAGAAAGGTGACTTCTTGGTTGTTCCTTGTGTGGAGGAACGATGTGCCAGCAAAATCAATGGTAACTTTCTCCCAATTTCCTCCTTTTGATGCTAACCATTCCTTTAACGTTCGATTGTTTCTCTCTGTAAGCCCGTTTGTCTGAAGATGATACGGTGTAGTTCGTATTCTCTTGATGCCAAACTGCTTTAAACGGGCTTTAAACTCGTCACTTTCAAAACAGGGACCCTGGTCAGTTAATATCATTTTCGGTATTCCGTGACACGCTACAATATGCCGGATTACCACCTCGGTCACTGTCCTTGCCCGCTGGTCTGCAATGGGTACGGCATCTACCCAACGTGTAGCATGTTCCGTCATCACTAACAGGTACTGGTTACCGCTCGCCGTCTGTGGAAACGGTCCCATCACATCCACCGACCATAGATCACCGACTGCGGTTACTGGGATTGACTGTAATGGCGGTTGTCTGTATCGATCGCTTTTCATTAGCTGACACTGCTGGCAGGTTAACACGTATTCAGCCACATCGTCTCTCATGCTCGGCCAGTATGCACTTTGTCGTAGTAAGTCCGTCGTTCTTGCGATGCCTGTATGTGCTACCTGGTGACACTCGTGTATCACTTTACGCCGCCAGTCTTTCGGGATCACCGCCACCCAATTCTCATCATCGTCCTGCCAGGTCAGGACTCCGTATGAGTTCACTCTCAGTCGTTCCTTTTGCCGAAGCAGCGTTATTACCTCCTTGTCCATTGTTCGTTTATCTACATCTGCTCCCTCTTTTATCACTCTGATTACCTCTCGAAGGTTAGGGTCAGCTTTCTGCTGCCGGACGAGTTCTAATGGGTCTCCCTCTAAACTATTCACCGCGTATGCTGTTAATGGCAGGTCGGCTTCCATGTCTGGTCTTGACAAGTAATCCGCCATCACGTTTTCTTTTCCTGGAACATGGCCGATACTGAATTCGTATTCTTGCAGGCGTATCATCCATCGCGCCAACCTCCCTCGGGGGTCTCTTGCTGTTTTCAACCACTGCAGGGGTTTATGGTCGGTCTCAATGTGAAATCGTCTACCTAAGAGGTATGGTCTCCATTTTTCCACTGCCCACACGATCGCTAAACACTCCTTTTCGATGGTTGAATACTTCTGTTCAGCGGGTGTGAGGACGCGACTCGCATATTCCACCACTCTATCAGCCTGACTCAACACAGCACCTATACCATGATCACTCGCGTCTGTGGCCACTGTAAGCAGTCTTCCCGGTTCAGGCAGTCTGAGCGTCATCTGGCGATCGTCTAGCATGTTTTTGATTCGGTTGAACGTTTGTTCGGCAGTCTCAGTCCATGTAAACTTGGTGCTGCTCAATAATTTATATAAGGGTGCTGCTATTTCGTTGAAATTCTTGACAAACCGACTGTAGAACGCCGCTCTTCCCAGGAACTGTCTCAACTTCCTTTTCGAATTAGGTACTGCAATATTTTTTATGGTAAGAATTTTCTCCGGCAATGGTTTTATTTCTCCATTTCCCACTTTATGTCCCAACAATGTGACGCTACTTCTCGCTATCTGCGACTTGTCCTTATTAATCCGAAGTCCAAATTCGTCAATTCGCTTTAAGACCGCTTCCACATGCTTGATGTGATCTGTTTCTGTTTGACTGTACACAACTAAATCGTCGCCATATACCTCGACATTATCTAGATTCTTGAGCAGTAGTGTCATTAATCTTCTGAACGTGAACGGTGCACCCGCCAACCCGAACGGCATTCGTTTAAATTGATACTGTTTATCACGTACAGTAAACGCTGTCTTGCTTCGATCACTCTGTTTTATAGGCAGTTGCCAATAACCTGACCGTAAATCCAGCACTGTAAACACCGTGGCATTCTGTAGCCGATCTAATGTTTCCACCACTGTTGGCATTGCACAAGGCTTCAGGTCTGTTATATTATTCAATTCTCTGAAGTCGACACAAAATCTATACTTTCCATTTGGTTTCTTTACCAAGAGTACCGGCGAGCTATATGGGCTGTCCGCTTCCTCAATTATACCTTCTTTTAATATTTCCTGGACCTGACGATTTACCTCGGCCTCTAAATGCACCGGGACACGACGTGTTGCAAATATATTTACTCGACTGTTCTTTATCGGTATTTCGTGCTTTACTCTGTCACAAAATCCATACGGCTCCCCATCTCCCGTGAATAGTTTCGCATACTTTTTGCATAACTCGTGAATGTTTGGTTTCTTTGACGAGACATCCGCTGCAACTCTTATTTCAGCCACTTCGCTACTTTCGTGTATTGTCAATGAACCATATTTCGTGACCACCTTACCGCTTCTTAAGTCAACTATCGCTTTTACTTCTCTTAGGAAATCTGCTCCTAATATCGGTCTCGATAAGCTTGTGGTTACGACGAACGGAAAATTTATCTCAGCATCCCCCAACTTTACGATACTGTTAGGTACGCCAAACACCTCTAACATATGGCCTCCTATCGTGTGGACCGCTAATGTACACGGCTTGATTCTCTTACATTGCTCTTTGCCTATTAACGATACTGCTGCACCTGTATCGATCAGACAAACTAAATCTCGCTCATTTATGTTCACTCTCGTATATACTGCCCCTCTGTCTACTAACGCAACAATCCCCAGATTCCTAGGATAGAAAGAACACTCGTTGTAACGTCTAACATATCTGCGTCTTCGTCTTGTTGGACAGTTTATCTTCCAATGTCCTGTCCCTCCACAAGCGTAACATTTATCGTTCCTTTTATTGTTCACTCGTATTGCTGCAATCTCACGCCCCAGCTCCTCAATCTTCTTCTCGACATTACTCATCTCCTGCTTTTCGCACCCGACCGGAGCTACTGTTCGCGTCATCAGCTAACAAGTCACCTTCGCCAGTTCACTGATATCCATCGGTTGCGCTGCGTTCACCAGTTTCAGCTGTTGGGAGACGGTGGCAGGCACACTCGATAAACTGTGACGCCAACAACTGTGCCTCCGACTCCTCGTCCAGACTCGGCAGCGCACGGCGTAACAATCTGGTAAGCTCCACAGCCAGCACCAGTGGGTCACCATCGACCGGCAACCTCGCCAGCCGGAACTTCTGCAGCGCGTCCTCCCTGTCCACCGGGCTGTCAGACTCCGCCGCCAACCGCTCCGTGACTGTCTCCCATGTCGTCTTCCCGCCAGCGCCGTCCAAGCTGTCATACACAGCCTTCGCCCTGCCTCTCAGAATCGTCCCCAGCACCACCAGCTTCGCCTTCGGCTCCTTCACTCCCACCAGCTCCGCCACGGCCTCAAACTCCTCCAGGAAGCTCAGCACATCTCCGTCCTCAAACTCCTTCGGCCATGGAATCTTCATCCTTAGTAGAGGCAGCGACACCAAATGTAGTGAAGGAGAACACGGGTGAGGGCAACCAAATTGTATTTAGGACAAATTACAGAATTACTTGGTAAAATAGAAAAACCATATAGTAAATCGTTAATTTGCAAAATATTATTCTATCATATCAAACCGGACTGTTGCTTTTGCAAACATCAATCCATTGTCTCGCATTTCATTGTTCATGCGATTTCTTACAAATTCCATTGTTTTCTCGCTCTTCTTTTCTTGATCTTCTCCATCTTCTGCTGCCAGACGTAACGTTCTTTTGACTCACGTTATATACTACTTATATCAATATAAGTAGCACGCACCGGTGGGTGTTAGTATACCTGTCTTGACAGTGTGGGACTCAATGCGGTTACGTGTAACAATGGTTCAGACAGGGGGTGTCTCCTCTGTGTGTGTATCGAAATTGGGAATCTTATCCTATCAATCGATGGTACTGGCGTCTATAATTATTTTTTCTCTTCATCTGATGTCAGACTTACTGGGTGGGAATCATCACTCGGCAATTTGTTCATGATAGAGAGAAACACAAAAGCTTCATCTGGTAGAATCACTTTTGTGAGGCAACATTCTATACACACGCTCAGTGAGGTCGATTTACAACAACGTTCGTGTGCGGCCAGCGATAACTTGGTACATATTTTGTGAGATCATCTTTCCCATTCAACTTCATGCATACCTTTTTAGTGTGGCGTCGAGTCGTGGCCGACTGCGATCACCACTACAAGAAGGTTGCGTACCAGATATCAGGTGATTGGAGGTTGTAGCGAGATATATTTGTTGGCGATCTCGTGGTATCAAAAGAGTACCGAAATTGTGCCAAAAGAGTACAAGCGGAATCACTGAGCAAACGTAAGTGCATGTAAGGTCACAATCAACAGAAGGAAGAATGTCTTTAGTACAGTCAAACAAACAAGTACAGTAAAACAATCACTGGTACAATTGGTTATAATAATAATTGTTTCCATTGAACCAATCACGTTCTCCTGATAAAAGTACGTCACTACACCTTCTTCAACAAGGATGAAGCCTAATAAGTGGTTCCAGCCCCTTCCACGGATATTTTAATATCGACTGTCTACAAGCCTAATAGATAGCTTCACGTTGTTTTTTATTTAATCCTGCATCATGTTTCCTGTGCGGATGCATGTGGAGTCCAGTTGGTAAATGGCGCTTAACGGTACTAAATGCCTCGAAGTTAGCAGATGTCATTTTGAAAAAAATCGAGATGCTGCCTTTGTTGAGCGAGGTCTGGTGTTACTGATGATTTTGGATGATAACTGACTGACTCTTGGATTATCGTGCCACATTTTTGGTCAAGATGTTCTTAAGGATCAAAGACTGCCTTGTGAATTTCTTGACTATCTTAAAGAGAGCAAGAGCAAAGATTGGTGCAGAATAATATGAATTCGTTTTATTTCGTTAGGTTGTCATCAGCTGATTACAACCTAAGTATTTGAAAATCGACGTTTTTACAGATATTGACATACTTATACATAAGAGGGTGATTAAGGATGAACATATGTATCATGATGTAGCAAAGATTCCGTTCGAGTTAATGAGGTCATAAAATTTTTGTTTCAAATAGATAAAGTTTGGGAGGGAAGGTTTCAGCACATTGAAATAGTAATTAGAACTCATGAAATTAGAAACTTATTAGATTATTATGTAATGAAGTGACAGAAAGTAGATTAATGGTAATAAAGAGAGATATGAACTGAAATTGGTCAGTTATAAAGGACGTAATTTAAACTTCAAAAGGAGTTGGAATAATGAATGATGTAATGAAAAAATACAAATAAAAAAGGGGGGGTTAATGTTACCAGGGCAAAGAAAGATTTATAACTATCTTTTTTTGTATACATTGATCTGGTTTTAGACGCTTGATTGCTATCGCTTTGGGAAATTTCAAAAGGTTGGAGTTTGATTGTTTGTTAATCACCTTGAAGGACTTCACTGCATCGACTTCCTGTCCTGTGTCAAGGAGATGTCTTGTGATAGTACTGTTGAATGCTTTCAGTCCGTTTGATCTTAAAGCCTTCGGAATATGTTCTTTGAATCAAACATAGGCTCTCCTTTCTGATCCACCAATGTAACTGCTTTGGCAGATACATGTAAATTTGTATACACAGTTGGTGGTAACATGAAAGAGATACCTGTAGACCTTTGATTGTATCAAAGAATATGTTGTTTTGGACAGGACAATCAGTTTAGCTGCAGGATAAGTTCATGACAATGCACTATTTAGTCTCATATTGATTGACCCTGTGACATTATCACCTTTGAGTTTGAGTTGAATAAAAATAGATTTTTTATTTACTTTAATTTCCTTGGGTATTTTATCTACACGTTTTCCACATTTCTCAATAAAATTCAATCGGTATCCGTTATTCCTTAAACACTTTTTAACATTCAAAACTTCATCTACCCCCCTTTTATTTATTTATTACGTCGTTCACTACTCCAAATCTTTCTGAATTTCATAATTACATCACTTATAACTGACAAACTTGAGTTCATATCTCTCTTTATTACCATTAATCTATTTTCTGTCACTTCACTACATTGTAGTGTGGAGTCAAGACAAGATTGACTATGAACACCACTACAAAGAAACACGTGCCAAATAAATCAGAAGGCGAATGCGGATTAGAACCAAGTTTATTTCGTTGGCGATCTCGCGGTATCGAGCGACTACCGAGGTCGTGCCAAGAAAAGGTACGAGCGGAGTGGGCAGGAGAAAGTACGTGCAGAGGAGGTCACGAACCGCGAAACAGTAATGGAGAGTAATGGAAGCACAAGATGTCTGTCATCAGCACAGTTAAACAGAAGCACATTAAAACAAGCACAGGTACAATTGGTCATAATAAGAATAATTGTTTTCATTAAACCAATCGCGTTCTCGTGATAAAAGTAAGTCACTTCAGCATAATGATCTAATGTGTTTTTTAATTCCATGAGTTCTAATTACTATTTCAATGTGCTGAAACCTTCCCTCCCAAACTTTATCTATTTGAAACAAAAATTTTATGACCTCATTAACTCGAACGGAATCTTTGCTACATCATGATACATATGTTCATCCTTAATCACCCTCTTATGTATAAGTATGTCAATATCTGTAAAAACGTCGATTTTCAAATACTTAGGTTGTAATCAGCTGATGACAACCTAACGAAATAAAACGAATTCATATTATTCTGCACCAATCTTTGCTCTTGCTCTCTATGAAATAATAAAGGGAAATAGGTGTACGAAATCTCTTTACTATCGTATAATGCATTACAGGAGTCCGTGCTTTTGGAGGTAACTTGTTTAAAACTTTTCCTTCCTCAAAAATCTTCTTTCGAGATTTCTTTGAGGTGTTCCTTCCAAGATCAGGCTCCGAGTATGGTACATACAACGATATTCTTCCATTCTCTGTTAGTTGTTTGGTTCACTTAATATCCGGCTGATCAACTTTAAATGGTTTAATTACCCTTTTTCTCAGGTTATGGGATGTACTAGTCGGGTCCCTTGGGGTTCAGTTCTACAACCTCTTTGCTTTCTAATTTATATAGACGACCTTACTCAGCAGGAATTATTTTATTTTATTTCTTGTTGATGATATGAAACTTTAAAGAGAAGTTTGCAGTCAAGATGGTAAGCTCGCTCTTAAGGGGGATCTGACTGGAATTCGAAGTTGGGTGGATAACAATGGACTTAACTTCAACACTTCAGGGAGTAAAGTAGACTATCTGAGACATTTCACAAACTGAAAACCTAATTTACGTAACTCACCTTCAGAAATATCTCAGATCAAAGAGTATTTATGTGTCTTAGGGTCCTATGATTTTACGCAAACTACGACAAAAATGCCGTTCGGACACACTTTGGACTGGTGACGTTGGAGCGTCACTTCGGACACTTTGACGTTAGAATCTTCTACTTAATCTCCAATAATTTTATTCAAACCCATTTAGATTATGGAAATACAGCGCTTCCTCCCTCACTCCGAAAGAATAAGAATATACTGGAACGTATCAAAGTGAGAGCCACGAAACTTGAAAATTTAGGAAGAGCTCTTCAAATAACTTAATCTCTCATCATTAGAGTGTAGGGGCTCATTTACGAACTCTTAGGGGCTTAAACATCCTAAATAATCCTGGACATCCCTTAAAATACATACGTATAATCACTCCTAAGGTAAATCTTGGAGGCAACACGTAGCAAGTCGTACTATAAGTACACCTGCCTTTTGAGCAGAGTCAAGTCCGTCAATCTGCCGGAAGTCCTTCAAAAGGGAATTTGACATATCCTAAAAATCTCTAGACTGTATTTCACCATAATTGCCCAATATTTCTGTTTTCACCGCTCATTATTACTGGGTTCTTAAAAGAAGGCCTCTTTGTTCCACTGCGGCTAGTTGCGGATACCAGTTGTGAGAAAGCCTCTCCCAATGTGATCCCCTGCTACTAGACACGAAAGCCTGTTAAGCGAAGGCTTCTTCTATTCCATCCACAACCATTTGAACCATTTGAATGTTTCCTGCACATTTGAACAATTTAAGTCACCATTATTTTTAAAAAGCACTCATGTATTTTCACTTCGGAGAAGTGACCAGTCGGTACAGTTCTAAAGAAGACCCCAATAATCCATTATTTCTTAACTTTTGTATGACGAATATAGAAATTGAAATGTCTGTCCAAAAACGTTGGCAACTTTGAACATTGGACAGCTTATTTCACCTTAATTTGAGTAGGGCGTTTGGTTGTTTGTGACACGTATGATGGTGAGGAATTGTGTCTTAGGCTGGTTTTTAACAATCCACTTGTCCCTGGTGACGGCATGGTATTTACCAGGGATATCACCGATCAATTATTGTCCACCACCGGTCGATAGTGAAAGTAACTGCAAGGTATGTGTCAGCATGTTTCTACTTTTTTTTAGAGTGAGATTACTTTACTCGTTAATAAGTTGACTTCAAAGAAGTCGTTTATCTCTTTCCGCTATGACTCGTAAGTCCTCACCACAAGTTTTTTCACCTACCTATTTTCTTGTTTTCTTTTCAACCGAATATTAATTAGTATTCGGTTTCACGCAACTGTATTCGGTCCCTGATTGAGTTCATGATTTAGCTAAGTTTTTAAAAGTCAAATGCACAAGGCATCTAACGGTGAGAGTGTCCTAGCTGTGACTTTTTTTGTGGAGCAAAATAGTGGTTTTCGCGTCTTAATTTACTCAATCTAATTGCAGCTAGATCGATCGTAACAGGTCACTGTGTGTTTGTAACTATTGATTTCGATGAAGGGATGATGTGCGGTTGATATTCATACAGTCGTAAACTGCTGACTCTGTTACGAAAGGTATTCGCCTTGTCAGCTCAAAAATACATTGTGCTTGATGCATTTGACATTGGTCAGTTGACAATGGTGAATTACTCAACGACGAACCTTCGGGAACTCTTATACTGTTAGTGGTTTTCGGAACATCTAACCAGCAACCGAAAACTGAGTAGTAGATACTGACTGTTTATTCTTGCAAGTACGAAACATGTTCGGTCAACCTGATAGATTTGTTTATAAACCGTAGTATTTCTCTACTAGAATTCAGTGTTTACATTTTGTTCAGGTCGTTTATCTGCGATTTAGGATTATTTATAATAGGAGAATGATAAGAGACTATTGGAAGTTATTTGATACACATAGTTACCTTTATTATCCTAAAGAAAGTAAGAACGAAAATTGGTGCAGAATTATTTATTTGGATAATTTCAACTTCGTATAGATGTTAATGGATACTGAGTGAACATCTGAGACTGGAGTCTGTCATTTGAAGTCACATTTCTTGCAATGTAGTCCCTGCGTATAGGTGGCAGTCATAATACTGTATATATGTGGGTTCAATTTTTGCTAATTGATGAGACTTGGAATTTGTCGCTAGATTTCCTTGAACTGCACTAACAAGTTACGAGCGTCTATTTTTCCGAATTTTTTGAGTTCACTAGTGCAGTAGTACTACTTTAGGTTCACTCGAAATCCCACCTTGTCGTCCAACTGACGATGATATGAGTTCTAATCAGGTTGTTAAACCTTGTCTTTAAACGAATAATCTCCATTATTAGTTAGCAAAATATTTCGCATTTTTGCATATCATTCTCATATCTGACTGTGTAAACTCAACCCTAAGACTCCTTGTACCACCTCTCACTGTCATATCTAAACCGGTAATAACGCATAATATGAGCTTCAAAAAAGGATCATAAGTTTGGACGGATATATCATCACTATTCTTGAGGGACCAGGTTTTCCATGTAGGTTTATTTTTTATCCGCTTATGCTAGCAGGTAGTTATCATGTCTTACCCACAAATGCTTTCATTCATTTTACTCCCAGATATGCAGAATCCGTCTTCTAATACTCCAGATCAGTGTTGTGTAGATTCTATTTCTGTCGTTGAAGAACAGACTACCTCCAAGATAAATTGACTCATCTCTCCGTTTTATCAAACTTAAAGTATCTACTGTTACATTTTACATCTAAACTAATTTTGTGGAGTTGTGACTTTTTCATAATATCCTATATTTTGTGCCACAATCAACAAACAAACGGTATTTCTGGGTAGGCTTTTAAAGTATGGATAGTCAGATAGGAAGTGTTTGTGCGGTGCACCTTTAGCTTGTGTGTTTTAAGTTGTGATATTTCAAACATTTAGTCCCAAGCTTTATCACTAAGATATTCCAACAGATTACTGAAAGTCCATTGTTTGATGGATGCACTGCTTTCAATACTTGGTAATCACTTGTAATATAAAAATATATGTTCACCATATACGTACAAAAGGACTTCACTAACTGATACGTTTGCGAAACGGCGATAACTCTGAAGACAACCGTAGTGTATACAACAACTTTCCTCTCTTCTAACTCCAGCTACTGCAAAAGACATTTTGTAAGAGATTTACTAAGATACCAAATAAGATTAATTTACATTCACGTTAATTCGATTACGTATCGATTGATTTCAATGATTATTAATTACAGTACGTATCGACCAAGCAGTCATCACTTAAACGAAAAATAACATTGAGTTAATTAGTACGATGAAACCCTTTATAAATCAATAAACCAACTTCATACGAAACGAATCAATACACATTGAAATGAAATAAAAGCAGAGGCATAAAATTCACTCTAAATGTGAATTTTAAAATTGATTTGGTTGATCCTAGCATCTCTAACACTGCCTTATCAATAGTTAATGCGTCTCGTAGTTCGTGACCATGTTTATTTATTTCTACACAACCGTCTTAGTATACGATTAACAGGTTTTGAATGTTCTGGAACATATACTCATAAGAGACACGCATGTACTTCGGAGAGACTTATCATTCTAAAACGTTCGTCTTAACGAAGCTCCGCTTTGTAGAAATTTGAAGGTATTTTGTAGGATATCTTCATAAACTTATACCGAAGATAATACTACAAACCAAGTGGGGATATCAACCTTGTGAAATTATGATTGGACTATAAATATAATGGGATTATCAAAGCATGATCGTAGTGATAGATTGTTTATTATTCAAAGTAACCCTGGGTTATGCCGCTCGTTATTTGATAACATTTGATTTATTCGATTGTAGCCTAAAACAGAACTTCATATTTTGGCATTTTGAACGAAGTGTTGTTAGCGGTCATCTTATCCAGGGGTTTACTCATGGGAATCCTATCGGTTGTAAATCACGTCATAGCGGTACAAACATGTATCAATCCAAGTTGTCACATTTCATTTCAGCATAATGTTAAGTTAAGAACGACTTATTTTTGTGTTTATACGTCATGGTTCACAATGGCAGTGAATTTTTTCTTCATCGGTAGTTCTGTTGATATATCTGATTACAAATATTTTGGTGATGGGCTGAAAAAAACCAATTACTAATTGCTAAAATCAACAGCACTAGTCTGTTGAGTGTACATCATGGTTTATGTAACTAACCCGGAACTCACCACTTCCTTGCGTATTTATCTTGTTGGATTCCCTTTAATTAAAGATAAATTCTTATTTCTGGACTTTCATTTATAGAATAAGCGAGGATTCAGTAGATAAACACAAATGCGCCTTATACCTAAATCAGGATCTTCATAGTCAATATGCACGTAGAAATCATTTTTTACCTCAATTTTTTTCAGATAAGGTCAAACAATTTTAAGACTGCTTTGGTAAGCGGTGACCAAATTCGATGCTTGCAGTGGATGAAACATCAAGAATATTTTCCCGTGATAGTATGCAGATAATCCGAATGAGTTATGTACATCGCCAACATACAGTTCATTAGAGAGTTTAGCTAGAATTTTTGTTCAGATGTAAACAGTAAACTTTTGAAGCCTGGTTTTGTGTAGGAGTCTATGTTTCAGGAACCTCATCAGCGCTCGTCTTATAAAGCTGTTTGTTGTTTCTCGCGTTTCATTATATTTTCTAGTCGGACTCTTGATTTTATCTTTTACTACGTTTCAATTTTAGGTTTGATTTCTGCAGTTTGTCTTCAGAGCCATCTCCTGTCGAAAATCTCGGTCAGGTGGTCTTTGGAGAACGTCTATCACCATCGAGTTATGAGGTGATAATATTTTTATAGTGATGGATTCACTTTATCCTAAAATCTTAGTTTTTCTGTAAGCTGTTATTTTTGTCTAGGATTCCGACTTTGCTTAGATTAACAGCACGTTAGATAGTATGTAAGTTCTTCGTGATCATGCACCAGTAAATTCATATTAGAATTTTGCGTAACTGTGCACTCTATGAATCTCCACTCTCGCTACTAGTACAAAGGAAAACGTATGACCAATGAATGTGGGAAATATGATCATTTTTAGTTTTTGGGTTCTATCTCAATAACTAAGCACTTGTTTCTTTAATAGGCTTTGAGCTATACCATTTGTGTGAAGACAAAATATAGAAGTCCTCATAGTGAATTAAAGGAGTGTAATTTGACCCCGACGCACAATGCTTGAAAATAGTATACTTGTAAAAATGAATCGTAGTCCCACTATCAGTTTTGAACCAGACGTAAAAATAGGAAACGCACGTAGTTGTTGCCTCACTGCTGTAGTTATTGCAATACACGCGTGTTAACAAACGAAGAACACAATAAAATTACTAGTAGTAGATTATTGTATGTCATCAACGTAAGGGTAAGACCAAATGGTACCTTATGAGGATTTCTGAAGCAAATGTGCTGGAATAAACTTCAGCAAGCCAGCTACTTCTTGTTGCTTGTACGGTGGATGACAATATATCAGTCAGTCAGCTACAACGTAGGATTAGGCACATATATGCATCGGTCCAAGTTGCCATACCTCATTAGCATAACAAGATGAACACAAAATTCATAGAAGTAGTTACTTGAATGGTAGTAATCTATAAAAGAAGGATTGCATATAAGAATATAATACAGGAAGAAAGAATTAGTTTGTAGAAATTTTAATTTCACGGTTTGAGGGAAGTCAAACAGTGTATCCACCTACACCATTGTGATCGATTTTGAAGCATGTCACCCAGAATCTCCAACCATTGGTTACGATAGTCACACGGACCCCAACCAAGTAGTCCGCATCTTTACAAAGCATAGTTGTCAAACATGTATGAAGTTTGAATGCAAAAATATCGTCCACCCTATCAACCCTTCTAATCCTGGAAGCAACACAAATATCTTCGGCATAAGTTGGGAACGCCCTATCTAAGATCATTCTCCATATTAGCCGTCTTCTGTGGAAGTCTATTACCACGCTGATTAACTTCATCGCAATGTATTTGGAATTAGATATCTCATCCGGCCGTCTTCTTCAAGATTTATGACGTGATTAGGAAATTAGTAAAACCATCAAATATAACATACTCGTTGCAACTATCCAAAGTGAATACCCAGTCATATTTTTAAAATCCAGCTATTGTGATCTACAACTTACCAAGCAAGATATACTTATAAATAATATGCCATACCCAACATCTATATTACTTACACTGGGAACTCTAGTTTCAAATACCTTTTTAAAGACTTTGGCAAGTAAGCTTATCTAAATGATTCTCACTGTAGTTATTGTGGTAAATCCATATGTGCATACAGTACGTTTTATAGGCCAAGTGGTTTCTTACATAGTTATTCAAAGACTACAATTAAGTTCCTAAGTCACCTGCCAGGGACTGTCTTAAGGCTGCATTTCAATTTAAGGTTTGCATTAATCTGTTATGAGTACACTGATTATCATTGTTGTCATGCATAGTCCTTTGGAAGAGAGCAGTAAAACTCACTATGTCCTCAAATAATACCAGTGGAACTACAGCAGTGACTTCAAAAGGAGAATAATTTCTGATCCAACTAGTAACTGGAGTTAAATATTTTTGAATATATGACATTATTAGATATGTTGTCATATTCAGTTAATTTTAAAGATCATAAACACTTGAAAGTATCCATAGTCTTTATGTGTAAAACATTAATTCCCACATAGTGGCTATCGGATTTTAGGTAGTTAACATATGCAGTACTACATACGTACGTTGGCTACTGAGCCACATTTCCTCGCAATAGTTAACCTAAATTCACTTATCTAGTAATCAACAGGGATTGTGTGTTGGAAACTCAAGATAATCTTTTTTCCCATGTTAAAAGTTTCGAACCTTTTTCTTACATTTTAGATCATATTTGGCAAAGAAGAGACATGTAAAGTCCTTTGTTCGAAAAAATATTCACATACTGACTACAAGAAATATTTATTTATTACCAAGGCTATTATGATGGGCTATGAGCACCATTGGTAAGGTATTTAAGTGTTTTTTCTACGATAGTATCACTGTGAAATTACACTTGTCACTAATCCTTACATAAATTGTGTGACTTAAAGCTAAATATACAAATTTTTACTTGAGCTGACTGTAAATCTCTCCCAAGATATTGCGTTTTATGATTCTAATATTTGAATTCCATTCCTAGTCTCATAGTTGTCATTCAAATTGTTGTACAATAAAAGTTTGTCTTATTTTTCCGTTAGGATCAGTGCCTACTGCAAATATATATAGCCTTCTATCGATAATTTAGTTTTTTGTCATTTACACGAGCTAACACACACTCAACAACCGGTTAATAGAAATTTTATTGTTCATTAAAATACAGTTCAGACAAAAAGTAGTACTCCTACATTTACAAGTATTATAGAAGGAATGCTTCGTGATCATAATTCTCAATTGTTTATTTTTTGCAGCTGACATTTAACTGTAAATTTTAATTAAAAACATGAATGTTGGCATTCATTAATCTATATCTATTCGATCATTACTTGATACCGTGTTCCATGCACATACAACAAAACCTGTTTTCATTTCAGGGTTATAGATAACTTACCAGTTACAGTTTGTGTTCAAACTGTAGGCGGAAAAAAGTATTGTAAAACTTCTATTCCACTTGGATGCTTTGAAGGTAATCAGGATAAATTGGATTCTGTGTGTTTAGGAATAGTAAGTTACGGTTTTAGTTACTCACTTGTTGTGTAATGATTTAAATTTTTGCTATGGATTTATCTTATAATTATATTATTACCATATATTAAATAGCTATGCATGTTCACCTTAGCGTGCTATTTTGATTGTTTTAAAATAGGTGAGATAGTTGTACCATTTAACTATTTTTATTGGACGTCGTGAGGTATTTCGTAATTTAATATGAGACGTTAATGGAAATGAAAGTAAGATGACAAAGCACGCATTCAAACCAACATTCAACACTATTGAGAGTCCACAAATATCCGTCAACAAAGTCTCTACAGGCCCAAAACTAGTCTGAAAACGTTTTATCCAATCACTTTTGAATAGAAGCTTCTCGAAAACATGAAAGAAAGGATTGTGTTGGGTTGGTGATATTGCTTACATATTTAGTGCGTTTCCGGGAGCTTTCGGTGTAAAAGTCATAAAAAGCCTTATAAATACTTTTTTGATGTACATAGATTAACCTTAGAGCAAGGCTTTTACTCATATAGAAGCGGATGGAAGTTCAGTAACAACCATTCAAGCAACTGACGTATCAAACATCTATCTATTTTCTCCATAATAAGGAATTTTATGTATCCAGGTAATGGCTTGTGAGATGCTAGAATCTTATTAAATGGAAAAAGTATCAGAATGTGAATTAGTTAATTATGGTATTTTTACTTGTTCTATGATTACCTATCCACAACAGACATCTTGTTACTCAACATTTAATCTCTCTTGACTCTTTTGAACATTCTTAAAGACATTTCAGAAGTTTATTCCACTGATTGCTTTTCTTCCTCTTTTCTGTCTCGAGGTTTTATAATTGACAGTAACTTAAAAAGATCTGATTATTTCGGCTGTTCTGTTACTTGATGCGCAATTAAGATCTAAGTTTTTACACTTTCAGTTACCATTTATGCAGTGTAAAAATTTCGGTGTAGAGCTGTTTGGTAAGCTTAGGATGGCAGTCTGTGGATAGACAAGTTGGAAACTAACAAGCGATCTTCACTGTTTAGGATTATTGTGTTAGTTTCTTCATTTGATCCTTCTGAAATCAAGCGTTTCTGCATTATAGTTGGTGCCAATTGTATGGATTGTATAAGAATGGATGCCTTTCGTTTTTCATGGGAATTATATACATATATTTATTACAACATTAAGTTACAGCTTATAATATTTTCAACCTTTTACTGTTTTCACCCTGGATACTATTCAATGTAATGTATAGAAGAAGCTCAGAAGGTTTTTCGTTATCAATTGTGTCACCTTTATTTTCATTCGTATATCGGATTCAATAGAATTCTTCAAGCCTAGCAAAAAAATAAATGTCACCAGATGATGGTTTGCAGAAAGAGCATTAGTGTTCATTATTATTAATATTCATATTGCACTCACTAATTTGTTGCTCATTAGTGTATAAATTCTTTTCAGTTTGCTCATCTATTGTGATATTCGTTAAGGTTGTCCGCCTTCTCCGTTTTTGTTTAACTTTGCAATATTACTTACTTACGCCTGTTACTCCTCGTGAAGGGGCATAGGCCACCCACCAGCACTCTCCATCCAACCGATCTCGAAGTTGAGCGTCTACTGCGTCTTTCATCCGGTTCAGCAACCCTGTTAAGACTTTCCCTTGTACTGACAGTAATGTGATGCCTCTTTATTTTTCACATTTGCTCAGATTTCCTGTCTTTGGAATCTTGATGAGGTGTCCTTCTTCCCAGTCCATCGGCACTTGTTCCTCCTCACAAATTGTCTTGAGTAGAAGGTGAAGCATGTTTGTAGTTACTTCGATGTCTGACTTCAGTACTTCAGCTGTTATATTGTCAGGTCCTGCTGCTTTCCCACTCTTGATTTGTCTGATGACCATCCTGATTTCTTCCATCGTTGGTGGATTGACATCTATAGGAAGATCTGTGTGTGCTGCCTCGATGTCCGGTGGATTCATTGGAGCCGGCCTATTGAAAAGTTCCTCAAAGTACTCTACTAATCTGTTCCGCTGTTCTTGAATTTCAGTGATTGGCCTGCTCTCTTTGTCCTTGACCGGTCTCTCTGGTCTACTATATTTCCCTGCTAGTTTCTTCGTTGTACCATAAAGCTTTTTCGTATTTTCTTCCTAGCAGTTTTTTCCACCATCGTTGCTAGTTCTTCCACGTATTTCTGCTTATCGGCTTTAATGCTCTTCTTCACTTGCTTGTTTGCTTCTGTGTTTTCGGCTTGTGCTTGGACTTTCTCTGCTCGTGTTCGGCTGTTGTTAATTGTTGTCTTCTTCTTTTCTTTGATCTTGTCCAGTGTTTCTACAGAGATCCATTCCTTATGATGATGCTTCTTGAGGCCAGAACCTCTTGACACGTTGAAGTTAATGCTTCTTTGATACTTTTCCAGTTGTCCTCCATAGTAGTTTCTTCTTCCTTCAGTAGATCTTGTAAGGCTTGGAACCTATTGTTGAGAGCTATCTTGAATTCGTTGAGTTTGTTAGTATCTCGAAGGAAGGCTGTATTGAACCTTTGTAGTGCTGTTTGTCCAGTTGTCCAGTTCTTCTTTAGCTTCAGTTTTAAATTGGCCACAACTAGGTGGTGATCTGAAGCTATGTCAACTTCTCTCCTGGTTTTCACATCTTCCATTGTCCTTCGGAAGTTTTTATTGATGCAAGTATGATGTATCTGGTTCTCTGTGGTGTGGTCCGGTGAGATCCATGTAGCTTTGTGCATACGTTTGTGTGGAAATATTGTGCCTCCTATGACCGATTTGTTAAATGCACACAGATTTGCAAATCTTTCCCCATTTTCGTTTATCTCACCCAGTCCATGTCGTCCCATGATATCTTCATATCCGGTGTTGTCTATTCCGACTTGGGCGTTTAGATCACCCATCAGAATGGTGAGGTCCTTTCTTGGGCACTTCTCTATGATTGAATGCAGCCTATCGTAGAACTGATCTTTATCGTCGTCATTGCTGTCATTGGTGGGTGCTCTAAGCAGACTAGATTTGATATTTTTAAGGGCATGTGTATCCGGTATATTAAACACAATTGCATTGCTAGATCGTCTTATTCTTTCAATGGTGGATGCATAACACTGGATAACATTCATTGTCATTTCCTCCTTTGTTTTCAATGATGCTTTGATGGTTCTGGATCCGTGAGACTCCTATCCCACAAGTGCGTTTCGTGTTGCTTTGGACAGCATTAGAGCAACTCCCTGAGTGTGCGGAGCATCTTCCTCTTCATGACGGGAGTATAGTAGCATCTCTCCCGTATTTAGCCTTTGTTGTCTAGCTTGGATCCAATGGGTTCCGCTGATTCCCAGTACTGCCAGTTTGTATCTCCTCATTTCCATTGCTATTTGACTGGTCTTCCCGGTCTCCCACATTGTTCGGACGTTACATGTACCTATAAAAATTGTTACTCTGGTTGTAAGAAGGAACATCGGCCTCGTGGCTTCCGAAGGAACTCGGCTTTCACCATGAGGCATCATAGTTCTAAATGAAGGCCTTTTGACTCCCAGGGCAGAGTTTACGTGGTCTGAATTGTTTTTTCTGGTTAGCGTTTTTTAATGAGTTAGTTTTCTACGGAATGGGTCGCTAACCCCATGTCCAACCCTCCTCTTTACCTGGGCTTGGGACCGGCAGTAACTCTGGAAGAGCTACAGGCGTTTTTGTCACATACATTGTGTCATAAATCACACTTATCGTCTGACTTTTCAGGGGTTAGTCTCCTGTCAGGAGATTCACTTGTTGACCTAGAGTACGCAGGTGATATGGTTCTATCTGATGAAGACGTTGAAAAATTACAAGATCTTATGAATGCGTAAAGTAACAATGTGAGCATGTTTGTAATGTGATTTTCTCCCACTAAATGCAAAATATTGCTTCGGAATTTGTGTACGTCAATGTCTGAATTCGATGATAAGGAATGAAGTAGTTGAGCGTGTCAACCGTCTCGCTTATGTTATAAGTCTCAACCCTACTGGATTAGTGTCTGACGAAGTCTCGGTTCACCTTTGACGGCTTGGATCACTTGAGATGTAAGGGAGTTATTCATTTACCCTTTACGGAACGGTCTTGTTGCACAGCACTTCACTCCGTTCTACTTTATGGCTTTAAAATTTAGTTTTTGGGACAATATTCGTAGGTTATAAGTATTTAGTCATAGGCGTTTTCGAAACATCGCTCGTATATTTTGGGACCACTTGGTGAGCAATGCTGAGTTTAAACGTAGGGTACTGGATAAAGATGGTAAGTCGGGTGATACAGTAGTACATCTTCACCAACTGAGGTGGTTTGAACATATTTTGCTTGTGCCTGCCCACCACCAACCTCGGCGGGCGATGTTATCTTTAGGAGCAGTCTGAAACAATGTTAGTGGTGGCCAATTCAAGATTTGGCATCAGTCCGTGAAATGTTTGACTATTGGGCTGAGCCATGTAGATAGATGAAGATTACCTGTTTGGGATCCGCCTGATTATCATAACCAATGGCTAAAAACTTTAGTCGACATGCATTAGAATCGTTTGCAATAGCTTAGGTGCATTCGCTCTTTGTTTTCCTTTAGATTCCAAGCTTTTTCATTCCTACTAAATTTATTTTTGAATTATTTCACTAATTTAAATTTTCTCGAATTATATCTTCGATGTCTTGTCTTTTCTATTACCACTAGTACTGTTACTACCTTTATTACTCCGGAATTCGCCCTGAAAACTTGTAATGGGATGTGAAAGCATAAACCTGTGCACACATGCGGCAGGTTGTACGTTGCATCTAAATGATTGATTTACTGTGATAAATTAAACCATAATACCCAAAGTCAGGTTAACCTTACTCCTTGAGCTATCACAAAAGTTTTAGCTTTGTAAATAATAGTTCCAGTTTTTTGTCTGGAAACACATTTTTGTACTTAGTAACGACACGGAATATTTCGTTGCAATGTGCATTTTTGTCTCAATATTATCAGTGCAAAATCAAACGTATCTACAGACAGTATACGATCGTAAGAGATTATCAGGATTTAGTTGAAAAAATTCTCAACTTGTTGATTGAAGTTCGAAATCGTTGTTGGGTTAAATTTATCCGTCTTTAAGATGAAGTGGTGATACAAGACACAGTGTTTGTAAACATATTGGGATAATTTAATATCTGATAGGTAGATATTTACTTTGTTACAAGAGTAACCGCCACTCGTCGGCAGGCTGTGACTGCGCCAGCACTAAAATTCATTGTCATGTTTTCACAGGAGAATACGTTTATTGGTTGTCATCCGCTCAGTAAACGTATTTGATGGTTAGAAAATTGAGACGATATTGATTGTTCCATAAGTATTAAGCATCGAATTATTTTCTACATTTCATCATCTGATTTCTTTTTTTGCTTATACTTGGTTTCTTTTACTGGTTTTAGTATTGCTGTATTCAGTTTCTTACTCTCCCTTCAGTTGATTTCGTCTTATTGTGGTGATTTGAAATGTTATGATTCATACGTGCATTACATTTATATCAACTACTTTGAGTAGATTAACAATATTAGTTTAACCATCTTTACATTAAGATTTCCGACTGACTTAACGAACCCCATTCTTACAACCATTTCAGTTGACAAAACCTAATACCCCTCTTATCTTTAAGAAGCTGAGCTTGAGGTATTGGGTATTTAATATAACTTCGATTATGTTTTATTGGTGCTTACAAAATGATTTTCACATATAATATATGTTCTCTTTTCCAAACAGCCTTTGGCCAAACATCGTACGATCTTGTTGAATCATGTCAGTCTGCATATTGTCTATCATCCAGTTAAAGATTCATGGAGTAGGGCAGGAAATGTTAAAGCTGGACGTATTCTGTCAGTGATTGCCAGTCCTAGTAGGTAAGATATAAGGCTACTTATTATAAGTTGTTGTGATTTTATGTTTTGCACTTGAAGAAACCTCAGAAAAAATCCCATTTTCAAATTAAAATCTGATATTAATTTTGATCTTCGTTTTCCTCATTACTGTATTCTAATTATCAAGTGTTCCATCCGTTTTATTTATGAAAGCTTATTTATGAATGTATGGTTTATAAAATATTTGAACTGAGCTCTTTTTTCAAAGGACAGATTGTACTGTCCTTGTGATTCAGAAAAGATAAGTTGTTGAATGATCTTGTATGGAAGTGATTATGTCTTGCGATCACAGAATAGCATCACTATTGTCGTAGACCCGCTATTCTTTCATGTTTTATCACCGACTACATGAAACTGTATATAATGTGTTATCATTACTAAACCTTGTGATTAATTGAAAGTTGTTTATTGAATACATCTATTACTTGAGTTTTTATCCATTAAGTCACAGGTTCAGACCTCTATCCACGTTCGTTTTGGATACTCAATGTGTATCTCTAATCCTCATATGACCGGAGTATGGCTAAGAGTTGAGTGCACGAATTATGTATTAACTGAGTCAGAACATCTGTTGCTTGATGGTTTTGCATTTTTGAAGTTTAAACGTTGGACAGCGAAAGTCAATAGGTATGGAAGACCCACCTAGAGGAGTCGGAAAACTATCCAAACCAATGGTGCTCATGGGCTCCAAAATCCTGAAGGGACAAACAGCGTATGGTACTATATTTGCTCACCGGCTACTATGGAACTGCATCTCCTAACATCACTCCACTGCCTCGGGATGTTCCTCCTCAAGAAAACTATCTGCTTCGGTTTGGGCAACTGCACAGTATGCTAGTCCACACACATTCAATGATTTGTGTGGCGTATATTGTGGTATCATTTGTACCAGTATTTATGTGTTTAAGTAATCTGGCCAACATTTTCAGTCTGACGTTCATATATTTAAGTTTTTAATATCATTCATTTGTCACACTAATTATAAAGATGATGGCAATGTATTTCCGAATTTCACTCAAAAAATTACGCTATGCACTTCTAGGATAAGATATTAATCGGAGATTCTATCTCACCCGACTCACCTGATTTTTCCTTTCAATGCTACTTCACATGGCTTAACAATGACTTGTTATTGGTGTTGCGAAATACCAAGAAAGAAACACTAATGAATTTACTTGTGAATAAATTGAATGTTATATTGATTAAATCCAATCTCAGTTTCCCAGAAATCTTCTATTGGTCAGGCTTAATCTGTCAAATTTTCAATCAATTTTCAATGTAATTGTGTACACTTGCTTTTCTTCATGTTTTTTATATTTCCTATTCTTGAAATGGATATCAGTGGATACTTTTTGATTTACAGCTGCGTTATGTTCGTAATCTTCTCACATACCTTGTTTTATTTATTTATTTTATAGTATTGCTCATCCAAACAATGCACCGGATTGTACATCAAAGCAGTCATTAATACTCCCGTCTGATTTAAAGGATGAACTTAAAATAACTTACACATACAGCGTAACATTCGAAGTAAGTGGATTTATCAAAAATTGTATATGTATGTCTTCTAAAGCATAGTGTGACATAATGATACCGACTGACCTCCAGTCACAGGTTTGCAGGTTCGAACCCCATTTAGTCCATTTACTTTAATTTAAACAATTTTCCAGTGTTACTGATAATATTCATACAATATGTGTACAGGTTAAAGCCGAGTACAAAAACCTGTACATAGTTAACAAGTCACACTTGAAGAAAGACGCTAAAAGTAGACACGACAAAATGTCTGAAAGCACATATAGTGAGTAGTGATAAACTTTGTTTTGTTCATTTAATATTACTTTCTTGAAAGATTTTAGATTACGTTTTAACATTTCATAAAACATCAAGTCATTTAATTTTTACAACTTCATGAACTAATTCTATTTTAAGTTCTATTCCAACAGACTCGATTAGCGCAAGTGCGTACCACTCATGGAAGTCCATTCTGTGGTTTCACCTACTAATGATCTGTTTCTACTTTCTTCAGATACATTATTTAATTTTTCTAGTTATATTTTAAGTATGTGTATTTGCATGTTTAATCCAGTGTTTGTGGAGATTGGTTTTAATTTAAAGGTAGAGATATGTATTTCGTTACAGTTTATTATTGTTTGTGCTAAATAATATCTTCCAGGACTAAGTTCATTCTTTCATGTTCTTCCTCATTCAATATTATGTTCCAGCCTAGCGGTCTAAAGGGAGTACCGTGAGAACTGGGAGTCCTGGTTAGGGACTGATGACGAGTCCTGTACTTAGATTAGAGAACTGCTCATCGCTTTCTAGTTTTCGATGGTCCTCCAGATAATAATTCTATTACGAAAATTATCCTCAAATTTAACTGATCTATCTCATTGTTGATTTCACTTAAACTATAGGAGGATCTAACGCGTAAATGGTCATCTCGTTGGGATTATATTTTGGACACAATGCCTCAAAGTAACATTCAGTGGTTATCTATTTTGAATTCATGTGTGTTAACATTATTCCTTTCTGGTCTTCTTGCAACCATTCTTCTGCGTACACTACGTCGTGATATTGCTCGTTACACAGAACTTGAAAGCGCTGTAAGTGATATTTGTCCTGTCGTCCTTGCATATTTGGCCTCTTTTGTGCATACTATCCCATGTTGTATTTTCTACATTATTTAGACCGCTGTTCAAGAGGAATCTGGCTGGAAATTAGTTCACGGTGATGTATTTCGTCCGCCTAACTGGGGTATGCTTTTCTCAGTTGTTATTGGCTCAGGAGTTCAAATCTTTCAAATGTTATTGGTCACCCTATTTTTTGCATGTCTTGGATTTTTAAGTCCAGCCAATCGTGGTGCGTTGATGACTTGTGCTTTGGCTGTATTCGCTTGTTTAGGAGCTTCTTCAGGTAAAGTCGTAATATATTCTCAAGTATTCATTTTTTTTTAAAAAAAACAACTTATAGTTGTCAGTCACTTTTCAGTATAAAATGTTATAAGTTAAACGATAATATTTATGAACTGTGTTTAGTTGATCGATTTGTACATGTAAGGTAGTTAGTTATGTATAGGCGGTGACTTGCAAGTTCGACAATTACTGTATTTAGTTTGGTTTGATCAGTCGCTTAGACATATCACCAGCTGTTACAGACTCTATTACTCATATCAGGTTACACAAATATTTACTTGGTAAACGGATATGCCTGTTTCTATATCTGTCACTGTTGATTTTGTCGAATAGCTAGCGGACTTGTACTTGGTACTGGAAACCCAGAATCCAACGATGCGTCGGGAAAACACAAAAGCTGCTGATATGGATTTATTTGACCCCAGAAATAAATCGAAAGGATACATGAATACACTCCTTTTTTTATATATTGATGTTGTTCACACTTGATGTTAAGTTAAAAATTATCACACTTAAGGGAAAAACAGAGTTACTGCAAAAACCCAAGTTACGAATTTCACAAGGATTAAATGCAAAGATTGTCATACTGAAATGAATCAATGTTATAATGAAATAAATATCATACTGAAAATAAAACAAATATTACAAATAACAAAGATTATTATCATCTTATCGAATTAAAGACGGAAGTAATGCTGAACAAAAATCGCAATCAGTTAAATATACGATTTTGCATTGTATTTTTTCATATTACTTATTGCAAATTGCTCTGCTGAATCTAACTTCAAGATAAAATAGTACAAGCGGAACGACTAAACATCTGACAGGTGTTAACATTTATTCCCGAACAGTGTTCATTTGTCATTGAATTCTAAGCTGTCCATCGAAAAGTGAACCAACGTTATGAATGGTCTGAAATATCCATCCGTGTATGTTAGCTGTTCAGTAAATATGCGAGTTGAGATTATAAAAGCGTCAATTTGGGGCATATTAACCTTACCTACTTCAAAATATTCCCGTTTGTCGCAATACAAGCACTTTTTTGGGTTAATTTTTTACTGACTCCGCATGCAACCAGTTTTATAACTTCATATATAAAGGTAATCATTTGATCTATAGTTAAATTTGTGCTAAACGTACAATATACGAATTCCAACGCAGAATTATTTATCTATTTATTTGAGCACATAAATATTGGTACAAGGGGGCACCGAATTCATATGCACCACGCAAGTCACTTGATTTATGTGTGAGCGGTGATATTGCCCGGGTACCCAGACCGAAGCAGGTAGTTTTCTTACGGAGCCACATCCAGAGCCCTCAACCTAAAGGTCTAATCCACAAGGCAGTGGAGCAACGTCAGGAAATGCAGTCCCATAGTAGCCGGTGGCCAACGATTGGTTCATACGCCATTTGTCCCATCAGGATCCTGAAGCCCATGTGCACCACTGGTTTAGAATCAGGGTTCTCCAACTACCCTAAGTTGGCCCTCCGTGTTTGCCAACCCGGTTAGAGCGCCGGACATTCGATTTTCGTCCTCTCAATTCCGTAAACAACACCCCTGCCATGAGAAGTCAGTGGGACTTTCCTGGTAGTGACTCTATACGCGTGGCTATGTGAGAGCATTTTGGGGAGAGTGGACTCTCCTCAACCACAGTTGTGCTAGAGCATTTGGGGTAGAATTAATAGAGATACGATAATCTTTTAGTTAACCCACGTTTATGCTGTCCGTTCCAAGAGAGATAACTAGATGCGTTCATAGTTGAGTAACGGCCTGTGACAGTTCTCTCTATTCCTATTGTTTAAAATACTCGTGGAGTTCTTCAAAAGTTTGGCTCTTAATCTCCCTCACTGTATTACACTTTATCATCGAGTATTGTTCTGGAATGGAATTCATATACGATTTCTATGTATCCGTCAGTCAGTCAGTTACAATTTAGGACCAGACACATATATGCATCGGTCCAAGTTGTCATACCTCATTAGCATAACAAGATGAACACAAAATTCATAGAAGTAGTTACTTGAATGGTAGTAATCTATAAAAGAAGGATTGCATATAAGAATATAATACAGGAAGAAAGAATTAGTTTGTAGAAATTTTAATTTCACGGTTTGAGGGAAGTCAAACAGTGTATCCACCTACACCATTGTGATCGATTTTGAAGCATGTCACCCAGAATCTCCAACCATTGGTTACGATAGTCACACGGACCCCAATCAAGTAGTCTGCATCTACCAACATGGCTCAGACTAGAAGTTAGTGACTTCAAGCACTGATGCCAAGTTTTGGTTTGGCCGCCCCTATAACTTCCTTCCAACCGTCTGCAATATTAGTCAGCGTTGCGCGACGTGGTAGTCGGTGTTCAGTCATAAGTAACACTTGATTCAACAATCTCAGTCGATGAAGATTCACCACCTCATCAACTGATTTGCCATCATTCCCTAATATACAGCGTCTAACTTCACTATTACTTACGTTGTGATTCAAGCAGATGCGAGCAATATTTCTAAGATATCTATGATCAAATACTAGTAACATACGATTATCTTCTACTCTTAATGGCCACGTTTCGCAGCCGTAAAGTAGAACAGAGCGAACCACTGCACACTATACTTGTCCATTAATTGATAGACGGATATCTCGCCTTCGCCATAGGTGACATAAGTTGGCAAAAGCCAAACGAGCTTTCTGAATCCGTGCAAAGATTCCGTTAGACACCAACCCATTAGGGTTGGTCAAACTTCCAAGTGAAGTTTTCGACGCGTTCGACTACTTTACTCCTTATCCTTAGTTCAGGTGTTGACGCAAGCCAGTTCTGAAGTAACACTTTGCATTTAGAGGGGGGAAAACGCATTTCAAGCATTGTTTCTAAGTGCTTGTCATCAATCATGTGGACAAATTATTTGACTGCTGAAAAGAACAAGAGGTTATACACCATGAATGTTTTCACCAGTACAAGTGCTCGATGGTTATCTGGACCATCTATCATTTTTACAGCCTTCATGACGTTCACTGAAGTTTTTAATCCACGTTAAAAATCTGTTTCCTGCAATATGTTATCATAAGATATTTCGATATTTCGTGAAATTATTGAGTCACTATTCCATTTTATTCATTTTACTCTTTTATTTTACCTATAGGTTATGCTTCAGCTCGAATCTACAAATTTTTCGGCGGTTTGCGATGGAAAACTAATGTTATACTAACTGCAACAGTTTGTCCTGCCTTAGTTTTTTCAATGTTTCTTATTTTGAATGTCGCACTTTGGATTTTGGATAGTGCAACTGCTACTCCATTTGGCACTATAGTGGCACTTTTAGCACTTTGGCTTTGTGTTAGTCTACCCTTGTGTTTTCTTGGAGCATTCTTCGGTTTCAGGAAGCCAGTAAGTGTGGAGTAGTTCGATTATTTGTTACTCAATGTATAACCACTGACGAATATTCGTAAAATTTGAAGAAAATGAAATCCTTTCACTAAGTTTTAGTGTGATTTTGATCATGGCCAGAAATATAACCTACGACTCTCGTCTCGTTGCCCTGCTTTGACCAGTGTACCTATGCCTTAGTGCTTATGTTCCAACCGACACTCGTACGTTGTACCAATCACTTCAAATGTTAGCGCAATATCCATTAAGCTGCGTAGTTCAGTTGTTCACTAACTTGATCCGACGTTTAACATATTTATTATTTGTAAGTGGCTTATCCCTCCGGTAGTTAATATTTTGTTTGAATTTCGATCAGTCCTCTGTTTTAAGCTGTTAATCAGTGATCGATTGTTAATGATTTTTTTAACTTCAAACAGTTTCTAAAGAAAGTTTAGTTCTGATGTTTCGATATTTGATCTCAAAATGTGCTTATATTCTATTACTATGGAATGTAAGGAGCGGGAACTCAGTAGTTAGAGCTTTCAGCTTCCTGCCACTTAACCGATTGGTGGTTTAAACTCCTCTCTACCTACTTCAGCCCAGACAACTGCGGCTTCGCAATCGAAATGTTGCGCTAAGCCAATTACATAAATTATTTTCCCTTGGCAAATGAGGGGAAATTCGATTTAGAGGCTAAAGGTCTTGGGTCCTATGCAACGGTGACAAAGTTAGTGGACGAGCAATGCTCAGGAGTCCCATACCAGGATTAAACTACTAGTCAACGTCTCCTGGTTTTCTATGGTGGTCTAGCTAAGATCAGTTCGTTACCTAAACTACTAAAAAAATAATTCCAGTGGCGCATATGTATACCTTTGGTCCGGAACTTCCCTATCCGACTGGATAATTTATTTAGTATGTTTAATTTCATTTGCTGTTTTTTTAAATTAGTCTTTTATGTAAATTTATTTCTAGGTATTTGAAACTCCTGTTCGTACTAATCAAATACCACGACAAATACCTTATCAAACTTTCTATAGTAGACCGTTGACGGCATTTTTCATTGGTGGATTATTGCCGTTCAGTTGTATATTCATTCAATTATTTTTTATATTCAATAGCATATGGGGAGCACAATTTTACTATATGTTTGGTTTTCTATTCTTAGTTTTCATTATGCTGGTCATTACAATATCTGAGACATCTATACTAATGTGTTATTTTCAACTGTGTGGAGAGGTGGGTTTCTTGTTTATTTCACCACTAATTATTCAATATTTTTGTTTTTTTTCTTGGGAGAATATATATATACATATATACCGCACTTCTATTTTCTGCGGTGTACTAGCTAGTAGAAGTAGTTTTTGGGAGTTCAGTGTTGATGGAGTCCCAAAAAATTTCTCGTCAAGGTCCCCAAAGCTCAGAAACCTCAGGAAACATTTTATTGAATCGGCGTTGAATAGAATTTTTGCAGAAACACCTAAAAAATACAGAATCACGTACCACAGGTTTGATAAGATATTTACGTATGCTCTCACTATATTTAGTATGGTTCCGGAAATTTCTAGTAGTGCAATGTCAGGTGCAGTACTACAAACACCCTCGTTTTTCTTTACATAAACTAACCTTGGAGTAAAGCTTTCATTCGCATTTCGCGTCTTCTTTCTAGTGTTACAGTAGAAGTAGCTGAGGATATCAAAACGATAAACAATACAATTATCAATTATTACACAAGCTGCGTTATAAAAGGAAATAATATTGTCAACTGTTTAATTATCAGTCATTTTTTGATGATTCGATTTGATTTTAGTGTATTGTTTTTTTTGATCGACAGTTTAATTGAATAGACACTAATTCAAGGTTATCTAAGCCTTGTAAACTAACACACTCTTAAGTAATTACTGGGTTGTTCCCACAGTCTTTCTTATCTTCTGTGAACAGTAATTTTGAACTACATGCTGTTTCTAGTTGAAACATGTACAATGGATGTTCTTATAGGCTTTTGTGTACTTCATGTGGTGAGAGAGTGAATGTATACCAGAACCATCATTACTTTAGAACATCAAGATTTCTATTTGACCATATTGTAGTATTTTTCAAAGTCGTCTTATGTCTTAGTGGTCAACATACTAGTCATCGTAAGTTAATAAATGTATGCAAATTAGTTACACCTACTATTACAACTGAACAATGATTTCCGATTTAGATTTGAGTCCCTAATGCATTTGATAAACACAAAAATTTGGTCAAATTCACCAATCACATCACTAAGAAAACCGATGTCAGTAAAAGTTTATTAAGTTGACTACACATTGATTAACAGTATTTAAAGAATTATGGATAAGATATTTCGGAAACCAGTTTATTTGGTCAAGTACCGCAGAAACTAACTGAATCGCCATGCTCATCTTAATAAGTATTGGTCTTAAAAACAGTTTTGTTTAGGTATCGAAATTGGGTTATTTGAAAGGAATTGGCACTTCAAAGTAAATCGATTGTTCTGAAAGCGTGTGGTACATGTAATAATCTTTGAGGTATTAGTCTGCTACCAATAACTTCCAAAATACTGACTACCTTTAGATTGAAAGAATTGTACAAACCACATAAAAGACACTGACTTGATAGTATTATCCTTTCGTTTTTGCATCCTATATTTTTTACTGTTCATCATTTGAAGTAAGCTTTTTATATATCATAAATAATTGACATAGATTACTCATGTTCGTATTGAGGATGACGAAATTCAACTAACTCAATCAACATCGTTATCAATGACTAATATTTTTATTTATTTGAATACTGAATCTTAGTGGTTCTATCATTTCAGTATTAAATTCGACTCTTAGCGATACGGAGGGAGTACGAATCTCCGATTGTTAAAGAATCCTGATTGCATGATATGTGTTGTCCAGCGATATGTTGTGTCCGAGTAGTGAATGGCTGTTTACGAGAATAAACGTTTGACGTAAATCCCCGAATAATTCGAGTTAAAATATATAGCCATCTGTCAAAAGAAAAAGTTTTATGTTGTCAAATTTATGTAACAAAATAAAAATGATCAATTGTCACAGGCAATCGGATGAAATCACTTTTGCAGATCATTCACTCACTGTCCAATGAACCATGTCCAAACCAGCCGGTCATATCATTTAGGTGTACAATTCGTTTTCTCTCTTTGGTTTATCAATATCATTAAACATAAATATATGAAAAGAAAATTGTTTATCAAAATTGAAATTTGTTGTTGTATTCCGTTATAGGATTATCGCTGGTGGTGGCGTTCACTATATACAGGAGCTGGAACATCATTCTATTTATTTGTTTATTCCATTCATTATTTTGTGACACGTTTAGAATTTCAAGATGCAGTCTCGGCATTCCTTTATTTCGGTTATACAGCCATCATTTTATGGCTTAACTTTTTATTTACCAGTAAGCAAGTTGATCTTATCATATAATACGTACTTATTATCGAATACCTTTTTTATTTAAATGGCTCCCAGTTTTTAATTCGATCTGATGTAAGCTGGTACGATCGATGATCAACATGTTCTCGAAGCATGCACTGTTAACTGAAAGTGCGGTCGCTCAAGGAAATCTGTATCTTGATGTACAGTGTATATTGTAATTTACAAAATATTTCCAATGGTCAGTCCATCCATGAAATAAAATTCCTAGTCGTGTATCAACACTCCCGCCCTCGGTTAAGAAATGTAAATTCAAGAGCTTGTATCATTTTTATATAGTACCTCATGTTTGATAAATTAGACTATTATACATAGTGTTGCTCACGTAAGCTTAGTTTACATTATTTTGACTTATCATCATAATATAGCCATCGATTTCTTTGTTAGTTATCATTGAACCAAGTTGTTTCCTGTGATAATAATCATAATAGCAATTTTTCGTGGTTGTTTTGTCCCACGTGTTCCCACATCTAACTCATTGATTACATGGTTTTTGAATGAATTACTATTGTGTATTAAAGAGTTGACTGGATATCCTTATTCAGCAGTCTATGTCCCACGAGGGGTAATTAAGTGTTAGATATAAAATTAGGACTGTGTATTCACAAGAATGTAGTCTTATCACCGAGTTACTTGCTTTATCCAACAACTCATTTTGGTCCCGTATTCCAGTATGTGATACTGCTGGTTGTTAACTTAGAGTTTGTTTTTCATACTAGACAGTTGTGAAGCTTAGTGGTTCAGTGATTGAAACAGTTGTGATTTAACCATTAGGTCACTTGTTTAACACTTACTTCATTTGGACAGTCGAATATCCTTTATGTAAAGTCGATTACATCACAGCCCATAATTGATTAGAAGTTGCACTTAGATTTCAATGCGACTTTAGCAAGGGGGATATGAACACTTGTTATTGACTATTATTCCCCCATTTTTCTATTCTTAGATTATATCGGTTACCAATTATCAGTATTTCTAGTGGCTGAATTTTATATGCTGTTCGACAGCATTCTAAAAATATTTACTCTTGTTATTATCTTCGTCAGGTTCTATTGGCTTTTACGCGTGTTTCTGGTTTGTTCGAAAAATTTACGGAGTTGTAAAAGTCGACTAAAATGGTGAACTAGTGTGAAAAAGCCCCTGAAAAACAATTTTTTCATTGGAGAATGAAAAGAAAGACATATCTTTTGTTAACAAATCAAACATTATGCGATATATTGTACCGCCGGTTGTTTTTTTCGAAACAGTGTTCATTTTTTTTTTCCTGTTTTTGTATATTTTCATTCCTGCATTGTATGATTGTTACACATTGTTACTATCATTACTATCACCGTTTATTATGATTGTGTTTGTGCTTATGTTCCTTATTTAAGCACTCATACACATTAATGCATCAACTATATAGATATAGCACATTCACTGTTTCTTTCTTGGTTCTTTCGTCATATATTCTGAGGCAAAAATCGTACATCTTATAATAAACACTATACATTTCTATATTTTTAAGTTATTTTGTTCATACTAATCGAGTTAACAATCGTGGTGATTTATATCACCCTCTGTGATACATATATATAATACATTGCACGAAAGTAATTATTATTTAATTCTTTAACAAGTTCATTCTTAGCTACCTAACTTGGGGCTGTATGTTACCTAGTGTGGGAGCAGACTGAAAGATAGTTTGGGGTATAGTCAAACCAAGGTTTCGGACCAGGCCATGAAGTTATTGACTATTTTACTGAGCTATGTAATTAAATGCAACCTATCTGGTTGGAGTTCATGGGACTATGGTAACCAATGGTTAATGATGTGGCCCAGAATCGTCCACAATTGCCCAGGCACACTAATTATTTGTCTACTCTTATTTCCGGAATCCTGAATTTTTCTTTATACCTTTTTGTTTCTTTTCTTTTCGAACTTCCAATCTTCTCTATTACTACTATTACATCACTTCTACTACTCTGAGATTTGTCTGGGTTTCTGTCTTGCAATGTTAATATTAGTGTGGCATGAATCAACACTCATGTGTCAAGTTGTAAAATGTATATGACTGACTGACGCAATAATGTCTATCCGCGCTTGCTTCTACGTTTGTAGGTTGTTGGAATTTCTTGTTGTATCACGTTATACTACTGTTTACTTGATTTACGGAGGAATAAACTATATACGCTCAAACAAATGGAATACACCGGTCATTTAAGTCATTGGGTGTTCGACTGAACTTTGTTGTTTAGGGTAGACTTCTTAGATAGGATCTCCGTGATGATAGTCGTCTATGATTGGGGAAGTTGGCTATGATAATCTAAGACGTATCCCATTTATTTTCTGATTTCTAAATCTTGAGTTTAAAGTTAGTACTTCAATATCATCCGATACTATAACAGTATGTTAATGTTTTATGTCTAGCTTCTCGTCACATTTGATATCATTTAACCTGCTGTTTCGTATCATGTTGCTTTTTTTGCTGTGATGATTTTGAGTGTAGTGACTGGTCCATTACTCTTGGCTGACTATTTCTTAGGAATCAATCTTTGGGCCACTAAGTCCTGGGTTCGAATTCCCTTCTACTTCAATTTAAACAACCAGGTAGTATGATTACCCGTCACATTTACAGTATGGTTCATACTTAATTAGCCAATACGCTATTATTATATCCTGTAATCATGTCAAGTTGGTGGGACAAGTATAGTGTAGGAACGAACTTATAAAAACTCCGACGAATTCCCGATTACTTTCTAGACAATTAGAGAACAAATTTTGTAAGTAAAGTTTATGGAAGTAAAATAGTAATATTGCCATGTGCAAAGAGATTTGACATAATAAATCTGTTAATGTCCTCTACAGTTTACTCTGAAAAATATATAAACTCGTCTTGATGGGCATAGATTGTTCATATTCTCGAACCTTTAAATGGTCAAACAAATTTCCAAGGGTCCCAAAATAGTTCTTGGTTAGGGCTGCGGTTTTCATCACGAATAGACATCAGTTACAAAATAGAAATTTCTTGTAGCCACATGGACGGATGAAGTTCGCTCAAAAATACAAGAAGCACTCTGATTAGTTCTTCCATAAAGCGTAGTGCCACTAGGTTAAGGATTGTTTCAGGATCAAGGATTTAGAATAAGAATTTGTAGATAGTGTCCATTTGCCAGCATTAGGGATTTGAGAAATTCAATATCATGATTTTCACTCTGATTGTAAAAAATAATTTTTCGCTTAAATTTTAAAAGTTTTGTCCAGTATATGATGGTATTTCTAGTTCCACTTATAAGTGATATCAGAGTTTCTCACAAAAACCTTTAAGTCGCATTAGTGATTCTGATTGGATACCACACAAATAACTATTTTTGTCAATCCAACTATGAATTATGAATTTATTGTTCGATTCATCTTGTTCTATGATAATAATTAAAAAAAAAACACTGTTATGATTATCATTAACAGAAAATATTCTGTGTACATTATGATTTGAAAGAGTACATATTTTGGAATTAGTGTCTTTGTGTTGTTGATATTCGGTAAGCAGATTACACGAATAAAAACAAAAGTGGTAACTGAAATACTACTAAATACAATATTTATTTAAATAATTATAAAAACTGTATTTTGTTGATGACTATCAATTATGCGGTTGGCAGCATTGAATGGAAACAAATCCACATCATTGAGTGACTGAAGTTCACAACGGAAAAGAGTGAAATTCGAAAAAAATAAATTGATGATATAATATTTTTCTGAGGAATCTGAAGGTTACCTGTTTAAGCTTGTTTGACTCAGTTGAATGCCAATTTAAGTTGTGAATGTAGTTTTATCTAAGTGATTTCACTGGGTTTTGACTTATGGTAGTTTTCTTCTAGTTTCTACATTGTAGACTGCTCATTTCTGAACACAAGTTAGCCATGAAGACGTGAACTACATATTAATATCATGAATTTACTAATGTTAGAAACCCAGAACATTAGATTCTGATTATCAACATTACGGGTTGTTAAACTTATAAGTGAATTTGCAACGAGATTAAAAAGTATAGTCTTCAAATTCACGAACCGATTTATTTTAACTGCCAAGCTATTCAATATGACCAGTAGGGGGTTTAGATGTAATATAATCATTCCATTGCCAGCTCCACCACCTTAAAATTACAAATTATCTGTTTGTACAATACATATGAGATTTTCTGACGTTTCGTGACTCAGTTTAAGCCACTTCTTGAGAGAATAAATGAAAATAAACAAAAATTTGTACGTACACATAAATTTACATACATGTTGCTTATAAATCGTCTTGACCGAAATGACATGACAATGACTTGTTCAGAGCAGTTTTTTATTGATCGCACATAATATTTTTGCGTTGTTCCTTTGAACTGTTAAAACTTGGAATAATTTTGACTTGGCTATTTATTCTCTGAAGAAGTGGCTCACACTGAATCACGAAACGTCGGAAAATCTAATTTTTTACTCATTGGGACATTACAAATAAATATCATCTTATTTACAACGATCTACCCAATGCTCAATTTGTTCGAAATCATCAAGCCAAACCTTGATAATATCTACCTATCTATCTTTCAAGAGAGGCTTTCTATGGAGAATGAGTCGTTATAATAGTGAATATCGCTGTATTGTAGAAAAAAAGAAGCAAACGAATGCAGATAAAATTATATGGCGATTTCACGTCATCGGGTTCATTAATATATCAGGATTTTTAAGGTAATAATAACAACTATCGGGGGATAAGTCTACTTCCGATTGCGTCCAAGCTGTTGGCTTCCGTCATACTTCGTAGGTTGTTCAAAACCCGAGAAAGATTGACTCGCGAGGAGCAGGCTGGGTTTCGTTCTGGTCGAGGATGTATTGATCATATCTTCACCCTCCGCCAAATGTTAGAACACCGCCATACTTATCAAAGGCCAACAATCGTAGTGTTTCTTGACATCAGGGATGCCTTCGATTCGCTGGACAGGGCTGTTCTCTGGGATTGTCTATTGAAGAAGGGTGTACCTCAGAAGTTTATTAACATCCTAAAGGCCCTATATACAAACACCTCAGGCAGAGTGAGGGCATGCAACCACCTTTCTCCATTGTCCCATTCAAGCAGTGGGGTTAGGCAGAGTTGCCCAATCTCACCATTCCTCTTCAACTTTGCCATCGGTAACATTCTGGGAACAGCGCTGATGGATGTAAGTAATGGTGGTGTGGATCTGTTGCCTGGAGAAAGACTTCTCGACCTTGAGTATGCGGATGATATTGTCTTACTGTGCGATAATGCCCAAGGCATGCAATCCGCACTTAATCAGTTGGCAACCAGTGTCCGTAGGTACGGTATGTGCTTTGCACCTTCGAAGTGCAAAGTACTTCTACAAGACTGGCAGGATTCTAATCCTGTACTCACTCTGGATGGTGAGCAGATAGACGTAGTCGAGAAGTTCGTGTATCTGGGTAGCTGCATAAGTGCTGGTGGGGGTGTGAGTGATGAGATCAATGGACGTATAGTGAAAGCCAGAGCGGCTTATGCCAATCTGGGCCATCTTTGGCGCCTTCGTGATGTTAGTCTGGCTGTAAAAGGTCGGATCTACAACGCGTCGGTGATAACAGTTTTGCTCTATGCTTGTGAAACCTGGCCTCTCCGAGTTGAGGACGTTAGACAACTCTCTGTGTTCGATCATCGCTGTCTCTGAAGGATTGCTGACATTCAGTGGCAACACCATGTCAGTAATGCAGAGGTTCGGCATCGTGTGTTCGGGCACAGAGATGATAATTCAATTGGTGTCACCATCTTGAAACACCGACTTCGGTGGCTTGGACATGTTCTACGAATGTCGTCCCAGAGAATTCCACGTCGCGCATTATTCGCCGACTCTGGGAGTGGTTGGAAAAAGCGGAGAGGTGGTCAGTGCATGACATGGTGTCGTGGTATGAAGGAAAGCTGCAAAGGGCTGGCTTGTGTTGGTCCTTCACGACTCCCTGGTTGGGGTCTGAGAGATGGTGCAACACAGTGGCTAGAGACGTTATCAGATATGGCTCAGAATAGAAGCCAGTGGCGATCCTGCTGTAATCTTCTTTTACTTTCTTCATAAAAAGTGGTTGTGTCTCCCTTACCTGAAAGATTTCTTCCGATTGTACCTCATTACTACCACACTACCTTACACCAATCTCTTCGTCATTGTTCTCTTATTTTTTTTTTCTATTTCTCTTCGAATTCTCATTGTTTTGTGTGGCGCATATATATTGGCGCTCTCTTGTACCAATATTTATGTGTTCAAATAATAATAATAATAAAAGGTAATAATATTATTTGTTGCGATGGTAACACCAAGAAGTTTATAATAGGATTGACTTTGTTCAACTGTTACAGAGTAATAATGTTAATCATTTAATTCTGATTCGGTGACCCAGTTGTAGTTTTCTGGCTATGAAACTAGGAGAATATAAATATGTAAGGAGTGAAATATTTGCCATCAATATAGGTGAATGATACTTGAAATTATGTCACTGGACGCCGACACCATGGTTCTAATGGTGAATCGTTAGCTACGAAACTTGAAGGTAGTGGATTCAATTCCTGGTAGGATCGCGTTTGGCTGCTACTGACGAGTCACAGGCTATAACGAAACAGTTACACAAGGTTCCCTGATCTTCAAAAATAACCCAACTGAGATCAATCTATGATGAATATAACATACATATTAGCTGGGTGTTTGTTTGTTCAATAAATCAGTTTCATGTTTTCTGTTCATAGCGTATAGAATTCGCATCAAACTGTAGTTATGTAAAATTCAAAGGAGGCTTAACTCTATATTTACTGGTTACAAATATATATACTTAGTGCTAGATAAAGCATTATTTATTGTGTATCTAATCAACTAGAAACTATTCAGGTTATTCATACATATTTAATTGAAATTCTTACTTAATGAATTGGAGATAATTACAGTTTAGTTAAAAACTGGAATGTAGTTAAAATAATTCTACCAAATTTATTGAAATAGTCAATAATTATTTATGGTCGTATTGAAAGAAAAAAAACACAACAACAACACCATCATTCTTGAGAAGCAATCTAAAATAAATAAAATCATACCGACCTTATTTTAAGATGGAGAGAGCAAGAGTAAATGGTTTATATTGATTTAAACAATAGAAAACTACTATTTAAAAAAAGAAAAAAAAAAGAACTGATCATAATCATAGTAAATTCAAGCAAATATTATATTGATTATTTAGAGTCATTGTCATAGAAACTTATGTTGATTTTGTTAATACATTTATAACTTGTGTATCCAAACAAAATGAAGTGATTATTCTAAGTCATATATGTTGATAAAGATAGCTTTCTTAAGTTTGATGAAGTTTTGTTTTCTGAGCCAGATGGTTTGGTCGTGAAGCTTTCATCGTTCTTCTAATCAACATCATCAGCACAAAATTCAGATAGAAGTGAAGCGTTCTACCAACAAGTGTAAGATATAGACCTCTAATAAACTGCTCATTAGGATAGAGAATAGCTGAGTAAAGTGGAAGAAAAATGGTATACTTAAAATTGCTTCACTTCTATCTGAATTTTGTGCTGATGATGTCGGTTAGAAGAACAATGAAAGATCCACAACCAAACCATCTGACTCAGAGAACAAAACTCTATCAAAATCATCATTACAGAACATTTTGAGAATTTGTTAACTCCTTGTTCTCTAGTTTTTATAAGTATAGATTTAAAATGTAATATGATAGGAAAATCAGAGGTTTCTGATTAGAACATGATATATTTAAATTATTGAGACAGAATTCAGTGTTCAATATTCCAAATTTCAGCTCATTTTGGCATCATATGATTCTTATCCTATAGATTTGGGAATGACTGCTTCATGATATGATTTGATTGATACGATAAGTGATGGCTTTTAACTACAACGTCTGAACTTCATTTTAAATTTTGTCACTAGTGATTATGCAATTGCTATTGTTATGATCAATTCTGACTTACTGGCTGAGTGGTATTACGTTTGTAGTGAGAATTAACGTTCAATATTTATTATCGTCTAAGCTAGTTGATATTCATTGAAAATAAGCTTCAAATTATAATGAAATGGCTATCTAATACTTGTAAGCTTTTTTTCTTTTTTGTTATTACTCTGAATGATGTCAGTCCGTGATGAATAAAACACTATTTTCAAATTGAGCTAATTTTGATAAATGGACCAAATGAATCTAATAAAGAAATTATAGTTAAACAATCTGAATTATTTTATAATACCATCTTTCCTTATCTTTGTGAATGTTTCAACTATGAAACAAGATAATGAAGTGGATGATAAGAAGTAGGTAATCAAAAAAGAAGAAGTAGGAAATGAATGAATTTCTTGAAATTGACAGTATCTAGGATTTGTATAATAATAATAGTTGCTTCACATAATAAAGGTTAACGCAAAACATTGACTTAGTACTAGTATAGGGGTTGTGGAGATTATTAAGTTTTTGATTGAGACCATGAACCGATTGATCCCACGAGCGGGATCATGGATCACTGTTGAAGAGTCCCACAATAGAACGAAACGGCCGTCCAGTGCTTCCAGGTTTCCAAAGTTGGTCTAATATCAATCGGTTCATGATCTCAATCAAAAACATTGACTTATGTTAATTAGTTACAAGTGCGAAAAAAAGAATCAAATTCCAGAGTATTCTGTCAACGGGTCAGTATCCTCTTCTTAATTCATGATAACTGAGTAAATTCTCAAGACTAAATATCTCTGCAACCTAAATTTTTGAACTTCTTAGCATGGTTCAGTAAGAGAGAATAAGTCATTTAATCATAGATTCCAAAATATGATACGGAAGGCCTGTAAAGATTAAATAAGTCAACTACGAAAATGAAGTTTTGAATACGTATATTTTGTACAATCATTGATCAGAACAGACAATCAGAGAGACGGAACCAATGAAGCGCGGAGGAGAGAGAGAAGAGAAATGGATTGGAGAAGGCATGTTAGACAACTCACTTTAATTGAGCGTCACTCATTATTTGTAGTCAAATCGAATCGAGGTGAGGTGAATAATCAACAAGGTCAAAATAAGGTTTAAGAAGAAGGAATAGATTGGTCTGTTCACAAACTAGAATAAGCTATGTGAGCTCAAAATAGGGCTTGCCACTGCAACTCCATGTATATTTATACCTATATTTTGTTAAGACTACTTTGATACTTCATTATTTTTACATGCATTTTAGATTATATTTATCAATAAACTAATTAGACTTTGATCAAATTGATAGTTGTTAGAATTGAATACGGACTTTGCAAGTTAAACATAAAAGTATAATACAACTCTTGCTATTCGTAATAGTAAGAAAGATGAACTGTTATTTGCATTTCTAAGTTGGATTTCAGTATTTACCATTTCAATAAATTTTCATATCTGATACATATCTAAGTTTCTTCTTTATTATTTAACGAAAATATGAAGCCATTTCTTTGAAGTATGTTCATGAGTATTCTTAACTGTTTTATTGTGGTAACTCTGATATAAGTTATGAACACAGTGGATCTGATGCAGATGTGAAGACGCGCATCGGCAAATCAAGAGCAGCATATTTACAACTGAAGAACATATGAAACTCAAAACAACTGTCAACCAACACCAAGATCAGAATTTCCAATACAAATGTGAAGACAGTTCTACTGTATGGGGCGGAAACCTGGACAACTACGAAAGCTACCATCCAGAAAATACAAGTGTTTATTAACAGTTGTCTAAGCAAAATACTTCGAATCCGTTGGCCAGACACTATCAGCAATAACTTACTATGGGAGAGAACAAACGAGATTAGAGAGGAGGAGGAAATCAGGAAGAAGTGCTGGAAGTGGATATGACACAAATGAGGAAAGCACGCAACTGCGTCACAAGGCAAGCCCTCACATGGAACTCTGGATGCCAAAGGAGGAGGGGAATGCGAAAGACGCCGGGAAATGGAGACAGACATGAGAAGAATGAACAAAAATTGGATAGACCTGTAAAGGAAGGCCTAGGACGGAGTGGGTTAGACAATGCTGGTCGGCGGCCTTTGTCCCATTCGGAGTAACAGGCGTAAGTAATTAAGCAAGTAATGATATAAGTTAATTAAAAAAATACGAATTTAATAAAGTATCATAACTATGTTCCAGTGATCGAATATTTAGAACACTGATACATTCGAACAAAATGTAAAAATTAATTTTTTGGTTGAAGAATGGTTCAGTCATGAAGTGGTACTACACTATCGCTGACTAAACACAAATGACGCTGGATTTCTAACTTGTCTTAGTTCGAGACTATTCAGGAGTGGGCATCTACGACTTTGCTAACAATCAAACTTACAATGAAGATCAAATTTAATGCTATAATTTCAAGGTATTCGGATTGATTTACAAACTGACGACGAGTATGGTAGAATAAGATTTACATCACCATGATGTTCGTATTATTTTTAGTATTGAAAATTTTTCATTCCATTTTAAAAATCTTTCCATTCAGTCTCGTGTAAAGAAATGAATAGTTTCAAAAAGGAATACTTTGATTCTTAATTTTTGTAAAACTCCTTCAATATTCACATTTTCATAGAAGTCTAAATGTTAAAATTTTATTTATCACTAGCTACGTGAATTGTCAATGTTAATTGATGAATCTAGGTGAAATCATAATTAAAACCTAATTCATTCAATTTTTTCGCCTTGACCGCCGTATTGTCATGATTTCAAACTTTGAGATCATTATATATATAAATATCTAATTATCTATATACACATTAATACATAAACATTTCACCTAGGTTATTTTGGTATATTTCAATACAGATAGTGTATTCGAAAAATCGATACAATCGTTGTGCTGTTTAATTTCATTTGATTTACTAAGGTTACTTTATTAAGTTATATTTGAGACTGGTGTATAAATCAATTTTAGATGTATCTCAATTTGTAGTTGAATAGAATATAGAAAAAACAAAACAAGAACAAAAGCATCGTAAATCTGTTGAATTCAATAAAAATGTTCATCATATAAGATATTAGTATGGACTGTTCTTAAAATTCAAAGTTAGTTTATATTTCAAAATGACGTTATCTATGCATTCATTAATAATCAGAGAGTTGTAAACAAATATCTTGTCCCAACATCGGCATATTCAATAGTGAATATTCTCTATCACTGCATAGATGAAAACTAAAACTTTCAGATATAGAGGTACTCATACTATCTTCCAACCATTTTTGGATGGTATCTCTTAATTTACATTTACGACTTGAACCAAATGGAAATATACCCAACGTTATCATGTCAGCTAAAAAAATAGATTATTCTGTGAATTTCACTGTGACGTTAATTTTTATTCACCACATCATATTGTTTTACACCGGACACGTGCACCAAATGCTGGGATGATATCCTAAGTTATAGAAAGCTTAATATTATTCGTCTTTGTTTTGACATAGATCGTCAGTAAATAATGGAGGAAGTTTTGAGTTGAGTTGAAAACAAAAACTGATCCAAAAACACTGGTCCCAACATTTAGAGGACCACATAAATTACGAAATTTCGGCAAACTAAAGGATTATGAAAGATGAGATAAATATAGTACTTAATAATAATCGATCTTGAAGATCCATACAGATAAATTACTGAAAATTAATAATCATTGTGAGATATTTCACATTAAATTTGTTGCATATGTAAACCACTGGACATCAGCTCAGTGGTTTGAATTTAATTCAGTCTTTACAAAACCCCTGAGTACTGAGTTTGATACCTATCTAGGTCATAACTGTAATGAGTCAAAGATACTCCCAAATAGCTATTTTCATATAAGACTAATTACCATCAACTATTTAACCGATAAAATTAATTTACCAACCTTGTTCAACGTAAGATAAAATAGATTCATTAACTTTCAAAGATATTGTCCAGATTTTTTGATGATTGCTTTGAGTCAATTGAGTAATGTCATGTGTTTGTTACCTTTTGATATGTTGTTGATTATGATATAATTTGGAATGATTTATTGTACAGTTAAGTAATTACTCGGAATGATTAAAATAAATGATGCACATTATGAATACCTATCGTCTATATTTAATTTAATAAACGGCGCTTTTGAAATACTTATACTCTATTTATTGAATAGGAATTATTGATATTGTATTGAATTAGTCGTTTATGTAGTAGAATTAATCATTTAAAAACAATTTATATTAGAGGTATCACGTTATTTTAAGTTTAGCGCTAATAATCATTCAATTAATTAAGACAGTTATTGTTTCATTATAATAAATAATGTAACTATTGAAAGCATTAGATTGATAGTTTTTTTTTACTTAGTACTCATCAATAAGTAATATAGTGACTATTTTAATCTAATTACAGTGTTTATAAGAAATGAAAACAAAAAATATCAACTCTGTATATTTATTCATACTTTAATATTGTTATGTCCCGATAATAATAATGAGTGGTAATTATTTGGGATCTATTTATGGACCAATACTGTGCGTATATTTTTGTCGTATAATTGTTAATTAACTAAACTATTCATATTCATGTCTCTCTTATCATAAGCTTTATTTTAACCTATGAACTGTTATTATACGATTTTCCATTCTTGAATTATTCTCTGTCTATTAATCACTACCTCCCTCATTCACACATTTGGCCAAATCTTGTATAAATGTTATTTTCTATTTTATGGTACGATGTAGTCTGCTTGATTGGTATATAAACAGAGTATGTTTTAAATACATTATTCATATTGCAGAGTCTGAGATTGGTGTTCTGGACTTAATAGGCTGGGCCAGGCGGGAAGCAGGACTAATGAGGACTCTAGACTGCTCGCACGTGTTTTATGCGTCACTGGTTCGGTCGACAGTTCGCTGCTCTCTGATTGGCGGTATCGGTGAGTTATACAATAAACAGGGCAAACAAGTTCACAAGTTATAACGAAAACTCAACCTCTCAATTAAATTCCGAAAATGTAGCTTTAGTTACGATTGACACTAACTAATAATACATAAAATCAACAAGTTCAGGGATGGATAACACTAAACAGATTGTGATTCAAATTTGGTACTCTCCACTAACCACTCAGTACAGGAATTTGTTTCCACACCTTTCAGCTTGCACTCCACAAACCTGTCGCTCAATAGTATCGATAGTTCTTAAAAATCATCTTACTAGATTTTATTAGTTTAATATTGATATGATAACCAACAACTTGTGTGATCACGAACATTTTAATCTTGAGTAATCACGCTATTACTAGTTCAAATTTAAACGTGATTACAGTCACAAACGATTTATTTCTGAGTATACAATTTCTAGCAACATCTCCATCGTTGAAAATACACAACATTTTCCTATTCATTTACTTCCAGTTTCATCAGAATCAGAAATCGAGATTTAAGGTTATATGCTGTAGGTAACAGTATCAAAGTCTCTATACTAATTAACTAGGATGACTGATGCTCACTTACAATATGACATTTATTCGTATTTGACTTCTAAACTATGTATATTATTTCATTGAGAAGTATTCCTTTTTTCTAATTGATTACTAAAAGGTAACCTAACAAACTATTCATATGAAAATACAAACATATTACTTATATTATTTATTTAAGTGACGGATCCAAAAATAATAATCCACATTTTTTTTAACTTTAAAAGTTTATTTAGTTTGTTTAAATAAACTTCATTGTTTGTTTATATTTAAATAACATTTTCTTTGTATTATTGAATAAAAATTCTTGTAATGTTTTAGTAAAATGAATATGAATGAATTGAGGAATCAATCATGGAAGTTAAGAAAAATAAAAAAACTTATTAAATGTTCAATATATCAATCATGAAAACAATACAAAAAGAAATCAAATTCAAGTTAGTTTTGAAGCTAATTTAATATATAGTTAAAACTAATCGACACTTCCATTTATATTTCAATAGTTGAAATCATGAATTAATTGAAGCTCGATGATCATTATGGAAAACTTGGAAATACTGGATAGGCGTTTAGTTTTATTGTGGGACTTTTCAACAGTTTAGTCTACCGATTAGGCACGGGCCCTCGGGTAAGCCAGGGGTTTTCGCGCATGTGTTACATATTGTCGTGGATTTTTTGTTTCGTTATTTATCAGCTTTTAACAGCCTTTTTTTCATCACACGTGAATTTTCGTAATGTTTGTGCTTGTTAGATAGTTTTTATTCCAATTTATTAGCAGTTTGACATATTTCTTGCTCACCACCTAAGTGAATCTTTAGTAAGCCTAATATGGTTATTTGTTACAATACAAACTCAAGCAAATAAAATTCACCATTTTTCAAGTAAAATAATAGATCACAGATTGAATTTTCAGGAAAATAAGCTTTAAAACCTATTACATCTGGTTCACCTCTTTGATTATGGTGATGATGAACATGGATGTTGGCAGTTGTTTATAAAATGTACGTAGAAGCAATTAAGCCTTAAACTATTTATGAATATTATATAACTTGCTAATATTTGGCCATAAACAGTTATATCCATTATAAGTATCATCGTTTTGTACTGAAGTGACATATTATTATGTAACGTATCTGAGAAGAATTATGTGAGTAATAATTGACGTTGATAGTCTCTTCCATTCGCTTTCTGAACATGAAATAAGAAACTTATAGGTTATTTGTCACCTGCTAGGGAAGTCATAAATATACTGAATTCAGAGTTTTGAGGCGATATGAGCTGTGAAACCATTAACATTTCATTTACATCATAAACGTGGTATAAACAAATGTCATAAGACTGTGAAGCGTTCACAGTTATATGATGGGGATTTGAAGCTCCCAGTCCTTGATACAACACAACCCTAGAATCAAATAACAACTATTAATGAGTTAATTCTTGAATTCCTACTCCATTATTGACTGATTCGTCCAAAGTAATTTATGCAGAATACGTGACGCAAAGTGAACGAGCAATTGAAGCTAAATCACAAATTTACATAGCACTCATATCTTCTTTGTGCCACATTAATTAGTCACATTTTTCTCATAAGTCGGACGCCGCTTGTATGTTGTGGTGATATTAACTACAGCAATTTGTAAATAACACTAATTTGTAATGTGTCTGTTCTAAAGATTACCAATGAACTTCCATTAACGGAATCCGAAATCTCTAATGAATAGCACTGTTTGCAAATAAGAGACTTATAGATACATTCTGTTACATGCTATTTGATTAACTTATTGAGTGTGATACTGATGACAAAGTTTAATTGTTTGTCTGAAGACTGATTTGTTGTTTTTCAGAATAGTATGAAGCTTATGGAATTTATGATTATGGAAGATCGTGTGGAAAACCGGTTTACAAGTTTACGATAACTGTTTTATATTGCCTACTGCCATGTTCATTCGTCTAATGAATTATTTAAATATAAATATAACAATCATACTTAGTGTTTTACACTATAGATCCTGTAAGTTTGTATAATTATGTTCTAAATAAAGCCAATACATATATTGATGCAGAATGATGTGACTGCACTATATTTCGTGGTTTCTCGCAAGCTGCATACAACTAAATATGTATTAGAATTTAAGATTGAGGTAAGAAATAGTATGAAACAATTGATATAACAGAAAGCAAAGAATTGGAGTGACCTAGGTTATCAATAATAACTATATATATATGCTTGAACAGGTCAAAGGTTATTTGGTGTTAGACTTAAGGAAACATTAAGGATGGGTGTTGTAGTAGTCGAGTGGAGTTCGGAAGCAGATAAGGTAAATTTTGTGATAATTCTAGAGGTAATGAATAAATCATTGAATCAAAAACTAATATGATAATTAAATACAATTTGAAGAGTTCACATAATCTAAGAGGATAAAGTTAGCAAATAGGTGTGAGTGAAAGGGTGGTTTAAAGATTACGCAACCCATCTTATCAGGGAACTAACTGCATGAAATTGTCTAGTTCGTTACTAATACTAATTTGGTAATAGAAGTAATCCGACAGTGAAAAATATGTCAAGCGGTTGCCTAATCTGTAAGGTTCTACGTGGAGGTCGCATTACTGTTCTAAGTGACTCGTTGATTCGTCAAAATTAACGACGATATAACGCTAAGTTCTAACGACACTTCGAAACTAATGCAGTAGTACAAGTTCTTAATTCTCACACACAAATATTCGTTAAGACTATTGGTATACCTCCCCATGAAAGTATGAAGAAGACGAAAATAAAATTTGAGAAAAAGTTTATTGATTTGTCATGACTACTAAAGTAGAAAGATAAGTTTACAGGTTGTATAAATAGTGAAGTCATAAATAAAGAACTTTTTATCGCTTTCTGCTCGTGCGCAGTCCATAACAATTTTTTCAGTCCGTGTAGTTGTTCCCATGATTTCTTTGAATTTGTCAAGAGTCCACGTTACACCTGCACGTATTTCCTTTCGCGTCCAAGCAAACATTACAGAACATCCTCGACCAAAATTAGCCGTCACAACCAACTGGAATAAGGAATATCTACAAAGTGTAATACAACGAAAAGCATAATCACTTATTATTGGTGTTATAAGTAGAATCAATACACACAACTTCTTGATATTTATTGTACAAGTGTATTTGATCATAACTACTGAAACATTCTCGTTACAAATCCATTTTCTAAATGTTCCTCACTTCACCTTTTTGTCGCAGCATATCCATTACCTGCTTTTGAGTACAACAACCTGAAATATATTTATATACACTTACCAGTGGAGAGTTTAGCTTTCATAGCTTTGACATCATCAGCGGTAACCTGCTTACCAGTTCTCTCCTTGATACTTTCTATAACTTCATCTGCTGACTGACAGTGAAATATTACTGGCTTCAAGTTTTCTTTTTCTTCGGATGACAATCTAATCTACGGATCACAAACCATCCATGAACTACTACAAGGATGGTTGTGAGACATGTGAGATTTTATGGTGTATTCTTGACCGTCCAATCTTATACGAAACCTAGATTGGCAGTTTAAAAACTTAGACCTTAAATGTCACAGATTAGTTAAAGTCCTCACGGTTTTTTATTCACTGTCAGACCTGCTGATTTACGTTTACGACCAAATGTGCAATGAAAAACCACAAACAAGTATTTATATCTCATATCCTTCAACAATTTACTTTCTGCGTGAACATAGTGCGTATGGGTAATCTAAGGAAACATAGATTTATTCTTCCATACTTTACGGAAATCCTTTAGCGTACTATCAAATTCAATCCAGCTTCTGAATAGCTTGTTCAGCAGAATACGTTGAAACGCCTCACTTACGTCCACTTAAATTTCACTTGAGCATGAAGCACTACAGACAACACGCATTAATTATTAAAAAAAGTTATTCCTTGAAAAAAAAAATAACTGAAAGAAGTAGAACAAATATTTAGGACTTACCGTTGAGTTGACATTTCGTCTCAACTTCTTTGTTTAACAGCGACTCACAAAAACTCTGTGTACCTATAACGTTTTACGTTATCTTATCTTTCTTACGTTGTTTTCTGGACCTTATCAACAAATTATATAAAGGTGTTGACCTTTACTACAGCAGTTGGGACCACAGATCAAGTTACGAAACAACAACAGAGCTAACATGTACATTACAAAACAGAGAATGCTAAATTAATGCTCTTAGCAGTTATTTTGTGCTTTTCATGCAGCAACAGATGACTTAAATACGGAAAAACTTAATAATCATACGATTCAACACACCCACGGCAACTGAAATACGGAATGATCGTCTCTAGTCAGGCCGTTCAAGTTCGTCGAAACGAAACAGCGGACAGACTTGAAAGGGATTACCGTTTATATCTTGCCTACAGATTATCTTTGCAATCGGATAAATTTATTTAAAACTATTTATCTAATCCTGATCAATTGTGAGTAACCTAGATTCTGGGACAGATTTACATTGTTTTAACTTACTTTATTTGACATCATCACATAAAGAAAAAACACACAAATTCTGTTGAACGATCCGAAGAATAAAATAATATCAGTGAAGATTTTCATGGAAATTATAGAATTTTCATAGTTTACATTATAAAATGATCTTAGCGAGATAGCCATTGAAAACTAGGAAGCACTAGAAAGCTATTCCATCTTAGTACAGGTTTCTTCTGAAATGTGCACTGATGGTATGTACATGATTTAAAAACCATATAAAGTTTTACAATCTTTATAAGGTTATATACCGATAATAATCATGTACTCACTAGTGAATAGAATCAATATATAATTATTGGATTTCTAGTTAGAAGCTGTGACCAATGGAGATCAACCATTTCGAGTGTGAGACAGTAATCTAATATGACACTGGATGCCAGATCAGTAACCTAGAGTTCAATCTTTATCGAGCAAGACTAGAGGTTGTGGGTCCAATTTCCTGTGGTATAGTTTTAAATAAACACTATCGAGGAGTCTCGCACTGGGATAAAACAGCTATCTAATACTTCTGGGATTTCAGTTGTAGTTCATTCTAAACGAGTTCACGATTTAGAAACTATGGAAGTAAAATAATAACTAAATAAATGTCAACTAAGACTTTTAACTACAGATTGGAATTATTTTAGAAAACTGGAATCAAGTAGTCTGCATCTCTTCATAATAATAATCTTACAAGCCGACTTCATTCTTCGGTTTAGTAACTTCTTAACACTACTGATCTATTTCTACATTATTTGCCATTGGAGGTTTACAAATGTTCTCAATTTATGATATCATCATTTTCGATTAACTAGTGCATGATTAATTTTACTCTGTTTCTTTATTAAAAAAAGATGGATAGTGGCTAGCAGTGGAATCTAGGATGTGCGTTTCATCTTGTTTAAGACTCATCAGCTGGATGTATTTACATCCCAGCGTTGATGTTCACTTCGGGATTCGAACCCACTACCATTTGCTTCAAACGCCATCGCGTTATCCATTTAGCTATTGAGTCCTGATGGTCATCTGCTTGTGCAATGGGGTGAAGTTTAAATTCACTCTGTGTTATTTACTTAGATATTCTGATTGTTATTTATGACAGCAATTGTTCAGTTTCTTGTTGGCATATGTAAGGGACATCCAGCTGACGAGTCCCAAATAAAATGAAACGCGCGTCCTACATTCCACTGCTAGCCAATATCCATCTTTGCTTAAAAAGCTTATAACTCAAGGCTATATCAAGGCAATCTGCACAGGATGCACATATGCCAACAAGAGACTGATCAATTGCAGTCCTAACTAACAATGAGAAGATACAAGTGAAAAAACATCAAGCGAATTTGTTTCTTTATTAATTTCATTTAGTTTATTTTTATTCACGATAATAATAAATATTGATATTTCATGGAACTAAAACTCTACTCATTTTAAATACGTGGGGGTTGTGGATGCACACTGCTAAGAATCACACAATAGGACAAAACGACCGTCCATTGCTTCCAGGTTTTCCATGATGGTCTAGCTTCAATTGGCCCATGATCTTACCTATTGTGAAATTACTATAATCTCCACAAAACCTGTTCTTATATTATTGAATTAAAAAAATATGATTCAATTATTTAAAATTAACACGTTGTATTATACTACTCATTAAAACTAATAGTAGTATTAGTTTAATAAATATTGTCAATACAAATAATCAACCTGTTATTATTCAGTAGTTTCATTTTAAAATAGTTTCACATGATTTACTCTAACATTTTGGTTACATTAATTTCTGTTTTAATGTTTCTTCTATTCACAAGTTTTAATATTAGTTAATATGAAAAAAACAATTAAATAAAAGAAGAACAATCTAAAATTATCCATGAATAACTTCTTTCAATACATTTGCTTCTTTTTCTTTCTTCTTTTATTTATATAATGTATCAATTTAAGTAGTCATATATTGGTGTGCATATATATATTACTTATTATTAAGTAGTAATAGTAATAATAGTATCATTTCATCTTATTTCCTTTATCTAATGTAACATAATTTTGATTAATTCTAAGTGTCTTTTATGACTGGAAACATTTTTTTGTTCTTTTTTGTCGTTGTTGGTTGGTTAAAATTCATATCCAACTTGTACATTTTATTCTTTAATTTAATTTAAAACATACTACTATTACTACTACTACTACTACTACTACTAACAATAATAATAATAATAATAATTATTATTATTATTATTATATTTCATTATTTAATAATGTGGTGTGTAGAAATTTGAGTAAAACAGAATTTATGGTGCTGATACATTTGTCAATTTAAAAAACTTGAAAGAAAATTTAGTGAATATTAAATGAAGCTGTTTCTTTTTTTTATAACTTAACTGTATCGTATACTCTTGATATTAAGTTGGATAGAATGCAATGTTAATTGATTTGATATACTTATCTGATTGAAATCAGTTTGTAATATAAATGAACGTTAATATTTCTAGTTGGGTTATTCATGAAATATGCTTATGTAAGATTTCAGCTTCAACAGAAGATGTATGGGGTTCTGAGTGGGATTTCAAGAGATCAGGAATAGCATTTAGTGAAATCAAACCGTTAGAATTTGTGATGTTTCAAGAAATTGGTGAAGTCACAATAGAAGGGTACATCGGAAAGAATAGAAAGGAATGGGAAGTGAAAAAGAGATCTAATTTTGGATGAGGGAATCACAAATACTGTGAAAAGTATTTAGGTTGTCGTTAGTTCTTGGCTATCCACAACGTCGAGAGGCATTTATTCTTAAGGGATATGGAAAAGAATCTGAGTCAGAGGTAGACTTGATGGTCTGAGAGTATGATCAGATAGCCGAAAAGATAATTGATAGAGATCAGTCGTACATAACCATCTTGTGACCACAAATGGATCTGTTAGCTCCATATTTTCCAGGCCTTACAATCGGTTGCAGAAGTACCTAGGAGGAAGATGAAACGTGCCATTATTTGGGATTCTACCTTTTCTGACCTATTCCTTCGTTGTAGTATAGCTTAATAGGCTTTTGTCCTAAGAGAATAACTCAGTAAAATCATACTTTATTAAAGTTGGCAGAATGACTTTCTCCTTGAACGTTAGATTTCTACTTTCAGTTTCACTTCTTCCTAATTGACTAGCATATCATGTTAGAACCTAATAAAACAAGTGTTACAGCCCGTATAACTGGACTAGTTCATAATAACATACAAGCCGAGTACTAGTCCTCCCAATACTGCTTTTATATTGTCTTGCTGAAATCTTCTCACCACTTAAATAATATACTTTCTTGAAGTAATGGTTACATCACATCTGTATTGAACTTTTTTTGAAAACACTATCTATAAATACGTCAGTCTCTATTCGAACATCACCAAGAAAATTACTTTACGATAGTTTACATCACAGACTTATTTTAGATGGATAACTATTGGAAACCTGGAAACACTAGTTAGTTATTTCGTCATAGTACGGGACCCTCCAGAAGTATACATCCACTATGGACCGAACCCACGACGGTTGATCTCGCAGACACCACTTAAGCTCTAGGCTACTGAGCCAACAACCAATGGTTTATATATATATATATATATATATAACTGTACAAATAGATCTAAATGCCAAAGTCGGAATGGACAACAACGGTTATGAAGATATCATGAGACGATATGGACTGGCTGGGAGAAAGGAACAAAAATGGTGATAGAGTCGCAAGTCTATGTGCATTCAACAAAATGGTTATGGGTGGCACTATATTCCCACACAAACACATACACAAAGCTAAATGGGTCTCATCGGATCAAATCACAAAGAACCAAATCGATCATGTTCGCATCATTAGAAATTTCAGAAGATCAATGGAAGATATGAAAACGAGGAGAGGAACCACCTGGTTGTGGTCAAGATGAGACTGAAACCAACAAAGGACTGAACAACTGGAAAAACCGCAGCACAAATGTTCAAGAAAGCCCTTCTTTGAGATACTGACAAACTCGACGAACTCGAGATATTCCTCAACAACACATTCCAAGCCTTACAAGATTTACTGGAAGAAGAAGAAACTATTATGGAGGACATTTCGACAGGGACTGAAGCAGCACCAACTTCAACTTGTCAGGAGGTTCTGAGCCGCAAGAAGTAACATAATAAGGGATAGATCTCTTTGAAAACAGTGGAAAAGATTCAAAAAAGGAAGGAAGAAGACAACAGTATAAAATAGCCGAACATGAACAGAGAAATTCAAGGCGCGAACTGAATAACCAGGGGCAAACAAGCAAGTGAAGAGCAACACTAGAGCTGAAAAGCAGAAATACGTGGAAGAACTAGCAATGACAGCGGAAGAAGGTGCAACAGAAGGAAATATGGAACAACTGTACGACGCAACAAAGAAACTGGTGGGGAAATATAGTAAATTAGAGAGACCGGTCACTGACAATGAATGCAAGACGATCACCGAGACTCACGAACAGAGGAACAGATGGGTAGAACATTTTGGAGAACTCTTGAATAGGCCAGCTCAATTGAATTCACTTGATATCGAAGCAGGAAAAGTGTTCAACAGAGTGTTACTGGACCGGATGAAAGATTCTTTAGACGCCCAACTGTGAGGTCAATAGGCTTGATTCCACAAGGATCGGTCGTGCACAAACCAAATCACAACACTATGGATCATCGTTGAGCAAGCAGTTGAGTGGAACTCCTCATTATATATCAAATTCCTTGATTATGATAAGGCGTTTGACAGTGTGGTTAGGAGAACCTTATGGAAACTTCTTCGACAATATGGAATACTTGAGAAGATCGTCAACGTCATCCGGAATTATTACGACAGACTACAGTGAAAAGTGGTGCATGGAGGACAACTGATAGACGCATTCCATGTGAGGACCGGAGTTAGACAGGGCTACTTACTTTCACTGTTTCTCTTTCTTCTGGTGGTTGGCTGGATCATGAAGACCTCGATATCTGAGAGGAAGCATGGAGTTCAATGGACAGGTTAGATGCAATTAGACGATTTGAACTTTGCAGATGACTTGACTCTTCTATCCCATGCACACTAGCAAATGCAGGTGAAATCAACCGGTGTAGCAGCAGCCTTCGTATCAGTAGTCCTCAACATAAGCGGCTGTCTACGCATGATACTCAATATCCGTTGACCGGGTACCATTTACTGTGAGAGAGGACAAAACAACTTCCAGCTGAAGAGGGAATTAAGAAAAGTCGTTAAAGGTGGATAGGACATACATTTCGGAAATCATCAAATTGCATCGCAAGAAAGGCGATAACTTGAATTCCTGAAGGGAAACGAGAAAGAGGAAGGCTGAAGAACACATTGCGCCGAGAATCGGAAGCAGACATGAAAAGAATGAATAGAACTGGATTGGCTTGTCTAGAACAGAGTTGGATGAAGAACTCTGGTGGGCAGTCTATGCTTCCCCATGAGGAGTAACATGGGTAAGTAAGTAAGTAAGCAATAACTGTACAACCATCTTTCTTTGCCTTTGGTAGATAAGCGTCTCATACTCCAACTCGACTTATAGGGGCTTCTTGATTAGCTTAAATATAATTTTCATCAAAAAATGATATTTCATAATAAGTAACATTTAAAACTGAAAATTGGACATTTATTTCCACTTCATTTAAAATATTTAACAACAAACAACTTCCACCTGATAAAAGATTATTCTCATAATTTTTAATTCTTATGACAATATGGCTATCAGTTTAGAATAAAATTTGAAGAAAAAAACAAACTATTATTTTCAATTTTCAATTCATTTTCTATTGTCCTGTTATTATTTCATTTTCATTAGTTTAATAATGAATTATTCAATCTCATATACCACTTATATGTGGGGTGAAAAAAGATTAAAAATATATTAAGTTTTACATTATGTAACATTAATTAATAATTCATAAAATGATAATGTTTCAAAATTATTATTAACAAATATAAATTGAATAGTTGAAATCATGAGTCAATTGAAGCTAGACCACCATGGAAAATCTGGAAGCACTGGACGGCCGTTTCGTTCTAGTATGAGACTTCTCAACAGTGCGCATCCACGATACCGCCCCTCGCGAGATTCGAACCCAGGAAATATAAGTTGGAATGTAATACGTTTTATTTTAATTGGTAATCATTAAATATTAGAGTTAGTCTTTGTGAATTAAGTAAAAAGTTTATTTAACTTAGGATATCCGTTTGGTATATATGTAATCCATAATTCACATTTACGAACACCTATATGGTAGTGAGACCAACAGGCTGGATTCCGTAAGGATCGTTCGTTTTGTAATCGTCGCGAATAGATTGATAAGGACTTCCAAGTTTTATTTACTCATTGTTGTCAGACTTTTTTGACTACTGAGTCGGATGAGTCTACGGAGGTGATAATGGATGCTTGGATGTACTAGTATTCAAGCATATTTGACTTGATTTTTACTGCTTTACATGCTTTCTTAGCATCATTGTTCATTTTGGTTGTTTTTGTATTTGAGCAAAGTTAATCTGTTTGTGACCTCATAAAAGACGCACAGTTCGGTACGAAGCGTACATAGAAACTAACCAACTCGTTAAAAGTTTGATAGTGATCGACCCTGGGGAGTTCAGGATAGCAGCCACCACTTTTTCCAGATAGCTATATTTTAAGAAAACCTTGATTTGTTGAAACTTGAAACTTTTTGATCGATATCACTTACTATATAGCCAGTCAGATCGGTTACGTGTCCTACAAATTTACATGCTGACCAACGAATAACAACCAACGTCTTAACTCTTTTTGGTCTTCAAGTTTCTTTTAAGTCAGCAAACAATTGAAAGATAATGATAAGAAACATATTTGTTCTCTACTGCACTCACTTTAATTATCACTCAAAACTCCTACACTAACACATCGAAATTGCTTGACCACACGGCATACAAAATAAGAAATCACAGTTGAGGGTGTATCGTCTTTCATGAACCTTCTGAACTTTTGGTGATGCAAATGTAATCATTTTGGTTCTCAGCACTGTAGTCTTGTAAAACCCTTGTAGATTTATGCATGAGTTTGAGAGTAAAAATGGTACCACCTATAACCACGTTGTTGGAACCCTAGAGATTTGAAATACTCTCACCATTCTCGTTTCTTTACCACAGCAGTTTGGACTGATTGCAACACTAAGGGGGCTTTAAGATATACAACTATGATAAGAAGTTTCAAAATACAAAGCCAGTATCACTGTATATAATTCGTTAAGCCAAGAAATAAACTCATATAACCCTCGTTGATGTATAAGATCACTTTGTGCTCAACAGTTAAAAGGTTTCAAATCTGGTGGTAATTAACAATACTGCTGTCTCAGTCTCTTCTAACAAAATGACTGGTAATCAAGAAAGAAGTTCTCCACAGTGTATTAAAAAGTGACCTAGTTCAAGTGCTCGATCGATAGCTTTCAGCCAGTGATATATCCAGTAAAATTAAGATGATCAGCTTCATTGTCAAATGCTTACAAGATATTTATTTTAGAAGATTATTTTCCATTACATATTAGATGCCAATGACTATTTGATATTTACTGACCAGTAAATCTCATGATTTATTAGTAGAAATAGGTTAATAAACATATTTTCAAATATACCGAAGAATCAAAGGTTATTTTACTTGACTTAAAAAACTACAGTTATGATCGGCGTATTTAATCTATTTTTTGGATCATTGGAAAAAATGATAGTGTGGAGTGTGCTACTTATATTGATCAGAAGATGAGAGGAAGATCAAGAAAAGAAGAGCGAGAACACAATGGAATTTGTTAGAAAACGCATGAGCAATGGAATGGGAGACAATGGATTGATATTTGCAACAGAAACAGTTCAGTTTGATATGATGCATTAATATTTTGCAAATTGACGATTTACTATATGGTATTCAGATTTTATTGAAATAGTCTGTAATTTTCGTGCTAAATACATTCGATTGTCCCCACCCGTGTTCTTGTTCACTACAATAGGAAATAAATTGGTTTAAATATTAGTATTCATATCCTGTTGAATAATGAAGTAGAAATGAGTTTCCTCTATTTCACACTTTAATATATATTCTAGTACATAATCTGAAAAATTGTATATATGATATAAATAAATAATATATTTGTAGTATCCCAATGAGTAGAAAAATGAGATTTTCTAACATTTCGTGACTCAATGTAAGCCACTTCTTCAGAGAATAAATAACCAAATCAAAATTAATTCAAGTTTAAATAGTACTAAGGAAAAACGCAAGAATATTCAATATTGAATATTAATATTGTTTATAACAATCTACCCAATGTTCAATTTATTCGAAGTTATCAAGTCAAAGCTTGGTAACGATATCTAGTTGGTAATTTGTACTAATCAGAATACTTAAAGTTTTCATATTTGATCTTGTTTTTAGAATTGTTGATGTGTAATAATAATGACTATAAACTAGAATAACGCAGTTGTTTTATTCGTTCTTATTTCTGGAAATTCTATAATATTCAATTGTGTCATTTTATATTTGATAAATAACAATAAATTAGATAGCTAAACTAAATAGAAAACAAGACAAAATAAAAGATTTTCGCAGCTTGATCATATGAGACTAAATATTGGTACAAAGGGGCATTGAATACATATAGGCCACACAAGTGTGGTCTGTGATACAGCCCGGGTGCCCAAACCGAAACAAGTGGTTTTCTCAGAGGCCTAAACCCGGAGCCTTTGACACAAAGGACTAATCGACAAGTCATTGGAGCAACATAAGGAGATGAAGTCCTATAGTAGCCATTGACTAACAATAGGTTCATACACCATTCATTTCCTTAGGATCCTGGAGCCCATGTGCACCATTGGTTTGGAATCAGAGTTTTTCAGCTCCCTTAGATGGATCTATCGTCTGTATCCATCAACTCGATTAAAGCGCCGGACATTCGCTTTTCGTCCTCTCAATTTCGTAAACAACACCCCGCCACGAGAAGTTAGTGAGTAGGACTTCCCTGGCAGTGGCTGTATGCACGTGGCCATATGAGAGGATTTCGAGAGAGACAGAGAATAGACTCTCCTCACTCTCGGTCGTACCATGGCATTTGAGGGGAAATAAATAAAAAAGATTCTGTTTCGAACTAGATTATTTACAAGTTTCAAACAGTCATATGGCAAGTTAAAAGTTCCGTTAAGAAGAGTATAATGTCACAGTAAGATGTCAATAACTCATGAATTTAAAAGGCACGTAAATTAATTAGCATTGTAAATAAGAGAATGGTAATGAAAACATAACTATGTTAGGTATATTGCACTGTATGCGGTAAATTTGTTAGACTATTACTATTTTAATAAATGACAATTTTATGTTATATAATAGTTAGAAAACTCTTAAATGGATGTTCCAACAATTTTCATTACAAACATTTTTATTATTAAGAATATATATGATTCGGTAAATGAGAATAACTGCAACCAGTGTCGACGTATAAAGACGTTTAATAAAGGTTTATAAGTAGGTATATTGTAAGCTGATTGGTAAATATCCATAAGCAACACACTTATACTTAGAATTAATCCCAGTTACAATTAATCCTAACTTACTTTCAAAAAATATCAACTTATCAAAAAGCAAATATCTAAAATCAAATTACTTCAATAGAGTAGAAAAGTAACAATGAAAATACGATAGAGAGCGTACATAATCATCTGATTAACTAAATCTGTTAATTGTTTAATTGGAAAACTACTTTACATTAGTTGCAAAACGTTTCACTTTATCCAGTTCCAAATTTGTTTTATATACGTTTATTTTTGACAGGAAGAACTAGTACTGATCATACAACACAAACTTCGATACTAATGATAATCATCTGCTCACTATTAACTAAATTAGAGAGATAATTCTCGAATTTAAGTGGAATGCGGCAACCGGTGGATTTCATGTATGTCCGATATAAGACAGTTTTCTTACGAAAACAACGGAAGATTGAAGTTAGATATTTAAACTTCCGGTGCTAACTCGGTAATTTAAAGGCAATGTGTTCATTGAGAGCTTAAAGGTAATGGGTATGATCATAGATGGGACTATAGATGAATTTTGATGATGATTCCTATACTAGGATGAAATCTACTGTAAAGGTTTGTAGGATATTATCGATTTATTATTTCATTCGACGGGTATAACATTAATATAATACATGTTGACAAATCAGTAGTTTGTTTAAATTACAATTCAGTCTCTAGTGTGTGATAGTTCAGCTCGTTTTATTATTGTCTGGAAAGATACGAGCTAACTTAATACGTTCATTGTACTTAATTATTTTGCTTGATTAAGTCTAAATATTGATCATGTAATAAGCTATCAAACTGAGGATGATGTAGTCATACGTCATACATTTACATTGAGATTTCCATTGGCATACTATTTAACTAAACATAAGATTTGCAATATTACTTTATAAATACTATTGTATTGTCTACATTTCTGAAGGACTATCGTGTTTACAGTAATTGATCATTTAGTAATCAGTTATGCTATATTATCTAGTCATGTGTATTATTCAATTCCCGTTGATCTAATCCAAATGGAGTTCGCTTAACACTAAGTGGTTTAGGGTGGAAGATAGGAAGTCCTGATGCCAGGTTTCGTACTAGCTACCATTCATCAGCATAGCTTATCGTTAACCTCATAACAGTTAGTATATAATTTCTGAACACTGACGTTTTGAACAGATACTCTGTTACGCAAAGTTCGACATTGTTAATACAGCTTAATTAGTAACAAAAGCTTATTGATTATAGTAGTCAACTTTAAACATTAAGTTGAGAGTTTGTAATTTTCAACAACAACTTCTGCCTTAAAAGTTGAACAGTATTATTCACCTCCATCTGCATAATATGACATAAACCAGCACTAATTTGTATTTTCGAAGTCATACAAAACATTTTTCCAGAGCATTATTTGAATTAAGTTAACAGGCAGAGAAAAGAGAAATTACCGATTCTTTAAAATGTTATTTATGTTCATAAAGGCAATTAACTTCAGGATACAAATCTTAAAATTAGAACATTTGTTATAATTGATTACTATTATTTGTTTTAAACTAGTTCACTCGGTAAACAGTGGTCAAGGATATGCGCACTATTGAAAAGTTCCATACTAGGACAAAATGGCCATCCATTGCTTTCAGGTTTTCAATGGTGGTCTGGTTTAGATCGACACATGAATTCAGCAGTTACAATTACTACAATCTCCACGAATCTCCATTCTGATCATAATCATGTGATCACTAGTAGTTATCTTTAAGATGGACTTCATGGAGTTTTGTTGAGAAACCATGACCACTGGAGCTAATCCGTGTCGGATGGAGACAGTTATCCACCTCAGGAAATAAATGAATGATTGAGCAAAATCATGGATTGATTGAAGTTAGACATTAACATTGTTAGACTTTGGCTCAGTGGTCTAGAGGTTAAACATTCGCGCTCCAGACCGAAGGTTCTAGATTGGAGTCTCGAATGCGGGATCGTGGATATTCACTACTGAGACGTCCCATACTTGGATGAACTGACCGTTCAGTGCTTTCAGGTTTTCAATGGTGGTCCAGCATAGATCGACTCATGAATTCAGCTGTTAATTTGTCGTTAGTCTTCATAATTTTTAAAAAAAGCATTATAAGTTGCTAAAACGTTTTTTCTTCATTTAACTTGTATTCGACATAACTAATGCCAAAAAACTAAGACGATTCATTCATAAATTTGATAAGATTTCTAAATTCTGTCACATCTTCGACACATTTTTTCGTGCCGTATAAAAAGGTGAGTGAAGATCAATGCAATAATGATGATAGTGATGATAATCAAATGTCAATTCCTTAAAAGAACTAACAAAACCTTCACTCTATAATTTTTTTTGAAAAAAATCATAATACTATCATTTCTTGGAATACCTGTCTGTTACAGCCGCTTTTTTAAGTTAGAAATACACGAATATTCAACATTCAAAAAGTTGTGTTTTTTTGTTTTGTTTTTAATTTGTATCGCAACTAGTGAATATTATGTTGAACAAAATATAAACAACGATTTTTGAGAAATGAAATTAACAATAAAAGATCATATGAAATGTTCAATATATAATTCGTGAACAAGAAATGAATGATATTTGAAATTTATTTCAATTGAAGCCGTTCAGGAAATTTAGATGACTGACTGCTTACTAAATGTAGAGTTACTGTTCATTGGATTATAATTACGTTAACTGTTCATTATAGAACTGTTATAACTTGTGGCCGGTGTGCCCTGTTAATGTATAACGTAACGATACCGCCAGTTAGATAGTAGTGAATTATCGATCGGACCAATGATGCGTAAAACCCGTACGAGCAGTCTAGAGTCCTGATTGGTCCTGCTCTCCGCCTGGCCCAGCCTGTTAAGTCTAGAACACCAATCTCAGCCTCTGCAATATGAATCATTTATTTCAAACAGACGGGATTTACATACCAATCAAACAGACCACATCGTACCATAAAATAGAAAATAACATTTGTACAAGATTTGGCCAAATGTGTGAATGAGGGAGGTAGTGATTAACAGATAGGGAATAATTCAAGAATGGAAAATCGTGTAATAACAGTTCATAGGTTAAAATAAAGCTTATGATAAGAGAGACATGAATATGAATAGTTTAGTTAATTAACAATTATACGACAAAAATATACGCACAGTATTTGTCCATAAATAGATCCCAAATAATTACCACTCATTATTATTATCGGGACATAACGAGAAAGATTATTATATGGAATTTGACTAGAAGAGCGCTTGTTGAATATATTTTTCTAGGAATTCGAATTTTTATTTTAATACTTCCTACTGAGGTTGATTACGACAACATTGTGGTATGTACTACTGATACTCATAGATATAAGTAGTATATATCATGAATCGAAAGTGAAATTTCTGGAGGGAGAAGGTTTAAAGGTTAAGGAAAAGAGAACGAAAACGGAGAATGATTGGTGTGAAAACGAAAGAACTATAAAGTCTGAGATGATTGAATGACATTTTGCAAATGAATTGTTTACTATATGGTTCTCAGATTCTATTAAGTCGTTCTGTAATTTTGTGTTCAAAAACATTCGGTTGTCCCCACTTCTGAGTTCTCGTTTACTGCAGTACTAATGAGTGTATTGTTAAATATAGCCTGGTGTTTGATAATTGATATAAATTTACATGCTGAATATTTGTACCTTTCCAACCCTATTGGTTATTTCATTGTTATATCCTTCTCTTGTTTATGATAATTCGGCTAATCCATATTCAAGTAGTCTTGAATCTTCACTGGAGCTCGTAGTACTTCAGTGTTCAATTTAATTGATCATGTTAATCTTTTAGGAATGACTAAGATAGTTATTGCATTTCGGAACTGAAGGTCTCTTGATGTAATTTTGTCATTTCCTTTGTGCTACTACTTACTTTGACTTTAAAGAGGAAGAATGTATTTGTAATTACTTTGATTGTTTGTCAGTATAATACATCTCCAAAAAAACTGCGAGAGGTACTGTTCAGAGTCCTAGTGATAAGCTGCGATCAGTGAGGTTCATCCATGTCGTCGCTGAGACAACTACAAACAATAACATTGGATGGTGGTCTCGGAATATCACGAGTCGATTGGAGTCCCCAATGGTAACTATTGAATAGTAACTTACTAGCCCTGCATGAAATCCCTGGTGGGATGATGGATGTTAACTATTAAGTAATCCCATACTAGGACGAAAAATCTCTTCTATGCTTTGTGATTTTCAATAGTATTTTTTAATCATAGTAAATACGTGTTGTGAAACTTTAATAATAAATAAATTGCCAAATACAAATACTAAACATTCACAATATTTGTCCTCAACCCTGTATATAATCACAAACAATTTATACATAAATGAAATTTCCCTTGATAAAACTGACTTTAATTTAATATACAGAATGATAATGATTAATGTATTTGTCCTATCCTTCAAGTTGTCTATTCTGACCTCAAACAAAACAAGATCATATATGATCAAATTATTAATTGGAATACATTGTACTATTGTATAGGTAACAAATATTTCTAATAAATTTCAACACATCATATTGTTTAAGTTTTGTTTGTTGTTGTTGTTGAAAGGATTAATTATTTAAAAGATGATAATGCTGATGATTTGCTTACTGATAATGAAAGCTCTGCAATTTAATCCAATCATCTTTAAAAGAAAAAGAAAATGATGACACTTTTACATTCATCAATTTGAGTTAAAATATCCTTTTTACCAGTAAAATCTGTTCTGTATGAATAATTACGTTTTCTTACTATTTGAAATATTACCATAATATATATCTGGTAAACTGTTAGAAATACAAACAAGGTCAAGTTAATTTACATAAGTCATTATTATTATAGGATAATTACTAAGCAAAATTGTAACTGTGTTTGTTATGACCTTGAAGTTGAGGGTTCAAAACTTTTCTCCACCCCGTCGCCAATTGTTATGACCTTGGATGTCTGACTTTTCGATCACACGACTTATCTACCAATCCGGATACGACTTATACGAATCTTCACACTAGGCCAACCAATGACGTTTAACCGGTGTGGGCAGTTTAGTGTCCTTATTGGTCCTATGTCCTACGAGCCCTTCCACTTGAGTCCAGAACAAGATACCAGCTTCCGAATCAGAGCAGATCAGACCAGAATCAGAGCAGATCGTTTATTTCAAGCATACTTAGTTTATATATCAATCACACAGACCGCAACGTACCATAAAATAGGAAATAATATTTGTACACAAATAAGCCCAAAAAGTGGCTGTGAATGTGGGAGGCAGTAGTTAATAAACTGAACATAACTTAAGAACCGTAAATCGTACAATAATAAGTTATAGGTCAAAATGAAGCTTATAATAAGAGGAATATAAATATATGTAATGTAATTGTTGAATAATTATACAATAAGAATATTTATAGAATATTAGTCCATTAATAGTCCTCGGGAGTTACCTGTAATTTAATCTCCACTCGGACATAACACCTCCCCCTTTTTTTTTGAAAATTCCAACTTTAGATTCTGATTAAAAAAAAAAAATTATATGTGACTTTAAATTCCTCAACATTCTCCTCCTCCTCGAAATAATGTTGGGTCCTTATGGCTCCAAAATACAACTAGTAGGACTTTATTTAAACCATGTTCCTCGTATTGACTGGAGAAGCCACTAAAAATGACTAGATGATGATGAACGGCCTTTGATCTGAGTTCATTATTTTCAAATTCATTATGAATCTCGTTAGCAGATAACGAGTCATTAAGAAAGTCAACGTCTAACAGAATTAAATTAGATTTTTGGCCATCATTCGACTCAGCTGACATATTTCCCTCATTGTTATAAGAAGTTTCATCAAAATCATATGCATTATTCTGAGAATCAATATCTGACACACTGTCATTAGAAATGGGATAGGTTGACTCAATATAAAATTCTGTCTTCCGGTGATTTTGAGTAACATCTGGTACAATTTGGTTCATCGTGTTGCTCCAGTTATTTTCTGAATACGAGTCACCATAGCTTTCTCGACTAGTAGCACGTGGACCACAATTTTGTTCGAGCTGACGTTTATTTTCGCAGCTAGACAGTACCAGTAGTGTTTCATTTGATTCTGGACTCTGGGCATCATCTACAGGATCTGGCTCCTGATCATCTGGTATTGTCACAACTTCATGTGCATTTAGCACAATATTTTCTTGCTCTGAGCTGGACACGTTACCAATATTACGTTTCCCTTCTGGTATAGAGGGATTTGAATCCTGCACCGGATATGCTTCTGAAATGTCCATTACTGCACCATTATCTGCATGATACATAGATTTCTTATTTTCTGCTTGAATGCAAAGTCTGCCCAAAACTGTTATAAATAGCTCTTGTTGCAAGGCAAACATCTTCTGCTGGTGCTGTAATATTAACCGCAACTGTTCGAAAGAAATCGACATTTTTTTTGCCAATAATATTAGCTCCAAAAATCACCGGCAATTATACAGCTAATTTATTTCCAAAATCTGAGTCACCACTTGAATTATTATTATTTCTTTGTTGCCAAAATCCCCGTCGCCAATTGTTATGACCTTGAAGTTGAGGGTTCAAAACTTTTCTCCACCCCGTCGCCAATTGTTATGACCTTGGATGTCTGACTTTTCGATCACACGACTTATCTACCAATCCGGATACGACTTATACGAATCTTCACACTAGGCCAACCAATGACGTTTAACCGGTGTGGGCAGTTTAGTGTCCTTATTGGTCCTATGTCCTACGAGCCCTTCCACTTGAGTCCAGAACAAGATACCAGCTTCCGAATCAGAGCAGATCAGACCAGAATCAGAGCAGATCGTTTATTTCAAGCATACTTAGTTTATATATCAATCACACAGACCGCAACGTACCATAAAATAGGAAATAATATTTGTACACAAATAAGCCCAAAAAGTGGCTGTGAATGTGGGAGGCAGTAGTTAATAAACTGAACATAACTTAAGAACCGTAAATCGTACAATAATAAGTTATAGGTCAAAATGAAGCTTATAATAAGAGGAATATAAATATATGTAATGTAATTGTTGAATAATTATACAATAAGAATATTTATAGAATATTAGTCCATTAATAGTCCTCGGGAGTTACCTGTAATTTAATCTCCACTCGGACATAACAGTGTTCAATAAAATAAAAAGTGAAGTGACTGGTGTATATGGCTGTCAGTTAATATTGTATAGATGAGTTGTTTATCATGAGCTAACACACTCATCATATTTCAAGAATACGTTAAATTCCCATTGAAAGTTCTGTTAATATCACATATTAGACTACTGTTATTACGAATTCACACTCATTGGTATTTTGCTAACTGGTTAATGAGAAACTCGTGGATAAAAGAATTCTAGTATAACATTCATAGTTAAATACATGAGAACATGTTACCAAAATGATTTATCTAGGCTAAAATCTATCCAATTACTGATAAACAACTAATATTATCTTTCCTGTTATTCAGTGAAGATATAATTCTAGTGATTAAGTTTGCAAAAGACAGTGACATTAAAATTGTTTCCTGGACATCCTGAATTTATGTTTCATGTTTGTTAGCATCGAACATGTATGAATAAATAGCATTTCCCTAATGATTTAAAACCTTGTCACACACTATCACATTCGTCACTAATTGTACTGAAATTCTTATGCAATGATCAATTCATTCCTAACAAAGGAAAACTAAATGCTTCTCTTCCATCTTCAATAGTCGATTTTACTTTTGTTATCTCATTTTTACTATACAGCTCATACATGACCTTAATCGAAACCGAAATCTATATTATTACCTGTAGTACGATGTTTAACTTCATTTAATTTTCATACTTCCACACATCACCAGCTACTTGTCTGTACATATCATCCTTATTGTGATCATTTTAATAAAACGTAAAGAATAAAAGTTAATTATGAACCAGAAGGGGTTTTTTGTGGAGATTGTAGTAATTTCAATAGTTGAGTCAATTGGAGCTATAGACCACCATGGAAAACTTGGAAGCACTGGACGGCCGTTTCGTCCTATTGTGGGACTCAACAGTGCGCATCCACGATGGCAATAGTAGTTAATGAACATTTTTATTATTCAAAACAAAGAATATTAAATATTATTATTTTAGTTAACTGACTGGTTAGTTTGTGGAATAATTAGTTGGTTAAAATGTATCGAAATAAAAAGGACTTAATTTTAATGAAATAGACTAATCATATGGTAAGCTATTTTTAGGCAGTTGTGATAATTCTATATATATACCTGGTAATGATAAGATATATAGATTTTACTAAAGTATCAAAGAAACTCACAATTTCGATAATATACACTCCGTTTGGTTTGGATGATTTTCGATTGTGTGAATTACCTATTGCATGGAATATAGGTTTGTCTGTTAACCAAGAGTCGAGTATATTAAGGAAGGAAGTTCACTCAGTATTAATCTATGGGTGTAAAAACATGGTCTTCAAAAATAGACGACACGCGTCGGCTGTATTTGATTATAGATTTCTTTGTGGAATAAGGATTTTCCAAAGTTGATGTTAGACCTAAAGTACGTAGCAAAAACCTTGAATTGGTTAATGGAATGCAAATTATTATTGATTGAGGCGGCTGTTGTATGTGATATGTGTGCTCAACCAAGTTTTATCCCGATCGCAGTCGGGAATAGGTTATGAGCATGTTGGAAGGAACCCAATGAGTCCAAACAAAGATAAGATATCAGTCCGTAGTATCATCACCTGTTGTTCTGAGCAGTGTTGGTAGGTGCAGACTACATAGTTGTAGTCATAGCGTTAACTGAGAGCAGTGGTTGAAACTGTAAAGTGACAGACTTTGAAGTCAGATACAGTGACTCAGTATTGAGATTTAGATGGTGGTTGGAGGTAGTCAACAGGAAACCCTGGACCCGGGTTTCGTGCTACTTGGCACTCGTCAGCAAGGTGTACCTGTAATCTTGAGGGAACTGGTGCTCCCTGGTGGATTCGATCACGTGTCACCCAGCTTCACAGTCAGAAACGTTACCACTGAGCTATCCGAGCCGTGACTAACCTCCTGTAGGACTGAGATGTAATCACAATTGATTGATCACTGGGTGGTGATCAATGTCATGCATGTCTAGTCCTTATTAGTGCAGATAGAATGCTATCGATCATGTTGCAATGTGGCCACCAGTCTAGGCGACTCGACACTGCGGGCACTATATATTGATCAATCAATTGTGATTACATCTCAGTCCTACAGGAGGTTAGTCACGGCTCGGATAGCTCAGTGGTAACGTTTCTGACTGTGAAGCTGGGTGACACGTGATCGAATCCACCAGGGAGCACCAGTTCCCTCAAGATTACAGGTACACCTTGCTGACGAGTGCCAAGTAGCACGAAACCCGGGTCCAGGGTTTCCTGTTGACTACCTCCAACCACCATCTAAATCTCACTACATAGTGCCCGCAGTGTCGAGTCACCTAGACTGGTGGCCACATTGCAACATGATCGATAGCATTCGATCTGCATTAATAAGGACTAGACAAGCATGACATTGATCACCACCCAGTGATCAATCAATTGTGACAGTGACTCAGTTTTATTTACTTGTTATCTTTCTCTAGATTTTGATTATCAATATTCTTTCAGGAATATCTTTCTTTCATCCCTTCTTACAGACAATTTTCTTAAAGTTTAGTCTTTCCTATCAGCATTGGTCTACTCGTTGACAATTCATTCAATTAATTTCATCACATTTCATTAAAAGAGTATGGCAACTCGAGCAGACGTAAATTTGTGTCAGGCTCCGTGATAATTACGATTAAGAAACATGATTTATTGTATGAAAGATTTAGAAAGATATTTCCTGTGATAAAGGGTTATAAGAGTTAACGGAAGAGGGTTTCAACAAAGACAGGTTAATAGCATTTTCTGTCAGTTTGAGGTTCTTAGTTTAATAGAATTTGGATGGCAACACTTCTTAAAAGTATTATAATACTAATTTCTTAATATAATTCGATGTGGAGTATAATTCACACCCATAGCTTTGAAGTATAGGGTTAAATTTCTATAAGTCATCAGTCACTCTAACCTCGTTGTCAATCAATATACGCCTATGCATGAAGTAGTGAGTAGTAAAATACTTAGAAGATGGGTTTTCAATCGTTAGCATCATTCCTTACAACCATCCAATGTATTTTCTTATTTTATTCAATAAATAAAAAATGTAGGGGTGTTGTGAACAAAAACACAGATGGAGACAATCCATTGTATTTAATTACAAAATTACAAATTCTCTTGATAAAATATGAAGACCATACACTAAATACTTCACTCTCGAATTTCCATCATTTATTCTTCACATTCTGTATGATTCTTTCAGTTCACAATTCCTCTCTATTTCTTCTGCTATTCTCTTAGACTAGATCTTTCTAGTCTTCTACTGTCAGGGTTTTCACTTCCAATATTTGAATGTCAATTAATAAGTTAAAGTGTTATTATTTTTCTGATGTTATTATCCATATACTTTTTGATGTATTTATACTTAATAAATAGCTAAGAAATTTTGTTTAAATTTGATCGAATAATTTCATAATATTTGGGCGCCGATTTAATGTGAGACATTAAAGAGGAAGAATTTATTTTTAAAATCTCAGCGAAAGAATTTGAAGTAAATCCATCGTTTCGGCTGGCAATCTAGTTCAAACTTTTCCAAGGAAATATAACCAAACATCAAAGTTATCGAATATAAATAAGTACATGGTTCTCCGGTTTACTGTATACTGAATAAGTCACCCAATCAACGTCAACAATGTTTAAAGTAGGTATTTATATTAATGTGTAAGAGATATGTCGTATGAAACGAAAAGTGTTAAGATAACAGATTGTGTGTATACGTAAGTGAGAAGAAGAAATTTCACTCACTACATATTGTCTTCAGTCGGTGAATATTAAGAAAAATAATTTTTATATATGAGGTTTATTTATTAATTATTAGTTGATTGGACCAGATTGCCAAGAGAAACGTTGGATTTACTTCAAATTCTTTCGCTGAGATTTTACAAATATATTCTTCCTCTTTAATGTCTTAATGAATAGCTGTTTCAGCATTGTTGTTTTTTGACTTTACAAGCTGAGTATAATTTTCAAATGATGCCTAATAATGAGATTCAGAATGTGTATTTCGTTATACTTCAGATTAGTCAACCAGTATAATATTCAATGTGTTAATGGTATTTGTTGAATAAGATCAATGATTATTATGATTCAATAGAAATGTGGGTAGCTCTGTGTCACCTAAAGCGACGAGTAATGAGTCCAATTACTATAGACAATATATTCAGTTAATTTTCCTGCGAGTATCACAAATGTGTAAAACATACTCAAGAAATTCCGATAGTACAATGATAAAACATTCTCGGTTATTCTTATTGACACTAATTGACATTGATTACAAAATACACTTTAGCCTAGTTCTTTCTATCGACCAAAGTTTATGATTTTAAATTAAATAACAACAAATTATTAATATGATGACTTTAGAGCAATAAAATAAAGTCATTTTATAAGCAGAGATGGGTAGTGACTAGCAGCGGAATCCAGGACTTCAGTTTTGTCCTATTTGGGACTCGTGAGCTGGATGTCCCTGCATCCCAGAGCTGATATTCATCTCGGTACTCGAACCCAGTGCCGTTCGCTTCAAACTCCGTCACGTTATCCACCTAGCTACTGAGTCCTGATATCCAATTTCTTGTGCAATGGGGTGAAGTTTAAATTCACTTTGTGTTATTTGCTTATATATTCTGATTGTTATTTAGGACTGCAATTGATCAGTCTCTTGTTGGCATATGTGCAACCTGTGTGAATTGCCTCGATATTGCCTTAAGTCACAAGCTTTATAATCAAAGATGGTGACTAGCAGTGGAATCCAGGACACACGTTTCGTCCTATTTATGACTTGTTAGCTGCATGTGACTTAAAACAATATCAAGGTAATCTGCACAGGATGCACATATCCCACCAAGACGCTGATCAATTGTGGTCTTAACTAACAATGGTAAGATACAAGCAAACATTTTGTTTAGAAAAACTGAACAATTTATGTATCGATTAATAATGAAAAACGAAATTACATATTTTGTTTACATAATTAAATGAAATAACTCATAATTCATAGAAAAACAAAATTCAAATATAACAATGAATTTTATCTATTATTTTTCAGATTTTTCAACAAATATGAAATGTCAGTAGTTGAGATCATGAGTCAATTGAAGCTAGACCACTATGAAAAACTTGGAATCACTGGATGGCCGTTTCGTCCTAGTATGGGACTCCTCAGTGGTGCACATCCACAACCCCGCCTCGCGAGATTCAAACCTAGGACCTATCAGTCTCGCGCGCAAATTCCTAACTTCTAGACCATTGGGATGGCTGGCATCCAACGGTATTGATGTCTGATTTCAACTAATATGAAATAGAAAAAAGAGTTTACATTTTATAAAGTATTAATAAAATAATAATATTGTTTTCTGACAAAAACAAATCGATTATAGTCATATTCGAGCAATTATTTTGTATTATTTTCCAGTTTTGATGTTATGCAATGAAGCAGAATTAGTGTGAGAATATATCACGAATTTATGAAATGTTTTTGTGTTGTTGTTTATTTATATTTCCTACATGTAGTTAAGTATACCGACCTATTACTTCAAGAATTTTATACATGGTTAAATTGAAAATTGAATAGTAAAGTTCAAACAAAATTAATTTACTGAAAACCATCAATTGAGTTTATGAAATTTTATGAGATTGAATACTAATTTAAATATATCACAATATATCTTGGGTTTACAATTGGTTGATCTTTAGGTGGTGATCAATGTCATGTATGTCAGGTCGTTCTTAGTGTAGATCGAATCCTATTGATCAGGTTTGCCATGTAAACCATTAGCCTAGGTGACTCTGCACTATGTTGAAATAAGATGATGGTTGGAGGTAGTCAATAGGAAAACTTGTATCTTGAGTTCTTCTAAGGGCATCTGATTTTAATGATATTTGATCGTTGTTGACTTTTCCGATTTCCTTAAATGATCACGTTGTGTAATGAAATTGAAATTTACTATGAGATATTAAAAGTCAGATGTGAAATAGTTTGAGAATAAATATGTCTTAAATAAACTGGTTCAGCAAATCATATGTATTAAGAATGTAGGGAACGTGAATTGTATATGATTTAGACTACTGCAGACATAAAACTTTATGTTGAGTGGATAGATTTAGCAGTCGACCGTGTGATGAATGAACTTAGTTTATATAAGTCAGATAGTTAATGGATAAGATAGATAGAAAAATAACTACACACATGAAAACTGCACACGTATGAAGACTCATAATTAATTATGTGGATATGTACAAGACCATTAATAGGATAATAATGTTACATAAGACTTGGGTTTTATACCAGTTCATGTAAAGTTAGTACAAGCTTGGTATGTGATTTCATTTCAGTAAAACTGCAATCATGTTTAAGTGTATACACCTAATGTCCAAAGTGGATAACATAAGGCTGCTACAAGATCGGTGGATAATATGTGAACAAAGGTTTGAAGATGTCAACTAATTTCAGAATCATTCAGTGATATTAAAAGATCAATAGGCAAATGATATTAAAATTATCTAAAGACTAGCAAATTGTAAATCTAAGCTTGCTCTTTCAAAGCTTTAAGATAGGATTGTATTTTATTGATACTGATCTGCTTCAGCCTCATGTTTGTTTAATTGATTCTGTTTGGATTCCGTCGACAACATTGCCATGTATCCAGTGCCGTAAATGACTCAACATTTCTGTGATATATTTTGTAGATGGCTCCAATCAACAGTAAATCATGTACATATATTTTGTATTAACTCCAAATGAAGTAGTTTTAGGAAAACTATACATATAAACAAGGCAATAGATTCTTATGATATTAAGTTGAATGTTTTTTAAAGAAAAAATAATACTCTGTTGATTAAGTACAAGAACAACCTTGAAAAAATTGAGATAAAATTTCTTGTTACTTTCTAGACAGTTAGGAAACTACGATTGCAAATGGATAGTATACACAGAAGAAAACAATACTAATAAAAACTGTAAACAAACATCCAAATAATTCAAAAGTCGCTTAATGTTTTCTACAAGTTACTCTTCTTGCGGATAAAAGAAAACAATCACATATAAACTAATCTTTATGGACAACGTCGTCTTCTTAAACCTTTAAAATGACCCGAATATATTTTTCAGAGTCCCTACATTGATCTAAGTAACGTTGAGGATTAGAGTTAAGAGTTAGGATTTTTATCAGGAACTGACCGGCATTGATCCTCTGTGATTATACGATAAATGAATTTCGCCCAAAAATATGAGAAACGCTATGGTTTTAGTTTATTCGTAAAACGGACCGCTACTAGATTTAGGTTTGTTTCAGATTTTAAAAATTTGGAGATAGTGTCGATTCGCCTATTCCATACAATCTACAGAGACAAAATTGTCAATTTGGTATATTTTATGTTATCATTTTTATTCTATAGTTACAAGAAAGTAGATTTTGACTATTATTCCAAAAATTTTCAGCAGTATACAAAGATATTCTCACTTCGTATCATACGTAACATTTGAATTTTGTGCTGAGACTTCAAGGTCGTCTTCTTGATTCTTATTGACACATCGCTATACTATAATTTTATTGAGTGGTAATACATAAGTAAAAGAATTGGACATTTGTTCTATTTATGATGAATAAATTGATAAAATGTAATACAGATAATCTTACTTACTTACTTACGCCTGTTATTCCTTGTGAAGGAGCATAGGCCGCTCACCAGCATTCTCCATCCAACCCTGTCCTGAGCAATCCTTTCCAGCTCCTACAAATAATGAGTATTGGATATTTATTTTACAACATTTTTACTCAAAATCATTTAGCTTATTTAAGTTATATCAACCATGTATGTCATAAATAGAAAAATTATGGAGATTTAATTGAAGTAATTTATTTTGAAATATCAATATGGAGTTGTGAAGATTATTGAGTTATTGAATGAGAACAGGAATCTCCACAATTCTATACTGATAATTATAATGTGCTCACTAGTGATTAGCTTTGAGAGGTAATTCTTGGAGTTCTAGTGAGAAGTCTTGACCAGTGAAGCCGATTCGTGTAACGGGGTGAGGAAATTACCCACCGGAGACAATGGGAGATAGTCGCACAATTTTGTGGATTGGTTGTAGTTAGACATTACCAACTTTGGATGCCGGCTCATTGGTTTGGAAGTTAAGCATTCACGAAGGTCTTGGGTTCGTATCCTACGTACGGTATTGTGGATGCACATACTAGAACGAAAGGGCCATCCCGTGCTTTCACGTTCTTAATAATGGTCTAAAATCATTTCGAAATATTTTTTTAACACTATCATTGTCATTATTCACGAAGACGATATTATATTCCTGCCCTGAACATTTGAAAACTAAACATTGAAGGAAACCTTAGTTACTCAACTAATGACAATAACACTTAAAATACTGTTTATATATATATAGGGTATTCCTAAAAAAAGATGATAAGACCTTCCAAAAAAATGGAGTTTCAGAATTTTATGCCTAGTTAAAATATTTCAAAATGACAGTTTGATATAATTTAATAATAATTTAGGTCATATTTTCAAGGATTAATATTATTATTATTAACAAAGGTATAATATAAAAATAATTTTATTTGTACAGTATAATTATTCTGCAACCTTGACATTGTAAATTCAATTTATCTGATCTAAAAGAAAAAAAGAGACCAGTGTTCAGACTTCTTGGCAGAAAATTGAATAAGACCACCACCGCTACCCCCATCCCACCACCATCACCACCACCGTCAATAACAACAACAACAAAAACACATCCCTTATAAGGATTACAAAAAAAAAACAAATAAAAAGAAAAGAGTAGAAAATTTACCTGAATTATTTCTTTTGTTGCTGAGATTGTTAAAGAAAGGTAATTTCATTCCTTTCTTTTCTTTTTTTCTTTCCTTTTTGATTCAAGTTTGTTTGCAATAATTAAGTTAAAATAATACAATTATAGAATCGAAATTATTTTAATTGAATATTACATAATTTATTGATTTATTTTTATAGGCTATGAATAAATAATATCAGCTCACTGAAGATAATGGTATACGGTAGCGCAACTTCGTGGATTGGGTACAGTTAGACATTAACACCACTGGATGCCGGCTCAGTGGTCTAGTTGGTTAAGCGCTTGGCGCGAGACTGATAGGTCCTGGGTTCGAATCTCGCGGGGTGCAGGATCGTGGATGCGCACTTCTGAGGAGTCCCATACTGGGACGAAACGGCCGTCCAGTGCTTCCAGGTTTCACATGGTGATCTAGCTTCAATTGAATCATGAGTTCAATCTGTGAAATTTCCAAAATCTCCACAAACCCCTTCTGATAATTTTATTATCAATTGAATATATGGCGCAGGAATTGTTTTTTTTTCTTTTTTTCGAAAAATCGAAAATATTTTTCATTGAATTATTGTTACAGATGTTTTTGTTGTTGTTGTTATCGGTTTAATGAAGTAGATTTGAAATAATAATACCTTCCAATGAAAAACATCTTTATAAATTTTTATTGTAAAAGCTACTTTTATATAAATAATGAAACGTAAATAATTTCAATCATGCTGATTACTGACGTTTGGCCAATCGAAGTGATATATGTATATATGAGAAGGGGTTTTGTGGATATTATAGTAATTTTAATGGTTGAGATCATGAGACAATTGAGGCGAGACCATCATGGAAAACGTGAAAGCACTGAACGGCCGTTTTTTCCTACCGTTGGACTCCTCAGCAGTGAGCATCCACGATCCTGTTTCTCGAGATTCTAACCCAAGACCTCTCGGTCTTGCGCGCGAGACCACTGGGATGGCCGGCACCAAACGGTTTTAATGTTTAACTCTAATTGATTCACGAAATTGAGCGATACATCTACCTCTGTCTTTAGTGAATTATTATCTCACAACGGACCTGGTTGAACTCAAGTCTACTGGTCAGTGCTTCTTACTAGAACTCTAGGAAATACCTCCTGGAGCCAGCCACTAGTGAGCATATGTTGATTAATATGAAAAGGAGTTTTGTGGATATTATAGTAATTTTAATAGTTAAGATCATGAGTCAATAATTCTGAATAATTCTGGCCTAACACCTACTTCGTTGGATATTGCAAGTTTTGGAATTCTAATTTATTTCAGTCTGGTTATGCCAAAGAATAAAATCCCCTGCAACTAATGAACTTATTTGCAACACAGAGCAGTTTTCTTTTGTCAAAATATCCAGTGAGAATGATAGGATAAATCAAGTTTGCACAAAATACGATTTCCGTCTGTGCCTAAAACATATAATCAATTTTTATATATGGACAATTTTATGTCTATATTCACAAAAGATTTTATAATGATAGCTTCCAATTTTTTCTAGGTTTAAGGGTGTCGTCTTTTTACTAGTGAACATCAGATAAAATGAAATCAGATAATACTTTGTTTAGTTGTCGTTATCTTCTTCAAAAGTAAGTACCTATTAATTAACATAGTACTTAGTAATACGTTATTGTTAACTACAATCAAATTTTAATTTCAACTCAACAATTTATAGATTTTACACTTCTTGGAATATCTTATAATCCGAGTATTAATAAACTATGTGATCGTATACTACTCATTATTTCCAAACTAAGAGTAAAAAAGCATTAAGTTCTTCAGGGACATTTTCATAGTTCTACTAATACTTAGTCAAGCTACATACTGTGCATAAGTATGTACAAAAATGTTTAATTACCAACATTTACTGTCACGTAAAATTTTTTTTTCAATTGTGTATTACCAGCTAATTAATGTTTTTGATTGAGATCATGAACCGATTGATTTTAGACCATCACAATTGAAAACCTGGAAGCACTGGACGACCGTTTCGTCCTATTGTGGGACTCCTCAGCAGTGCGCATCCACGATCCCGCGAAACGGCCGTCCAGTGCTTCCAGGTTTTCAATTGTGATGGTCTAACATTAATCGGTTCATGATCTCAATCAAAAAACTTAGTAATCTCCACAACCCCCATACTAGTAATTATTGTTTAATTAAATTCTTTGTGTTCATGTAGAATATACTTATTTAAAGCAAATAATTTAAACTCAAATGCAATCAAAGTCTCCCAGATTTGATATAATGTATAAGTTTATTTAATTTAAATGAAATACACATATACCACATAATGTTTTTATCTGAATGCATCAGGGGCTAGAAAACTTCCATAAAATATATAGGTGAGACTATAATTTATGGACGACCTTTGAGCGAGGCTAGACTGACCTTGAGAATGTCCACTTGATAACCAGGACCAAATGAGGGTCATAAACCTGTGTAAGAAATTATAATTATAATTTACATCTGATTCTTAAGGTTAGGAATTAGATTTCAGGGTTTTATCATGAACTAACATCAGCTTTAATGCCAAAATCCAAGACCTGTTATCTTATACGTGATTGGTTCATCCATAAATTATAGTCTCTCCCAACAGTCAATGTAATGACCGAGGTATATGATGTAATTTCAATAACCATTTCATCTAAATTTATAAATTGAAGAAAAAATATAAATTAAGAGAAGCATATTAAAACAGACAATAGTAATAATAATGATAATAATAGTACTTATTATTATTAGTAGTAGTATTAATAGTAGTAGTAGTATTATCAATTCTAGTACGTACATGATTATATTATATTATATAACTGACGTTAATTACCACATTGGATATGAATAAGGGAAAGGGAAACACTCAATGTTCATGAATCATTCGAATCATTTTGTAATGCATACTGTATTTTATCTATTTTGATCATATCTATAGTTTAGAAACATTGGTAATGTATATGAAATAAACTAGGGATGAAATTATTTCTGATTAGCGTTTTTTTAACGAGTTAGTTTTTTTAAGGGATGGGTTCGATAACCCCATGCTCAATCCCCCTCCTTTACCCGGACTTGAGACCGGCAGTAACTCTTGAAGAGCTACAGGCGGAGTGAGAGTGGGTGGCTAAAGGGCGGTCTATTCTCCTCAACAAGGAGTAACAGCTGTAATTAAATAGTAAGGGATGAAATTGTACATATACATATATACATGTACATTTCCTTAAGCTTTGATGTTTGTTAAGCGACACAGACCTAACAATTTATGCTTTACTTAAGAAAAAAAGAAAAAAGAAGCGAACAATAAAAATTAATTGTAAATTTTAGTTTAATTTAAATAAGAAATACTGAGAAAGTAGACAAAAACAACCAATGTAAATGTTCAATGTATAATGACGTCATTATTTTCAAGACATTCTAATTTAGACGTTCTGAAAAGAATTTATTAATTTCATTTATGTATAGTTACCGTCAATGAACTAAGATCAGCCGGAAAACTGTTGCAAACCAGGTAATACTTGATATTTATATCACGCTAGTGTGAGATTTGATATACATAAAATCTAAGACTTACAGATTTTGGTCTCGAGGCCATAAATTTGATTTCATGTAAAGGTAAATCTACAAATTCCCGATAAACTATGTTACTGAATATCGATATATTGATGATGTATAAAATAATTGTGAAGTGTTCATTTTTATAATAATAGAAAAATATATCGTTTATTTATCGTTATATAAAGTTCAGTAGAAACAGTTTGTGTGATCTATTTGGTATAGAACTATAATATATTGCAAAAATACCATTCTTTGTATTCATATTAAGCAATCTAGTATAACAAGAGGAAAGTGATTTAATGATCTGTGTTGACTGGTTCAACAACAGGATAGATTGTCTATTAATGTTATTCCGTTTGATAACATAACTCAAAATATGAAATAGACAGGTTTTAACATCACTTATCAATGGCCAGTAATGTTGATTTCTAATTCAACCGTTTCCTGTTAAATAAACGGAAAGACTACCATAGTCAAACAATCACCAATGGATGAATAGAAGCATACTACAACCTACCACTTTATATGTCGAGAAATTCAAATCTACAAAAGATATCAGGAGATAGAGTTCCATTTTAAGTGTTGACAAATGTATGGAATGTGTCGTGGAATGTGATCTGGAGTTAATCCAATTTATTATAACCTATATCGAAATACGGCAATGTCATTCAATAATTGAACTAAATTTGACATTTGAATAATACTTGAGTTTTGAGAATTGTTCTTCAATTTATCACTTATAGAACTTGAAGTTGACTATTGTAAATTTTGCTTTCACCCTGATTTTCTGTTAATATTCATGATTATTGTCAAAATGTAACTTCAATTCCTAGAAAACTCATGAAATATTTGGTATATTGATAGAGTACATAATGAATCACAGCTCATTATTTTAGTCATGAAGTTTCATCAATTAAATAAATTATTTTACAAAATATTTCAAATTTATAGTTTTTGACTATGATAACACTAAATCATTCATTCATATTCAAGCTATAACAGTTTATGGATTACAAGTCATAGTGAACAACTTCAATTTGTACGAGAACATATTAGCTTATTTTGATATTTAATGATTATTTCCGATGTTAACTTTTTTTTTTGAAATGAACACGTTTCATAGACCTATCATTCCTAACAAATTCATTTTGTCCAGAATCAATCTAGATGTTGTTGGCATGTTCTGCCTAATAACCAATTGCTTCAAAGTACTGAATTAGTATGCTAGATAGTTTATGATAGCAATGCGTTTATGAACCAGTAATTGCAAAGTAATAGATTGAATGGGTCTAGTATTGTACAACACATTGCTTGGGTATATTTAATTTAGAAAGTTATGTGCATACTAACTATGCATGGTACAAACGTCAGAAATTAAATAGTATATTGTTTCAGTGAAATTTCAACAGTCTAGAAATTGAATTATATTTTGCATCGGAAAAATAAAGACGGAATTAATCAGATGTTCAAGGATTATATACCCATTCTCGCTTATACGAGTTATGTTTAAAAATAAAACTATGCAAATCAGTAGTTGGTTCGAATATCATGTGTTAGGACGAAGTAATAACCGTAAGTAACATAACCTTACTGATAATTTCTTGAATTGAATAAACAGTATTAAATCTATTGGACGATATATATATATATATATATATATATATATATATATATATAGTCAATCTGCAATGGATCCTAAGATGCTAGAAATATGATGAATTGCAGTCTTAAAATTCAGTGGGAAGATTCAAACAAGGAAAACAAATGAAGTATCTTCTATGGTTTTATCACATTCGACAATATTCGTTATAAACAACCGTTATATTGAACTTAGAGTAAATATGTTGATGATTAATTTGTATTGAGTGAATTGTACTTGAAAACATGGACAGTATGACTCCGACCTCATAGATGAAGAATTTCGTTTTAATCACAAAGCACTGATGTTCGACAATTGAACTGCTTTTAAAAAGATGAGGGTTTAAATGATAAATTATCGAAAGCACTTTAATATCTCACAAATTTATTTCTAACATTTTTAACTGACACCGTTTGGATATTCCAGTGCCTCCAGGTTTTCAATGGTGATCTAACACTGATTGGTTCATGATTTCAATGAAATCCAATCACCTCCACAACCCCACACTGAAAAACTTTTATATCTTTTTCTGCCAACTAATCAGTAGATTGCTAGTCAACCAATAGGATATTCACTACCTTCAAGGCCGAATTTGTCATAACTAAACTCGTGCATTTAATTTCAAGGTTAAGTACAATAACCTAGAGAGTTTAAGGATGTTCACTAGTTCCGAGACAGAACACTTGTAACAAACATACTAAGGTCATATAAAATATATAGATAAAATTATTCATATTTCATTTAGCCAGTTTATAAATTTCTTTCTTTCAAATTACACTAGGCTATTCTTTAGCCAGTTAATGAGGAGATAATCTTATCCTATTGAGGCTAAACAACTAACTATCCGACTCTATAATAGATTGACAAAGTAGAACATAACACAGTAAGCCTCATGCATACGACTTTATTACTGCTTGAAACCATATATATATATATATATATATATATATATATATATATATATATAGAGAGAGAGAGAGAGAGAGAGAGAAAGAGAGAGAGGGAGAGGGAGGATGGAAGGGGGGGATAGGGGGAAAATAAGTTCTTGTCATTGGTTTCGTTTCTTTTCATACCTCCAAAAAAGCGTACATACGAAAATAACGGTTTTTCGGGTCAAATAATCGCATATGTTCTCTACCTTGTTTTTTCTCGTTCTTAACCGAATCGATTACAGAAAGACAATAACAGTCAATTAGAAAATATTTTATTATAGAAAAATTGGTAATGATTTTGATCTTTCTTTCTTAACGCTACAACTTTTATTTATTCATTCACTTTAATCACAATATGGCAAAACTAGAAAACGACCAACTAAGCTCAATGATCAATCAGTTTCACCTATACGTCAGATATATGGACGACACGTTTATCGTTTGTGACAATAATATTGATTTAGAGGATATTTTACACACCTTTAACTCATGCCACCCTTTTATAGACTTCACGTTAGAAAGGGAATGGGACCAATCAATTCCTTTTCTCGATGTACGTCTTATGAGAAGGAGTAATGGTTCTTTAAAAAGATCCATCTTCAAAAAACAAACATGGAATGGACAGCTAACCAACTTCTATAGCTGGGTTCCGTTAAGTAGAAAGAGAAACCTCATTCACTCTTTATGTTATCGAACACATCAGATATGCAGTAAGCAATGCATTAACGAAGAACTCGAATTCCTCAAGAAAACCCTGACGGAAAATGGTTACCCAGAACGGTTCATAGAAAAAAATATGAATAAAGTAGCTGTGACAAGAAACCTAGTTGCTTCGTTACGAAGAAAAACCTCTATATAAGTCTGGAATTTAAAGGTGATCGAACATCAGACGTAATCAAAAATCGTCTAACAACAACTATTAGAAGGATATTTAATGCAGCTAAATTGCGAATAACCTTCGCGAGTAGGAACTTATTTTCTGTGTCCATAAAAGACAAGCTTCCGCGTCTGGTCGCCTCCATGTGCATCTACCAGTTCACCTGCTCTTGTGGAACAAGGTACATTGGCTGTAACCAGCGCTCGCTTTCAACTCGGATACGGGAACATATTCTAGCTTGGTTCTATGAGGGGGAAAGGAAAGCAGTTAGGAGTTCTGTACTAGAACACCTAATCGACTGTAACCATTCTACAGATCCAAAAAATGAATTTAAGATTGTTTATATGATTCGTTCAAATCTACCCATATTTCTTCGCATAAAAATAGCCGAAGCTCTTACCATCCAGGAGCTTAAACCAGAACTATGCGTACAAAAGAAGTACGTCTTATCGTTATCGTTACCTTGGCCTTAATTATTTCGATTATCCTATTATTATTATTATTATTATTATTATTATTATTATTATTACTGCATTCTCCCCTTTACTTATGTCTTATATTCTCATTGTTTTATTCATAAATACTCATAATATCACCGTATTTATTTTTACACTTCTATGACCTTTAATTATTATAACAAAAACATTTGAATCATCTTATTATATTTACCAAATCCATTGTTATTGTTATTATTCATATTACGTAATCTAGTATCATAACCCTTTTTTATTAACTGTGTTTACATTTCCTCACGGAATTAGTACTTTTACAAAAACGAAAAAACCTTCATATATATACAATTGTACAGCTTGATAATAAATTCGTTGTAAAAAGATCCCTTCGCTGAACTTCGTGTTTTAATTTTATTGTTGAAATGGAAACTATCTGTCAAATATCATAGTGTTCTAAATTAAGGTTGTTTTTGTGATTCATTTATGAGGGTTTAAACCTTCCCATTGTTCGTATTAAAGACTGGAACTGACCAGTCACTTTTGGGATATGTGAATCGTGAGTGGATTACCTTGACATTGTCATTAAGGTACATGAAGAAGAGATAGATGGTAGCTAGCAATGATATCCAGTAGGTGGAATTTTTCTTATTTGAAACCTATTAGATGGATGTATATGTATCTCAGTATTGATGTTCACTCTGGAACTCAGACCCAGTGCCTTTCACCTCAAACACGCAACGTGTTATTCATTTAGCTATTGAGTTTTCTAAGTCACCAGACTAAAACAGCTTTTGACTTACAGGTAATATCGGTATGATTCGCTCAGGCTGTAAATATGTCAAAGGAGACTGGTAAGTTACAGTCCTTAACCCTAACAGCGGTATAGTTCAAACTCTAACGAATGAACTGTAACTGATTCCTGTCGAACAAACCGATGGCCGTCTGGATAACGCATTGGGTGTTTGAGGCCAAAAAACAGTGGGTCTAAGTTTCGTTTTAAATGCGAACACTGAGATGCAGGTACATCCATCAAACGAGTCCCAAATAAGAAAAAGTGTATGTCCTGGATTTCACCGCTATCCACTATCTGTTTCTGGTTGAAAATACCTTTGTTCTTGAGAGGAAGAAGTACCTCATGGTTACTATCAAGTGATAAAACCTGATACTTAGTTTTTAGCTCATCATGACTCCTTCAACCCATATCAGAAATAATTCATTTGAATATATTTCTTTCGCTGCTGAATCTTTCATTAGATAATTTTACCTTCATACAAACTCAGTTGTCAAGTTACTTAGTAATCATTTTATTAGTTCCATGAATGGTCTGATATTGTTATTCAGTATGTTCGAAAATGTATCTGATTGATTTGATTAGAATTGTATTTGATAAGTCATTCAATGATGAATGATTACATTTTAATTTGGAAATGAACAGGTATATGTATTATCGGATAAAAGTATGTAGGCAATCCTGATATGTAGTCAATGTGATAGGGGTGATGATTAATGGTAATACTTTTCAATAATATTAAGCTAATAATAATAATCTGGCTCAATGATTTTTCAATTTTTTCAGTTGGGAAATTCCTCTTCATAGAAATGATTGACTTCATAGATCACAGTATTCCATTAGAATTTCGATCATATTTATATCACTGATAGTTGTAGGTTTACAATAGCTCATTACTTGATCATATGATTTTTGGCATCACTACCGATAAACCTTTTGGATATTGGTTTGGAAAAAGTTTTTTCTGACTTGGCTAAACAAGAGTATTCATTCTGAAATATGAATGTTCATATGTTTTTTCTTTTCTTGTATCTAAGACAGACCATAATTTCCACTTCAGATCCATTATTTTTAAATTTAATATGATCGCAAAATATTAATTAATGGAAATTTAGCTATCCACCGAATGTATACTACTGTAAAGGTAACGTTCATCACTAAAAAGAGTAAATAAAGTTCATCACTAGATGAACTAAATTTAAAATGCTCGGATGATTGTAAATAGTAAAACTTCCGTTTGAATATTGTTGTTCTAAGCAGAGGAACCATGAATAATGGCGTACAGTTTTTAAAATGCACACTTTCTACCCTAAATAAAATGGTTAGACTGGATATTTACATCCTGTATATTTTTTCTGTAATCCTTATTTATGATTTCATGTAGCCTAAAACTACGTCAAATTTATTTACTCTGTTAAGTGCGAAATTATACAGGGTAACATAATGAAATATTAATTAAATTCTTCACATCGTTTTTTTTATGATAGATTACTTTTGAATATCAACATGACCATAAGATTAATTCCATGAAAGAACACTATTTACAGGACAGTCACTTTGATTTCTGTTATAATTCAGAAATCAGGTCTCATTGAGTTGTAAGCTTTGATTAAAACAAATAAATTATCCATAAATTTTATGGTAATGTTTATTCTTTAATGCAGTTCAATGTAATATTGAAGCAACCACTCATGTGGTTCAAATACCAACAGAGAGTTGTCATGTCATGTCTGATATCAATAAAAGGGAAATGTAAATATTCACGAATAACAATAATTATTGTTCCTTCGTATCTAAGTCATTTCTGTATTTTTCATTTTTCATGATTAGTGAACCGACTGTCATTGAGTTCACTATTATTTTAAGTTACCCTTTAACCGACATGAAAGTTCAAAAAGAGTTCTGGTCAGTTAAATAATTTTTTAAATCATATTACTCACAAGTTGATCTCAGGTAGGGTACTGTCGAAAACCAGGGAACACTAGACAGCCAATTCGTCCAAATATGGAATTTCTAAGTAGCGCGTACCTACTACATCATCTAAAGTGGAATCTATGACTTATAGACTAGTAGGTTGGCATTCTGGATTCACTTAATTTGTGATATTGTGTAGCCGTTATTTTTCTTGCCGTTGGTGATTTCTGTCTCATAACCGACATCGTTAAACCCCAAACTATGGGAAACACTATTCGAAGTTGGCTACTAGTAAGTAAATTCATACTGTATGAATTAGTTTTTGTAATAGCACCTTTTATATAACATGGCCTCAAGAAATGTGACAAGAATTCCATCATTCATTGAGTTTAAACGTTATCGGTTATAGTGCATATGCATGATTAGGACTTACCAAATTTTCGTAGCATATGCAGTCTCACACTTAAATTTTTTTTGGAAATAATCATTCGTGTATGCGGAAAGTGAGTTATTTAAATAATCGAATAATTAATTTTAATGGTTATCATGAGTTATTTGGAGCTAAACTACCATAAAAAACCTGGAAGCACTGGACGGCCGTTTCGTTCTAGTGTGGGACTCCTCAGTGGTGCAGATTCACGATCTTGCTTCGCGAGATTTAGGTTTTCCATGGTGGTCTAGCTTCAATCCATTCATGATTTTGACTATTAAAATCACTATAATATCCACAAAACCCTTTCTGATATGAATAATTAGTTATCTATAATCCAAGTTATTGTTGTTTAATTAGGTTGTAATGTGATTACTGGTCTAAGTAATTTGACGTTGTGATGCTTTTTTTAAATCAATCGTGCAATATGATATTGATCACTAACAAATGACAGATTATTGTAACTCAGTCTGATACAAGATCGCTTTCCTCCGAATCGATGATTAATAACATGTTTGACTGAAACACTGACTGACAAAGTTTTGAGTCCTGTGTGAGGTGATAAACTTTTCTAAATTGAAGATTCACATTGTTTTCCAGTGTAAATCTTCAGTATAGCTTCCTAATGATTAGCTCCGACTACCTGACATATTATTGAGCATATATGAATTTCTACAATTTATTACCAGTTAATATCATTTGACATTTCCTTTGTGAAATTGGGCTGCTTATCATTTACCAAAACAAAACCACGTAGTTTGATAACTAAGCCGTTGATTAGTACATACAACAGAATTGATCAATTACTTTTCAATCCATACCAGTATTTCAAAGATGTTCATTAAGGCTACATTAAGCTAATGAAAGGAAAATATTCTTTTTAGTTAATAAGACATTTTAATTGTTCAAATACTTAAATACAACTAAATCATTGTGAACTTATAATTTAGCAACAATATCCATCATTATTGAAACAATATAAATCGAGTATACGGTAATCATAGTTAGTCAACAACAATAAATAAGTAATTAACCAGAGAAATATCATTCAGCGGGTTTCAGGAATGACTAAGTGAAAAACAATTAACATTTAATGAACTAAATGGTATTCTACAGAATAAAAAAGCTCAATAAATAAGACATTTTTACCAGATAATTTGTTTTTTTTTGTTTTTGAATTGAAAAAAGTAGCAGAGTTCAAGGTTGTTTATTGTTAAATTACTTAATTTCATTCATAAACAGTAAAATGCTCAATATTCGAATGTTTGACCTTGTAGCGTTATTTAAACAAAGAAACTAAAGGAAACTATAAAATGTTGATAGTTATTATTCATAAAATGCTGCTAACTTTTTTGACTTTCGTTCGGATCAATAAAACTATCCATCTTTGCTTATAATACTTGTGAATTAAGGCAATATCGAGGTAATATGTACAGTATGCACATATGCCAATAAGAGATTGATCGATTGCAGTGTTAAACATCAATGGGAAGAGTCAAGTAAACAATATCATCAAGTGAATCTGATAACATATAGTTTATTTTTGTTAAGTTTACCTTGTTGAAGATGATCATTTATATTCATAAATAAATATAAGAATGAGTAATTGACATAGTTTAATATTCAAATCTATCTAAATTAAACATAAGAAATGGGTTAATGTTTTTCTTGGAGCTTTGTTCTCTGAGCTAGATGGTTTAGTCGTGGAGCTCAGAGAACAAAACTCCATCAAAATCATCCACCTGAGCTACAAATCTTCTCTACCATCGGGATAATGTTTGTTAACTTTCATTCAACTAATTAAGGTATATCGGTTAAAAATAATAATAAATTGTCAAGATTTATGTTGAATCAAACTTATTTTAGACAAAGATTAATAAAGGAATTTCAAATAAATAACCTGTCTTGATAGGTGAATATATTTTTATATCATTTTTGATTGGTTGAATTCAACAAAACAATATGAAATCATTATTCATGTGATTGATTTCAATTAATTTTGAAAAAAAATTGGCGGATTTCGGAGACAAAAGGTTTGTAGTTTATCAAAATTTAGAAATACTGACACATTAGTTAGTAATTAGGGTTTTAGCCTTTTTTAAAAACGCTGGAACATGTATAATTATCAGGTGTTAATCAAGTAACAGAAGAACGTCAATACTCTTTATTTTGAATAGACAAAGGAAAAAAACAGTTTCGATTTTAGGTAACTCTCTATTCATTTCTGCTTTCATTTACTTTAGGATAAGGAATTCAATTCTATAGCCTGTTTATAGGTAGTTGACTTGTACCATCAACTAACTTGTGTTTGGAGCTCATTGTTATTCCTTGGAAAGTCTTTAGAAGCCAGGAAGCGGGCTGGAGATATTTCAAAATATTAAAACTCTTTGTAAACTTTCTGAAGAAATCTAGAAACTGACTGAGTAAGCTTTCCTTATTAGGATAAGACGATTTTAATGAATTTATCAATTTTTGGGTGCTTGTCAGAATGATTGGAGGTCATACATAGTACCATAGATACCTTCCTTTTTAAATTTCTGAATAGAACGTCTTCTATACTTCTGTTTTGTTTCATATTCAGAGTTTAACGAAAGGAAGACTTTTTGGGACTGCGAAGTGACTAATAAGTCGGTGTATGAACGTTCAAATGCTAGTCTTTCAGGCTATTGGGTTATAAGTATTAACTCTAATAATGTGACAACCCTAGATACAAAACATTATTCTACATTTCAAGATGATTTTACATTTAAAAAGATTCCTTATTTACTACTTATCAGTATGATATTCTTGCAATTTATGTCAGTATATGATTTTCAAACTGTTTATTCTACTGAAAAAATATATATCCCTTAATATTATTACTGATAATTGTCATATAAGTAGTGAAATAAGATCGATTTAAACAAAGCTCCAAAGAAAAATGATCATTTCTGGATGTTAAACATAAAATGTTTTTCCTTTCACTATGATTTGTTAATGTAATAGTTTTTTTCATTATTGTAGAAAATATAACCAAAGCTAGAATTACTTACATAATCATTTATATTAGATCAAACATTTTCTCAGTTTTTTGTTATAAAGATAAATATCACATCATAAGATTGAAAAGATCAATAGTTTAACAAGATAGGTTTTTCTTAGGATTTAATGTGGTCAGGGTTCAAAACACATCCATTCAATTCTTATGATTTTAATCAGTTATTGTAAACTGATTTTAGTTAAAGAATCAGTGGTTACCATTTAATACTCGATAACTGTTTCTTATCATAAACTGAAACCACATTCCATCAAATTTAAATTATTGTTAAACCTTTCAGAACATACAGCGTATAGTTAGTATTTAACTACTTAGCTTTGATACAATATTTTATAGTTTTCTTTTCATTTATATTAAACAATGAGTAGGACTGATTATATGGGTGTTTATCTAAAGAATACCCAGAACCTGTAGGTACTGAGTATGACTACGTTTATCACAGACACTCAGAATAAAACAAGGCAGTGATTCACTTCTCTCTGCCTCGAATCAATCCTTCAATTCAACAATATTTACAAACGATAATATGAAATGCCTCTTGAAGCCAGTCACTAGTAAGCAGATGATTATGATCAGAAGGGGTTTTGTGGAGATTTGAGTAATTTCAATAGTTGAAATCATGAGTCAATCAAAGATAGACGTTAACACCGTTGGATGCCGGTTCTGTGGTCCGATGGTTAAGCGCCCGCACGTGAAACTGATAGGTTCTGGGTTTGAATCTTGCGAGGGTCGGGATCGCGGGTGCGCACTGTCGAGGAGTCTTATACTAGGACAAAACAGCCGTCCAGTGCTTCCAGGTTTTCCATGTTGGTTTAGCTTCAATTGACTCATGATTCCAACTACTGAAATTACTAAAATCTCCACAAAAACCCTTCTGATGACAATATAAGACATTATATTTATATCAAAATGAATTCATTGGTTATGAATTACATTTAATATCAGAAGGGGTTTTGTGGAGATTGTAGTAATTTCAACAGTTGAGATCATGAGTCAATTGAAGCTAGACCACCATGGAAAACTTTCATATATTCGGAAGTAGAAAGGTGATGTTGTAAACTTTGAATAATTACAAAACATTTAATTGAGATGAGATGAGATAGATACATGACCAAAAGTGGAAAAGAAAGTTTTGAAAATACTATCTAATTGTGCTTTCAGATTATGAACAGCGAATATAATAACCCGTTGTAAGTTTAATCAATTTTTTCAATGACAATATCTTTCTTATATTCATTAGTCTCATTTATAGAACCATCAATCCACATTTCTTTCTATTCTATCCTCTTTATTTTTTTTGACAAACCAATGTATTTCACTGGTTGGAATCATGAGTCAATGGAAGCTAGACCACCATGGAAAACCTGGAAGTACTGGAAGGCTGTCTCGTCCTAATATGGGACTCTTCAGCAGTGCGCATCCACTAGTGTATTCATTTTTTTTCAATTATTCTTATAAGAATAAACAATAGTCATTTCAATTGAATTTATTTAAGATTAGAATACATGAGAACATTTACAATGATGTTAATCACATGGAACAAATGTTAGTTGTTGTTAGCAATAGACTAAACAAATCGATGTAATTTTAAAATGAAACAAAAATGTCTCATAACTAAGATGGTTACTAGTTGATAAATTTCTTGTTATGTACGGGTTTTGCGAACTATCCTTCTTTTACCTCATAACATCATTTTATTGTGTAATCTAACTGACAGATTCTTTGTTTTATTTTAACTGTTATCATAAATTTTATTGGTCTAACTATTTGTTTCGATATTTCGTAACTAAGTGGATAACGCGATAGTATTTGAAGCGAACGGTATTGGGTTCAAGTTTTAGAGTGAACATCAACTCTGGTATGCAGGTACATCCAGCCGACGAATCCCTGATAGGACAAAACGAGCGTCCTGGATTCCACTGCTAGCTAATATCTATCTTTGTTTATAAAACTATTGTTTATTGTTAATATTATTATGAATATTTCCCTACTGATTTCTGACGACTATTGATTAAAGTTATCAGTTTGTTTTCAATAATGATAATTAAATACGCTACAATACAGCTCAACATAATGCACTCAATGTCTAGTCATTTAGACTAGTGACCGCATTCGAAGTTGATTGGTTGACTATCATCAGCACTAAGAAAGACTTAATATACATGACATCAGTCAGTTGTAAATAAATACACAAATTTGTTTTATCTTATGTAATGAAAAATATGAGAGATTTAGAAAATGCAAAAGAAAATATATCTTTTTTATCTTCGCTTCGTTTTCTATGGATGATGAATTTGTATTGAAATTAGAGTCTGTAATAGAATGCGATATGAATCATAAACATTTCAGTTACTTAAGCAAAGATGGATAGTGGTTAACAGTGGAATGCAGGATGCGCGTTTCGTCCTATTTAGGACTCATCGGCTGAATGCACTTGACTTAAGGCTATACCGAGGCAGTCCGCACAGGATGTAAATATGCCAACATGAGACTGATCAATCGAAGTCCTAAATTACAGCGAGAAGATAGAAGTAAAACAACAATAAGTGAATTTCAGTTACTTGTTTAATATGTTATAACTGCTAAAAATAACTGGTAATTGAAACAGGAAACATTATGGTTCGGATAATATAATGAAGAAAAAACTAATGGGAGATAAAAATATATATTACCATCTGTTGTATTGGGGTCATCGCAATTGTTGTGCGGAAAAAGCCTCTGAGCACTTATACTAGGAACAAAGGACCCCTGCAATTCCCACGATGCGGAAGTAAGAACATAAGACTGGTATAGGTGATGATTTATCAGCCCCAAAACACGACGACGAACGATGATCAAAATAGTCTAAAATACACTCATTTACATATTGATTGCACACCCATTTTGATTAATAATTAGGATGAAATCGCATAAATGAAAAATACTTTGAGTTATAACAAACCACATACTAAGCATAGTTCATGTCAATGGAATACAAGAATATCGTATATTATACAGAATAAAATACCATACGAGAAAAGAAAACCGAATACTACACTGAATAATCATCACATTGAATTAGAATGGAAGTAATGTTGAACAAAACTTGTAATTAGTATATCAATGGAATTTCGACTTTTCTTGCCATCATCTCACCATCCACGAATACAAAAACTACTATGAACAAAATACACTCATTTATTTATCAATTTCACTGATATTCGACAAATTAGTTGATGGAAGTCACAAACAACTGAAATACACAGATTTATCTCAAAACACATACCCCATGTTATGCTGGACAAAATTCATACCAAATTATTACAAAGAAGTTTTTAACTGAATACATTTCATTCGGAAATCTAAAAAAAATCATTTATTGGATAAAAGTTATGCTAAATGAGAAAGAATCACAATTGATTGATGACTGGGTGGTGATCAATGTCATGTGTGTCAAGTCCTTCTTAGTGCAGATCGAATGCTATCGATCAAGTTGTACTGTGGTAACACAATTAAAAAACTGAGCTTCAAATTAAAATAATGCTGAACAGAAGTTCACACTGCGTTAAAAAACGTGATTTGAAGTTTTCATCCTGTTTTAACACAGTGCTAAATTGGCTAACAGTCAGTAATTAATCAATACTCATTTTTGGTATTATCAAAATGTTTCGATTTTGTTTATCGGTAACTATCTTCTAACCTGGACAACAACGGAAAGATTGAAAGTTGAATTCCTATTATCTATTTGAAATGGGATATTCTATTCATGAAACCTAAAGTTTCTTAATTACATATCCTGTTTTGTATTGTATTTATAAACTACTTAGAAAAATATTAAACTCATAGATCGAGTATTTGACATTAATTGGATTTCCTGAGATTCTTTAAATGATATCATTTCATAATAAACCCAACTGTATATATAATAAGAATTTGTAGTCATGCTTCATGAATTGAGTTTAACTAGACAACTAGTGAACACCAGGAAACGCTGGATTGATATTTTACTATATTCATTTGTGTACGTGGTTATGACCTTCATGGTGTTAACGTTAGATCATTAAGTTGATATCGAATGATTTTACAGTGAACTTTTGATATCATCAAACCATTGCTGATTTCGACCGCTGTTAAAAATCTTATTCTTGACAAAATTGAAAATAATGAGTTGAAGTAAATTTGTTAGTCACTTATTTCATTATGTTTCAAGTAAACATTTCTGTGTATGTGAATATTTCAGAACTTGCTAATGCTATGAGTAATTTAATCTACAAAGACTTTTATGTCTATATCCTTCAAAATAATCACATTTACTTTGAATGGGTTCTGAAATTTTCACCGATATGCTAAAATTACTGAGATGATTGAATTGCTTAAATGATCTAAGCTAATAATTATATGAATTATACGTTTGAGTTACCTATTAGTTCGTAAGAAAAGAACTTTATGTATGGTCAATTATCTTTCAGTGTTGAGTGTGTTATTATTTGAAATCATCAACAGGCTTGAGCGGATCTGTATTATCAAAATCAGACTTCAAAGGAGGAGACAGTTATGGAGACAGTGATACGACGTATCATGAAAAATATTGGACGAACATTAAACTCTTGAGATGGTGGAAAAGATTTGTAGCTCAGGTGAACTTTTACCTGAAGTTCGTGCTGATGATGTCGTTCAGAAGAACGATGAAAGCTCCACGACCAAACCATCAAGCTCAGAGAACAAAACTCCGCCAAAATCATCACTTTTAATAAATCAAAGGACAAAAAGGAACAATGCAAACTCTGTTTTGGCACATTTCGTAGATACCAGTCACTCACCATGTTGATATTAATTTCACTTTCAAGTTTATTTAAAAATTCCATTACAATTGTTTTAGATTTCCAAACTTTATCTTTTACATACACTAGAAGCTATAGGTATACACGTCAATAAACTCAATCATTTTGTACAGAAAAAGTTAGTTCATTCACTTAACTTACCATACTGTTTTTCTTAGTATCTTTCTCATAAAATGTTCATATCTTATTTAATTTTAATTAATGATTTCGTTCTACATAATCTATTTTTATTTGATAAATATTTTGAAATTAAAAGATAAATAGTGGTCAGCAGTGGAATCCAGGACGAGCGTTTCGTCCTATTTGGGGCTCGTCAGCTGGATGTACCTGCATCTCAGAGTTGATGTTCAGTCCTGAGATGCAATTACATCCAGCTCAAACAGAATGACACCTGCGTCCTGAATTCCACTGCTGACCACTATCCATCTCTGCTTAGAAAGCTTGTGAATTATAGCAATATCGAGGCAATACGCACAGTATGCACATATGCCAATAACAGACTGATCATTTACAGTCTTAAACCTCAATGGAAAGATTATAGCAAAACCATACAGAGTGAATTTTGAAATTAATTCCAATTCTTAAATGATAAGTTGTTGTATTTAACCAACTACGTATTCTCATGTTTAGATCTAATTGCGCATTCTAACTTATTATTGTTTTGAAGAAAATAATGCAATACATTTTTGAATTGATCAATCACCGTTTATTTAGTGTTGGTTTCATTTTGAATTATAAAACTTATTTATAGTAGTGTTGGACCCTGATGAAGAAAGAATTTGAAAAATATTTTTTTCCATTCAACTTGTGTTTTCAATGTTATAATGTGAATATTTAATAAACGATTAGTGTTTAAAACATAAAAAATTACCAGTATAGGGTTGAGAAGTGATCATAGTTGGACCGTTATTGAAAACCCGAGAGCATTGAACGGCCGTTTAGTCCTAGTATGGAACTCTTCGGAATTGTTCGATCCTGTGAACGGTAATCAAACTGGCGACTTTCAGGCTCGAGCACAAGCACTTAATTTCTAAAACATTGAGAAAGTATATAACAGTGTTGATGTCTAATTTCAATCAATCCACAACATAACACGACCATCTTCTGTTGTCTATAGTGGATAACTGTCCCACAAAATGAATTAGTCTTTGATTGAGTTAAGTAATACTATAACGAAGAGGAACAAAAGTCCACTGACCTCAAATATTTAATTCCTCTCATAATTCTAAAAGATGGACATAAACAATGTATCTGTTCACCGTAATGATTAGCAAGCAACGAACTCCGCTTTTAGTGCGCTTCTAAAAATATTATTGCTATCAAAGTTTTTTTTAAAGTGACTTAATTATCCAGAAGGAAAATGTAATGAAACTGTTTAATTTGATAATAATAACTGTTTTGAAATAATGTCATCTTTGTAAGGTCTATGGACTTTCGCTGAATTATGTTTATTCTATATATCTCGTGTAAATGATGCAGTCACCTACTTTGTTTTATTATTCATATCATTACTACTACTACTCACACACTACTACTATTAATATTCATGCTCTCATCTATATTACCTTCTCATATTACCAAACGTTTTACAAAACATTTACGCGTGAATCTTGACTCTTGTGTCTAGTTTTGTTGATAATGACTTATTCATCTTATTAATTGTCTCATTTTGAATATTTTAGTTTCAGTAAGTACATTATGTAAATAATTTACTTTCAGACAGATTTTTAATGCAAATGTAAACTGTTTGAAGATGATAATTAGTTTTGTCTTCTATTGAAATATTATTATTATCATTAAGCTGAGATATATGGAATTTTGGTTTCGCCAGGGTAACATTCAAATTGACTATTAGTTTTATGTTTGTACTTTAACAAATCAAGGAGTTCTATACAAAAAGTTGTGTTCCTCTTTGCCGTTTCCTCGAAGGATTCTAAGTTAACGTTTGCCTCGTGATGCAGTTTGAGGATTTCCGTAATGTATATCTTATCCACTTTCAGAGTCTTTCCCTAATTTCCTCTTCAGCTGAAAGCTGGTTTGTTCTCTCCTATAGTAGTCTGTTGCTGATAGTACCCGGCCAACGGACATTCAGTATCATACATAGACAATTGTTTATTTGTACTTCTATCTTTTTGATCAAGGTTGTCGTCGTTTTATACGCTACAACTCCGTACAGTAGAACTGTTTAGACGTTCGTATTGAAGATTCTCACTTTGATTACTGGTTGACAGTTGCTTTGAGTTCCACATGTTCTTCAATTGTAGGAATGCTGTCCTTGCTTTGCCAATCCTCCCATTTACGTCTGTATCGGATCCTTCTTGTTCACTGATGATGCTACCCAGATAAGTGAAAACATTCCACCTCCTCCAGAGTGATTGGGTTGGTGTTCTCCGTGTAGTATATGAGGATCCTACTTTCCCCTTTGTGTATGTTGAGGCCTACTGGTGCGAAGGCTGCTGCTGCACTGGCTGTCTTCATCTTCATTTATTTGTGTGTATGAAATAGAAGTCAACTGTGGAGTCCTAATCGTCTAGTTGTATGCAAGCTGTCGATTGTATTTTATGCTACCAACAAATAAACCAATCTTTGCAAAATCATTTCTCTAATGTATAAGTAATATCCTATTTGATAGTAGTTTTAAAAGTTTCGATTATATCATAACAGATCGTTTGTATTAAGACGATGCACAATATTACGAATTGTATAAAGAAATGACTTTTGATGAAATGAAGTTTAAGTCTAATAAATGTTGGAATTTTGTTGAGATTATATGTATTTGTAATGAAATGTAGAAGTTGAAATGAATAAATCTTTCAAGGAATTTTCATCTAGACCACTGAGCCGTCATCCAACGGTGTTAATGTCTAACTTCAACTAATCCACGAAATTGAGCGACACATCCACCATTGTCATCAGTGAGTTACTACCTCACAACTGACCAGGTTTGAACTCCACTGGTCACTGATTCTCACTAGAACTCCAGGATATATCTCATGAAGCCAGTCACTAGTGTGCATATCGAAAATTAATAAAAAAGTTTATTTCATACATAAAATTGAAATGTCTAAAATGTAGTTTAGAATAAGTATACAATGACTACATATATAATTTAATTGTACTTCTAATCAATCTGTGGAAATCACCATTAAATCAATTGGTAGTTTGCATTTAATCGATCAAACAACTATTATGTATATACAGTAATTGCTCCTATTAGGATATCATTGGTACTCATGTTTGATCCATAATCATAAAATATATCATTTATGTAATGCTTCATTTATTTCTGACTATTGGATACAATGAACATGAATAAATCACAAATTGATTCAATTGCTTATTTAAACAAAATAATAAAAAAAAGACGAAATTGAATTTATTGCGTATCTACTCAGTAAACCATTTCAGTGACTTAATTATTCACCTATTTAACTTACGGTTTCCTGCTACCTTAACCGATATGACATATTCTTTTATAATAAAGACTTTATACGTAAATCACACAAAGAATTGTTTCTAATATAATGATTTCTCTCTTACCGTATACGAAAAGTAGTTCTCTGATTAGTCTTTCTCATCAATGATATACAAACACACTAACTAAACGTATGGCTTTACAGAAATTCTATGTCTATCTCTATCTGTACTCAAAAATTCTTGAATAGTTTTCATAATATAAACAATTGAATACGTGACTAACACACATTTATATTTTCATATAAATCCACTAAATAGAGAAAGACAACCTAACTTGTGTTTCCTGATGAAACTGTCTATCTATATATATATACATATATCTTTTTAGTTAGAGATTTGAAGACCAATTTCATATATATATATATATATATATATATATATATATATATATATATATATATATACATCAGCCTATTTTATTTAGTTAAAATCTATAATTTCTCTCACCTTCCTCAAAATTCCCAACACAAGGTCGTTTTATTTGTATTAACCAATCATAACTATGGGGAAATATTCTCAAAATCTTACTGTTAGGATGATATACATTATTTTTCCTACTATTATTATGTATATTAGATAATATTATACTATTCAAATTCAATTAATTATTTAGTTAGTTGTAGTTCCAATGTATATTCTGATATGAAATTCAATGAAACCTTTTTGACAATGACTATGATATTTAGTTTTTTCTTTAAAAAAAATAAAGAAAAATATTCTTTCATTGAATATTCTTTAACATTATAATATTGTAATCAATTAATTGTCACTTGGATACTATCTATAAAGCTTATGAAAGGAGGAAATAATATACATAAAATTATATGATTATTTTTCTGGATTATAATCAATATTTATTTATGCATATATACCTCTATTCAATATTATCATAAATAGTCATCTTCATTTTGGAGTATTATTTTAATGAATTTATAAATTCAAAGTAATGATATATAATATTATTGATAAAAGAAAAGATCTACATAGCGATTTAGTACATTATTATTATTATTATTTAGTACTGTTTCTACTGATGAACTTAACATTAGGACGAAACTCTATAATAAATGATCAAATGCATATATCAACCTTCCATTCAACTATAACATAATGCTTAATATATTTTCTATATGTATATATATATAGTAAAATAATATTATTTATTTAATAATTGAATCAAAGGAATAACGATATCATTAAAAAAATTATTAATATTATTACTAATACAAGTATCATTATTAATAGTAATAATAATGGAAAATGAACATGATATAAAATCATTTCATCGAATGCCCAGTGAAAGAAGGCGTAAATTATGGTCGTTAGCAGCACGTGCAGCTGTTAAATGCCCAGATGATGTTGAAAAAGATATAACAACTCAACATGAAAGTTCATTAATTAAAGAATCTGGATCATTAGCTAAAACTCAGGATTCAGGTGTTTCAGTAGATTTTGCATATGATAATCAACCATATTCAACAGCATATTCACCATTTACTTCACATTCACATTGTCGTATAAGTTTAGATAATGAAAGTGCTGAAAATTATGATTATGGTAGATTGTCAAGAGGTGTTAAAAGATTTTACGATCCTGTACAGAATGTTACTTTAAGTGCAGACTTAAGTGACACTGCGAATATTGAAAGAGGAAGAAGTTATGTAACAAAACGTAAATCAGTATTTTCAATACCTCACATTCCATCTCATATATCTTCTGCGAGTGCAAATATGAGACGTATTAGAAAGGCGTCTAAACAATTCGATACATCTATCAAACATGGTAGTGCAGATACATCAGGTTTAGGCAGTAGCCTAGATTGGGTATCTTTAGAAACTGGACAAACCCCATTCTACCGAAAAATGTCTTCACAATATGTACATAATCCAAGAACTATTATTACTGTTCATAAAAGTTTGGATGAAAAGCAAACTACTCGCCCTCTTGTTGTAAAAAAACACTTGACTAGTGATGATGGGGATACTGAAAGATATTTATTACAAGAGTTTCCCTTAAAAATATATACTTCCACTATAGCACCCGGAAATCCACAGGAACCTTTTTTAAATAGAGATTTTGTAAAATCCTCTCAACATAGGCAGAAGCCTGTAAAATTGCAGCAACCAGTTTATCAACCAGATTACCATCTAGAAACAACGATCAGTGTCAGTGAATCTGGTTCACCATACAGATCAAAAAGTGATATTCCACCACGTCGTACTATAAGGGATCCTCATATGATAACAAGAAGCTTTGACCAGGCATATTATGCTCATAATATACCGTACAATCACTCAAACATACCAACAACAAACGTATCCAGAAGTGATGAAGGCAGTGTACCACTAACTTATTTCGACCAACATGAAACAATAAACTGGCCAATTTTCACTGAAACTGATGTTAACCTCTCAAGATATGCCTCAGGTTTAGATGATGATACTCGAGAGAAAATGTTAACTGATATGCGGAATCGCTCAGTACATTGGGGTCCAATATATAGAAAAGATCGACGGTATTATCCAAAGGACTATCACTGGATGAACCAACAACAACGAAAACGACATGAACAGCAAAAATCGAAGACAATTTACAGGAGATCACATACATTAGGTGATAGTGCGGAGAATATTGACACTGATTGGATGCCAACTAGATCAAAAGCACAGTTTAAAACACAACTTTACACTACACCCCCACCAACTGATGAGAAAGAAGCTTACTATAATGGTTTATTAATGGAGCATAAACTTAAAGAACCTCATATGGATTTTCAAACCTTTTGTAGATTGAGACGATTCGGTCGATTTAATGAAAAATATCATTTTGGATTAGATACGGGCATAAGAGATGAATCACAAAGATTATTACGAGAATCACAAGATTCTTTTCATCTTAAACCTACATATTCAACTCGTAGAAGATGGACTTCCGCTGAAATACCTGAAGTAAAAGTTTCACCAGTTTTTGCTGATTCAGCTGAAATAAAGTATGGTGAGAATGAAAGTAAGTTTTTTTCCCAAAATTACACATCTGGACTTTTCTGTAGTTGTAAATAACAATAATCAAGAATATTTACAAGCAGACTAAATACTTCTTTTTCCATTCGTTTACCAGTTAAGTTGAAGACATAAAGCTTTTGTTTTTCTTGAGTCATTATAAAGATCAAAATTAATATCTAGGTGATTCTTTACAATTTTCAAATAATGATACCGGATAATGATGATTTGCTTTTTAGTTAATAGTGTAAAGAATATAAGAATATCTGTGGTTGGGATGAATAAAACCATTATTTTTTGAATGTTCAACATAATGTAATATATAAGATTTCGGAGCACGTTTCTGTTTATTTAAGTGACTAATGATGTATGTGAAGGTACAACTTTCACTAATGATTCCATTTTTTAGTCATCTAAACCTGTTTTACATATACCTTCTCTAAACAAACCACTGTTGTTTATCCCAACTTACTGGATGTAAAAGCAAATATAGTAAAACTTAAAGCTTCAAGTGTAATTTCCAGTGAATATCATGCTTTTATACACAATAAAGAATGAATGGGAAAAAAAATCCAAGAAAACTTTGGATATCTCACACAGATTGAATATTGAAAAACGGTTTTACTACAAATTATTGGATATATCTTATCCTTATTTTCCTAGTCAATAGACTTGTAATCATATTTGATAAATGTCTAAATTCTACCGGTTAGAACAAAATTGATAGAAGTCAGATCAGATTGTTTGTTCATTCTTTCATTTGTTTCATAAATGCAATTATTTAAATTAATAAGCAATTCAATAATATAAAACAATAAAATGGATTCATGAAATTCTATTGATACATTGTACTTGATAAAGTTAAATCAAAGTTAGTATCCATTGACTGAAATCGTGAACCGATTGATTTTAGACCACCATTGAAAACCTGAAAGCACTGGACGGCCATTTCGTCCATTTAATTGATCTCAAATAACCAAAAGTTGAAATTTTAAACTAGTCAACATTAAACGAATTTCTCAAATTAAAATTCATTATCTATAAGATCTAAAAGATCTAGGTTTAATAATTGACAACTGAAGAGTCACTAAATAAGAAGGGGTTCATTTTTTTTTCTTTATACTTCGGTGATTTCTCAAATGATCATTAATTATATTTATATAATTAATTAACCATTATCCATCCACTATAGATTTTACCAGTAATTATACAAATATTAAAAAGCAATAGACTATTTCCATTCCTTTTAAGTTCCTTAAAATATCGATTTTAATTGATTGATTTAACATTTTCATTGAAACTATTCATAATTAAAGAAATTCTGTCTATTTCTTTACAATATCAACTAATCTACTTAGATTATGTTGTATATTTACTTTATGATGAATCAAAACGCAACTAATAGTTTTGCAAAACAATTTTTTTATTTTAAGCAAAGATGGATTGTGGCGAACGTTTGAAGCGAACGGTACTGAGTTCGAGTCCCAGAGTGAACATCAACTCTGAGATGCAGGTACATCCAGTTGACGAGTCCCAAACAGGACGAAACGCGCGTCCTGGATTCCACTGCTAGCCACTATCCATCTTTGCTTAAAATGCTTGTAAATTAAGGCAATATCGAGGCACACGCACAGTATGCACATATGCCAATAAGAGACTGATCAATTTCGGTCCTAAAACATCAATGGAAAGATTCAAGTAAGACAATATCAAATGAATTAATTTTTTTATTGTTGTTAACTTGTTTATCATTAAACTAGTCAGGTTTTTATTATTTAAAATGAATTATATTACTGTGAATATAATCATAATTTGAGATGGTGGAGAAGATTCGTAGCTTAGTTGGATGATTCTGATGGAGTTTTGTTCTTTGAGCTGTATGTTTTGGTCATGTGGTTTAGTCGACCAAAACATCCAGCTCAAAGAACAAAACTCCATCAGAACAATCATAATTTTATCGAATAAATAGATATATACTAGCAATTAAATGAATAGTTTGGACAATCGTGGATTTGCACTACTGAAGAATCTCATCGTAGAACCAAACATCTGTTCAGTGTTTCTAGATTATTAATGGTTATCTAATTTAGACAAGTTTGTGTTTTCGGCGGAAAAACAATGTGATTTTATTTAATTTTGTTAAAAATTGTTCATTCAGTGTATGGAAAGAAATAATTTACACTGCCATTACGTATTACTATCAAGATAAGTAGTATATATGGATCGTTTAATTTGAATTAAACGATCACATTGAACTCATATCCTTTGAAGGACCAGTGAAAATCAGGAAGAAGTTAAACAGTTGTTTCATTCTTGTCTTAGGATCCATGACAATACTAACTGATAATTTAGTAAGTATAAAACCTTACAATTGATTGATCGCTGGGAGGCGATCAATATCATGCGTGTCTAGTCTTTATTATTAGTGCAGACCGAATGCTATCGATCGTGTTGCAATGTGGCCACTATTCTAGGTGACTCGACACTGTGGGCACTATATATTGAGATTAGATGGTGGTTGGAGGTAGTCGACAGGAAACCCTGGACCCGGGTTTCGTGCTACTTGGCTCTCGTCAGCAAGGTGTACGTGTAATCTTGAGGGAACTGGTGCTCCCTTTAACTATTAAATGAGGATCAGTCAGTCAGTGTTTCCTTCTATATATCTATGATTTATCTTATTTTCCTAAATAAAAGAATCATTTAAGATGAATATCGTTACTTCAAATACACTCGGAGTTAAAGCTCCGTTACCTAAAACAATGATACATAACACGTATTGATATTATGAAAATTAATATTATAGTGAGGGGTTTTGTGAATATTAAAGTATTTTCATAGTTGAATTCATTAGTCGATTGAAGTTAGACCAACATGAAAAACCTAGAAGCACTGCTGAAGAATCTAAAACTAGGACGAAACGGCCGTCTAGTGCTTCAAGGTTTTCTATAATGGTCTAGCTTCAATTGACTCGTGAATTAAACTATTAAAATAAGATAATATTCCATTATTTACTAACAATTTTGATGCACATAATTGTTACGTCCTTGATCTGTCTACCCACTTTTGTGCAGAGTATAACACGTCTAATCTAGATAGACTGACTGGCTTAACCTTGAGGCTAGTATGCGTAAGATCAACTGCTTGAGGTATACAGACGAAAACTATCTCATCATCTGATTGGCTCACAAGCACGCGAGTGAGAGAAGACAAGTCAGCTGGAATACTACACAATTTATTCCCGATTTCAGATTGGTGTAAAAAAGTACATGAATAAATAGATAACTAACCAGACCACAATGCACAACAATTAAGAAAAATACAATTATATCCAAAACTGGAGAGATAAGCAAAGAAAATAGAGTACAAAGTATTACGTTTAAATTACTATAGTTTTGGAACAAAAAAGGTTATAACAGTGAATCATACATCAAACGAAAGCTTATGATCTATAGAATAGACTAGGGATAAAAATAAATGTTACTGTTCTTTTTTTTACAAGCTTTGAATTAAATGAAATAACATCCCCCTTCAAATAGCTTCTGTAGTTTATCAAAGCTTCAATAATGTTGAAATTTAAGACTTCATAATATCTAAATATTCTTTGATGAACATACTTAATTCATTGATATCAGTAGTTACTATTAAACTTGACTTCATTTGAATGAATGTAGTATTTTTTTTCTTTCTAATATGTCCTTTTCAAGGTCGTTTGATTGTTTTTCTTTCAACTAGATTTCGGACATTGAAAATGGGTTGAACATTAAAGGCAATCATTGAAAAACATAAATAATTGTTTGTTTTGTTGTTGTTAGTGGTGGTGGTGGTGATTGTGGTTTATTGACTAATTAAATTAAATAAGAATGTAATTATCTGTCAAACAGGGTATTCGGTTGTTTGTTTTTCTTTAAGTTTCTTATTCCATCTGATTAGAAACTTTAAAGCACAAGAAATGGAGTAGTTACTAAGTCTAGTTTTTGACGAGTTTTTTCGTTGGTATTTCGATTTGAAATGTATTTGGTTTCTATGGATGTCATTTATTTGTTTTTGTAAAATTAAAGAAATAAGGTTTTATTAAATCATTGAATGAATATACAATGTAATAGTTGTATCTCTACCAGATTCTTGAATGATAACTAGATTTAGTTGGATGTTTTTTAATAATAAATGATATTAAATATGGGAGAGGTATTCAATTTGAAAATGAAATGTTTAGATTTGAATAGTTCATTTTGAATCATTTTAGATAAACATTTCTGTTGTTTCAAGACATAAATATATCAGTAGTTGAGATCATGAGTCAATTGAAGCTAGACCACCATGGAAAACCTGGAAGCACTGGATGGCCGTTTCTTAATAGTGTGGGACTCCACAAAAGTGCATATACAATATTCCAGCTCGCGAGATTCCAACTCAGGACCTATTTGTCTCACGCACGAGCGCCTAACCACTAGACCAATGGACTGGCATCCAATGGTGTCAATGTCTAACTTCAACTAATCCATGAAACTGAACGACACACCCACCATTTTCTCGCGCGCGAGACTGATAGGTCTTGGGTTCGAATCCCCTGAAGTGAGCTCGTGGATGGGCACTGCTGAGGAGTCCCAGGTTTTCCATGTTGGTCTAGCTTCAATTGACTCATGATCTCAACCAATGAAATTACTACAAACTCCACAAAATCCCTTCTGATACGTAAATATATGTTAGTAATAACCTAATTATTTCTAAGTTGGTAATTTAACTGAGAAATCAACAGTCACAAATTTAGTTTATAGTGTGAAAACAAATGTATCATCAAGATGTATTTTTGAACTACTTACTTTATTCAAATAAAACATTCTATTGGGTTAGTAACGATCTTGATTTCCGAGAGTAAGTTTATTTGATAAATTATATTGCATACCTGACTTTTAAGTATACTCAAGCAGAACAGTATACTGTATAACGTTTAGAAAAGTTGTAATTCTGAATGATTCTATATTTGTTACATTTTCCAATGAGTGGGAATCACAGGGAACTTGTCGTTTTCTAAGGTACCTTACTTGTGTCTCTACTAGTCACAATCTAAGAACATAGTTATAAATGCCTAAAATTGAAACACTGTTTTTTGTGATATGGTGACTTCATAGTCACAGGAGAGCGAAATAGATTCAAACATTTCCTCTTGGATAGTGCTATCAAATGCCAAAAATGGAAGTATTAAAGCTCTAATTAGAGGGCTTAGAATGCGATATAAAAATGTTAATAATTGAAAATTGTAAGACGGACTGCGTAATAAAGTTCTAGTTACAGCTTACTTTGATTCAAAAAATATTACGTAACCTGCTCAATAAATGATCAGATGACGGTCAGAAAAACTTCATTTTAAATACTGTACATGACGCTTATCTCCTATATGTGACAGTGACATTGTCTTATCTCCGTTCCCATTGTTTAAAACATTCATAGAAATCCTCTGAAGTCAGATTATTCAGTTGCTTTATCAATGATTCTTCTAGCCTCGCGTCATCCTGGCAGTTTTGGTGGCTCTTTATAAAACACTTTACTGATTTATAAAACAATTTTCTTCAATGAGTTACGCATCCACAAACGAATTTCTACATGTTTTGAATTCTCTGACAGTGTTTTTTAAGTTCCATATAGAAGCATTTATTATGGAGTCGTTCTTCAGTCTATTCAGCTAGATCTATCGACTTTTAGTTTGCTTTACTTACTTACTTACGTCTGTTACTCCTCGTGAAGGAGCATAGGCCGCTCACCAGCATTCTCCATAAAACCCTGTCCTGGTCAGTCCTTTCCAAATCTTTCCAGTTGTTATTAATCTTTTTCATATCTCCATCTATTTCCCAACGTAATGTGTTGTTTGGCCTTCCTCCTTCCCGCTTCACTTCAAGATTCCGTGTTAGGGCTTGCCTCGTGGTGCAGTTTGATGATTTGCGTAATGTATGTCCTATCAATTTACATCGTCTTTTTCTAATTTCCTCTTTAGCTGGAAGCTGGTTTGTTATCTCCCACTAAAGGCTGTTGCTGATGGTATCCGGTCAATTGATGTTGAGTATCTTGCATAGACAACCATTTATAAATACTTGTACCTTCTTGATGGTGGTAGTCGTAGTTCTCCAAGTTTCAGCTTCGTACAGTAGAACTGCCTTGACTTTAGTATTGAAGATCCTCACTTTGATATTGGTTGAAAGTTGTTTTGAGTTCCATATGTTCTTCAATTGTAGGAATGCTGTCCTTGCTTTGCCAGTCCTCCCATTTATGTCTGTATCTGATCTTTTTTGTTCATCGATGATGCTTCCCAAGTATGTGAAGGATTCTACATCTTCCAGAGTTTCGTCATCAAGTGTGATTGGATCGCTGTTCTCCGTGTTGTATTTGAGGACCTTGGTTTTCCCCTTGTGTATGTTGAGGCCTACTAGTGCAGAGACTGCTGCCACACTGTCTGTCTTTATCTGCATTTGTTCGTGTGTATGGGGTAGGAGGGCTAAGTCATCTGCGAAGTCCAAATCGTCTAACTGATTCTAAGCTGTCCATTGTATTCCGTGTTTTCCCTCAGATGTCAAGGGCTTCATAATTCAATCGACCAGGAGAAGAAAGAGGAAGGGAGAGAGTGGACAGCCTGCAGCTCTTCTAGAGTTACTGCCGGTCCCAAGACCGGGTAAAGGAGGAGGGTTGGGCATGGGGTTAACGACCCCATCCCGTAGAAAAATAACTCGCTAAAAAACGCTAACCAGAAAAAATAAATTTTATTTGCCTTGCAATCATAAATTAATATGATTAGTATAAGGGTCATTATGTTTATAATGGTCAGTTCAAATAGCCATGCGTCTTCAATCATTTCTAAACTAAACTACAAAAAACTCCATTCTCATGTTATCAGAGATCACTTTACAATTTTGTAAGATTCATTTCATTCAGCTTTATATTAGCATATATAAAACAGATTTTTTTCCAAACAGTTGAAATAAATTATTTCTTTATATGTATTTTAATCAAACACTAGAAGGGTGTAGGCTATATGAACCGTTTTTGTGATAAATTCACATAAATCAAAAAATTTCTTTAGAAAAGGAATTCCTTTACAACAAGTTTATCTTCAAAGCTGTACAGTCGTATATATATATATATATATATATATATATATATATATATATATATATATATATATATATATCATCAGTTTGTACATTTGACAAATTATCAGTCAGTGAACGGCCATAGGTCTGTTAGATTTAGGTTAGTTGTTATGTGAAATTCGATTACATCATTATAATATTTAGATTTATAGAGAACAACGTGAACGAGAGACAACCTTCAAAAATTTAATCTGGCGTTCAAAACAACCACTTATTGTAGATCTTTATATATGCTAAAGAAACTGTGTAGAGAGATATATTAGAATGAGATTTAGAGCGGAAAATTTCCGTACAAATCACTAGATCCATTGTTTTATGTGGTTACTATAGATTATTATAGGTTACTAAAACTGACCGATTTGTTATGCGTTTACCAGTTCACCTCTTGTTGCTGAGCTATGCATGAGGGTCGTTTGTCGAAGCCGAGGTTTCGTCGTGTAGAAAAGCACCTACCATCGTGGCTTAGCGGGGTAAATGTTACTTAATTACGTCGTCAGTTCTATAACGTGTAACAGACACTGGATATTTAGCTTCCGATTTATCATTTGAAATCATTTACTGATTCTAATCAATGATACCAAGAAGTGTACACTCTAACTTACATTACATTCCAAAAGCATTGACCATCAACAATTTGATACCTGAGTTATGCGCGCAAAAATAATTTGTTAAATCCAAGTCTTTACATTAGTCTGAGTTTTTATTTTTGTTCTGTTTGTTTAGTTGTTCCTTTTTTTTCGTCCTCACTTCTAGGTTTACAAATGATTTTAATTTAATATAATTTACTTTCGTTACTATTAGTAGTATTATAAGGATTATTTCTACTTCCATTTCTCGGCCACTGTTCATTCATCTTCGCTGCAGCTTGATGATACACTTACAATTTTCACCTAGTTTATTAAATACATCTCATAAATTTCCTCCTTGAGAAGTTATTTATTCATTTAAAAACATAATAGGATTTCACACAAAAACTAGTAAAACTCCGACAGGCTTATAGTTTAGTAGTTGATATCACGAAATGATCTCAGTTAAGCAGTCAGTGTAAACCAGGAAGCACTGGACAACTGTTTCATTCTAGCATTGAAATCCTCAGCAGTACACTTTAATGAACCCACTGAGAACCAAACTCACTACCCTCGGATCCTAAGATGAGAACTTAACTTTTATACTAATGAGCTGAAATCTAGTTGTGTACATATTTAACATTAGTCTGTTCAGTAATATCGTCCAAACATCTTCCAAGATACTCCTTAGATAATTATCTTACACTTAATGTACTTGAACTTCAGTGGTTACAGCTTCTCACTGGAACTCTATAAGATCTGTTCAATGTTTTCTGGTTTTCAATGTTTGTTTCATTAAGATCATTTTGTGATGTTAACTATGAAACTGAAAAAAACTGCTACTGTCCCCTATCAACACATAATTGTTTATTGACCTTTAATTTATCACATATATGTACTGTCGTACTGCTTTGAAAATGAACTCCTTTCATCAAATAATTAGTTTTTCTAAATAATTTATATCAACTGAAAAAATATATTTAATTCTTAAAAAACATTCAACAGAACAAATATATCAGTCCAAGAAGGGTAATAAACGATGTTTCCTTCTTTAATTTGTGAATGATACCGAAATAGGTTAAATTTCTGGTCATCATGATGAACTCAAAAACAAAGTCTAAAAATTTTAGTTTCAAAACCTAATAAGTCAGACAGTTGTCCTGAAAATGATTTTTTCGAGTATTGAGCCAACGCTTTATTGAGTAAGATGGATCTAGAACAAAGCGACTGTTCAATATTCTTGGATGAACAAGAGCTCTTTATCCGGTATCAATTTGTAGCACAAAGTACTTTCAACATTTCAACTTACAAGCAAAAGTGTGTAAACTATCTGAACGATCAAGTGTAATACTGGAAGAATGTGAAAATAAATAGTTCGATGTTTTAATTGATTTACTGGACTGTGAGATCAAGATGTACCTAAATTAATGGTTGCTCTGGTTGTTAGAAGGGGGCATCAGCCTCGTGACTTTCCAAGGAACTCGGCTTTCACCATGAGACGTCATAACTCATCTAAATGAAGACCTAACTCCCAAGAAAGAGTTTAAATGGCTTGAATTGTTTTTTAGCGCGTTAGTTTTCTACGGGATGGAGTCGCTAACCCCATGCCTAACCCTCATCCTTTATCTGGGCTTCGTACCGGCAGTAGACCCAGAGGGGCTCCAGGCAGATGGGTGGATGTTTAATATTCATCTCAAAACGTACATAACATTGAATATATGTTAAGAACTACTCTATAACTTTGTCACAATTTTTATCTAAGCTCGTAAGAAAAAAACACACTTAGGGCTCAATAATCATCATGGTCGAAATTGAATTAGTAGATTCTAACTGTTGGCTGGGGCAACTTTGAAAAGTGTTTGAGGATAGATGTTAAAAATTATTAGGTTTTCATTATTCTTCTTCATACGGAATGACTTTTTAATTTATAAGTTATACTTATGTACCAAGTATCTGTAGTTATTAACATGTATATTAGGTTGTCATAGCCTTTTCACCATAACTTAAATAAATTTGCGAGTCTTGACACTTCGTTTACTATATAAGTATTTCTATGTTCTGTAATATAACCAAATACTCACTGTTAAATGTTCCCTTAGTAATCCCAAAAGTCAGTGTTTACGGAGAAATATAACTGCAAAATATTATGTTGAATTCTTGTTTCTTTTATTAAGAAGAAATTTTGTTGAGATGGTTGAATTCACAGTTGAGACTTCATGACAAACTGATATCAGCTGGAGACAACTATTGACAAATATAGAAAACTGAACAGATGTTTCCTTCTATTTCGACACTCTTTAGTAATGTTTACCCAAAATCCTAAATAAGATGAAGTACAAAACTTTTAGCGTAATAAGCTTAGATCTCTAAATCGGAATATAAAGGTTGAGATTCTCGCATTTTAGTCAGTTTTCCATGTATCATACTGTGGTGTGTACTAGTGATGTTGACAGATATAAGTAGTATGTATTACCAATCCAAAATGGAATGCCTGGCGGCAGACTGATAAGAAGATCGAAGAGAAGGGAATGAGAATACAGAATGATCGATATGGAAACGAAGGAACGACAAAATCTGAGACGATTAATTGACATCTTGCAAATAAAATATTACTGTATAGTTCTCAACTTTTACCAAGAGATTCTGTCATTTTGTATTCAAACATGTTTGATTGTCCTCACGTGTGTTCCTATTCACTACATTACTATTGGTTAAACGTTGACAACCATATTTTCATGTTGGAAATGTTTAAATTTATAATAAAACTAATCATTAGTTAGAGTATAGTTTCAGACAACAAAAAAGTTGATTTAAACAGGAAATATATAGATGTAAGCCTATTATCATACTTCAGACAAAACAATGAACAAACCTAATTTTTCGACAGGAAATACGTTATTGTATGAAATTGCATATTCAGTTTTATAATTTTCATGCATTTTCAAACCAAATGGTAACTATAGCATTTTTTGACAATAATGATCAAATATTTCCGTGTTCCTATTTGGTAAATTTTCAACAACAACAAAAGACACAAGATGTCGAATGTGTTATAAATTTCTACGTTTATCAGAATAATCTCATTTTGTTTTTGACGAACTGTTAAGATGGTTCTCAATTTCGTAAATTAACTCTTTAGGCTGAACAATAAACTATTTTATCTGTTTGGTACTGTTTACATAGATGATGTAATACAATTCAGATATACTGGATAGATAACGCATTTTATAGGTATGGTAATTCAAAATACAAATCCTCCCGGAAGATTTATTGATAAAGACTAAATAAGATTGACTTGGATTGACGTTTGAATTTTTCACAGTAACGAAATGGCGAGTATTTACATCGTTATGATAAAGGATATAAATATAGTATAAACATAATACTCGTTTTACAATTGAGTGTTTACATGAACCTATTAGCGCAGTTAATAATCAGTTGGCGTTGAAAAAGAATAGTACCGAGTTCGAGTCCCAGTGTGAACATCAACACTGATATATAGGTATAACTAGTTAACGAGTCTCAAATCGGACAAGACGTGCTTCTTGAATTCCACTGCTAGTTACAGTTCATTCATTCAGGAAAAAATACTTGGTAGGCAAATGATTCTCATGAATTTTTACATCTCTATAACTAATAGATTGTCACATTACAAATAATTACAAATTTCGTATATGTGATTTACACAATATCGTTAAGCATTTTTCACACAGTATGCATTTAATTACCTTATTTTCTTTTTTATTCTACTTGCATCAACTTCTAAAAATATTACAGGAGAAGATCATAGAACAATTGAACATTTTGATCAAGTTTATCCAATCGATGTACACAATTACACTAAATATACGACTGGTAGAAAACGTCCTTATCATGAACAATTTTCTCCATATGATCAACATCGAATCGCCTATGAAGATGAAGTTATCAAACGTCCATGGAGTCAAACACATAAAACAGATAGATATTTAACTCCACACAGAGGTGATTCATTGAGAAAAGCTTTAAGTTTAGATAAACCATCATATATACCAACTCCATTGCATAAACCATCTTCATCACAACAATATTATCATTCATCTCCTGAACAATTAAAACATCCTGAAGAAAGTTTAGAATCGAAATTTACACGTCAACAACACTTTAAATATCATATTCCATATTATTCTTCATCATTTGACTATCCATCATTGTCAAGTAGTAAAACAAGACCATTAATTCATCCAGGTTATATTCAAACTTATAATTTTTTCTCTCCAATTGAAGAAAAAGGTGATTTTGAATCTGAAACAAAAGGTCATCCATTAATGAGTAGATTTAATGAGGATAAAGATGATATATGTGAAAAAAATGAAAAAGTAAGTAATTCATTCCAGTTAGAGAGTAGAAAACACATTTGTTTCATATTCTTTTTAGATATGTCTATTATTTATAATATTCGGTCCATATATATATATATATATATATATATATATATATATATATATATATATATATATATATATATATATATGAATAGTTTCATAATGTAATCACAGTTTACAATTACTTAATTGACTAATCAGAAACAGTTGAATAATTGAATGGTTTGTAGGCATAAGTCTATTTACTAATACAAAAAATTGATTGGAGTTTTAAAAGTCTAATGATATTATATTCTATTTACAACATGTAAGTCTTAGATTTGTTCTATTGTAGAATGATGCCTGTATTCTGTTGAGTAATGTACAGTTAAGACGAAACTGATGTTCATTACTCATTGATATTTTTTTAGAAATGATTTTCCAGTTAATAAGAATCTGTAATTAAAGCAGTAACCAAAGCATTTTGAAAGTAAATCTAAAACTGTGCTAAGAAAAATACAGAATTGATTAGTTTCTTGTAGTATTTATTAGATCATTTCAACTAGTGATTAAAATCACTTTGTAATTATGGTATGTGTTGTTGTATAAGCTAAATAACTCTTCAGTAACTTCGTTAATCTGATATAGACAAAGAATTTAGTCCACTAATTAGTCAATAAATATCTAGTTTACCATCAGACCATTTCATTGGAAAGGACTACTCTTATATGTTGAAGTGACTCAATTATCCTCTTACATCTTTCTTATTTCATTATTGATTATATGAAATAAGACCTACGTATATCAATCAACATTATCGTAATCATTTACTGAAATTTCACCTTACTGTTAGCTATCCATTTAGAAACTATGTTACTAACTGGATCATTTACTTAAAATTCATAATTTTTTCATACAAGTTGCATTCAATATGATGATTCTGTATGATCTCAAGAAATATTTGCTCGGTTTTAGACAGTCAGAAATAGCTTGATGAAAATGGTTTTTTTAAATAAAACATGTACTGAAAGACGATTAAAACTATTTGTAAATTCATCACACATAATTCAGTCTCCTTGTGATTTCAAAATTTATGTGAAGGACTTCATCCATATCTCAGAAAAGCATGCCAGTTATTCATTCTGTTTCGATACTCCATCATGCATTGTACGTCAGTCAGTCTTCACCATCCCACCTCTTACATTCCTGAATAGTGCTGTTGTTATCAAGATTTCCGGGAATATTCTCTTTTAAAATTTATGTCACTGTCCTGCTGATTTCGCCTATTTCAGATGTAGCAGGTGTACTGGTTACTTTTATTTATATAATCAACTTACTTACTTACTTACGCCTGTTACTCCCAATGGAGCATAGGTCGCCGACCAGCATTCTCCAACCCACTCTGTCCTGGGCCTTTTTTTTCTAGTTCCATCCAATTCCTATTCATTTTTCTCATGTCTATTTCCATTTCTCGGCGTAATGTGTTCTTTGGCCTTCCTCTTTTCCCTTGGCCTTGAGGATTTCATGTGAGGGCTTGCCTTGTGACGCAGTTGGGTGCTTTCCTCAATGTGTGTCCTATCCACTTCCAGCACTTCTTCCTGATTTCTTCGTCCACTGAGATCTGGTTTGACCTCTCCCACAGTACGTTGTTGCTAATAGTGTCCGGCCAATGTATCCGAAGTATTTTGCGTAGACAACTGTTAATAAACACCTGTAATTTCTGGATGATGGCTTTCGTAGTTCTCCAGGTTTCTGCCCCAATTTATATAATCAAGTTCATTACTAAAAACAACAGTTGTAAAAAGGTCGACTTTGAAAGAATAAAAACGATATCAGATATGATAAACTTTTTAAGTAAACATAGTGGGTAGTGATGTATAACATTATTGCGTTTATCTTGATATTATTTTGGTCGTATTTCCTCACTATAATAGCATGAAATGGATTTTCAAAACAGTCACTTGTTGGAAAAATTAATTATTAATATATTTCCATCGAAATTAAGAAGTATAAGACAGATTATTGGGATTCTTGTTCATTAGATCATTATTACTATTATTGTTATTACTGCCACTGCTACTACGACTGTAGCATCATGACTACTTTGATAAAAAACAACCTATTATCATTTTATGCAAAAATGAAGGGTATGGCATGGTGAACTGACGAGTCCACCGCGGTGACGAAACTATTCATATATATATATATATTCATTTTGAAACTTATCAAATTCAGCTTACGAAGTTTGGTCATATTTTAATTCTAGTTACCTGAATTTTCAGAAGAATGGTATGTATTTCCATTGCTCTTATTGAGTTATTCAATAATTCCCAATATAATAATATGAGATAGCCAAACGTAATCAACAGGAAATTCTAAACTAACGGTTTCTTTCGTAGGCGGCACTCATGAGTCAGTGAAGTAAGGCTTCTTGTGGAATTTGAGCCTGTTTCAGTAATCATTGAGCCATTCGGATCATGAATAATCTTCTTTTGAGCTTTGTTTATTGAATTACTGTTGTGAAAAATCTTATTTATGAGAACTTTTAACATAAAACGTAGCTTCAGAGTTTTTCTGGTGACAGTCTTTAGATATAAAAAGTGGACCAGTAAGTATATGAAGTCGGTAAGACTTATAGTCTCATTTTAAAAAAAACATGACACTGTTTAGTGCTCATTGACCAAATAGTTCATTATTGAATATTTTTATTCTATCATTCATTTAATTGCAACTCATATTATTCTCGTGTATATATCCATATATTACAGATTTATCCTATGCAAATCAAAGACGATCATGGGCTTGCAGCACATAAACAAAAGTCTGCATCACATGTTACTACTGATATTACTGGTGATACAAGTAATCATAGTAGTCAAAAAAAGATTTATCAATCACCATTAAAGAAAACAATTTCACCTAGTGCGTCAACAGATGATATTATACCATATGATAGAAAATCTTTTATATCACATAAAGAAGTTCGAATTAATGAATCACAAACTCATGAACCAACTGGGATTAAAAAATCAGTGACATTATCAAATGATATTAATATTAAACAATCACCACAAACTACAACACGACATACTACAACTATGTCATCGAGTGGAATTTTAAAAGTGTCTGTACATTTAGGTGAAAGTGAAATACAAGAATTTGCTGAATACTGGGACCATAGTATATTTTCAGGTGCAAGAATCACTGCAGTTTGTTTAGCTGGAGTAGCTTCTGTTTGCTTAGTTTGTTCTGTATGTGCCAGCACATGGTTATATCAGGGATATGGTAAGTGATAATATAATATTAATCATATTGTTTATTAATGAGTAAATTAATTAAAGGACATTTGTATGGAAATTGTATTCAGTACACATTCAAGTGTTAAATTATTCTGCATACTTTAAGAAAGTTGACATTATAAATTGATTTTTACTACACAACGAAAGGTAATCTGGAAGTACTGAAAATCTTCCAAGTAGTGTTCAACATGGATCGCTAAAGGAGCTGAACTCAAGAACATTTATACATACCTATACATCACGAATACTAATGGTGAAAACAAACTTTGTTACTATTATACCCTATGACTGACCAATACGCGTAGAAGACCTTAAGTAATCGCTGAGAATCAAGGATAAGGAAGACTGATACTCCATACTTGACGGTAGGCCCATTACCAGCTAACTCAAAACGAAGAGGAAAAATACAAGACCAATAGTCACCAAGCCAAGATTATCATTATATCTCAGACATCCGTATGTATAAATACAAGACCAGACGACTCATCAGACCATTGGAGTAACAGTATTAACACGGAGCAACAACATTATTGGTGGAAAAAACGGAGTACTGAGTATACAAATAATCGCTTCTAGTTTATGAGTGGAAAATGCTATATCAACAGTTTACTTTCCATATAAAAGCTTGGAACTAGGGTAACACGAAAAGGATAAGACCAAAATACTCGATACACATCCAGTCAATATATATACATATATAATCGTAGAAAAGTAGCTTCAAAAGATTTTATCTCTTAGAACAGATATAACTGTTAGGAGTTAGCCATTTAACACTGAAGAATTTTTATAATCTATAAAGCCCGTACATCCACTTTCTAATAGTTTAACACTCCTCAGCAATGAACACTCATAAAACCCGCCTAACATTGAAATCGTCTGAAACAAAGTTATTTCTTCATTTTTGTATGGGTTGCTTGAATCTTCTCATTGATTTTTAGAACTGTAATTAATTAGTATCTTATTGGCATATGTGCACCCTGTGAAGACTGCCTCAATATAGCTAAGTGAATAACGCGATGGTGTTTGAAGCGAACGGTACTTGGTTCGAGTCCCTGAGTGGACATCAACTCTAATGCAGACCGAATAGGATGAGACACGAATCTTCGATTTCACTGCTAGCCACTATTTCCTCAGCTTATAGAATTATTTATTGTTATTAAAATCTGACCTATCACCTTTTCGGAATGTATGAATTGTTGTTAGTAATGGAAGTCAGGAAGCACGTTACGTTTTGTTTAGGATTTGGTAGTTGGGTGTATTTTCATTTCAATATTAATGTTCACGCTAAGGCACGAACCCAGTACATTTTATTTCAAATGACCAACACACTATTTACTGAGCTACTTAATACAGGTAGCTACCAAACTGTTGAATGCTTATAATCATGATTATTAACCGTACATCATCTATTTTAAATTATTCAGTGTTATTGTGTATGATTATTACAAGAAAACTCTAAATACTTACACATTTATTGTTGACATAATCAAAGAGTTCAATTATACTCAATCTATTCAAATGTATCAACTATAACGATAATGAAGTAACTATTTCTCATACTCAAATGATGCATGCATGTAAAGTTGATCATTGCCAAGGATTATTATCAACTAGGAAACTATTGGTGATTCAAAGAGTACTGGATAACTTTTTCATTCTAGTATATCTTTTGTAAAATTTTGTAAAGGTTCGAACATATGACTCTCAAGCTTTATGATGGGCACAATATCTTTGGACTAATAAATACATGTCATTTTGAAGGTTATTTATCGATAGATATTATTTTCAGCTTGTTAGCAATGAATGTACATCTTTTCATGTAGATAGAGTTATAGTTGATCAAACTATTCAGTCGGAACAAATACAATACAATATAGCAATACTCCAATAATACATGAAAATCACATAAATTGAACTAATAAAAATGTATGATGTTTTTAAACTGAATTTGTAACTGGAGTAGGAAGTTTATGCGATTACCTATTAGACTACAAATAATGGTAGAACACACTATTAATCCTATGATCTGTCATTGAAATGAACAGATATTGAATAATTATTATACATTTACAGAGTAAATGGACTGTGATTAGAAGTGAAACTAAAGTTGAGCATTTTGTCTTATGTATGGTTAATCAAATAATTAGCTGAATGGATAACACATTGGCGTTTGAAGTCAAAAGTACTGCGCTAAAGTCTTGGTGTCAATATCAGTAGGGAGATGGAGGTGCATCAAGTTGACTCACCGCATATAAGATGCTAAATGAGTCCTGAATTCCACTATTGATGGTAATCCATCTCTTTTATAAAGCTTTTGATAAAATGATTATATATCGCGATAATCCGCACAGTATACACATATGCTAACAAAGGCTGATCAAAATTTTGTCAACGACGACATAATCCTTCAGCTTTTATTATATAAATTGTTATATCGTTTCTTTTGAAGACTATTCTAACTTCTTCATAAGTAATGAAATATCGGTTCCCTTTTATTCTCTTAAAAATCACATTTGGAAGATTTTTTAATATCAAAAAGTGAACTTTTATTGGTGCTTAATTATTTTCCATCCAATTTTATAACCTCAGTTGTTAAAGCTAATCTCAAACTCTTTTGATTCTTCATTGAATAACAAGCATCATTGTTAAACTGATTCGACATGGATTATTAAGCGATAATGAAAACGAAACTAGGTACAGTTCTTTTATATGGTTTATAATAAGTCCTCCAACTTTGAAATTATTGTATAATTGGTACAGAAATTCATTCATAAAGGTTTAAGTAAACTCGTTACATAGTTATTAACACTTTAATGTTGGTTTGATTAGTCAATTTTTAAGTGTAGCTGAGTATTGGTCGTCCAATCTATTTGGTTCACTTATAATCATCTTTTCCTGACGAAAAGATCACTCAATCGTGTTTAAATTCGAAATAATCAATTAATACTCAATTCACAACAAATACAATGGTACAGTTTCACTACATATGCCAGGGTACGGCCGAGGGTGGGGAGAGTCTGCTCTCTCTCTGGAAATGTTCTCACATAGCCACGCGTATACAGCCACTACCAGAGAAGTCCTACTCACTGCCTTCTCTCGGCATTACTGTTGTTTACGGAAGTGAGAGGACGAAAAGCCAATGTCTGGCGCTTTAACAGGGTTGGTGGACACAGTGGATCCACCTAGGGGACTTGGAAAACCCCGATTTTAAACCAATGGTGCACATGAGCTCCAGAATCCTAACTTAACAAATGGAGCACGAACCTACTGTTGGTCACCGGTTACCATGGCACTGCATCTCCTGACGTTGCTCTACTGCCTTGCGGATCAGACCTTTAGGTTGAACGCTCCGGGTGTGGGCCCCCAAGAAAATCCCCTGCTTTAGTTTGGGCACCCGGGCAGTATCACAGTCCACACACAAATCAAGTGACTAGTGTGGCGCATATGTATTCGGTGCCCCTTTGTACCAATATTTATATGCTAAAATAAATAAATAACACAAATAACGAAATATATATGTTGATCACATCATTAGTTAAAATCACATTGGTCTTTGTCACCTTTTATCCACGGTATCTGTTAATTTATCTTTATTTATAAAGCTCCCAATTTAACTATTTTTTATTCATTTCATTTATATTCATTTATTTTATTCCATTATATAATTAGATTAAATAATTGCTTGGTTTATCGCTTGACTGATTGATTGACGAACTAGTCGACTAATTAACTAACGGATCTAATAACTGATAAATTGATCAACTGATTGTTCGACTATTCGATAGATACATGATTGGTCTATGCATTTTGTCCGATAAGCAGAAATTCTGTCTGTATGATTTGTTTAATTTTACAAATCGAAAGATTCTTTCCTGTTTGTGATTTTATTGGTGTTTATTCAAATGATTTATTAAATACTATTTTTCTCCTCAATTAATATCACTTACAAAATCTTCATAAAACCTCCAGAACAAATTTATAATCATATGGCTTATTGTGACATGACTTCTCGAATTACTAGAAAGAGTTATGACCTGTAGATTTCAAGCCTGTCGGAAGTGATGTAGTTATCACCAATGTGTCATCACTCTATATTATAAGCAGATTGAAGTTGTAAATGTAGACTTTGAGGTTTCAGCTCAATAGTCCAGTAGTTAAGTACTCACCAAGGAATCTTCAAATTCAAAGTTTGATCCTTCGCATGAGTATGCACTAGGGTAGTGTCCTATATTAAGGATGTACTAGGTGTTTAGTGTTCCTTGCTTTTCAGTGGTATCCGAAATAAAATGACCTTCAAACAAACAAACAAAAACGGTTTTGAGTCATATAAACTAAAAACAGTTCAGATTTAACACTTTCTATCATCAAAGAAGTCTATTATCAACATATTTTGTAGGCAATAGCTAATAATGATTGTTTCAGTTAAACACAGTGAACTATTAAACAGCAAATGATATACAAAACAGAAACAGATTTTTTTATATCCATTCAAGTATATTCTTCTTAATTAATCAGCGATTTATGCTTGTTTGATATTGTTCACATTACCAATTCACCTCATACAATGACAATCATAGTTTAGATGAATGAAATTTTAATTAGTACAGTTTAAAACATCTACTAAAGTATAATACTGAATGATCTAGGTGTTCATCACCCTTCGATAATATTTCATAACCAAATAATCTGAACTAAATTCATTAGGATAATTGGTGATGGAAAATAATCTTTGTTGAAATATATACAGACTAGGTTCTCAGTTCCAAACAGCTGAATAAAATCAATGAAATCATTCATATCATTTTTAATTCTGTTGCGGTTGATCTAAATTAGAAATAAGAAGACCAATGAATTTAAAGGTTACATGTTTATAGTGAAACTTCAAGACTTTAATTTCAACACTTGTAAGACTTCTGCGTCGTTAATGTTAGGGATCTTAAAACAGAACAAATTATTTACAATTTTCGAGATAATGTCAGTCTTTGATGAAATGTAAACTATCTTCAGAGAAATTTAAATATTTCGTTCACAAATATATGCCGTAACAATCCCCATTATTCAATGCCTAATATTATATTAATATGAATATATTATAATGGTTATGTTTAATTTCATGAATGATAAGTCATTTTAGGATTCTTTTAGATACAGTTTAAATTAACCTGCTGAAGAGTCCCACAATAGGACGAAACGGCCGTCCAGTGCTTCCAGGTTTTCCATGGTGGTCTAGCTTCAATTGAATCACGATCTCAACTGTTTAATTGACTACACTCTCCACAAAACACCTTCTGATACTAATCAACATATGCTCACTAGTGACTGACTTCAAGATATATATCCTGGAGTTCTAGTGAGAATCAGTGACCAGCGGAGTTCAACCGGGTCAGTTGTGAGATAGTAACTCACTAATGACAATGGTGGATGTGTCGCTCAATTTCGTGGATTAGTTGAAGTTAGACATTAACACCATTGGATGCCATCACAATGGTTTAGTTGGTTAGGCGCTTGGCACGAGACTGATAGGTCCCGGGTTTGAATCGCGCGAGGCGTTGTCGTGGATACACACTGCTGAGGTGTCCCACGACAAGACGAAACGGCCTTTCAGTGCTTCTAGATTTTCCATGGTGGTCTAGCTTCAATTGATTTATGATCTCAACTGTTTAAAAATGTTATTTTTAAAGAGGTATATACCTTTTCACAGTTTTAAATAATTACAGATGAAGAGATGTATGATTAGACTGGATTTCTCATTTTTAGAAAATTTTACCTAACGCAATTGATTGTGGTAACTTGTTTGAATTGTGTAGCAACCATAAATTTTGTCTTTCAGAACTATTCAGTCTTAGCTACAACCAGAAGGGATAAAAATTTTAAGCAAATCTATACATGTCTCCTTACTAAAAGTTAGGTTACCTTTTTTCTACTTTTGTAAAACCCATACCTTTATCTTAGGATTTGAAAATATACTAAAGATGTTCTTCAAATTCTCTCTCTCTGTCTGATACTTCGTAATTCATTGGTTAATTGAAAGGATAACAATTTATAACTCCCATAATACTAATCATCGTTTGTTTAAAACATCTGCGTTCTAATAAGATTTTTCCCTTATCTATAATTGCTTAACTATACTAATATCATAGCTTGTTGTTATTAGATAGTTTGTGTTATTTTATATAACTAACTACCACTTAAGAAAATCTTGTCAACAATGCTTACCTTGGATGATAATGATGATGATGATGACTTGGATAACTGAAAAAGAATAATTACACTAAGGAAAACAAGTTAAGAATTGAAACTCTTTTTATCCAAAGCATCACTGAAGTTCACTACTGATGTAATATTCAGTGTTGGCCATAGTAAAAAAGAACAGTGTACAATATAGATGTTTTCAATTGTTATAAAGGGGTTATAAAATAAAATGAAATAGTCTTGTCTTGCAAACCCTGTTAATCATGTATCATTCAAATCAATTATGATATAATTTCTTATTGTTTATTTTTCTTAGCAAACAATATTACACATAGTGGATTTTGGAAACGTTGTAATTATTTCAATCAAACATGTGAAATCATGCTTCCTTTTATCACTAAACATGAAGGTAAGTTAGTCTTCATTTCTTACCATAAATTAGTTATTGACATCAAGTTTATTGGATTATACATATAAGAAGTGTGTGTTTTATACGATTGTTGACAGTTGAATAGAGGATTGAAGCAACGTGCAGAAGGTTCAGTTTAGTTATTTATACAAATTCATTTTTGATGTTTAGATATTCAGTTTGAAAACCGAATAACGATGATTTTTGATTTACAGTTAATGGTGGAGACCAAGAAGAAAGTTTTACGTTATTTGGGATTTGTTAACTAGATTTAATTCCAATTAACCGATGAAAATAAAGTATGCAAATATCAGTACATTTGAGAGATAATCATGGATCAGTTTTCGATATCAATTAGATCCTTATCTGTTGTCATTGTCTTCTTCTTTCAGTCAGTTATTCTCAAGTATAATATAGATATACTACAGAAGATTTGTAGCTCAGATGGATGCTTTTGGTATAGGTTTGTTCACTGAGTTGAATGGTTTAATCCTGAAGCTTTGGTTGTTCTCCAGAGAGAAGGTCATGTTGATGATGTTGTTCAGAAGAACAATGGAAATTCCATGAGGAAATTATCGAGCTTAAAGAACGAAATTCCATCAAAATAATACGGATATTTATAAGCATTGCTACTTACTTTGAAGAAGTGGCTTACGTCAAGTCACGATACGTCAAAAATACAATTTTTCTACTCATGGGGATATGCCAAAAATATATTTATTGTCATAACACTAACGTCTGTTAACTAGGTATGTCTATGAATTCAAGGAAATACTTAGTTTTGTATGTGAAAATCACATTGGTAATAATCTCAGCGATTGAAGTTTAACTAATTCCAACGTTCTGCCCAGAAACTTGTCTGAATTTCTTCAAGGTAATAATCAGTAGTTTACGAATTAAGCGTTTCAGTAAGAGACCGAAAATCACGGATTCTTTTCCTTGTGACGAGGTCATGGATCCCTTCTCCTGATGAGTCCCATACAAAAACGAAATAGTTGTCCAATGCTTCTTGTTTTTCAGCGGTGTCTAGCTGAAATTACTCCACGATTTAAGTGATCAAAGATATTATTTTAGTTGTAATCGCTGTCAGTAGAACTCACTTCGGTTAACCAGATGAAAATTTACTGAATATCTTAATTAGTGATGAACAGTTGTAGTCGTATTGAATATACATGAATGTATATCAGTGAAAAACCAACAAAACAAATATTGAATTGCATGGGGATCAGGTTTATTTTAGTTTTGTCTGAATGGGACAATGACGAACCCGCTACTTTATAGGTAGATGGTGGGAAGCAAATGTCAGGAATGTTGTTTGTTAGCATATCATAAAAAGATTTAATGAATGCCTTCTTGGAAGTTAGACTTTATTTTCAAATGACCAAATTAATCGCAATACGTCACTTTCCTCAAATCAAAATTGATACATGTTTACCGCAAGAAAATTCTACCATCAACACTAAATAACATAGGAAAAACGTCCGCCAATTGTGATATTAAATAAAACGAGTTCAAATCCCGTAAGGAGCACTAGATTTAACACATACCTAATGTATGGAACTAACCAGCGTCATTTCAATCTAAAACGTTTCAACAGATTATTCAATAAACATTCAGTCTCGGCGGGTGAGACTATAATTTATGTACGAACAAATCAGGTATAGTATAACAGGTCTCGGATTTTGGCGCAAAATCCACTCATGCAATTTGCTAAATAGAGTTTTGGCATTATAGCTGATGTCGATTCGTGATGAAAACCCTAAATCTAATTTCTAATCTTAATAATCAACTGTAAATCATAATTCTAATTTCTCACACTGGTTTATAACCTTCATTTGGTCTTAGTTATTAGGTGGACACTCTAAAGGTGACTTTAGCGTCGCTCAAAGGTCGTCCATAAATTATAGTCTCACCTCTCGGTGATAAAATTTTTTAGAACACTACACTACTCATTGGTCAGAAGTTCCCCTAGAAAAGCTTTTAAATAATACAATTGTGAAGTAAGTCTTAGTGTTAAAAATTATAATAAACATTCCAAAAGGCATAAGATTTTGAAAACATTTTTTTGCTTAGCTTCATGGAGTAAGTGGATGCTACAGTTTTTATCAGACACTAAAGTATTATTAAAACGTAGTTGAAGTACGAATGAAATATAGAATTATGCTTAATAGATTAACAAAATTTTTCAAATGACGGATATAATCCCCTCAGAATACGACCGAACAACTTCTCTTTCAATATTACATAACAAAACTGTTGACAGAATCAGTTATAATGATATCATTTTGAAGTTAACCTGGTAATTGTTGTATTTAGTATTAGTTCTTTGTGTAGGTTTATACTTCCTTGTTGTTAATATTCACAACTGCTGTTGGTCAATCTCTGTGTTGTTGCATGATGTCCATGACTGAATGTCATGATACTACAAGTTAAATATATCTTAAGAAAATGTCCATGTATGAAATTCAGGATGTAAATCTTATTCTATTTATACAGACATTACTGTTATGTTTCAAGTTGTAGATAGTGGATTTGGATTTCAATATGAACACTGACACTAGATTGTAGATAAATTTAGCTGACGAATCATAAATAAATAAAAAAGACTGTCGTGGATTCTACTGCTAACCACTACTCAAACTATGAAATGTTTTGTGCCAGCATGAAGTGTTCAGGAGCAAATAAAAGGTTAAATATCATATAATTTATAGTTATTGCTTCCTTGGAGAAAACTAGTGCTTCACCATTTAACGTATGCATTTAGAATAATGTTGCTTATAAATATCCGTATTATTTTGATGGAATTTCGTTCTTTAAGCTCGATAATTTCCTCATGGAATTTCCATTGTTCTTCTGAACAACATCATCAACATGACCTTCTCTCTGGAGAACAACCAAAGCTTCAGGATTAAACCATTCAACTCAGTGAACAAACCTATACCAAAAGCATCCATCTGAGCTACAAATCTTCTGTAGTATATCTATATTATACTTGAGAATAACTGACTGAAAGAAGAAGACAATGACAACAGATAAGGATCTAATTGATATCGAAAACTGATCCATGATTATCTCTCAAATGTACTGATATTTGCATACTTTATTTTCATTGATTCATTATCAAACTTTAAGTAAAATTAATTAAGTAGTATATGACATTCATTAAAAATAAATAACATAACAGAAATATCGTATTTTATAATGCCATAATCAATAAAGATATAACTAATTTACTGAATTGAATAATTCATTTTCATTAGTTAAGTGATTTATACAATTACTATGAAGTTATTACAATGAAAATAGATTCTTATTATATAATTTTGTAATTAAATTACTTGGGAATAGTTTGTTTTTAACAGAATGTAGTTCCGGTAATTATTATTTTCTATAATTACACTTGTATTTTACATTGTTATTAATCAAATACTGTAAATATATGTATGTTATCAATGATAAGGCATAGAAAATAGTTCATTTTAACTACTGATTCAGAATACCTGAAAAGTGGTAAACAATAAACTATAAGTACAGGGTTGTGGAGATTATTAAGTTATTGATTCAGATCTTGAACCGATTAATGTTAGGTCACCATTGAAAACCTGGAAGCACTGGACGGTCAGTTCGTCCTATTGTGGGACTCCTTAGCAGTGCCCATCCGCGATCCCGCTCGCGAGATTCGACCCAAGAACCCATCAGTCTCGCTCGTGAACACTGAAATACTAGACCACTGAGTCGGCACCCAACGATGTTAGTGTCTAATTCCAACCACTCCACGAAATTGCACCAACGTAAAAACATTGTCTTCAGTGAGCTGATATCCCACAACAGACCTAGTTGAACTCCACTGGTTACGGCTTCTCACTAGAATATTAACACCGTTGGATGCCGGCTCAGTGGTTTAATGGTTAAGCGCTCTCGCGCGAGAGTGATAAGTCCTGGATTCGAATCCCATGGGGGACGGGATCGTCGACGCGTACCACTGAGGAGTCCCACACTAGAAGGAAACGGACGTCCAGTGCTTCCAGGTTTTCCATGGTGGTCTAGCTTCAATTGACTCGTGGTATCAACTAATAAAATCACTATAATATCCACAAAACCCCTTCTCATATATACATATATCACTTCGGTTGGGCAAACGTCAATAATCACTGTGACTGAAATTATTTACGTTTCTTTATTTAAATAAAAGTAGCTTTTACAATACAAATCAAACTTAATAAGAATTTATAAAGATGTTTTCAATTGACTCATGATTTCAACACTTAATTTCATTGAGTGTAACAATGAACAGTTAGTGGAGTTTTCGTCAGTTAAAAGAAAAAGACCTGCAATGGAATATTTGATTCAGATCTAGACCTTATTCATTATGACTATATTTAAGTTCAGATAGTTTGATGCGTTTCTTGTCGATTACCTCAAACCATCATCTTATCTCAACATATTGCACGTAATGTCGTGTCACCTAGACTAATGGCCACATTGCAAATTGGTCAATAGGATTGGATTTGCACTGAGAAAGACCTGACATACATGACATTGATCACCATCCAGTGATCAATCGATTGTAATGGTTTAACCTTCGTTTATTCTTTTCATCATTTTCTAACAAGGTTTATTCTTAAAACTGATGGGAAAATAACCTCTTTGAAGATCAAAACCTGGAATCCATGAAGATACAGTCAAACATACAGTTACTGCGCATATTTGGCAGTGTTAATTCATACTATCAGGGATTAAATAATTGAATACTGTGAGCATACTATTGAACAGCCAAACTAAGTTAGGTTAATGACCAGACAAGGCGGTTAAATGAAGTATGTTATTTTGCGATGCATGTCAGCAGGATCTCTAAGCAACTTCACAAAAATTAATTTCACATTTCACTAAATTCTTCATTGTTCAGACAAATATTTGTGGATGTTAATTTGAAGACTATTAAAAGAGTGATTAATGCTATACGAGATGACTTCAACCAATAAATGCAACTACTGAGGCAACCTCAACGTGGAAGTTTGAACCTATCTGAAGAAGATTTTTTGTAACATACACTTGAATATGGCAGAAATACTCATACTGAAAGATAAGATTTGTGTTATACTGCCAAGTAATTAATTATTACGAATATCTCGGTCTTGACTCAAATAGTTTAATCGTAATATTACTGACTATGACGATTAGTAAGACTGGTTCTATTTTTATGACTAGTAGGAATTCTCGCTAAAACTCTTCATACATCATATTGATCATCGAAGATTCTTGAATAGGTTCTTGTAAACTACTGATATTACTTACGTATGATAAAATTCAATGTGTATTCTGAATAGCATTTTATACTGAACCTACATTCACTTTGTTTATACATGCAAAAAAAAGTGTTTTATTCACTCAATTCTAGTAAATTTCACTGAATATTGAAAAATGTTTACATTTTTCCTCACTTGAAAATTATTTTAGGCTGGCAAGACGGTGCATTCTTTATACTTGTATTGGCTATATTATTAGGATTTTTAGGATTGAGTCTTTCAGTGGCTGGCCACTTAGTTTATGCTCTTCCGAAAAGATTATATTATTTTCATTCAGGCGGTGAGGCACATGTCGTTGCAGGTAAGTCAAATTTTAAAAATAAAGAAATGGTATGTGTATTCGGGTGTTTTTTAAACTTACAAACAATACAATCAAAACAAAAATCAATTAAGCTTCACTTCATGACGCAAGCTAGTGGCTATCTGGACTCAGTAGCTAAGTGGACGACACGACGGAGTTTGAAGTAAACGGTATTCTATCCGAGTTCTGGGATAAACATTAACACTTTGATGTAGATACATCCAGCCGAGGAGTCCCAAATAGAACGAAACGCGCGTCCTGAATTCCGCTTCTATCCACCATCCATCTGTGCTCATAATGCTTGGATGTATATAATATGTACGTAATACAACTTAAAAACAATGTGTAATGTTAATGTCGTTAAACTACCACTTTTGTGTAACAGTGTATAATTGTACACAGTTGGTAAAACTCGACTAGGTAAAGTGATGTTTAAGTCTATAATCTATTGTTTACCGACAAATAAAAGTAAGGAATAAAGGTCAACAGATGAACTGATAAGTAATCTTAATATACTGTTGTATGCATTTGGTTTACATTTTACAGGATGAATTAAAGAAAAGAAGCATTACAATCTATGAAATTAGTAGTTTACTTGCAGCCATTAATAATACTAATTCCATGAAACTGAATAGTGAATTCACCATAATTTTTATGGTTTATATATTCTTAAACTATCCCTTTAATAACTCGAAAATTCATTTTATCTCCTTATTCTTTTATATAGTCACGTAATAAGTCCATTCACTTAAGTTTAATGGTCTATTTCTTAAACAAAATTTGTAGTTGTACTGAAAATAGCTTCTCAATGAGAAATCACATGTTAAGTTTCTGGGTATAAAAGTTAATTAACAACTATAATCTTCTTACTAACCGCGAAAAATTCAAGTCACTATTTAAATGTTTTGTAAATATCTTAATAGTTAATGCTGAATGGTTAAAGATAGTCATAAATAAATGTAGAATGTGGCATAAATACTTAATGAACCTGATAAGTCTTTCGGATTGAACGCTATATTCGTTTCCTAAGCTATTCTGTAACCCCCAAGCTAGAACTGTACAGCGACCTGAACACGAGAAAGAAAACGCATAGTATGCGAGAAGTACTTTACTCCAAGGTTCATTTTTGTACAGAAAAACACGGGTGTTTATAGATGTTAACAATTGTTAAATGAACATCATATTTCGGCCAATCCGCTAAAAGACATTATTATGCTACTGACCAATAGTAGCACGCCACGTTGACATTTTAGGATGCTCCATCATCCTCTGATTGGCTAGGACTCTTCGGCTTCGTTGCAGTTCTCGGAAAGCCGACTCAACAGAACCAAGATATTAATTACTGTCAGTACAACAAGAAAAATTTTAAAGTAACATCACTAACAGTAAACAAAAACTAAACACAGAGAAAACGAACTTTTCACAAGGGAATGAAACACATATATGCTATAACAGTAATAGTCAGAATCTAAGAATAAGTGAAGAAAATATGAATTTATGTCATTACTACTAAATCATTGAACCATCGAATCATTTCATCTATGATCTTCAACTATTGATCATCACTTTTGTATAAACCTTAATAGTATTATTTTACCCCTACCAGTTATAGATAATACATCATAAGATGTTACCTCATATAAATATCACAATCATTGATTTGTATTATTACTTAAAAGGTTTGAATAATTTTGCATAATTTTTTCTGGTTAGCGTTTTTTTAGCGAGTTAGTTTTCTACGGGATGGGGACGCTAACCTCATGCCCAACCCTCTTCCTTTATCCGGGCTTGGGACCGGCAGTAGACCCCGGAGGGACTTCAGGCGAAGTTGATTTGTATTATGAATGTAGTCTAATAAACTTTATAACAAGTTATAATCATCAAATAATATTCATTAACTTTATTAGTTCCATCTGCATAGATCCTAGAAAACAAACAATCTCACTAAACAAACACCATTACGGTTCCAATAATAAAAAGAAACAAAAATTTTTTTCAAATGAACAAACAGATTTATTCGTTAATAAATGATGGGAGGAAAAATTGCAAATCAAATATTTGCTTTGTTATTTATCATGGTCTTTCTTGTTGTTGTGATATTGTTATATTTACATTGTCGTTAATCAGTGTATGTTGTTGTTTTTCTTTCTTACTTCATATTTAATATTACTGTCTATTTTTCTTTTTTTTTCTATTTTCTTTTAGCATTTGTTACTGCCTTATCAGTGCTTATTTATCACATCACTATAAAATTACATTTACGAACAGAAGGTCCTGTAAATTTTGGTGAAGCATATGGTATTTCATGGTTTGCATGTTTTCTACATATAATGGCAGCAATTTTATTGCTTTTAGATGAAATTATTAATGAATTAGTGAATTTAGCTCGTCGAGTACATTGTGTACGTACTTGTTTAAAATGTATTATACATACATATAGTAAAACTGTTCAGAAAAAGCGTCAATTATTTACTCATTATAATATAAAATTTTACAATGATAAATAAACACTTTTTTAAAAATAAAAACAAAAAATTCAATGAAAAAGAAATTATTATTGATATACATCATTTAGAGAACTTATTCATATTGTTTTGTGTCTTTCTTGTATACTTATTATTATTATTAATATGCATTGAATATTCTGAAATATTGATTCTTTCGACTTTAATTGGCTCAACATTCAGTAGAAAAAGAAATAATACTAGAGGAATTCTTTTCATTATATAAGGGAACTTCAAAGATTAGTTAATATAAATACACAAATTATCATTTTCAGTTAATCATTCTATGACAGTATTGAAGATCATAAATAAATGCACAAGATTACACAAGCCATAAATAATGACAAAAAGTCAAGTACATAATAATATTTTCAGAAATACCTTGAAAATGTAATTATTTTACTAGTTATTTTGAGCTACTTAATTATTTATAAGTAGCTAATGTTTTTCTTAAAATATTTGTGGATATTATTATATTAAAAAAACATTTCCATTGTATATCAATTCACTAGAAAATGCCGGAACATTTCATGCAATCTGACAAAAACGTTTTTCTACTTCCTGAACATAAGTGGTTTGTTTTTTCTTCCGATTTCTATGCATATATATGTGATCTTATGTTTAGGTTTTTGAAATAATAACCATTTAGAACTGATTGATATTAAGTACGTTGTAATTTATCCTTTTTTAGCAGGGTGGGGATGGGGAATTTATCTACTTTTGTTTCTGTTTTAATTTATAACCTTTATTTAAAAAGAAAACAATTTGTGAAATACAATTAGAAATAAACAAATATGATTGTAATTGGCTCCATAAGAAATTATAATATGAATGAAATTTAATAAATTATATTATAAATGTTGTTTTTAATTCACTTGTAAGTAAGTAATTTGAGCTTTTGACTTGTAATGAAGTGAGAATCTGAATTGAACTATAAATTAAGTGAAGTTTGCAAAAGGATTCTGACCTTATGGTAAAATCGCAAACATACAAAAGTTGATTTCTTCTTTCTCTCTAAAATAAGAAACATTACACCTCAAATATTATTAAATGACAAAATGCATAGCTTTTATTGAAGCTTAAATACATTTTGGTTTATGATAATATTCACAGAATTCAGTAAATATGTTTTTGATATTAATGTGTACATATCAATTATTATCAGTGATAAAAGTTAGGACTATATTGTTAATTTCACTCTACTTATGCTAAACTAATTGTTTGACGGTAAGCACAATGATTTAGTCAAAATGTTTCAAATTCCAAATTTTTAATCTATTTCCTTTGACTAAGTGAACAGATGTAGATTCCACAAACTGATATATAACGGAATATGCTTAACGAAATGAATGAAAAATGTAATACATTAAGTTTCTTCTTTTCTCAGTACACAAATATTCTATTGAGTAGCAAGCATATATCAAAAGATAATATGATGCCGATGTGTAGCAAGTAAAGCAGTATTTAATATGATACAGCTTGTTGTATGTATTTTTTTAGCTAACCTAAAATTGCAACAGAAGCACTGTTTATCGCTGAAGATAACTTGTTTAACAATATGATTAAAAGATCATGCAGCAACATAAACGGAAATCTTCAGTGGATAAATTATAACTATATCGGCAAATTACTTTACGAAATCAACATTCAACTAACTCAATCTTGGTCATAATGATAATTCACTCTTATTTCTTTACTCCTTCAAATATTCAAAAGTATCGGTCACCTCTGCATACCTCAAATATAACAGAAGCAGTTAAATATACGGAAAAAAGTATTAGTAAAATGATAAGCAAAACACTGACTCCTGCTAAAAATAGTTATTATCTTAGTTCTTAAATATCATTTGAATAATACTATGGGCGTATATATATATAATGAATATCAGACACCAAGTTTTCTTCTGACCATAATTGAATTTTCTCAAAATATCTATAAATACCTATCACACGTGCCGAAGAATTTAGTATGGTAATTGGAAGTAGTTGAATACGGTATGCTAACTAACAATACCCGGGACTATCCGTTTCATACACTTGCGTAAGCATGGTCTATTTCGGTATTGGTACACTTTCCTTTGCTACCATAATAAAAGACCTAATCCCAGAATTGTAGATGTCATGATATGATTACCTAATCTATAAAATCTATAAGTCAAATCATGGTCTACACTGACTTGTCCTATCGTGATGATCAGTAATACAACATCTAGATTTTCTGAAGAGCGCGTTTGTGGGACGTAAAGTATATCTAATGCGTCGAAGGGTCGATCATGACAATAATAACAATAAAAACCATAAGCATGAACATAAACAGATTTCGGATATCAAAGTAAATAGAAAGAAACGAAAATAAACAAGAAAACTTTCAAAGGCTAAACATGGTGTTAAGTCTTACTGATTTGGACGCTATATTCGTTCCTAAGCTATTCTGATAACCCACACGCTAGAACTATACAGCGACCTGAACACCAGAAAGAAGACGCAAAGTATGAAAGAAACACTTTACTCCAAGGTTCGTTTTTGTACAGAAAACGGGTATTTATAGATGTTAGCGTTTGTTAAATCAACATCATATTTCGACCAATCCGTTAACGACATATTATGCTACTGACCAATAGTAGCACGCCACGTTGGAATTCTAAAATGCTCCATCATCCTCTGATTGGCTAGGACTCTTCGACTCCTTTAGGGCCTCTGGAGGCTCCGTTGCAGTTCTCAGAAAGCCGACTCAACACATGGCTTTTCAGTTAGTTAGATAGATGATGGACCTTGTTTGTGAAATTCATTATAAAACATATTGATATACATTAGGTGACACAATCCACTTTCGGAAGAAACATCATCAAGGAGACTTATGAACCAGGCTGAAGTTTCACTGAGCAGAGGTTGGCTGGTAGTCTGTTCCACATGGTTGAGAAACTAATAACGAAAAAATTCTAGCGTACGTAAGTGTAAGTTTTCGTAATCGCTGGAATATTTTCCTTTGGTGTTAATTCTTGCTGTCGGGATAACCCAAAACAGCTTTAGTAAATCTTCTTTCAACACTCTCAATTTTTATTAAACCACTAACCCTGCAGATACTTAAACCAGAATGCGATATTCTGTTTTAAGTTATCCCTACAACAAGGATTACCAACAAAGGTGACAACAACTCAAACTAGAACTTCTATGAATCAAGCGCATCAAATCAAACCTTATCTTCGTCCACCGTCCTATAAATTGTATTTATTACTCATCGGTATCCACCTTCTCTCACTCAATCATATCATCCCACAACCGTCACAAAAAGAGACTACTCTCATTTTCAAAAACCTACGAAACCTAATGCCAAATTCTGACTTCCCGAAAAAGGTTTTTTGACCTATTGGGTAGCAGTGCGGTTACCAATGATTGATACAAAGAAGTTCCGATGTTCATCCAAATGACTTTAGAGCGAAGAAGAAACTATTAATCTTTGTTTGTTCCTTTACTTTATTTCTTCTTTCTTTTGGTTTTAATATCCGAAGTCCGTTTATGCTCGTATTTGTTGTTTTTGTTATTACTATTATTATTGTTATTATTGTGATAATTGATCTCCGTGCATACTGCATATTCTTTTCTTCCTTTCTATTCTTTCCCTGCCTCACTTTTTCTTTAACACATACTTTTTTCCTAAATATTCAACACATTATGCAGAGTTACAATTAAGTAGATTATTTTTTAGATTCGGTTTATTTCCACTACATATATATTTAACATATAAAATGACAATTGATTATCTTTTCCATTTGTAGCATCAACTTAACTATTACTGCAAGAACTCTTACTTTATCGTCAACTCTTACTACATTATTGATTTCTTTCCTTAGTTATTTATCATTTGGTTCGTTTTGTAATACATACATTACCGTTCGTTCTTATTTTGCTTTGCAAACATAGCTAATATATGATTTACATATTTCAAGCTTCTGCTCTTCATTTTTTTTAGGATCAACTCAATATTTTTCCAGAATCTACAGAGAATGTTTAAATTTGGCGAATATTATGCATACGTTATTAAAACTGTGTATGATTTCATTTCTGAAGAAACCATAAATGGCCTTTTTCACAATGCATATGTACCAAAATGCTGTTTGTGAATGACAGTAATTATAAAAATGGGAACTAGCTCCTGGACAGCTAAAAATCCCAATAAATGAATTCTATCAGTATCCTGAACTGGGGATAATTGGTCCTTTAAATAGTTCATAGTCATTTCCGTTGGATATGTTTCCTCAAATTAAAATCAACGATTAGCACTTTGTCGAATGATAAAGACGACTAAACTTAAATAATACCCCCAAACCACTACATCTCACCTCATATTCGTGACTTGATGAACACCTTGAAGAGTTGTAAGCAGCTGACGAAAAACCTCGAAATACTATGAATTCATACTATTCTGCATCAATGTTTGTTCTTGCTCTTTTTAAATTCATAAAAGGAACCAACTGCATTAAACTTTGAAGAGTACTATTGTGACCTCCGATAGGACATTATTCACTACCAACATTTGTCGATCATTTTAAAGATCGTCGAAAGCAGCGCTCACTATAAATACTGGAGCCTAAATTGCTTCGTGTGTTTTCAACAAAAGACAGAATAAAACTTCAGCTGCCCAATAACTATCACCAAAAGCAGTGAAGACAGGTTTATTCTGATAGAGCGGGTATACACCATTTTTGTCGACATGATCGATAATTTACAACACTGGCTTACAGATAAGATAGTTCCCAAGTGGGTTTCTTAAATATATAAAATCAGTGGAAACGAAAGGTAGGTCATTCTTGCAGTTGCACTGAAGTTAATAATTAGATCTATGTGATAGAACTGCACTATGAATATAGTTTATACGCTGTTTCATAAATGGCATCGCGTCCATGTTTCGACTTTAAGAAATGCACATTATATCTAAACTCGGGATTCGTACGTTAGAATCGTTATGCTACTGGGTATTTATGCAATACAACTATTCAACACCCCAAGTAAACTCTTAACTTCCATATAATTCTGAATCGCTGCCTGACACTCACAGGTCTATAATTTGGCATAAATACTGAGCTAAGAGTTTAAAGACTATCTTCCGCCTGCAGATGCATCCCAATGGACAGACAAATTTCCACTCATTGTGTTTGGAATTCAGTGGTGTTTGAATGAACCAATGATACCTTTGTACTTGTTGAATGCTCGATTTCGAATTCCAAATACAATGCATTCGCTTGTGCTTGTGTCTTACTTCCTAATTCGATTGCATTAATTCTGGGACTCTTAGTTCGTGCTATAATTCAAATAATCCAAAACATTATATTGGCGTCGCGATGGAGCCTGTAATGGAAAAGTTAGATACTCATTCAACTCCTGAAGCTTTTGAGGATTACTTGGAAAGGTTCGAAATCTGGAGCATGATCAAGAAAGATGTTAAAGGTGATAAAATTGTGGCACATTTTCTGACATTCATTGGGAGAGAAGCGTACAGCTTATTAAAACTTTGGCATATCCAGAAAAACCTATCTCACTCCCTTATGCAACTCTTAAAGAGCTATTATTAAGTCATGTAAAATGCACCAGTTTTGAATGCCGTGAAAGGGCGAAGTTTCATAAGATGGTTCGTCAAAATGACCAAAAGGCTCGGGAATTCATCCTTGAATTACAGAAACAAGCTGCCAAGTGTAATTTCGGTGATCAACTTCATGTGCAACTGAGAGATCGATTAATTGCAGGAATTAACATACCGTGTAAATATGAAAGGTGTTTCAACGAGGAATTACAAAGCAAATCACAAAGGTGAGATGAAGTTTGGTAAATGTTTATCATGTGGAAAGTTTCATGCTCGCAATTCATGTGTATTTCGTAATGCTAAATGTTTTAAATGTGGTAAGATAGGACACATTCAGTCAGCATGCAAAACTACTGTCCATTTTGCTTCAAGCTGTACTAAATCTTTTAATTTAAATTTCAATAATTCGGATGTTTCTAGTGATCATTCATCTTTGTCTACTGTTTCGAAAGGTAATGCTCATATTCAAAAACGACTATATACATCGCTTGGTTCATTTCATGACTTTATTCTGGACACAGGCAGTATAGAGTCCATTATTTCATTCAAGAACTTGAAAGCTTTAGATCCTAACGTTGTTGTACGACCCACTGAAGTATCAATACTGGGGATTACTGGACACAGACTGCCCATACGAGGATGTTGTGAATTGCTAATCAGAGATGATAATTCTTCATACATACCTTGTGAATTTTTAGTTAGCGAAACAGGACTGTCAATTTTAGGTTTAAAGAATTTGAGAAGGCTTAAAGTGGAGTTGTCCTTCCTAGTTTCTAAAGAAAATTCGGATACTTTACTTAAAGATTTGATAGCTATGTGTGCTAAGTGCAGTGGAGGTATGAAAATTAAGCCTATAAAATTTCAAGTACAGGGTGATCCAGTCTTTCTTAAAGGACGAATAATTCCTTATGGTCTTCGAGAAGCAGTACGTAAGACATTAAACGACTTGTGTGAGAAAGGCATAATTGAACCAATTCAATCTTCAGAATGGGGTACTCCTATCGTTACGCCACTGAAGTCGGACGGCAAGACCCCTAGAATTTGTGGTGACTATAGATTAACTCTGAATTCCCGTTTGTTGAAGCAAACGTGCACGACGGTAGAAGCTGAAGATATTCTAAGTCCACTTCATAGTTCTAAAGTGTTCTCGAAAGTTGACCTAAAAGATGCTTATCTTCAAATTCCTTTAGATGAATCTTCATCTATTTTGACGACAATTAACACTCCTTTTGGTCTGTTCAAATACAATTTCCTTCCATTTGGTCTAAGTTGTTCTCCAGCCATATTTCAGGAGGTTATGAATAAAGTAGTTAGTGATCTTGAAGGTGTTGAAGTTTATCAAGATGATCTCATTGTTCATGGCTCTAATAAGGTAGTTCATGACCAGAGACTTATTGCTTTATTGCGTCGTTTAATTGAAAAGAATATAACAGTGAATCCAAATAAGTGTTCATTTTGTGTATCTAGTTTTGAATGCCTTGGATACCTAGTTGATGGTAATGGTTTTAGACCAGATATGAAACGACTAGCTCCACTGACTAATGCACCGTCTCCGAAAAATCTTACAGAATTACGTTCACTAATGGGTGCTCTTCAATACTATTCCCGCTTTATTCCCAATTTTTCTTGTCGTGCAAATTGTTTATTTAATATTTTGACATCCAATTCATTCAAATGGAGTGAGGAACAAGAGTCATTCTTACGAAGTCTACTGAAGTTTCTTCAAAGTGATGCTGTTCTTCGACCGTACTCCCCTAATGTACATTCTGTGCTTATTACTGATGCATCACCTGTGGGAATTGGTGCAGTTTTGGAACAGGCAGGTAGACCATTTATTTGTGTTTCACGCAAACTTACTGTTACTGAACAAGGTTATTCACAGACTCAGCGGGAAGCATTAGCTGTGTTTTGAGCTGTTAAAAGACTTCATAAATATTTATTCGGAAAGAAATTCACTATTGTTACGGATCATGAAGCTTTAAAGTTTATTTATCATCCCGAAAAATCCTTGGCACGTTCCTCAGCAGCTATGGTTCAGCGATGGAGTATTGCTTTGAGTGCATATGACTATACGGTTCAGCACAGAAGTGCCAAACAGATTCAACATGTTGAGTACATTTCTTGACAGTCATTACAAGATAAACCTATTAATACTTCGGATTGTTTGTTAGTGCAACCTTTACCAGTGAGACGTTCAGATCTCATTAAAGAAACTCGTAGATATTTTGGATGTATACTCAGTGCTATAAGGAAAGGTTGGAATGCTAATTTGAAACGTAGATTTCCTATCTATTTTTCAAAGCGGGATGAACTATCTACTACTCCTGATGGTATTCTGTGTTTAAATGTTCGTGTTGTCATTCCTCCTTCATTGCGTAAATCTGTTCTTGAAGATCTTCATAGTGGTCATTTAGGTGTTGAGAAAATGAAGTCCTTGGCAAGGCTCACATGCTGGTGGCCAGAGATAAATGCAGATATATGTCGTACGGCAAACGATTGTGAGAAATGTCATCAGTTGAAAAATCATCCTTCGAAGTGGGTGCCATGGCCAGTATCGTCTGAGGCCTGGCAGAGGATTCATGCTGACTATTGTGGACCATTTCTTGGTAAAAACTACGCACCAGTAGTCATTGATTCTTCTTCAAAGTGGCCTGAAGTTTTTTTCACAACTTCACCAAATTCTGATTTCACAATACAAGCATTAATAAAGGTGTTTAGTCGAGAAGGGGTTCCCATGGTGTTGGTGACTGATAATAGCTCACATTTTGCTGCAGATGCAGTCACTACCCGGTTGAACGGTATAGGGTGCAAACATCTATTTACTGCTCCCAGACATCCGTGTTCTAATGGTCAGGCAGAGAATTTTGTTAGGACATTAAAGACTGCTATTGATTCTATAGCCCCCTCAACATTTAATGAGCTGGAGAGGGGAGTAGATACCTTTCTATTGCAATATAGAAATGCCAGACATTCGGTGACGAAGGAGACTCCAGCGAAGCTATTGAAAGGAAGAATTCTTCGGTCGAATATGAGATGTTTGGAGTCTGCAGAAGGTACATACTATCGAGGAAATGATCTTCGACCATCTACGGGTATTGTTCTGAAGAATGTCGGAAAATCGATGGTGCGAATTCTAGACATCGATGACTTAAGTACACACAGTCGACATGTAGATCAAATACAATTTCAGGAACCAGGTGAGTCAGTTCCAATTTCGATTGCTAATTCTAATGCTAATGAGCATATTCTAGATAATATAGAATCCTTATCCAATACAATGTCAGACAGACTCAGGATGAATTTGAGAAGAAGACGTACGATTGATTACAAACACCTAGACTCCAATTTAAGCTGTGGCGGATGTGGTGTTTGAATGAACCAATGATACCTTTGTACTTGTTGAATGCTCGATTTCGAATTCCAAATACAATGCATTCGCTTGTGCTTGTGTCTTACTTCTTAATTCAATTGCGTTAATTCTGGGACTCTTAGTTAGTGCTATAATTCAAAGAATTCAAAATATTGTAAATTCTTAGTGCAGTGAATACTGATTATGAGTACGCTACAGTTAAACTCTTCTATGGGACAAATGTTCCACTCCAAAAATTCGTGGATTCCTCGATTTCAGTTAGCATGATTTTTTATCCCCCTAAATGAACTGGTTCACAAACGCCAAGAGCTAGGTTCGGTCAGCTTAAATACAACTGTAATTTTCTGTTCCTTATCTTTAACATTGATGACCGAGGACAAATAAATAAACTAGAAAACAAATGATCACGGGCATATATTTCAGTAATTGAATTCACTAACATATACAGTGGTAATAAACAATTAATGTGCAACTAGATTAAATGATAAAACTCGACTGGAATAATAGTAATCTTGGAATAACACCAGATCAAGAGATAGACAGATATACAAACAACCTGACAAAAGAATACTAGAGGGATTCACTTGCAAAATATTCGAACTAATCACACAATTAGGACAAGTTAACTAAAGAATCTAAACTAATCTATTCGACAGTTATATATTCAGTCGCACATCGTATTCGGAAGTTGATCTACGACTATGTTGAATTAATATTTCCGCGTTAAATACCGTATTTAGTCGACTGATATCATTTCGCAACAGCATTTCACTACGATATACACGCTTTTCGTTTTGATTCGTCACTTAGAGTAAACGACATCTCTTAAAAAGGACTTTGCAGAGTTTTGGAGCACCTTATTGTCAGAAGAAATAGACTATAAAATTACTACCAGCACAAGAATTCGAAGGAAACCATCTTTCCAACGATCCTTACGCTACACGAGTCAACAGTGATATAGTAGACATTGTATTAGACAACACGTAACATCTACAGATTACAAATAAAACCTGACAGTTCCTAACAGATGAACAAAATCGACTTTTTCTGATAGAACCATGAGGCTCACTTAACACTTACGGATTTATTGTACATAAGACACTTTAGTTACCCCTTGATTTTACTCGGTGGTAGAATGAAGCATTCACTCATTGATAGGTTAAAATCCAACCTGAAGTTGCGCTGTTTGTTACAGTGGGGAAGAAGTATATAGATAGTGATAGATGATGAAAAGAAAGAAACAGAAGATAACGTGATTGGACTAATCCATAGCCACACAAGATAACCTAACATTTGTTAGTGAAACAACAATGAAAGCCGACATGATGTAGTGGGTAACTATATACCTGCCTACCAATTAAATACGTCATTATGTTAAAATCTGTTACAATTATACAACGCAGTTTCATACGGCCTACTTTTGATGAGAGCTCTTACTTGTGTCGTATCACAGTCACGCATTTACTGGGTTGGGTATTATTTCGTTAGATTGTCTAATATTCACACAGAAGACCTAATACCTTAGAAGAACATAATAAACTTGCAAAAGTCATTACGAAAAGTCCTGAGCCTATCTAACTGAATTCATAATTCTAAGCACATCTACAAAATCAGTTTTAAGGATTCATTATCTTACGAGCAGATCGTAACTTGCGCTTCTCACCACTCCCTAGGTTGTCAATATCCAGAGATCTCTAATACGAATTCTCTCCACCCGAATGAATAAATAATTAATACCGTATTTATATTAGTAAGAGCAAGACTCTTCGGTGACTAAAATAACACTGTCTACAGTCCTTTCTATGAAGCTTTATACTACTGGTCAACGTCGTTCACCTCAACTCTTTAAGGGAAACGTTAGACAGCGGTGATAATCAGATTAAACGGATTCAACGTTTGGCACTGGAAACTGTGTAGCAGCAAATTAATCCCCAAAATAATTAGCTCTGCAAGTTTTCGACATTGGATGCTGACCACATTAGTTTTAATGGACTCACCTAGCTGAAGCTGCTTGGTTATGCATCCGCACCAGATCACGAGTGCGAACGCCTTGCTCAACAACCCCTGCAATCGCTAGCCAGATTAGATCAGACGATCCTTGATATATTGATAGCCTATCAAATATATCTTTGAACATCCTCACTTCTGTCTTTTGATTTCACTTGGTGGGTACTGGTGTTCCTGGTGAAAGCGTTGTCGAACCCCGAATACCTGTGGCATCTTCAACAGTTTAGTAATTTTTCTGCGATTCGTTTTTCTATCGTTCTTTAAATACAACATTATTAGTAGGGTCTGTGTGATGAAATGAACTCACTATCCCACAAATTTATTCCATTCGAAGCATGTGAATGAGTGATTAAACACTGATTCATTCTCGTATAAATACATATTTGTCAGCGAAAATGTATTCATAGATGACTCTTTTCGCTGTCTTCCGGGTTTTTTTATTCAAAACGAATGATTGAAATAAACTTTTCTTGACAAACCTCGTTTAGGTTTTTGAACATTTGTAACCGTAAGTCGGTTATCGTTTCAACGAGTTGTCTACGAATTATAGGATAGGTAGCCACTCGTTCCACGATCTGCCTTAAGATATTTATAAGATACCATTCAGTAAGCAGGATGGCAACAAGGTTTGATTCGGCTTATCTTGGAGATCAGTGGACGTGTAACTCTCACGGCGAAGTGTATATATTGTCCGAGACGATTTGCTGAATTTGGATAGAGAATAAATAAGGTCCGATTAGTTTAACATGAAAGGTACTGAAATACTTTATGTCAACTGTCCTTCCGCAATATCATAGTACATGTCACACCAAATCTCCTGAAAAGATGTTTTTGTTGTACTGTCTTATACTTTATAAAAAGTGTTCCGCTTCACGTTTGGTAGTACCATTGAAACACAATACAGGCACCCCATCTACTCAAACCAATTTCGTTAATTTTTAATCATGGACTTTTGGGTCGCAGGGTTTTTAAGACCATATGAACATATGATTAAGACTTAGTATTCGTCAGATTCAAATCCTCTTGGGAATCGAACGATTGTTGACTTACGCATATTTAAAATGAGTTCTACTTGGTCTAGTGTGGGTTTTTTATTTCTGCTTCCATACTTTTTTATAAGTACTCCTCACATTTCCAACAAATCCAAGCCAATTTATCTCAAATTACTTGTTTGTGTGTACAATAATCTATATTGAAGATAATTGTTCTGCTGGCAGTGAAAATAAACTGCGAACCAACTGCAATGCCTTAGGCTTAAAGACTAAATTTGTATATAAGGTGTTTCAGAGATGTCGGAATCTTCTCATGCTCAGGAAGGCTTGGTTAACCTATTCTGTTCTCAGTTATATTAACCAATTATATATTGCCGGTTGACAACACATTGATAATAAATGTATTTCTTTAGCTGTGTTGATTAAGACTGCCTTCGGTGGCAATATTCTCATAGTAACCAATAACCAAGTACTGTGAAATTTAGTGTTAGTCCAAAGACCGAATTCCACGCGTTCCAAACACTGCTTATTGTATCCTACAAATTTCTTGTTAAGGACTGTGTCTTTAACCAATCCCAGCTCTTTAGCAGCTTCAAGTTTTCTAAATATAGCTTCTTATATTCAATATTAATAAAGACGTTTTGAGAGTAAACATGTGCTTCTCGCAAACCACCTGTATTGGTGGGTTAACCTTTGTAATGTTGTACAACAATTGTTCACTCGACCATATTTACTGTTATTTTGTTAGTAAAATGTACTATCAGTCTTTTTTTAATTCGAATAATGAACCATTGTTAGGTTAATGTTCCACTTCGATGTCTTTCATTAAGACACTGGTACAATATTTTTAAACTAATAGTCAGTTTAAATTTGTCTGCATACCCTAAGTATCGTATGAAAGACCAGAAGATAATCGTTTCTCTCTTTTTGAAGAACATAACTTTCGAAAAAAGCTCCCCTAACATCAGTATAACAAAAAACGGGCTGTGATTTTTTAAGTTAGCTATGTAAATCTATTTGTTCGTAAAAAAGTACTTCGTTGATAACTGAGGTGTGTTATGCATGAAGACTTACATAATTTAGAATTCAGTATTGCACCTGATTACCATTTAGTCAATTATTGATATCAAAACTGCACTAAAATACATATGCGCCACAAATCGTTGAATTAGTGCAGGCTCTTCCTACTCTTGGCCGCACAAGGGCATTTGGCGTTAAGTGACAAACAATTTCTTTGGTGAATATTCTTGCCTGTATTCAGGTAACCTGTCTTGATACTGTCGTAAGCATTGACCCGTATTATTATTTTGCTTATCAGTTGTTTGTTTGTTCGGTTTTTATAAAGGCGACTAAATTTTCCTATCAAGGTCCATTAAGTATTAGAAAACAACGTTATTCACCAACATTTTAGCTCTTAATATGAATTTCTACTTTTATCATAATTTTTTGGTTTCTGTATTAGATTTACGCGTTATTTGTATACCTTCGTGTTCGTGTTAGTTGTGGAAATTTTGAATGTATCCTGTTGTTCTAGCGAACTTATCCTAACCTCTACAATTTTTACTTCAATTTCAAATGATCCTTGACAATTCTGACGTTAATCTCATTCAGTAGACTTAATTTTTCTGTCTTTTAGTTCACAAAACAAATCCGAAAATACTTATCAGACAGTGATGAACAAATTGTTAAAATACTGAGAAGAAAATTTCTCCAGACAAGCTACGAATTTCAGAAAACTGAGGTATCTAAACCCATACTCGACAAATGCATTGCGGAGATAGCATTCAATCCAGATAGAATCTATGTTATTTTGAATGACTTAAAAACAACCTTTAAGCTGCATACATCGAAAATTGACAAAAAGGTATTATAATCGTTTTCATGATCATTATTGTGTATCTTATACAGTCCCAACAGGTTATTACCAAACGACGTCTGGACTTCAAGACAATAAGTCAGGGTTAGTTTTCACATTGGTGTGTGCTAGTACTGTCTATTAATGAATTGTAATCAACTCATAATTTGGATTTTTCTGTTACATATAAGTAGCTACTAAACAATAGAATGAGTTTCTTGTATCTTCTTCACTACATCAGTATTTACAGCTATCTAGTGTAAAAACACTTGAGAATTCTTCTGATAGTGATATTCGTAATAATTTGTTTAAAACAACTAGTCCCTTTGATAAATTTCAATAATGCAATGAGAAGACGTAGTTTATCAGAATTAATTCTGATAATAATTTGTGTTTAACTGAGATATTTGTTATTGATGAAACTAGTGGTCTTGATTGGTCAGCCTAGTAATAATGATATGTTCGACAAATTTTAGAACAGTGTACGTATGTTATCTGTCTGTGATAGAGTGTGTGTAACATTGTGAAGTAATACATCACGTAGAATCTTTAACAAAACCCCTGATTGTCTTGCCTCTACTATTCCTGTTTGCTGTTAGTGAGTGGTCAGCACGTTGTTTTAATTATTGAACAAATCATAGTTTATCGATTCGCAAATTCCATTTTTGTTGTTGTAGTATTACGATAGTAATCGTGCAATAAAACTGTAGTTGTGTAGTGTTCAAAGTACTTGACTTTGACTTCTCGAATAGGGTCATTGAGCAATTAGTGTTTCGTATCATAGAATTTCTTCAATATATGTATGCGCTTGATATGCCTACCTGTAAGTCGGAAATAGCCAAACAGTGTTGAGCTATCTTCTATCCTCCTGTCATATTGACTAGTTCAGGAGTGCAGATAATTTTTGATTTATTCACACCGAGACACTTTATTTCACTATCAAGTTATTTATCTTAGCAGATATCGCAGACTAACAGTCTTCACATTCAGGATCCTAGTGTGGTCATTCACATGACCTCACCTCGCCAAAACGGAGAGCCGACGAGATACACCGTCTGTGTATCTGGCGACCCGATGGCTAGTTCTCGTGACCTGACAGGTGTAGGCATATCACAAAACACAAGGGCGGAACAAGCACTATTATCGTGGATCCCCGTTAACAGTCGTCTATGTGCTGTTCGGCTAAACGGCTCCTTATGGACTCGGGAGGATAGGAACATACGTCGCCGCTTTTTCGTCGTTTTTGCCTACGCTCCCACTGACTGCAGCTCGGATTAAGTGAAAGATGACTTTTACAGAAAGGTTTCTGAACTTCTTCAGAAAGCTAAACGCTCAGATATAGTACTCGTAGCAGGTGACTTTAATGCCCAGATAGGTAGCTTAAACCAAACAGAAAGACATTTAGGTAGGTATTTTTGTATTCTGGCTCAGCGAACAGATAATGGTGATCGTCTGCTGCAACTGTGCTCCGACAATCGTTTATTTTTAGCAAGCACTAATTTTAATTTGTTTGAACACATAAATATTGGTACAATGGGGCACCAGATATATATGCGCCACACTAATTTTAAGCATGAGAAAAGACATCGTCTCGCATGGCGATCCCCCTGCACCAAACCAACGATGGACTCAAGTAGACCATATTGCCATCAGTCATCGTTGAAGAGGGTCGATTGTCGCTCATTCTGGAATACTTGCTTGGACTCCGATCATGCTCTAATACGGGCACGCATGTGCTTGCCCCTCACTGAACGCATGAAAACCACGTTAAGAAGACCAGTTTAAATTGAAGTGTTGCTTGGAAAGATATACAAACAGCTGTGGAAACAGCAGTGACATATGTTAGTGATTTAAACCAAAGGGTTACAAAGAACCAATGGATTTCCTCAAGGTCTATTGCACTGATGGATTCTCGTAAACTCATCCCATCAGGCTCTGAACACGATGAAGAGCTAAGACAAATCAGATCTAGGTTAGGCAAAAGTCTAAGGAACGACCGTGAGCAGTGGTGGGCAACGAAAGCAAAAGAGATGGAAAATGCAGCAGCTGTAGGTAACACAAGACAGCTCTACATATTAATAAAAGAAGCTGGAACTAATAAGTCAAGCGCAAGTGAGACTATCTCGGAAAAAGACGACACTCATCTGCTCCCAGTCCAGGCGTTTAGAACGACGGGCAGAACATTTTAGAGAACAGTTCAGCTGGCCTTCAGCTACTTTACAACTACCCTCCATTTCCAGACTGAATGGAACATTGAGGTTGGTCCCCCAACTCTATCTGAAGTTAATATGAAACGAGGAAGGGCAGCTGGTCCAGATGGATTGACTCCAGAGGTCTTTAAGGATGGTGGTCCAATTTTAGCGGTTAGGTTGACTAATATTTTAACTAAAATCTGGGAGTTGGACGTTATCCCATCTGCTGGTCACAATCACTGATTGTCCCAATACATAAGGGAGGGTCAGAATCATCCTGTGACAACCGTAGAGGGATTAGCTTAACTAATATAGCATCTGGAATACTAGCCTCGATAATTATCAGTCGCCTAACTAAGACTCGTGAACTGCAAACACGAGAAAATCAGTATGGCTTCAGAGCTGAACATGGCTGCATCGACCACATATTCACCATTCGTCAGGTTCTAGAACATAGGCATACTTGTCGGCGTCCGACAATGGTGGTCTTTCTTGACTTAAAAGCAGCATTTGACTCGGTAGACCGCGAGATTCTGTGGCAGTGTCTGTCATTGAAGGGCGTACCTCAGTAGCACAGAAACCTTGTGAAGGCTCTTTATTCAAACACTACTAGTCGAATCAGAGGTTATGGCGAACTGTCATCTACTTTTGCAAACTCAAGCTGTTTCCGTCAAGGCTGTCCACTTTCTCCATTTTTGTTTAACTTCATCATAGACCTACTGAAGGAAATAACGCTCTCATCGACTGAATCGTCAGGTATTGATCTCCTACCAGAAGGTCCACTTATCGACTTAGAATACGCAAATGACATGGTCCTGTTTGGTGAAGACGCTGATAAAATTCAGTGTTTTGGTAGCACTAAGCAACAGTGCCAGAATGTTTGGAATGCGCTTCTCTCCCTCTAAATGCAAGTTGTTGCTTCAGGACTGGTCCGCGTCAACACCTGAACTAAGGATAGGGAGTGAAGTAGTCGAACGCGTTGACAACTTCACTTATCTTGGAAGTCTGATCAGCCCTAATGGGTTGGTGTCTGACGAAATCTCAGCATGGATTCGAAAAGCTCGTTTGGCAATGCCAACTTACGTCACCTATGGCGAAGGCGAGATATCCGTCTATCAATAAAAGGACGAGTATACTGCGCGGCAGTCCGTTCTGTTTTAATTTACGGCAGCGAAACATGGCCATTAAGAGTAGAAGAAACTCGTAAGCTACTAGTATTTGACCACAGATGTCTTAGAAATATTGCTGGCGTCTGCTGGGATCACCGTGTAAGTAATAGTGAGGTTAGACGCAGGGTATTATGGAATGATGGTAAATCAGTTGATGAGTTTGTGAATCTTCATCGACTGAGATGGTTGGGCCACGTGTTACGTATGCCCGAACACCGATTACCACAACGTGCAATACTAATCGGTGTTGGAGATGGTTGGAAGAAAGTTAGGGGCGGCCAAACCAAAACGTGGCATCAGTGCTTGAGGTCACTAACTTCTGATCTGAGCCATGTTGGTAGATGCATACTACTTGGTTGGGGTCCGCGTGACTATCGTAAACAATAGTTGGAGACTCTTGGTGACATGGCTCAGAATCGATCACAATGGCGTCGGTGTATACACTCCCTGTCTTCCCTTAAACTAAGAGATTAAAATCGCTTCATATCTTTCTTTCTACGAACCAATTCTTTCTTCCCGTACTATATCCTTATTTCAATCTTTCTTTTATATATTACCACCTCTGAATTAACTACTTTCATGAACCCGGTGTCCATCTTGTTGTGTTAATGAGGTATGGCAACTTGGACCGATGCATATATGTGCCTGATCCTACGTTGTAGCTGACTGACTGGCTGATTGTCAGTAATGAGCAGTTAAAAGTATTCGAGAAGTCCGAAGAATTGGTGATACTCAGTGGCAACACTATGTTAGAATGCTGTGTTCGACAATGTGCACTCGGGAACAGTGTTGATGATTCAATTGGTGTAACCATTTTGGAACACTGGCTTCGGTGAGTTGGACATGTGTGGCGAACACTGACCCAATGAATTCCACATGTTTCATTATTTGTTGATACTGTAAGTGGTTGGTAAAAGCAGAGGTGTAGTCAGTTTTTGACACAATACTGTGACGAATCTATTGGTCCGTGTGGACTTTGTTTTTGGGAAGTAGATATTATGCAACTCAACGGCTTACGTTGTTATCATACATAGTTCAGAATAGAAGCCACAGTGGCAGTGTTACTGTAATTTTTTTTACATTCTTCATGAAAATGAGATGGTCTTTAACCGTAAGAATTCTTTCGGTTATATTTTTCCTGACTGAATTGTTTCTCTTATTACTTACTAATCTCGTCCACTTATTTATATTGATTAATTGCCTTTTTCTAATCATGCTCACCTTTCTTCCTCTATCTCTTCATGACCTAATTTCCTTACTGTGCGTTGAATTTTTATTTTGACGTTCCTTTGGACTTATATTTCTGTATTATTAAATTAATTGATAAAAACATCTTTGCGATCATCTTTATAATTATAAATAAATAATATATTTATAACAATCTACCCAATGCTCAATTTATTCGAAATTATCAAATCAAACCTTGGTAATGATACATACGAATCTCTATAATTGTCCTCTCGAGTTTTAAAACTTCGTCACCACTGTACCGTTGCTTTTTTACTTTTTCAACTTTCCTTAATAGATGTTGGAAGTTCGCATATTAAACCAAATAATTCCCCCAATCATTGTACGGATGACGAAGTTTCACATAAAAATTCATCCCCAGTGTCAAGTTGTTCCGGTGATGACGATGTGATCATCGTTGACTCACCGGGTTCTCCAAATGTTATCAAACCGCCGTCAAACCCTATCCAGTCTTCATTTGGTTGTTTAAAGAGTTCGACATCTGAAAATAAAGATCAGAAAAAGTGTGTTGACAGTAATAATGAAGATCAGGGAGAGGAGTGTATTGATCGAAATAATGAGGATTTTGGTGATATTCAGAACGATAAGAGATGTAGGATAATTGGTCGTTTAGAGTGTCTTATGACAGTGAGTGTTTTTCGCATCTCTGTTTCATTTCGTTCTAGATTTCTTTATTGATCTTTGCTTTTTTGTAGGTCATACTGTTTTTTCAGTTTTTATGCAGGATGGAATTTTAAGATTATAATCATTTTGATAAGAACACTAATTATACATCAATGTGTAGTCATTTGCACAATCATAGTGCGAAATTCTGTTTTCATTATTCGTTACTTTTCTTGTTTATCAGCTTTTAGTCATTATGTAACCATTTTACTAAGTACCAGTTAATGTCATCTGATTTCAACTACACATATTTTTGTGCAAAAGGTAATGATGACTGGTTGGTAGCCAGCTATGTTCACATTGAAGAAGTAGCGAAGTGTTAACTTAGAAACGAATGGTTGAAAATTTAGTGCTTTAAACATTAAGCTAGTGTCCATTGGCTACCGTAATTCTTTTCACTTTTCATTTATCCCCCAAATGCCCTGGTACAGCCGAGAGTGAGGAGAGTCCGCTCTCCCTCTCGAAATGCTCTCACATGGCCACGCGTATATAGCCTCTGCCAGGGAAGTCCTACTCACTGCCTTCTCGTGGCGGGGGTGTTGTTTGCGAAAATGAGAGGACGAAAAGCGAATGTCTAGCGCTTTAACCGGATTCCAAACCAATGGTGCACATGGGCTCCAGTATCCTGCGGGAACAAATGGCGTATGAACCAATTGTTGGTCACCGGCTCCCATGGAACTGCATGTCCTTACGATGCTCCACTGCCTTGTGGATCAAACCTTCAGGTCGAAGGCTCGGGGAATGGCCCCCTAAGAAAACCACCTGCTTCGGTTTGGGCACCCGGGCAGTATCACAGCCCTCACACATATCGAGTGAGATTTGTGTGGCGCATATATATTTGGTGCCTCCTTGTACCAATATCTATGTGTTAAAATAAATAAAATAAATATTCCAAAATAACAAAAACCCCTTCACATCCATAACTTTTCAACCAGTCATTTTGTTTTTTGGAACTACACGTGAATGCTTTTTTTAATATTCTATATTGTTTTTATTTATTTGAACACATAAATATTGGTACAAGAAGGCATCAAATACGCATACGCCACACAAGTCACTTGGTTTTTGTGTGGGCTATGGTACTGCCCGGGTGCCAAAACCGAAGCAGGTGGTTATCTTAGAGGGTCACACGTCGAGACTTCGACCTAAAGGTCTGATCCACAAGGCAGTGGAGCAACGTCAGGAGTTGTGTTCCCATGGTAGACGGTGACCAATAATTAGTTCATACGCCATTTTTTTCCTCAGGGTACTGGAGTCCATGTGCACCATTGGTTTGGAATCAGGGTTTTCCAACTCCCCTAGATGGAAACTCCGTGTCCACCAACCCGATTAAAGTAACGGACATTCGCTTTTTGTTCTCTCAGTTTCGTAAACAAAACCCCCGCCACGAGAAGGCAGTACGTAGAACTTTCCTGGCAGTGGTTGTATGCACGTGGCTATGTGAGAGCATTTCAAGAGGGAATAGTGATGTAGTTAAGCGCATCAACCACTACATTTATCTCGGAAATTCCATCAACCCTAGTGGGTTAGTGTTTGACAGATTCTCGGGATGAATTCAGAAAGATAACTTGGGTCACTTGTGGGGTAGGTGAGATGTCCATCGGCCTTTTAAGGTGGTGAGTATGCTTCACAACAGTGTTTTACTGTATGTTCGAAAAGCATGACTTATTAAAGTAGGAAACATTCGTAGGTTGTTGGTTTTCGCTAATAGGTATTTATAAGGCATCGTTCGCAACAACAGTGTGAAATGTTGAGGTTAAATATATGGTACTAGGCAGAGATGCCAAGATAATTGATGAGACTGTAAGTTCCCACTGACTGAAGTGGTCGGGGCATTTGTTACGTGTCTGCTACTACCACCTACTTCGACTCCCAATGATGACTGAAATTGAAGTAGGTTCATAAAAAGCTAGAGAGTCCCAAAACAAACGTGACATCAGTCCATGGAATCACTAACTGTTGGATCGAGCTGTATTGTTGAATACAGACTACTTTTTCGGGGTCCGCGCGAATATCACCACTAATGTTTGAAGGCGTAATCAGAATCAGTCACAGTAGCGTAGGTGTATTCACTGTTTTCTTTCCGAAAGGTCTTGAGCTGCAACATTTTTGTCCACTTTTTATTCTCCGGATTCATCCTTCTTTTCAAATGATTTATGGATGACCATGATATATCATTTGTCGATCAGATATCGAGCTATTCATTGTTCAAGGCTGTAGGACCTTTAAGTCCTGAATTACTTGGAATGTGCTTGGAAATATGAACATTTACTGACTTCTCTGTTCCTCCGGTGTATGTACTTTGGCATGTATGTGTAAATTGGCTAATGCAGTTAAAGGTATTGAAAAAGAGGATTTATTGATTTTTGTTTGTTTTAAGGAGTAGTTTGTTTCGCATAGAGTGATGAACCTTGTCTCCGGATGAGCAATAATCAACCAAGCATCTATTCTTTGTTTAATTTATGGAGCACTCTTTTTTCCTCTAAAGTTGAGGTGTAGGAAGCAAGTTTTTTCAGCTGAATTATATCTGACTGTCCTCCGTTTGAGCGTACTTATCGATGAATTTCTGTGGGCATGTATTTTCGCATGAAAACATCTAGAAGGGCTATTCTACCCCCATTTTCCTTCTCCCATGTGAATTTTATGGACGGGTGAACGGTATTGAAACGATCGAATGTTTCTAGGAAGTCCGTCTGGTTGTTGCAAAGGATAAATGTATCATCCATATATTGACAGTAAAACGAAAACTTGTCGATCTCTTGTGCTAGTGGGCCGTTTTCTAGTTTAGAAAGGAAAATGTCTGCCAATATGGGACCCAGGAATGAACCCATCGCGACACCATCTATTTGTCTGTAAATCTCACCATTGAATTTGAAATGTACATTCATAGTGCATTTTAGTAATAATTCTTTGATGATCTCCACAGGGATTGTCGTTTCCAGTTCTACTTACAAGGAGAAAGGACGGGTCGCTAAAAAGAAACATAAACAGGAAAATTACCTGGACGGGTCAATATACTAACTTTCTTAGTTTCGTTCCTCTACAACAAAAAAGGAACCTTATTAAGACACTACATCATAGAATCAAGACTATATGCACTGTGGGTACGATTGAAGATGAAACGAAGGCATTGTTCAAAACCCTGAACGAAAATGGATATCCTGAGAAATTTATAAATAAAAACATAGCCAATAAAAGACAGCGTAGAGAATGTCTAACGGTAAATAAAAAGCCTCTATATATACGCTTACAATTCAGAGGCGATGCACCGAGCGAAATGCTAAGACTTAAGTTAAGTAGATCAATTCAAAGGACTTTTAATGCGGCTAAACTACAACTAGTATTCTCCACACGACCAATAATCACTCCGAGGTTGAAAGATAAATTACCAAGACTAGCTACCTCCTGTATCTATCAATTCAACTGCTCCTGTGGAGCAAGTTATATTGTCAGATGTTATAGGAATTTGTACATTCGGGCTCGTGAGCACCTACCCGTGTGGTTAAGCAAAAGTGTTGTCAAAACTGTTAACAGCTCCATCTTAGACCATCTAGTCCAAACAGGACATACAGCCAACATGGAGCAATCTTTTGCAATAATCTATCGTGTTAACAGCAGTCTACCTAATTCCGTCAAACGGCGAATCCTAGAGACGGCTGAAGCAATTGCTATTCGGATCAAAAAGCCAGAGCTTTGTATACAAAAGAAGGATGTTCAGCCACTCCTTTTAACCTGGCCAACTCTGGGGCCAACTAGCTAATAACCAATCTTATAATGTGGTGACGTAATCTGATTAATGTCCCAAACCTATTATTATTATTATCATTATTATTATTGCCTTTACACTTGATAACCTTTTTGAGGAATTTATTCAGTATCCACCCCTGAATCTACTATATCTGACCTAATTCATATCATTCTACATATTACGTAATTTCCGATTTGTAATCACAATATTCTCTCTCTCTCTCTCCTACCCCATGTTGACCATATTTATTCTAATAATTTATCTCACGATTTCATTTCGCTTATAAACTGATTCAAGTTAACACTTCATATTAGTCGCCCCCCATGAGTAAGCGTTAAATTGTAATAACAGCTTGTGCGTTGAAACGTTTTATATCATGTCTATATAAATGTATATTTAACATCAACGAATTGCATCAAGTTAAAGTGTAAGCATAATGATGATCCGTGGGGCCAATAAAGAAAAATAGTAATGAAGATAAAGAATTTTTGTGTTTTAAGAGCAATCTCAGGACTTGGTCTAGATAAATATGGTTGTTGCTATATACCCATCTGGCCAGTGTACTCTTCTTCCTGACCTTGTAGTTTCTGCTGAACTTTGATGTGAAGTATTGTTTGTTGCAGGTAGTTTGTATGGTGCTTGCTCTGCTGCGGGTTTAGACAGTTTTACAGTTGTCTGTTTTTCAGTGTTCTCTAAAAACACTGGTTTTACTCTGTCGATGCTAACAGTATCATGTTTACCTGCTCTTTCCACTGTAACCGTTTTGCTGTCCTTTCGGATGATTTTAAAAGGACCATCGTAAGGAGTCTGTAACGGCTGTTGGACTCTATCATTTCTGACGAATACATGTGATCAGTTGTCCAGTTCATTGGGTACGAATGACTTTACCTTTTGGGTTCGTGGTTCAACGGACCTAATGGATTCCATCTGCTGTTTTAATTGTTGCACTTAGTTGGTTATGTCTGCTGGAATATCTGTTGCACGGTCAAAAAATTCACCAGGCAAACGTAACGTTGTTCCATAAACCACCTCAGCAGCACAACAACCGAGGTCTTGTTTGATGGTTGAGCGAATGCCTAATAGTATCGAAGGAAACTTGACATCCTATTTGTAATCTCCTCCTGCAGCCGTCAAAGAGGCTTTTAACTGTCTGTGGAACCTTTCTATCATTCCATTAGCAGTCGGATGGTAAGCGGTGGTTCTAATTCTCTTTATACCGAAAGTATCTGTAAGCTGCTGAAATAGTTTGCTTTCAAACTGAGTCCCGCGGTCGGTCGTAATTGTTGTAGGGACACCGAAGTTTATAATCCAGTGTTTCACCAGTTTCTTCACCACTGTTGATGCCGACGTGTCTTTTAATGGAACAGCTATGGGCCATCTCGTAAATCTATCTATACATGTTAGTATATGCGTGTAACCATTAGAAATTGGTAACGGTCCGACGATGTCGATATGAATGTGGTCGAACCTAGCGCTAGCGGCGGGAGAAACTTCTGTAGGAGATATGATATGTCTATTTACCTTTGACTTCTGGCACTGGATACATTCCCGTGACCATTTCCGTACATCTTTGTTTATGTTTGGCCATACAAACTTATCTGTGATAAGCTTTAGAGTGGCTTTTGTACCTGGATGTTTCGTCTCATATCATAAGGTACAAAGGGGCGCGTTTTACCTGTTGAGATAGCACAGGTTAAGGTGCCCTTGTTGTTTATGGGGATGTTTTGGAATAATAATTTCATTTCTTTAGATTGCAAAAGCTTTTGTAGCTCCCTATCGAGCTTTTGATGATTTGCCATGTCTTGATAGTTTATATCAGGGATCGAGAAGGTATTGATATTTAATCTCGATAGTGCATCTGCTGCATCATTTTCATTGCCTTTTCTATAGCGTATATCAGCTGCAAATTGCGAAATGAATTCTAGTTGACGAATTTCGCGCGGACTGTATTTATCATGATTGTGCATCAAGGACTTAAAAGTTTGTGATCAGTATATATCGTAAAAGAATTGCCTTCCAATATATACCGAAAGTGCTTGATGGCTAAGTAGATAACCAACAGTTCTCTACCGAATGTGCTATATTTTGTTTGCGTTGCGTTTAGCTTTTTTGAGAAAAACTCAGGGGCTTGCCATTGTTGATTGACACGTTGCTGAAGTACAGCACTTACTGCTACATTAGAAGCGTCGGTCATTACTGCTAAAGGTGCATCAACCTTTCGTCGTGCAAGTAATGCCTCGGTGCTTGAGGCGCTTATCAACTGTTCAAATGCTTGAATTGCTTGCGGTGCCATTGCTAATGATTTAGCTCGTCCCCTTAATAAATCAGTTAGTGGTTTTGCTAAGTCTGCACATTTCGGGATAAAACGTCCGTAAAAGTTGATCATCCTAAGGAATCGTCGTAGTTTCTTGAATGAATGAGGTAAAGGATAAGTTTTGATAGCTTGTGTTTCCTCAGGAACTGGTTTGATGCCTTGATTATCAATTACGTGACCTAAAAAGGTGAGGGATTGTTTTCCGAACTCACATTTGTCAGGGTTGACTGCTAACCCATACTCGTTTAGCTTCTCAAAAAGCATTTTCAGACGAGTTAGATGTTCATTTTCATCTTTGCTTGCTATAAGTAGGTCATCTATGTAAGCATATACAAACGGTAAGCCACGTACCACTTGGTCGATAAAACGCTGGAAACTGTGCAGCATTCCTTAATTCGAAAGGCATGCGAACAAATTCGTATAGTCCAAATGGGGTAGTAATGGCTGTTTTAGGAACATCGTCCGGATGAATTGGAATGTGATGGCAAGCACGGACGAGATCAACTTTTGAAAAAATGGACACATCGGATAGACTATGAGTAAAGTCGTGTAAATGTGGAAGAGGATATCTGTCTCGTATGGTCCGGCTGTTGAGAGCTCCATAGTCATCGCAAGGTCTAACTTCGGAAGAGTTTTTCTTGGGTACCATATGGAGCGGTGATGCCCACGGACTATTGGAGGGGCTTATGATATCCAACTCTATCATTTTGTTGAATTCATTCTTTGCGATAGCCAGACGAGAGGGGTCAAGGCGTCTTGGACGTGCGAACACTGGTGGACCCTCTGTCTTTATGTGATGTACAACGGTATGTGTCTGTTTGTCATGTAAATTGACGTACTTGTCGTCCTCGTGATGAGGTTTGACTAATAAATGTATGGAAATCTCATTTGCCGTACGTCTTGATGTCAGACCTGTTTGCCGCTTGTAGTTTTAGTTTGGGGTCAGGTGTGTTTTTCTCGAGTGTAGTGGGTGGTACTACACTAACCTCTGCCCCTGTTTCGACTAAAAACTGTGTGCCGGTTCTTTTATCTGTAACATATAACAGACGGCTGTCTTGAGAGTTGTGGTCAGTGACTGCAGTTGTCACTAACCGGCGGTCTTGACGTTCCTTTTTCGAAGTTACAAGGCGGAGTACATTTTTTAGCTTGTTTGCCGTACGTTCTATGGTACCAACAAATGTTGTGTCTGGTAGTGCTTGGACTAGGACGTTTACGGCTCCTGGATGTTCCTCTACACTTACTGTGGAGAGTACTCAATAATTGGAACTGGGCTATCTGTTTAGTGAGGGCCTCAATTGTTCGTCGTAACTCGGCGATCTCGTCAGTTGAGCTTGATTGTATGTGAGATACAGAGTGACTCCTAGACCGCTCGTAAATTCTGTCGACTATATCTGCTAGCCTATCAAAATCGACGTCTTCGTCTCCAATTGCAAGTATCTGTTGGATGTTTTGTGGGAGACGTCTGAGCCACAATTGATGTAATAGACGTTTGTCTACTGTACGATTTGCTAATAAATTTGTCATGTGGCGTTTTAATTGTGATGGTGTACTGTCGCCTAGCTCCACATTAGCTAAAAGTTGATCGATTGTCGGTGAGAGATGTAACACGAATGACCTCTCTTTTTAGACAATCGTATGGTGAGTTGGGATCCGGCTTAAAAATGATGCCAGGCACTTGTTCAATAACGTCGTCCGGTAGCAATGAGTTTGCGTAACTAAATTTCGTGCTCTGATTTGTGATTCTGTTTGCAACAAAAAAGCTTTTTAAGCGTGCAAACTGGAGTTCGACCTTTCGCGGATTAAAGACAGGTAAAGGTACAGAGATGGCACCCACGGACATGGATTTAAATGAAAGGCTTAGTGAATTTTCAAGTGCCATGATACGAAGAAGCAATAGCAATAATAAGCTGAGTATTGTAATATACAATATGAAGAAATCAAAAATAACAAAAAAATATGTAAGACTCACTTTGGGTTTAAATATGCGAATATACAGCAATAATTCCAAAGGAACAATGTTATGGATGGATTTATTATGACTGTCAATGAATTGTTAATAATTGTAATAGTAATTCCAATGTGAAGTTCTTTATGATACGCTTGGAGAGTATGCAGCATACTTTGTAGAGAAATGGTGCGTGTTCTAAAAGCGGTTCACCAAATGTTGAGGTTAATTTCCTCTATATCTGACTCCAATAAATGATATCCCGTTAACTGAGTATTTTAGGTAGGCACAATCTCCTAGTAGAATTATAGATTTACTCGAGATAATTCAGAAGCCTGAACATCAGCTGTAGAGATATTTTTATTGTTAAAGATAAATAAAATCCACAAGCGTACAGCGAACAAGCACACTGTGAGAAACCAAAAGAGTGTGTGTTAAAAATCCATATATATTTTTGAGTGTCAATCAAGTGTGGATAAATTATTGATTATCTGTATGTTACAACCAATAGGAGAATAAATTAAGGTTGATGTGCAGACACGCGCTCAATCATACACACAGAGAAATTAACATAGTGAATTAAGTGTCTGAATTACAGTGAGTAGACAAATAATACAGTAGTCGAATGGGCTTGCTGCAATAGAAACTGTTATAATTTTGATAAACTCCATATGTTTTTGCGTTAGATATGCCTTTGTAGTTGACCAGCTGGAGTTAGTATAGTTCCAAGATCAAGGAATTGAGATTTTTCATTCTGTTCATGTTTTATAGTAAACTCTACTTCACTGTGTGTTTTGTTGAATAAATTGAATAAGTGTGTAGAATGCTTCAGTGTTACAGACATGAAATATATCATCCACATGTTTTCTGTATAGTGTATTTGTTTTTATCGTATGGTTTGACTTTGTCTATCCCGTGTTCCTCATAAAGATATTCTATATTGGACCTAGGGTGTTACCTATAGCAATTCCATCAATTTGTCGATACATATTATTAAGCTAGAATTTTGTATCCTTAGTAGAAATGAACAGAAGCTGTTTGAATTCTGTACTGGGGAAGGAAGGAGATCAAGATATCGATGTATAATATCAGCAGTTTTTTTTGCAAATGGATCATTGTAAAGAGCGAACAAAAATCAAGTGATGCCGTAAGTTTATTGAAGATGCCTCAAGCTTTCAGTCTTTTGTGGAAGTTCGAAACCATCTTGTAGACTTTAGGATGCTTGTTTCTTATGAATTGGTTGTAAGCATTTCGCTAACCAAGGATTAGTTTTAGGAAACCACGAAATAAAATAAATTCATATTATTCTACCTCAATTGTTTTTCTGGTTCCACTCAAATTCGAAGCTAGCCAAAATATAATGAGAAAAAACTGCATTTGGTTCGTTGGTGGGTTAAAAACACTTACAATTTGATAATGTTTTGAATCCAATTGTGCTACCGAAAACAGTATGGGATACATCGAGTTGTTCGCTGCCATTATCACTTTTTCCAACCTTGCTTGTCACACTCCTTTTACAGTCCTTTGAACTATAAATAAGGTTGTACTTGTACTAAACTCAAGGCGACCAACTTAACTTCTTCCATCCATTATTTCTTCTGTTTTACAAAACTAGCGTCTCTCTCAAGCTATTCGAGAATTGGAAGAAAAAGAACTTGATTTTAATGAATTGGATTCGTCCAATTCACCGTACCTTAAACTAGATGCTTTAAAACGTCAATATTTGAAAGTATGGCGTCGACATTGTGAACTACGTAATGTTGCTCGAAAATCTGGACGGATATTACGTCAAAGATTTATATATAATGGTATGTTAGTTTAGTTTTCGTTTTGTAAATTAAATGTTTGTATTTCGATTCATTGTGTAAACTCCGCCCAATAGTGTTTATCTTTCACTAATATTAGTACGATTTAATTGGTGATCGTTTAACCACGTTAAATGGGTGTAATGTACTCTGTTTATCTTAAAGAGCTTACAAAGATCAACAAATGTGGCTCGATTCACTGCCACTTCCATAAAGATGAATCATTCGCTTCATATGATATACCATTTTGGACGCAGTCTGATAATGGCATCGATCGTTTTAACTATTATCCTCCAGTCCATTGATTTCAGTCGATTGTTGATTAGGTTCGCATCATGTAAAGCCGTAGATATACCGCCAGGGTAAATCACACCATGACAATAAAATCCAGAGTATCCATTTTTACATAGTATGAAGGTTAAATTTTAATCAACGAGCTAACTCGTTTATTTCCCAAAGTAGAGTTTTTCATCACTCTGAGATATGGCGATTATAATAATTACCAGGGCATAACGTACTTCAGAACTTTAGTACCCTGTATATTGTAGTATACTAGTTTGTTTCTTGTATGTTTTAGAGTCTGCATAACACTATAGAAGTTAGTATTCTAGACTCAACTGGTACCAGACATATAATCGTAACAACACCATAGAGCATGACATAAATGTTTGTCATCCCAAATTGTCACCTACACCGGTTGAGTCTAGAATGCTAATTCCTATTGTATTATGAAGACTTCAAAAAATGCGAGAAAATGACTTTCACTACAAAACACAAGAATGTTGAAGTATATTATTTTAAAACAAGAAAAACCAAAAACGACTATCTGTTCATTGTAGAAAAACTGACACTTGAAAAATGTATCGTTACATGCATCCCAGTAATTAAGTCACGAATTCACGTATTCGGGTTTTAATCATAGTGTTCATAAGAAATGAGGAAGGAGTTGAACTGTATATCTTATAATTTAATTTGAAATATCTTGGGTTATTTTGTTGCTGATATCACTGAAATCTGATCAGTCTTGGTTGACATGTGTGAATCCTGTGCAGATTACCTCAGTATAGTCATTATCACACAAGCTGGTACAAAATAGATGGGATGTAGTTAGCAGTAGAACTAAAGACGGGTGTTTCGTCCTGCATTGATCATCAACTCTGGGATGCGAGCACATCTGACTGACGAGTCCTAAATATGACGAAATGTGCTTCCTAGATTTTATTGCTAGCCACATTCCATTTATTTTATAATAACCTGTATACTTAATAATTGAAAGTTATATACCTTAACCACTAAATCATCACCCTCCAAGAATTAATTTTACCATATTATTGTTGATCTGATACGGTACAATTCCATGGGTGGTGGTAGTCTCTTAAAAATTGTGACAGTGATTTGGTGAAAATATTGTCACAATAGCTAGCGTTTAACTTCACTAGATGATACTGTCTCGATTTCTACCTATCACTATATCGTAATATTACTATTTTCCATTAAACCGTCTTGTTTGTTAATAATAAACAAATATACAGTAGAATTTCATTCACTATCAATCCAGTTTGATTAATTTGCATGAAATTATTACGCTGTTAATTATTTAATAATTTCTATTTTTTATTCTACAGGAAGCCAATATCCAAAAGTAAACGAAAAAATTGAAGAGATCGTTAATCAGAAAAGACTGTTTCCTGATTGGACTGATATTTATCGAATAGTTACTTCAGTGAATAAGGAAGAACACTTGAATTTGACGTAAGTACCATTGTTCATAGGCGTACAGTGTGATTGTTATTATTAATATCAAGTTTGGTGATTTCTGTGTGCAAATCTTTATTTTTAGTTACTTCCATCAAGAATCAGCATCAACTTGATGATTATAAAGAACCTTACATAAAAATGCGCCTTAATGACTAATGATAACAGCTAGCTCTACCTGACGATCATTTAGGTTAAGAATTGGTTAACTCGTACTTCCTAATTTGATGTCCTGTAGTTAGAATTTTGAATTCTCACTGTTAACACGATGCACTGAAGCCACCGTGTTATATATAATACACTGGTTTACGTATTCAATGTCAGTTAAGTAGTACTTTTTAGATCATCTTTGTCCTACATAACTAGCACAGCTTACTATTTCACTCCCGACTTAGCTAACTGGATAGGTTATTTCCATCGCAAAGTGAGATGGTTCGGATTGGTGTTTAAGGCTTTTCGCTTCCTCTCCACCGACTTTGTTTTGGACAAACGTATAGTATCACAATTCATCATACTAAAAGCAGACTCACTCAAAGCTGAGTATATAAACGTGTGTTTAGTAGTTAAGTTGTTTTCATTCATTCATATCGAAACGAATCAGTATTGAATACATCAATTCGATAATTTTTTACGGACATTTCGGTTTCATTGAATGAAATACTTGTTGACATGATGATTATATTACTAGTTAGACTTGAAAGTGGCTTGATAATCGTTCATTTTATGTAACTAATTTTATTAAGCAGGGTAATGAGTAATAGTCGTGGTCGTATTGATGATTTTTTTAAAAGAGTTTACAAGTACCGTTGTAAAATAAACCCTACACAGATGACATTAAATACTGAATACAGTATTGCCATGTATGAATATGATGGAATCAAACAGTTATTAGTTATTTCATCTGACTTTTCCGGATTTCATTTATACTCAGAAGTTAAGTCTTCAAACAGAAGCCGTAGATTTGCTTGAAAAAGTCTTTAGTCAACACAGTTTTACATACTAAGCTTTATAATACATTCGATATATACGAACCAGGTATAACATCTAGTTGTGTAGATATAATTAGCTGAAATGTTTTAATAAACGTATTATTGAGTGATTAGTTAGTGACCGCATAAATCATATCCTTTTTAAAAATGTTTTACGATGACTCAGGGAGTATTTTACCAGGGAGATGTATCGTCTTACAACTATGCTTTCAAAGTGATAGTATTCTATGGTTTACATCACGAACTGATGCTAGTTAAAAAATCTAAAATAACCAGTAAATGCTCGACAACTCTATTCTCCTAGGGTGAGGCCCTTCATCATTTCTCATCCGTAACTCAACCGGAAGTCGTACCCTGTGACCTTCTGGTCTCGCAGCAGACATTGAACTCTTAGACTACTAAGTGGAGATCTAATGGTTTGCATATCTGTCTTTGAGCGTTTCGTGATATTGAGAAGTCATGTGCTTGGTCACCGGCGGTGGGGTTGTGGCTAAGCACGGCTGAATGCCATATTGAATTATACATCTGCTAATCGCTCTTTGGTTATTAATAGTTGTCCTAGATCATTTCTTAAGTAAATTATGAATTTCAGCAATCTGCAAGAGTCATAATTAAAAAGGGATATTTCTCGTATGGTAAGTATGAGTGCATTAAATCATTCTTACTTTTATTGTAATGTATGATCATTTCACCACTTTTTTATCGTCATATGTTTAGGGGATCAACTGTCAAATCTTTAGCGCGTGAAATCTTTATTGATGTTGGTCATTCATTAAAACAACGACGTCAAGATGATTTAAGACACGATTTCGGATGTCATCTGACAGATGACTTATGGTATGCTTTGTGATGCTTTAAGTTTCCATTTATAAATCTGAATTATTTCAACTCTTATACCTCATGTGCTGAAGTTTTGTCCAAAGATCTAAACATACATAATTTTTTCTGGCAAGTCTGTAGATGCGCTTTTAAATATCAAAACAGCCTTCGATCTGTTAAACAGGACTGTACTATGGGATCGTCTTTTGAATAAGTGTGATTTCACTTCCAGCTCACACCGTAGGAACCTATGCCGGGACTCACTCTTTGTGTTGACTGAAAGTTTTTATATCTACGCAGTTGTATGGAGACTGTCGGTGTCATGAGTAATGAGATAAATCTACGTATAGTGAAAATCAGATCGGCATGTGCCAATCTAGGCCATCCTTAACGCTGTCATGATGTTAGTCTGACTGTGAAAGGTCAGTTCTACAATGCGTCGATGGAGACAGCTTTGGTCTATACTTGTGTAACCCTGGCTTTTATGAGTTGAGGATGTTGGGAGACTACCTCCGTCCGATCACCATTGTCTCTGAAAGATTGCTAACCTTCAGTGGTAGCATCGTGTTATTAATGGTGTGTTCTGGGATAGCGATGATAATTCAGTTGGTGCCACTAACTTGAAAAACGTGCTTCGATGGGTTGTGTGTATGTGACGAATTTCATCCCAGAGACTTCCACATTATGCTTTAATTATCGATGTTTGGAGTGGTTGGTAGATGCGGAGATGTGGTCGGTGTGTGGGAATATGCTGTTATTGAGAGGAAACTGTATTAGACTGATATCTGTCAGTCCACCACGACTTCCTTTCGGGGTTCTAGGCATCGTGGAGTTCAGTGGCGTAACACTATCAGATATGGGTGTTTAATCCAACGACATTTACTCAGTTTTTGTGTTATTCTCAAGAAACTTGTCAATATATTTGTACGCTTAATTAGTTTCCTCTGATGTGAGGCATATAATAATGGCAATCCAATCTAGATTTAACTTTTCTTTTTGATGAAGTAACCACGGCGAAGAAACTAGAGAAATTTGTTGTTGTCATATAACTTTTTCTTATTTATTGCCACTTTTCTTATTTGTGTAACTTACTAAATTAATCATTATTTTACTCTAATGTATATTGTTGTGACAAGCGGTGCTACGCTCTAACCCCCCCCCAACTGACTACTTGAGCGAGAACACAAGAGTTAGTGCAAAAGTGTATTGTACTACCAAATAAAATGCACAAATACTCATATATATATATATATATATATATATATATATATATATATATATATATATATATATATATATATATATATATATATATATATACCACTCTAACCCTTAGGAAATCAGTCCATTTCTTAGCCAATTAAAGGCACTTGTTCTTTAGGTCACTTCCGATTGCCATCGATCAACCTTCTCATTACTCTACTTCTGATTGGCTCTCCATATCATATATTATTTGTGTTTTCTTATTCTTTGTTTTATAAACTAAGTGATGATGATGATCCAACTTATTCTAGTCGAGATTTACGAAGAAAGCTAACTGAAAATAAACGTATTGGTGATAACAATCTAAACAAGGTTGGTTAATAAATTTCGTTAAAAAATTTAAAGAACCCCTACATATAAATTAATTTATCCATGTTTAAGATACACAATGATATTTTAGCAATTTGAATAAATAACATTTCTAATTCATAGAATTAATAGTATCAACAAAGAACTTGATATATAGGCTTCTTTAAATGCTAGTCTTAGTAATGAATTTACTAGGACTAATTGAGTTTCTTCATAAAATTGAAGACTGTAGGTAGCTTGATTAAGTATCGGTCTCATGAGTTGGTAGGTATATTCATTGTTTATTTTCTTATAGATCCAGTTTTAACATTATTCTATACTTCTCTATTCCATGAATTCATTCTTTCATATTGATTTATATTATGTATACCTAATCCTGTTCACTAGCACTACTAATACTATTGTAGTGAACGTGAACCCAGGTGGGGATAACCAATTTACTTTTCGATGCAAAATTACAGTTTTTTCGTAAAACATGAAAAACCATACATTAAATACTTCATTTGAAAATCTTCCACCAATTGTCTCAAACTCCATCGTTCGTTCATTGCTATTATAATTACTTTCTGTTTACATTCCCGTTCTCTTCATTTCGATCTTTTCAACCTTCTACTGCCAGGTACTCCACTTCTGATTGGTGTTACATACGACTTATATCTGTCGATATAACTAGCGTGTACCACACTCCCCTCTTTGAACGGTCGCTCTTGCGATTGTTCTACTTTCTTTGTTACGATCTGTGCCACGCTCCCCGTCAGAATATCGAGTCTGTCAGCGCGTTGACCTTCGTAGTGATGTCGACCTGTCGGGCCATCTAAATCCGATATCTGCCCAGCATCCGGGACGTCTAACGCCTGTGATCCAGTGACCCACTGAGCCATCTACATCCGATGTCCGCCCAGCAGCCGCACGTCTCAATATTACTACTACTGCTTCATCATTGATTTTGTTAATTACATTTTTCTGTGATGATATGCCATAACAACTTGAAACATAGGATATACGTATCGGGTACTCTACATTGCTTTATATCTAACTAACAAAATGTATGGAAACTTGAAAGTTTTGACGGATTATCATTACTATATTGTACACCCTTTAGATACAGTTTGTTCAGTAGGAAGAATCATTGATTAATGATTGTAATTGACCATAAGTTCATAGTGTTACTTAACTAAAACAAGTACATGTTATCTGTTTTATTCTTTTTATTGGTTATGTTCTCTACGTTTATACTTCACTAGGAAAAAACTTGTTCTTTGAAGTGTGTATATTTTCTTGCACTTTCTTGTACTTAAAATAGTATCAAGGTTAACGACGGGTTTTTAAAAAAAATATTACTTTTCATCAAACTTGTTCAGTGTTTTATCAGTAACACTTAGAATGATCAATAAAGATAGTTTTCATAATCCTCACTACATTATTTACTCTTTTAGGTATTCAAACATTATATTGATATTCAGCATACCATTCAAACTGTTCAACAAATTATACAAGAACCTGAAGATAACAATAAAGTTGAGCATGATGTTAATCGTCAGTCTGATATGATGAATTCTAATGGGAAAGTTTCCGTTCCTAATCCGGTTTGTTTTGCAACGAACACTCAACAGTGTGAAAATGATAAACTTCCTAGTTCACCAGCAACATCTGATGAAGTGTTAACTTTAAGTTCAGATTCCGATGAAAATGAGGAGACGAAACCTCATGATATTACTTCAGGTTCCGTAAGTTCATCAATGTCAGGTTATGATGAATCCACTCCTACTAACGATGTATCACAGGAATCTTCTGTTAAAAATGATAGACGTGATGAAAAAATCAAAGATAATATCGATGCTTCAAACACTTCTTTGTCTGTCCCCGTAACATGCTCTTCAACGACGTTACCAACAACAACAATCGATCTACTTGATGATGACATTTCATCGACAGATTGTTTTACTTCAACACCTCGAGAAAAAAGACCAAGGCTGGATCACTCTTGTCATTCAACTGATCCTTCTATCACGCATAATAATCGATTTCCTTTTTCCACACCACTACTTCAAGAAACTAGACAATCTAGCCAAGTTTTAACAGTGGCCACACGATATGGTCCATATGGATGTGATACATTCAGTCAAATGGCCAGTGCACATGTTGTACACCGTTATCCTGTAACTACTACTACTACTAATAATAATACTACACTAATTACAAATAAAATACTCGAAGAATCTAGTCGACATTTTGTTAATAATTCATATAAATGTTCATCAATAGTACATGTAAATTCTTGTTCATCTACTTTTAAACCTTTAGCAACATTGTGTAATAATAAATCTTCAAGTATTTCACATCCTACAACTACTCAATATCATCTGCCTAATTCAGATTCTTTAAATAATACCAATGATGTTACAACATCATGTAAAAATTCGCCTAGAGTTTATGATCACGAAACTATTGAAATTGATTAAAAAAATTGTTCAGATTCCCTTTCCTCTTATTTCATTTTGTACTTACAAATGTATTTATGGTTGAATTTCTTTCCTTTGTGTCTATTCATAAATATTAAAGTGGATATAGAGTGGCTCGTTTACCTCGAACCATTTTATTCCTCAGAAGTATGATGTTTTCTTTCAAACCACTTTATCGGTAAACATAAATTTGTTTGTTTTATTTTAAACATAGTTTATTGCTTTTCCTAATTAGTAGAAAATGTTTCATCTTCAAAATAAAACCATTATTATCGACCCTAACTAGTTTCTAGACATGAAGTAGAAGCTGGGTTCATTATTAAATTGCTTGATTGTAAAGTAATGATCTTAAACGTAAAAAACGGCGAAGTTTGGGTACAACGATTCTCGTCCATCGTGACCAATTACAAAACAGTTTATATTGTATGGTGCTTTTATTGAGTCACTAAGTGGTATACTGCAAGTCCAAATGAGTTTCAATATATCTGGTTTTTGTGGTCATTTCTAAACAAGATACGATTTGATACAAGTTTCTACAGTTCACATCAGCATAGAGAATGGACGTCGGAGGGCTAACACCAATTTTAGTAGAAAAAGAAAATTAAGAAATATGGAACAAAGGAACGGATGATATCTACGGTTGAAATGGCAGTAAAATATTTAAATAAATATGGAGAATGAAAACAATTGCGATCTTCTATGGAATGTCATTCAAGGTCTTTTATCATAGATCAGGGTCCAAGTCCATGTTTATCGTGATACAACTGAGACTAACAGTCGGTGGTACGTACTGATGTCATCTGTTAATTTATCAAACTAGGCCTGTTTCTATCTACGCTTATGCTAACTGGTATATTTTTATACAACTGGTTTCTTATTGGCTATAAACGTAGTCTATCCATAATTTATGATTCAATGATGTATACTTTAGGATATTCAAAACGCACTTCATATTCTCTTGTTTCGTCCGGTCTGGTTGATAAACGTGTGACCTGTTGAGTTAATTGACTACTAAAAACAATTGATACCAACGCAACTAGTGTTTGGCTTTTTAGATTTCTTGGATGGAATTAAATTTAACTATGTTCCGATAATTAGCATGAGGATTTATGTGTTACAAGGTCGACTTTATGTAGAACACTAACCCACTAGGACTTTTCAGTGTACTGACCTATAAAACCAGTAAACTTTGGACAGCAGTTTCCTTCTAGTATAGAAATTTCTATCAAATTGATTGAGGTCGGAAACGTAAACATGGTGTACTAACTCAGAGTGGTCCAAAGGTTGGGCACTCTCATCGGAGACAGGGTCGTGCGTTCAACCTCCGTTGAGGTCGTAGATATGCACATATTAACAGACAATTGTCGAATGCTCCCTGGTTTTCAATGATTGTTTAAGTAAGGTCAATACGTGATGTAACCCACAGGAAAGATGAGTGAATCGATTATATTAGAAAAATACTGTACACATAATAAACATGATTATTATGTTTTAAGCCTAGAGTATCTGGTCAGCTAACTTATCTAAACTCTGCTTATCAAGTTATAAACCTATTGCTAAATTATCGAATTCGTTAAAAAACAATCATTTTTCTACAAATTAACTCAATAGACTTTATGCATCTAGCTAGAGCTATGAAATGTAACTAAACTTAATTATAATTATATTGGTCATTGTAGGCCTTCATACAGACACAATTTAACGTCATATTTTCAAGTGGATATAATGTCAAGCAGTTACACATCATTTTTTTACTGACTGCTCTGTAAAAACTTCTAGTTATTATCTAACAACCGCTTATCCGTTCAATGGGTGCTTATCTGTAAAATTCCATAGTAACGTATGGTTGATACTGAACTACGCTATTTCTTATCTCCATACAAATAACCTTCAAGCTTTTCTATAGGTCCTCACCCTGACCTACGTTGTCTTCTTTTGTACGTGTAGGTTAAATGAAATCATATCATTCTATGAAGTTGCTAACATCTATAGGTCCAAGCTTTCTTATTATGGTTCGTGTATTACTCTTAATCTGCAGTTAGAGAAATCGAGAGGTTATGGAGCAAAATCAGCCAAAGTGTAGATGCATTAATTCTCTCTGTTCTAAATCTTCACATGATAACGACTAAGTGACTAATCCTTTCAAAATCGTTTCGTCAGAAAGTAAGCAGGTTTACTATAGACAAACTTTTAATCTGAGATTTAAAGAACAAAAAAACATGGAAACAAAAATATTTTTCCGATTTTCAGTACAAGTCATACATGTATAAAAAAAATGACAAAATAATGTTATCATCGTCACAATAGACAATTATAAAAAGGGTAAGATATAATTGTGTGTAATAAATATCTGATAAATAATGTAGATAAATCTTTAACGAAAGAGATATTTCTCTAATATACTTATAGGATATTCAGTTGTCATTGATAGGATATACGCTACGATATAACTGAATACAGTTGTTGAAGCTGTTAAACGAACCTGAAAATAAACGGATATTATTATTAATTTTATTATTAGTGTTGTTCACATAACATATATGATACATTCGATGATGTGCTTCATGAGGTGGGTAGTTTAATTATTAATAAGATTTACTGCACCAAAAAAGTAGTATTCATAATGGATTGACTCAGGTCAGAGTATGAATCTTCTTTAAATATGTTTACCTGATCTGAATAGTAATTTTTTCCTCACTTCAAAAAAAATCATAATGATTGCTATAACAGAGCAAATATTGAGTAAAGTTAAACCTTGAGGACTGTTCTCTACCTGAAGTTAATGTTTGTTCACGGATACTTAAAAAATATAAAAACAATTAAGCCAATTTACAATTTTGTTATGTTAGTACCAAATACTTGAATTACTGTGTCTTTGTATTTCTTTAGATGTTTCTTTTATCGTGATGCATAAATTGTAGTTATGTTGTGTACTTTTCTTGAGTTACTGTTAACTTAATACTGACCTATTATTCAGTTCTTCTTCCCCTAAAACCTGGTAATGTATACATTTTATTTTCTGCTGCTGTGATGTCAGACATTTAGCCTCCATTATCATATGACTTTTAAGTTATGGACTAAAATGTACAAGAGAAGTCATCTGCTTGCCGTGTCATTGTTCTACTCTGTCTACAGGGCAATCGAACATGGGGAACTGAATCATGATAAGTAGATGTGAAGATTATCTCGACCTCACCTCAATGTTGGTTTCGATAGTCAAGGGATATCATTGATCCAATCTTAAAACACTAGGATATAAACGAAAGAGTAAATTCTGAGGTATAGAGGATTCTTGTTGGGGAATCCAATCAATTGATATCAACTAACGTAATCTCTCATTAATTACAATGATACACACATGCTTTAAATACAAATACATTATTTGTAAGTTAAATTTATGCAGAATGTTGACTTTCAAGTGATTTGTGAAAACGAGTACTAGGATAATAGTTTTAAGTTTATATCACTGACTAACCTTAGTTAGATAACCAGCGAAAGCAGGGAGTACTGGATAGTTGCTTCGTTCTAGTGCGGAGCTTCTCTACAGTACACTTCCACGATAGCGTTGTCGGTCGTATCCAGTACCTCTAGGGCTTCATGGAGAGCAATAAATCTTTAGATCTTTGAGTCAGTATCTAATGGTTTACATTTCTAACACGAATCAATCTGCGATATTACGCGATCATTTTCTAGTGTCATTAGTTTTAATTAGTTGGTTAATTAAAGTCAGCTCATGATATGAACTATTAAACTCAGCAATCTGCACAACCTGTATACTTACTATATACGGCCTATAAAGATTCTTTTGATTCAAGGTGTGCACTTAAACAATTTAGTAAATCAATAAAAGATGAGTTAAATTGTTTGCTAACCACATTTTTAATACTTTCATGTCTTCCTATTATTAAACGAAGGTAACACTAATGAAAATGTCACTTACCTGCACCAAACATCAGTCAAACTCTGGTACAGATACAAATCTGGAATTTCAGTTATGTTAAATCTGTGATGATCATCATCAACCTAATAATCACTAGTTCTATTACTGACCAAGATTATTAATAAGTTATTTAACAAACTGAAATTCACATAACATAACACATTATGCGAAAATATATTTCATAGTACCCGTGAGTAATTTTCAAGGTTAAAGCTATTTCAGCGGATCGATTCTATTACTAATAAACTTTCAGATTCCAGTTACCAGTCTGTTCAACTAATTGTCAAACCAGTTTATTTTGATACCGCATATTCTTATAAGATAATGTTGCTTTTCTTTAATAGATATTGGTTATTGAATGGTCTAGTGCTTGAGTAAAAACACTTCTTTGATTATCAGAACTAAATAAAAGTCCCCAGCAGCCAAAATCTACTAACTTAGTGCTAATAGCTTACATTTCATCAGAAAGGTTTAAACGAAATGGATAGTGGCCAATGGCGGAATCCATGATTTATATTTGGTTCTACTTGTGACTCGTTAGTTGGTTATCTCTGTACCCCAATATTGACGTCCACACTGTGAATTAAACACGGTATATTTCCCTTCATACACCTAAAGGATTATTCATTATCTGAAGAAGCTGCGTTTGAGTTTCTTTTTCAGTATAAACATTTAGGGTGCAGAGAAATCCAGCTAAGGGGTCCCATATAGGATGAAACGTCAATCCTCGATTTCGCCACCAGCCACTATCAAATTTAGCTTGAAACTGCTTGTGATTTAATTGCGCTATCGAAACAGTTTTTTCAAGATGCTCATACACCGAAAGAGGACGATCAATTTTAGCCCTTAACATGAATAATAGAAATATCCAAACCCTTACACGTGGTTTTCAAAAAAATTGTTTTCTTTAGACTCATTAACTGAACAATCACCTCACCGGATGACTAACTTAATTATTATCATCAAAGAATTCAAATGATTTCACTTCAGAGTGCCTACTTAGTCATACTTTTTAAGTTGGATCATCTGACTTAAAAACACCAACATATTTTAAAGTAACTTTGCTAACTTTTCTCTTATTTTTTAATGACCTTTACGTTTAAACAATGGAAATACTACAGTATAAAGTTTTTAGAATGCCATCTTGTAGAAATTAATGCTAAATGAATAAATATCATTCAACTATGAAGATTTTCAGCATGGATCTCATAGTTAACAAATAATCTAGACTATTTTATGATAAAAATTTGTTAATAATACAGGTTATTCCTATTAAATCGAACAAATAAAACTTAAAAGATCATGTGGTGATAAAGCTTTATATGTACTTCTATTACTATTCTCTGGAAAGGTTTAACATTTTTAAAGGGCTGGCCTATAGAGAAAAAATATGTAGGTTTGTGTCTAAAACATCAGAATTTCAATCTTTTGAATTTTATATTCGAATGGTCAATCCAAATTATTCAGTTAGTGTGATATCTTAACGAAGACTAAATAAATAGTAATGGCGAGACTTGAATTTATGGACGAACCACTCAGATTTAAGATAACAGGTATTGGATGAAATTGGCATGAAATTCATTCATCCATTTTGTTAAATAGAGTTCCGGCATTACAGTTTACTATGAAAACTTTAAATCTATTTCCTAACCTTAACCATCATCAGTAAATCATAATTCCAATTCCCAACACTGGTTTATAACCCTCATTTGGTCGTAGTTATTAGTCGGACACTCTCAGGGTCAGTCTACCTTCGCCCAAAGGTCGTCCATAAATTATAGTCTCGCCGAATATATATATTTGCATTTCTCTTATTATAAAATTTCATTTGATATATTGACTACTATTATACGATTAACTACTCCTAATTTATTTCCAATCTACTAGTTACAGTCTTTCACATATTCACAGTTGCTTTCGGCTAGATCTTTTATAATCGTTATTTTGTATTTTATGGTATCATGAAGTCTGATTTGCCTGTATATAAACGGTGTATGTCTGAAATACGTGATTTATACAACGGAAGCTGAGATTGCGTTCTGGATTCAACAGGTAGAGTTAAGTGAGAAGAGCCAACAAGGACTTAGAGTAGACTCTAGGCTGCTCATGCTGGTTAACGCATCATTGGTTTGGTACAGTGTCAAGATCGTATAAGTCAGTGTTCTGATTGGCAATCTTGTTACGTGATAATTGACAGGGCCAAAGTCATACCAGTTAGTGTGGTGGAATAATTCTAATATTATCTCATATGAAGCTACTTCTCGAGGACATTGATGCGAATAATTGTTTTATTCTTTTGTAAATGTTTTGAACAAATAGTTTCGACTACTGATCGATGACGAAAATGAATATTCACAATTAACCTCCACTACTTTTATAGAAATATCACTGAACTTTCGAAATTTTCACATCAGATATCTAAATAAGGAAAACACGATCCAACCTCGAGTTTATAAAATTGCATGAAACTTCGGATATCACACTTGTCAGTACAGCTAGTTGTTTAAATAGTCCAGTTAAATGTCGATTATCATTTGGCACTATTGAGATAGTTTTTATTTACAAATTCAAACTAATTTTTAGTAAAATGGAGTAGAGAACTAAATTCTCTTGAAATAGATTCCAGACTTCTTGAACTCTTCAATAATCTTGTTATTACTGAACAGGCGAATCTGTCAGTAATCTGTTTTTCAATTTTAAATTCATCTACTACTACTACTACTACTACTACTATTACTACTACTACTACTACTACTACTACTACTACTACTACTACTACTACTACTACTACTACTACTACTACTGTAGTGTGTATTACTTATGTTGACAGACATAAGTAGTATGTAACACCGATCAGAATTGAAAAACCTGGCAGCAGTAGGCTGTGAAGGTCGACTTGAATAAAACAGAAACGGAATTAGAAAGGAATGCATTTAATGTATGGTTCTTATATTTTACCAAAAAATCCTGTGATTGTTCATTAGGATACGTTTTATTGTTATTTTTTGTGTTCGCGCTCATTACACTGCTTATATTACGGACAATGTTTTTTCTCAAATTTCAATTTCAGTTAGGACAATGTTTTCTTTCCAAATTTATTGAAATTGACGCGAATCAACAAGATGATCTACTGGATTTACCACATCCATAATTATTATGACCATTCTTTCCCAGTAAATCCAATTAAATCACAACTATTCCATTTAGTTACATCTGAGATGATATTATTATTAACATGCTACATTTTATTAAAAGATAATCGGTAAAATATATAATGTTCCATTGAACCACTTCACTTACAACCTCCAATTGATCTATGATAAATGGAGTTTGTGCACCATTAATGAATATTATAACAAGGATAGGATGAATTAAGTAAGCGCTATAAGTAAGACGCGCTGGTACACGAAATCCAGACCATGCAAACAGATTGTTAATAGGCTCTGATAAAAAAGATTAATCAGAAAAATCAATAAATTTGTATTTGACTGATATTTAAGCTGAAAAAATAACTATCATCCAAATATTGATAATTAAATTCTTATCGTCTAACATGATATTAAAAAGTTATGTTTGATAATTTGATCTTGAATTCAATGGTTGGTTAATTATTTGTAAGTAAACTGACGTCTATCCATCTTTTGGTTTTATTCAGTACGTGCAACATTTAAGCTTAATTCTTTTTATCATTGTGACGAACGATAAGAAATAAATTTGGATTTTCAGCATTTTAGTATCCAACGTTTTATAATAGATCTGGGAAAATGGACAGATTTCTTGCCGACGTCATACCGGCATAGCCTCATACACTGATGTTGGAGTAGACATGTTTACTGTTCTTTCCGTTGGCTTTTACATTTTTGTAGATTTCTAACTAAGGTTTTATTACATAGCCGGAAATTCCCTTAGAAATGAACAGTGGGTTTTGTTATGTTGAGTGGTATTCAGATCTTTGATACTGTGTTATAAATGTTTACTATGCGCTATTCCAACCAGCTACTTGAATGGGAAGGAGTAAGAAAGTGTATTAGCTAGTTAAATCATATTACATACACGAACTCGATCATTAATAAAAATATGCACTGCTCAGAAACTTAATCTGTAGTTTAAATCAAAAGTGCATATCTGTCTTCACTGGAGAATTAAGATAAATCTTGGTCATTAGCATCTATTCGTCAGCATTCCTCGCTTATCATTTGACTTTGAATTAATTTATCTGACTGACACGGTCTATCAGGTGCCAAACACTTAAGTTTCGATTTAAGCACTGATAATTCGGATGTTTATTGCTAACAAGTAGTAAATCATAGACTAAAATTAAGCAAAATACTTACTTCCCCATCCTGTTGCACATAAGTAAACTGAAATGCCAATGCCTAAAGTAAACGACACACGATGGAATGCTAAATAAGCGGCTGCTGTTCTATGACTCATCTCAGTCAGTAATCCACTTAATACACCATAGGAAACAAATATTGGTAGAACGAAAAGAAATGCTGCGACTAGGTAACTAATTGATACAATAAAAATCTGATTTCTCCGTGTATTTCTCTTCGATGATACAACAGAAAGAAAAAAATATGAAATAGAAAAGAATGGTCAAGGGGATAGTTATTGATCACGTGATCTTATGTTCAGAACTGTTCTGAATGCAATACTTTGATCAATGATCCATTTTAAAAGAGAACTCCTCATCAACACGTACCAGCTATATTGTCGGATAACGACTTCAGGACCTGTAAGTATCGCAGTTGGTTGCACTATCTAAGAACCATTGAGTTGAAGTCCGGTGTTTCACATTCCAAACTTCAGTCAGTTTACAATGTATATCACGATACTATCCGATTTTATTCATAAAGAATTGTTGAATTTCAGATATGATGAACTACTTAAGTTATAGTTCCTCATAAAATTGTTTGGAATTCAACCTAAAGATAGTTATATATAACCATACAGTTGTTGTAAATAATCAAATTATCTCTAAAACTAACAGTTTAAAGATATTGTGCTTGTTCTAAAATCCAAAGATCCTAATTTCGATCGCCTGTGTGGATCGTAGATGCAAAATGTTTAGAAGCTGTAGTTTAAGACTAAATGAATGACCCATGGTTTCTAGTTTTTAGGAGAGAGAATTATTTTCATAGATAATAATTGCTTGGTTAATTAATAACTTACCATTTCAACTCTAGGATAATCATATAATAACCAGCCGGTTAACATCCCAATCATATATGTTCCACAACGTGTATATGGTCTCACATAGATTTCTTCTTTAACTATACTGTTTATAATCAGATGATTTTATTGAAAATAAGTTTAGAATGAATAATTAATATGAATGGAGTTTCAAGTCATTATTATTTAAAATTCTGAACGGTTAATGAAATAATTAAAGTAACATTATTAGTAAAGAGGTTTTGTGGAGACCGTTAAATTTTCATTATCTACATCAGGGACTGGTCTTAGTTAGGTTTCCAATAAAAAAATCAGGAGGCTCTTGAAAGCCGTTTCATTCTATTATGGAACTTTCCAGTATTGCCATTCAGAACCTTCGATCTGGTGTGTAAACACTTAACCTCTAAACAAATGCTTCGGAATCCAATGATTTATATTTCCAATTTAAATTGACTCACGGTATTGCCTGACTATTTCAATTAACTGCAGTGGATAACTATCTCGAACCCATCATCTGTCCAATGCTACCTGTTTTTCAATAGTGATCTTACGAAGATCAATTCGTCATGTGAACTTTAAGATAATATTGGCTTAATGCCAGATTTAAGTGTGACAAATCAATAATCAAATCGATTCTACAGGTGTGATAATGGGTTTTCTTTGTTGAAGACTACATCATATTAAATAGTTCTCATTAAGGGGATTCAATTGATTAGCGATCTCATCAATAAGACAGTTAAAAAAAGAGCTACTCATTCAATTAAGAGTAGTAAATTGATCAATACATGTTATTTCATTTCTTAACCACAAACCAAATAAATTTGTGTTCGATTTTTGACGTATATTTTATAAGTAAGACGTAAAAACAAATACTGCTGTACAGTAATCATAAGTATGAAAAGAAATAAATTGATTGATTATAAGTTAACTGTATAGCTTAATAGTACTATACATACTGCAACTGAATGGTTATAAATAAAACTGTTATGCACAAATCATGAAAAACTTTGTGTTTTTCTTAGTCGTTTACTTATTTTTGTTAAGCACTATACTTGCATAGTGAAGCCAATAAATTTAGGGTTCTGTTGTATCCCGGAATCGTCACTGTTATAACCGGGTAATTTGGGTCCATCGGCACTGTTTTAATTGGGTTCCCAACCATTATATCTGGGGAGTCATTTCCGCTATGTACGTATTGACTCCGTTGAGTCAAAAGTATTACTGTTCTTACTTGACAATCGAGAACCATTGTAATCCCTCGATTCTACTGCAATACCCACGACGCAAAATGAGAACATGAGTGACTGGTTCAATGAATTTTTATTGACTCTCCAAAACTGCATCATCCTTTGACCCCAATACAACCATTTATCTACCACACTTCATAGTACTACTTGGGTGAGGTAACTGTAAAATCATACACAATAAATATAGTTCATCTGAACTAATGTAGGGAATAAAATTGTCGCACTCAACGAGAATTCACACTTGTCTTACAGAACAGAGTTTTCACTGAAGTGATACAAGAAAATATTAATTTCAAATGTCACACTGAACTAAGTTTGGACCCTAGCCAAAATTCATAATGACTTGATACAAAAATGTTGACCTAAATAATGTCATCTTATCCCGTCATCTCAGGTTCATGTTTCGAAAATAAGTCACCAATTGGATTATTGATTTAACGGAATTTATTTATCTAGCATTGGTTCATTGACTCAACTTTAGTCACACTTTTCCATGATACAACTCATTATAATCAATAACAGAATTTGTGCAAAATTTTAGTATATCAATGGAGGAATCTACCAATTTAGTCTACGGGACTACTGCGTATTAATGAATTATAATCGATTCATAGTTTAACTTTTTCTGTTACATATAAGTAGCTACTAAACAGTAGAATGAGTTTCTTGTATTTTATTCACTACATCAGCATTTACAGTTATCTAGTGTAAAAACACTTGAGAATTCTTCTGATAGTGATATTCGTGATAATTTGTGTTTAACTGAGATATTTGTTATTGATGAAACTAGTGGTCTTGATTGGTCAGCCTAGTAATAATGATATGTTCGACAAATTTTAGAACAGTGTACGTATGTTATCTGTCTGTGATAGAGTGTGTGTAACATTGTGAAGTAATACATCACGTAGAATCTTTAACAAAACCCCTGATTGTCTTGCCTCTACTATTCCTGTTTGCTGTTAGTGAGTGGTCAGCACGTTGTTTTAATTATTGAACAAATCATAGTTTATCGATTCGCAAATTCCATTTTTGTTGTTGTAGTATTACGATAGTAATCGTGCAATAAAACTGTAGTTGTGTAGTGTTCAAAGTACTTGACTTTGACTTCTCGAATAGGGTCATTGAGCAATTAGTGTTTCGTATCATAGAATTTCTTCAATATATGTATGTGCTTAATATGCCTACCTGTAAGTAGGAAATAACTAAACAGTGTTGAGCTATCTTCTATCCTCCTGTCATGTTGACTAGTTCAGGAGTGCAGATAATTTTTGATTTATTCACACCGAGACACTTTATTTCACTATCAAGTTATTTATCTTAGCAGATATCGCAGACTAACAGTCTTCTTGATATCAGAACCATCTTTGATTCTCTGGCAAAGTCTTTTCTGGGATTGTCTGTTAGTGTGGCTGAGAAGTTTGACATGTTCGAGATTCTCCATAAAAACGTTTCAGGTATAGTGAGCATACAACCACCTGTTTCGACTGTTCTACTAAAGCAATGAAGACAGGAAGGGTATACCAATCTCAGCATTCCTCCTCAACTTTGTCATCAATGGTATTCTGGAACAGCTAAGATGGAAGTACGTAATAGTGGTGCGGATCTGTCACTTTGAAAAACACTTCTCGACATTTAATATGTGGATGATATTGTCTTACTGTGCGCTGATATTCAAGCTATCGAAATCCCACTTGATCACTTGAAAATCGGTGTCCAAAAGTGTAATGTATATGCTTTGCACCTCCTGAGTGCAAAGTACTTTCATATGACTGTCAGGAGCATGTACTTGAACGTATTGTCAGTAATGAGCAGTTAAAAGTATTCGAGAAGTCCGAAGAATTGGTGATACTCAGTGGCAACACTATGTTAGAATGCTGTGTTCGACAATGTGCACTCGGGAACAGTGTTGATGATTCAATTGGTGTAACCATTTTGGAACACTGGCTTCGGTGAGTTGGATATGTGTGGCGAACACTGACCCAATGAATTCCACATGTTTCATTATTTGTTGATACTGTAAGTGGTTGGTAAAAGCAGAGATGTGGTCAGTTTATGACACAATACTGTGACTGGAATCTATTGGTCCGTGATGACTTTGTTTTTGGGAAGTAGATATTATGCAACTCAACGGCTTACGTTGTTATCATACATAGTTCAGAATAGAAGCCACAGTGGCAGTGTTGCTGTAATATTCTTTTACATTCTTCATAGCCCTCAGATGCCCTGGTACGGCCGAGTGTGGGGAAATTCCGCTCTTCCTCTCGGAACGCTCTTACATAGCCACATGTATGCAAACACTGCCAGGAAAGTCCTATTTACTGCCTTCTCGTGGTGGGGATGTTGTTTACGAAACTGAAAGAACAAAAAGCGAACGTCAGTAACTCTAATTGGGTTTGTGGACAAGGAACATCCATCTGGGGAGTTGGAAAACCCTGATTCCAAACCAACGGTGTACATGAACTTCAAGATCTTGAAGAAACAAATGGAGTATGAACCAATAGTTGGTCACCATCTACCATGGGACCGCATCTCCTGACTTTATACCACTGCCTCGTGGTTCAGACCTTTAGTTTGAAGGCTCCGGGTGTGGCCGCATGAGAAGACCACCTGCTTCGATTTGGGCACACGGGCAGTATCATAACTCACACACAAATCAAGTGACTTGTGCGGCGTTTGTGTATTTGGTGCCCCCTTGTACCAATATATGTGTGTTCAAATAAATAAAATACATTCTTCATTAGAGTAAGAGCGTCTTCTTTAACCGTAAGAATTCTTCCGGTTATATTTTTTTAAACTGGATTATGTCTCCTATTATTTATTATCCTCCATATGATTTTGATATGGTGGAGAAGATTTGTAGCTCAGATGGATGTTTTTGGAGTTTTGTTCTCTGAGCTGGATGGTTTGGTCGTAGAGCTTTCATTGTTCTTCAGGTTAAAGTCTGCCTGAAGGTTTGCTGATGATGTCGTTCAGAAGAACTATGAAAACTCCACGGCCAAATCATCCAGTTCAGATAACAAAACTCCATCAAAAACTTATCTCGTCCACTTATTCTTATTGATCAATTGCCTTTTTTAAAATCATACTCACCTTTCTTCTTCTATCTCTTCACGACCTCACTTCTTTACTGTGTGTTAAATATTTATTCTGATGTTCTTTTGCACCAATATTTATGTGCTTAGCAAATTAAGGAATGCTACTCAACAACGTTTACATAATAGTTTAACTGTTTATAGGACAAACAATAGAAACTTACTCCATAATTTCAAATGAATGAATATAGGCAGTGAAATAAGTGATTAATGAAGATAATAGAATAAATGAAAGAGCGAATAGAATTCCAGTTATTCGTTTCCTAGAAAAAAAAGTAATAATAAATCTATTTGGGTTTATATTTTGTGATTAATTTATTATACAGATTGATATAGTATTGATATTTTCAATAATTCCATATGCATTCAATGAGACTATATTTTATGGACAACCTTCGAGTAATCCTTAAGTAACCTTTGGAATGTCTACGTACTTACTAAAATTATGAATTCGTTTGAGGAATTAGAATAGGGATATATAGTTGGACATTAGGGTTTAACAATTAGAGTTAGGATTCTCAACACATCAGATATAATTTTAAAATGATATAGATGAATAAATTTCAAGTTGGCATCCAAGACTTGTCATCTTAAATTTGATTGGTTTGTCCATATGTTATAATCTTACCAATCATTTGTATAATATTTGTTTTCAAAATGAAATGTTAACAGTTCCAATTACTAGCTGTATGATAAAATGTTTATGAGATTCCTTAACATGCATTTATAATGATCAGCTCATCAGCTAGTTTGATGCTTTCTCAATAGAAACCACATGTAATTTAGCCCATAGTAAATAAATTATATTCAAATTGAATAATGGCCTTCTTTTTAAATAAGTTTTTTTTTCAAAGAGTCGATGATTTTCAATATCAATGATTTATTTATGTCAAGCTATACTACATTGACTATGCTGATAGCAAACGTTCTGTATCAGGTTGTATTAGTTGATATCTAAGACTGTACTTCAGAGTTATTCATACTTAAGTATTCTGTTTTATTTCCATGTTAATTCTTAGTCATTTCATGATATATTCTATTCACTTTGATATGGTATATATCATAAGTGTTTAGGCAGATGAATCATTGGTGTTTGTTCAAGTAGCTTAGATTATTGGACAAAATCATTGGAGATGGGCAGATTACGCATTTGTCTTTAGTGTGGTTGTATCTCTAAACTGGGTAATTTATTTTTGTGGATAACATCATTAGTGCCTAATTTATGCAGAAGTGAGAAATCTTTTATTTTGTAAGTGTCAAATTTATACATTTTGATGACGTTTCTTATTCTCGTTGCTTTATTCATCTTCGTTTGTCTTCAAATTCCCGTTCAAAGTTTCATTTGTGTGACATTGGACTGAGTGATTCATTAACATTTTCCATACTAATTAGTAACTTAGAACCACGCTGATATTGTCTAGTCGTTAAACGCTAAATAAAACGCTAATTTATGTATATATTAAGGTTTATAACGTCTATTTTGTCCAATGCAGTATCCTTATCAGTTTGTACAATTTATTTTGTGAATGACATTAAGTTTGTGTTCCTCTGTTGTTACGTCCTCATTTGCATGAATCGTAGTGGAGCTGTTGTATATCATATTTATGGAAGAAACGTTTGGTCATAACTGACTTACAGTAGTATATAATTTGTCTTTGAATATCGTGTCTATCAATCTTATTAACATACAATCTGTTTTACTCAGGAATCCTGCACCAGAACATCAGAGTTTGCTGCAATACAATCATTAGGTTGTGACAAACAGATATATATATAGGTTTATTATTGACGCATAAGTGGCATTACTTATTCTATAAAGTATTTTCGGTCAGTCGGTCAGGGGTTCCACCTTCCGTCATCTATTCAGCTCGGTTTTTAAGATTGGTTCTCTGAGTAAATCATACGTTTTGTCACCTCAGTTCATTTAGTATTTTATCAATCAATAGTATTGTCATAACAATATTTTCTAGAAACATGCATTTTATCATGTTCCCATTGTGAAGCTATCTAATTAGCATATTATCTCTTGAATATTTTTTGCCACCGATATGGTAAAGTTTGATATTGAACTAAATTGGTGTTTCCACTATAGAGAAATCTAACTAATAAACCCTTAAAATGTTGTAAGTAATAGGGAACGTTTTCATTATAACGTGATACTACTTATAAGTACCCAGCCACCTCAACTTCTTTAGATAAAAATAAAATGGTCCCACGATTAGATGGCAAGTCAAATTTGAATAGTCGACATAACCATTTGTAGTCAGTTAAGAGTAATCAATGTTGACTCTGTAATCTTCCATACTTAACATTCCTAAACGTTAGTTAACAAGGATTCTTTCTAAAACTTCTTCATTTCATCCAAAAGATATTCATTGGTAATTATTACCAGTCAAGATATATGCATCTGTCAATAGAATGGATGTCTCTTTGTGAAATGTCGAAAGCAATACAAGATTTTGAGCAACACTATGATTTTTGAAAATAGAATTTATAAAATGTGCATATAAATGAAAACCATCTATGAAGTCATTTGTTTCTGTATTCTGAAGACAATATTATTTACTGTGAAAATATTTATTTGTAAAGGATCTTTCAAAAGAATCACTTCGGGATCCTGGCGACGTAAAATTTTGATTTTATCAGCATAATGAAAAATAAGAAATTACAATATATTACAAAATCCAAAGCGACAAAGATGTGAAGAGGTTAATTCCTCTATGACTGACTCCACCAAGTAGCATCCCGTTAATTGAATATCTACACAGACCAAATCTTCTAGTAATATTATGAGTTTACTCTAGCTTATTCAAAAGTCAGAACACCAGTTGTAGAGATAGTCCATTATTGATAATTGATAAAATCCGTATGCATGCAGAAAACAAGCACATAGGGAAACGAATGTGAGAGAGTGTAGAGAGCGAAATGAAACAGATCAGAGAACGCATGTTAACCAACTCGATTTAACCAAGCTTGAATCGATATTTATAGTCGAACAAAAATAAGTTACAGACACATAATGAGTAACGTAAGTAATTAGCACACATATGTGATCATACAAAAAATTGTCAAGACTAATAACTGAATAAGTGACTGGGTAAAAATGTGGCTTGAGAGGAATGAATAAATTGGTCTGTTCATAAGCTAGAATAACTTATGTGGACTTGGTTTAGTACCAGCCCCAACAAATGAATTTTTAAAATTCTACCCGATATCTCAGTGTTTTCATGCATTTATCAAATACACTCAGCTTTCGGATTGTTTGATCCCATCATTTACTGAAAATACATAGATCATTTAATATCTTATGGCATACGTTTAATTTCAGTTGAAATTTAATTTTGCTCTATTCTACTATTGGCTTGAACATTTCATCTACTATATTTCAATAGAAAACGAAGCCACATACGGTATAAATGACTCAGAATTTACTATTTCTTCCTACAGATAAGGTTTCAACTCTTATCAGATTTTAAAAAAACTACTTCCCTCCTTTTTATTTACTAAGACAACGGTGAATAGAAGTTAACCATATGACTAGGTCTTAACTAGTCAAGTATGCGTTAACAATACCATATAATTAAATCAATCATTAATAATACACAAATAAAAGAATATTTTCTCGGCTAAATTTTGTTTTCATTTATGAATAGTAGTTTCATATGTTATGTCAGTTAATCAATCATAGAAACGTTTTGGAGGAAAAACTTTTATCAATAATAATAGGACGTCGAATGCTTCCAGGTTTTCAATAGGGATCTAGTCTAATATTGATCAGTTCATAATCTTAATTCAAACTCAACAATCTTCACAACCCTATATTGATAATAATTATTTTGTTTTCTATTTAAAATCATTTATTCAACTTACCACATAAGTAAAGTTATAAAAATTGGAGCCAAAATTACAGTGAATTGTATATCATTTGCAATATACCAAGACCATTGTAAACACTGAAAAAAAAGTGGAATTCATAAGCAACTGAGGAGATCTATGTATTATGATAATTTTGATAGATATGACGAAGAATATAACTTTCTTGTTTTGGTAATTCTCACAGATAAAATATATTCTGTATTTACTGGTCATATTGTTTGGTATATAGTCAATAATCATGCACATTTACGTGTGTTACACCACATAGATATAAGTATTGTATAGGTAAGATATGAAGTAATGATAAAGTATTTCTGAACTGAATTATGTTCTAGTTACAATAAATATTAGTGAAATTACCCAGACATTTTCATCTTGCTATGCTAACGAGTTGTGACGTCTTGAACTGATGTACACATATACTTGGTTCTATATTATTTACGACTAACTTGAAACTGGATACATAAATAAATGATTAGCAAACTGAAACCTTTATTTAAATAATCTTCTAACACTCATTAGTAATCTGATTACTTTACAGGTAACTTTTTACAGTTTCAGTGTTAGAAAAAATGGGAAATATAAACTTCTATAGAGAAAGGTTTGAAAATATCTGCTAACGAATCGTTCATACTACTTAAGGATAATTTTGAGATTTAAATTATCTTTTAAAGAAATTAGTAATTGAAATTTAACAGCTTTGATATGAAACAGTAAAATAATATGGGTGGTGAACAAATGTTCTACATTACCAGTGATCGAAATCAGCAAAGCTTGACTGTACTACTTGTTATTAATACTGAAATGGCTAGTACTACCGTAACAATGGTTCTTTCAAATTATTTAACATTTGTATGTCATGGACATTTACCATTATAGTTGCCTATTTGGAATTTTAATTCGAAATCTGACATAAGGGACCGACTCTGGCTAGAAAATCAGGTAGAACTAGGAAGCACTGGACAGCTGCTTCACTCTAGTATGGGACTGCTCGGAAGTAAGCATTCACAAACCGGCTAGATATCGAACCAGGGATCATCAGATTAATCATTAAAACATAGGGAATTTTGAAAGCCAATACATCGTTGGATGCCGGCTCAGTGGTCTAATGGTTAAGTGCTCGCGTGCGAAGCCAGTAGGTCCTGGGTTCGAGCCCCGCGTGGTGCGGGATCGTGGATGCGCACTGCTGAGGAGTCCCATACTAGGACGAAACGGCCGTCCAGTGCTTCGAGGTTATCAATGGTGGTCTAGCTTCAACTGACTCATGATTTCAATCTGTGAAAATTTCTAAAAATCTGCACAAACCCCTTCTGACAATACAGTTGTACACTGAAAAGACTTTGGAATTAATCATTCATGAAAATCATTTTCGTTATTTTCATGAACATAATACGCTATATCATTAAAATTACGCGACTAAGCCATTTACATTTAATTTAACTAAACTGTGTTGATGTAACAATAATAATAACCGTGTGCTAATTGATAATTACTTTCGGGATGTAGTTACTGAAGTTCTAGTTAAAAGTAGAGTCCAGGGGAGTTCAACCATGTTGGGTGTGAGATAATCACTCACTAATAGTACTGCACTTACATTTATTACAGCCTGAAACGCAAACTATTGGATGCCGGTCAAGTGGTATTAAGGTTAAACCACCAGACCTGAATGTTTTAGCTTCAATTTTTTGAGGAGTGAAAAGTTAACACTGCTGAAGAGTACTGTACAGTAACAAAAAACCTCTCAATTTCTCCATGACTTTCAATGGTTGTTTTTTTTACTAAAGTTAATCAATGATGTAAGCTACAGAAATATTTATTTCGACTGGCTTTCTATTTCATTTTTCTCTGTTAGTTGGTTGGACGTAACCGAAAGGATACTCTAGAATTATATTTCTTTCTAATCCTCATGTTTTAACATTCTTAAAGGAACTAATACTCTTTTTTAGAAATTGGACCTGTATCAGAGATTGTTGCAATCAGAGATATTGATTTAACCGAATAATCTCTTGTAGAAATGAGTTGTATACATTAACTGACCAATAAATCTAAACCAAAACCTCATTGTCTGGTTCTTATTACTAAGCCAATTGTTTAAATAGATCACAATTATATATATATATATATATATATATATATATATATATATATTGGTGACTTACACTATTCTGAAAATCGACTACATTAGTTAAATAAAAGAAATACCAATGTTTTCGACAATTCTCTATTACTGGTGAATGTATATCTTGAGGAAAAAATGGTCCATCGTATATATGATTTAATAAACCCGTAAAGAAGATAACTGTAACAAGGTAAGCTGGAGTAAGTCTAAGTTGAATAATAAAATGACAAAGATATAATTTATAGGCAAGTAAAATGTATCATTAAATTTCTATTTAGATTGTAAATAATTTAAAAGAAAAAAATGTGAATAACATTTCAATTATTATGGCGCAAGTGCATCCACTCTTTGTGTTCTCCCATATTTTAATCTTCTGAATTATTCATGTCCCTTATTTTCTCTCCAAATTTATTTCACTGTATTATACTCCTTGAATAACATCTTCAAGCCCTAATGTTTCCTATTACTGCTTATACTCTTACTACCTCTACCACTACGGAATTTGAATCGACAACTGCATTACTGTGCTAATGTGGTATGGCAACTCGAACTGATGAACGTACGTACGAAGTTCTACGTTGTTACTGACTGACTGATTTTATTAAATCCATTATGGTATTTCATATAATTTTGATTAGGTAACTTCTAATATTACTAAAGATATACTTATCATAAGTCAAATTAAACTAAACTCACATAAGACTGGAGTTTATCTATTGAAGTGAGTGTGAAATTAATCAATGAAAAAGTAATGATTTGTTATCAGGTATATTAATGCATAAATATACCTATATATGTTGATTTTATTGAGTAAAATATATTAGACGATTTTATTGAATAGTTTCCATTGTCGTTCTGGAGTAGATTATTAGCTCCAACTATTATCCATCTGAGAAAAACTGATAATATTGAAAGAATCTATTTCAGTTGTAAATCTTCTTTATCATTTCAAATACATGTATGTTTATTCGAAATGAATCAATAAAATCATATGTACGAAGTAATGACGTAATAATTCAATTGAGTTTAAAATACTGATACCCCAAAGATAGCTCTCATACAATTTTTTCGGAAAAAGAACTTCTAATTTCAAGGTTTGTAATACGTCCAACAATTTACGATTGGTGGTGGTCTAACATCAATCGGTTCATGATCTCAATCAAAAACGTAATAATCTCCACAACCCCCATACTAGTAATCAACATGTGCTCACTAGTGACTAGCTTCGTGAGGGAATTCTCGGAGTCCTAGTGAGAAGCCGTGATCAGTGGAGCTAATCCATGTCGGGTAGAGACAGGTATCTACCTCAGTACAATGGAAGTTGGTCGCGCAATTTCGTGGATTGGTTGATGTTAGACACTATCACCATTGGATGCTGGCTCAGTGATCCAGTTGGTTAAGCGTTCGCGCACGAGACCGAAGGTTCTGGGTTCGAATCCCGCGAGCGGGATCGTGGATGCGCACTGCTGAGGAGTCCCACAATAAGACGAAACGGCCGTCCAGTCCTTCCAGGTTTCCAAAGGTGGTGGTCTAATATCAATCGGTTCATGATCTCAATCAATTTACGATTAATTGATCACCGATTAGTGACCGATATCATGTATGTTAAGTCCTTCTTAAGTTGACATTAATTAGCTCTTAATACATTGTAGTTCTACAGGATGTCATTCAACGCTCATACAGCTCACTGGTAATGTCTATGACTGTAAAACTGCGTAACATAGGATTGAATTTGCAATGGAGTATCAGTTCTCTTGATATTGTTGATGAGTTTTGAGTAATGTGAACTTTATGTTAAGCAGGGTCTCCTATTGACTAATAAGCATATTGCCCTTTCTAAAAGAGAGCTCGTAAGTAATTTTGGTTCGAAGAAGAATGTACACATTATATAAAACATTTTCAATTGGATAATTTTATGTAATCAAGTTAATATCGAGCATTTAATATGATGTATTTCATTAAGTTGATAGTAAACGAATAATCGATTATCAGTGTTTCTAATTGACTCATGAATTCAACTATTAGATTACTAAATTCGCCACAAAACCTCCTTCTGATAATAAACATTTTGAAGTGACTAGACCTGATATAAAGAAAACAATACCAAATTTTTAGAGAACCAAATTTCATGTTCATACAAAGAAGGAAAGAAATTATCACTTAACTGATAAATAATGACAAAACATGTAAATGAAATTTACACAACAATTACTGACAGATAATTCTTTTATGTCTTCCACAAAAAATGAAGTTTGTCAATTCATGATTAAATTATTGAGTTTTCACTTCAAAACTGTGTGATACATCATTTTGATTCAAATCAAAGTATAGATTTTAGTATGGGGTTTTTTCTCAACCCATGATTAATTAATTGCATGTTCACGTTGTTATATCCGAACGAAGGATAAATGAATGGTAACTGCTAGAAATTATTTATGGACTGTTATTATACAAACATTCTTATTGTATAACTATTATACATTATTCATATAGCGGAAGCTGAAATTGCGTTCTGGATTTAACGGGCAGGGCTAGGTGATAAGAATCAATAAGGGCTCAGAGTGGACTCTGGGTTGCTCGTGCTGGTTAACGCATCACTGATTCGACATAGGGTCAAGATCGTATAAGTCGGTGTTCTGATTGACGACCTTGTTTGTTTAGATTTTTTTCACTACTCATAATCATGTTTTTATTTTTAAATGTTTATCATTTACTGAATGTATAAATAACCTTCTAGTATAATTTCAATTCCATTACTGTCTCTATGAATGTTTAGAACCAATTTAAGAAATTAACTATCTTACCTGATAAAGCGATGTACGATTAACATTAACCAAAATTTCATATAGTTTTTTACACCATTTACATTTGTGATTCGTCCCATACATAAATAACATATTAATAAACCCCTGAATAAAAATTTTGAAAAAATCACTATAATTAATAGTTCCATAAATGATGAATAATAAAGCAGTTAATTATAAATAAATGAATGAACAGTTAAAAGGGATACTTAATTAGGTAGTCTATGAATGGAACAGTATAAAGGAGTTGTAGATTAGAATGAAATATAGATATAGTGATTTTTTGGTTAATTCAGTAGTTCTTCAGATAATCTCGCTTGTTTATCACAGATATATCTACTCTTCAGATTAATTGATTACTTCGATTCGCAGTTATATAATATATCCTTGTGTGCCAGGGTAATTTTACATTGGTTTTCAGGAGAACCGGACACCATCCGGACTTTCACGTGAGAACCCAAACAGTACAGCTCAATCCCGTTTAACAGGAGAGCCAGACACCACCCAGGCTTAAATTTCATAAACTGAGCGGTACAACTCAATCCTGTTTCACAGGAGAACCAGACACCGCATAGGATTTAACGCTACAATCTGAATAGTACAGTTCAATCCTGTGGCGCAACCATACAGGTACCAAGCACCCTGGTGGACCACTTACTTCGATCGATAACTGCTAATGGTTTAAACACTAATTTACATACAATATTGTTCAAAACCAAATAGTTGACAGAAATTATATACTTTTAATCAGTTATATTTTTATGTGCTTTATAATTCATTGCTATTCTCAAAAGGTATTATAGTCAGAAATGAATTCTAAACACTTTAGAATGATTTGTTTGAAGTTGGCTTGTATGTATCAAACCGAATTTCGATAAGTTGTTGTTGGTGGTGTGTACATGCACTTTTTGTGGATTGCCTCGATACAGATATTATGTTACAATTTACTTAATATAAATGGATTGGACATATCCCAACAAAGGCGGATCCAAATATCAACAACAGGATAACTTAAACCCATACTAGTAGTGGTATTAACACAAAACCCAGTGAAAAAGTTAATGACTATCTAAAGCCGACAGCTTATAGTGTAAAATATATTAAGTGTTTGAAGCGATTGATACTAGGTTCGAGTTCCAATGTGAATATTTATACTAGGATGCAGGTACATCTAATTGACAGGATCTGCTTTACTCTTATTACTGATTTGAAAACTTACAAATGTGTATTTAGGGAAAAGTTTAAAAAAAGCACAGATTAAAATACACTCACGACATAAAAAAGAAGATATCTGGAGCTAAATGTCCATTGAAATACATTCCGAATAGCCAAATACGTCGAAATTCACCAGCTAATATTAATAAATTATCTAAAGTAATAGTTATTTGAAGAAAAATACAATTTCAAGTGAACTTTGACATTTCCAGTTATTGTATTAATGGTTATGGAAATCTTAAATATTAGAATTTCCCATGGTGAAACGACTTTAGCTATTCGAACACTGAAAATTTAGAAAAACTAGTTGGCTATTCTGTCTTTATACGGACCTCTTCTTCAATAGGTATCCACTATTCCTGCAAGAATCGAGCCCAAGATCTTTTGTAAATATTGGGAATTGACTAAATTTTGAAATATAAATCATTGTATCCTAACTCACCATATGGTCTAGAGGTTCAAACTCTTATCTCTTAAAGGACTGCCGATACGCATTGTTTAAGAGTTTCATTGTGTAACGAAACACCTTTTAATGCTGGCGAGTTTTCTGAGATTACCCAACTAAGGTCCATCTGTGCTATATAACTATAAGACTTACAAATATATTAATTTATTTATAACAATCTACCCAGTGCTCAATTTATTCGAAATTATCAAATCAAACCTTGGTAATGATACCTATAATATTAACAGTTATAACTCTCCGATTTCATTGGTTTAAAATAATGTTCGTGAGTTATGTAAGTAATTTTAAGCCCAAATCATTTGGTAAATCATCGAGAATCCAGAAACCATTGATCCAAGTTGGTATAACCAACACAAACCCAATAATTCTAGAATACATATGCAACATGATACTTTTAGACCGTTGAGCTATAATTCATTGACTCATACATTTAAATTTAGTCAGTTCGTGAAATAACATCACTAATGAGATACCACTTTACTTAAAAATTTCTTTCGAAGACAAAATTTACATTCGAACTTTATAAGATGTTCTTTTTGAGTTAAGTAGAGTTGTATAATCACAAATAAACACATAAAAATATCTATTTGGACAACTTAGGACTGAACAAGTCTTCTAACATAAATTTGGTAGAACTGGATATCGACTAATAGATAACAGTTTACTATTGAGAGGACTAAACAACGTACTTTAAATAGATATCATTAGAATTGTTAGTCTAAATATCATACTACTCATTATTGGCTGAAGTAGATCCACAAACATTGCATTCCACTTTGCTTTCAGTGTTTTTCAAGTCGTAATTTAACCCTCGAGCCATAATGTCACTAATTTATTGAATTAGCAAAATATAGTTCATAATTTCAAACACAGGTACTAGACATAGGAAATCAAGACTGCGTCAGCCTGGAAAGCTGTTGTGAGCATGTTGTAAAGTAAAATTAACTGACATTCCAATAACACTGAACCATGTAAATATTTTCTAAAAGAAACTAATTTTCATTAACATTTCTTTGCTCACTTCAATTGTATTATCATACCAAATGGAATGACATAAGCAGATAGATATATGTATTGAATAGCAATGATGGATAGCGGAGTCCAGGACTCGCGTTTCGTCCTATTTGGGACTCGTTAGCTGGATGTACCTGCATCTCAGAGTTGACGTTCACTCTGGGACTCGAACCCAGTATCAGTCGCTTCAAATGCCATCGCGTTATCCACTCAGCTATTGAGTTCTGATAGCCACTTGCTTGTGCATACGCACAGTTTGCACATATGCCAATAACAGACTGATCAATTGCAATCTTAAACCTCAATGGGAAGATACAAGCCAAACAATATCAAGTGAATTTATGTATTAAATAGGTTGAACAAGTTAACAGGAAACTTTAACTATAGGTTTCTTGCTAGCATCGGAACACTTGTATGCAAAGGATATGCTTATTTTTGACAGAACTGATATTCCTATGATTTTAAAATCTGTATCATTGAATGTTACCATAAAGTATATGACCATTGAATTAATCGAGCTGTGTCTAGTCTCATACAAATTTGACATATTGACACTAATCAGGCAGTTAACAGCAAATTCATTCGATTTTTTAATATTTAAATGTGCCATTCAACACTTTTCAATATGACCATTTGTCTAAATAACTTAATATTTCATGATTAGTCATAATGTTGGGATCATGAAAAGTCTCCACATGATCATAGATAACGACAGCATCTGTACTTGAAAATTTTCAGTATAATTTATAATTTTCGCCTGTAAAGCAAAACTATTATACTGCTTGAAAATCGAGCTTAAAATGTTTGCAGTAACAAGTAATGTATTGAAACGAATTCAACTTACTTGTCAACTTATAACCATGCAGTAGTATATGTGCTCCAATAATCCAGACCATTGAAATACATCGAATACCATCAAAAAATGTTAATGAGATATTATGTGTTCCATTAGATTTATTATCTTCATTTCTTTTTGCACACAATTTCATTGTATTAATTGGTAATGAATAAGCACATAGTATCTTGGTGACAATACGTTTTTCCAAAATACCTTGTAAAGGAAAGAAATTTATTTTTTATATTGAATATTTCTATACTCATTAAAAGGTTAACGTTTTTTAGAGAGTTAGTTTTCTACAGGAAGAATAAACAAAAAAATTGAATAGAACTAGAAATGAAGGCCCAGGACAGAGTGGGTTGGAGAATGCTGATCGGCGGCCTATGCTCCATTAGGAGTAACAGGCGTAAGTAATACTTATTCAAATAAATTTCACTGTACTTAGAATAATTTACAATTCATCATTTAAAGAAATAACATAGTTATAAGACAATTAACAGATCCATTCGAAGAATTTGAGTGGTATCTGCTTACTCTTTCCGTATAGCAATAAATATATTTTACAGTATTTTTGTGAGATTCAACAAGAACTTTCGTTGGAAGAATGTGAAAATTTTAATAAAACAATGATAGTACTAGTAATATGAATAGTAGTAATGATATAAAAATATAAATAATGTTTAAATATTCGAAAAGGTCACAGACCAGAAAACCAATTAATAAATTCTTATATAAGGCTTTAAAATATAGTTTGTAAATAAAGGAATCCTGGTTACGAAGATAATAAAGTATCAAAAAACAGATGGGAAAGTTGAATTCATGAGTCGATCTAAGCTAGACCACTATTGAAAACCTGGAAGCAAGATTGGAAAGTGTGGAAAAACCATAGTCTTTTTATATGATTTCATATTGTCATATGAGAGAGAGAAAAAAAACATACGTCACATACTTGGTTTGAATAAAATGATTGAGGCTTCTGGCTAGGAATCCGATAGTGTATGTTATGTGTAGTAATTCATTTTGAACAAAGTTACGAAAATGTAATGGATTGTGATGCATAACTTTTGATTATCTAGTTCTCTTTCACCAAGTAGCTTTTATCAAATGGATGTAATAAAAATAGCTATTAGTTGAGTTTGTCTGATCTTTTCCCCAATCAATGAGGGAATTATTGGCTCTTTGATAAAGGTAACTGACAACACTAATTACGAAAAGTAGGATGAGATTGCAACTAGACAAAAGGTGGTGCAATAAGATTATTTACCACACCTATGGTTTATTTAGACTATAAAAAATAAAGATTGACACCAGAAAATGTCATTTTACAGTCTTGATTAAGATTTGGTGCAAGTCAATCTCTCTTGAATCGGTACTCACAAAATAGAGACATCTTTCGAATACACAATGTTTCTAAGTTCTTGTTCGTCACATGGATATATTTACTGACAAAACTCTCGAGGTAATTCATTTTACAGAATAGGTTTGACAGATACTTCAATTCTCTCTTTATAATATCGTTCAAGCCAAGATTTCTTGGTTTGTTAGCGTAACATGTTATGAAAATTGATTTAGTGTCCGATGATCACGAATTGAGAGCACTGTGTATCCTGATATTTTGGCAAGTCTTGTCTGTACACACTTAAACTAATAGATTTATCATGTAGTTTGTTTAACGGAGAATTTAAAAAAAATTGTAATAAATCAACAAACTCTTGGCAAAAAAAGTAAAATTAAGTGATTTGTAGAACATGGACAAGTCCTCTCAAGATTCAGACCACAGTGCTAAAGCTAATTAACCTGATTAACAGATTTTTGAGTTATTTGGTTCTCATTTTTGAATAAATAATAATCGGTTGGATTGAAAAGAATGAAAGCTTGGAAAACATTGAATTATCCACTACTGTTAATGTTCATGGATCAATAATTAATTAATTCCATAATGATCTATGTTGGTTTTATAAACGATATTAGTTTGTCATTTTCGGTTCACAGTCAATTTCTTATACACAACTAAGTTACCCATATATGATACTCCGAATTTGAAACTTATTCACGCTCAGTTCGAGTGATTAAAACAAAACATATGAGTTCATTTCACTTCTGAATACTTATTATGCCCTAATGAACTTGCAGTCTAAATAACTGTACATACGTAATGTGTTACTTTAACAAAGTTTTCTAAGCTATATTTACAAAGTTATTGAAAGTGTATCATACTATGCTTCTCCGTATTGCATCCATTTTGTTACGTAACTATTATTTGACCGGATCTCTCTTACTCACCCACTTGTAATTAGTTTAAATTATTTAATAGGGAGATTTTTGTGAAAATGTTTACATAAAACAGAAAAGAATTTCCATTCGAAACGGAATTGAACTAAAACATCATTGTAAATTAAGAATCACTGGTTGATTATTTTGTTCAAAACGGTCTCTGTACAAAAATGTGCACCCTCATATGGGGGATTTTCGAACCGTCACTTTTATTAGTCAGTACAGTGTCTCAACAAAAGTCGGTTTGAATCATATATTTCACATTCCAAACATTTGATAATTTATGATGTAGTACAATGTTTATTCAATATGATTAATAAGTCTCTGAATCATTACAATGTTTCGTGATTTTTTGTGAACACTGAATAAGCGACTATAACGTCACTAGCTCACAATAACTGCTCAATATTTTAAGTAAACTTTAAACCAATATCTGTTTATTTCATGGAGTAAGTTGATTTCATAGTCTTGAATTTCTACACAGTTAATTCATGTTGAACGACTAAATATATTTGCAATCATTCAATAATCTATTGCTCATTCAGTCTTTTCTATATTAACCATTAACTTGAGCTACCACTGAAATGGATTTCTGACAAATAAAAAATCGATATCTTGAATTGATTACCTTTGTTTACAAAAAGACTTCTTTCAGGTAATGAATATCAAAGAAGAATTGGTTTACAATAACAAATAGTTACTGAGTACGTCATTTACAAATTATTATTATCATTATTATTTTACTTTATCTGACAAACTATTTACAACTAAGGTTAACTGAAAAGTCTTATTGGTTCTCATTTGAAAAACCTTAGAAGTGCTCATAGAAGAACTCGCTAAGAATAGACTCTAGGAACTTTATATCTCTTAGTGATCACAGTGCCTTAATATAATAATCATCGTTTGTTATATTTGATCCCTGTTTAATGTTCAGTCTAGATATGCTTCATCTGTCATGATCTCACGAGTTTATACTAAAGCTTGTCAATTGTGAGATGATTGTAGTTTATTTGATTTGTTGTACAGATTGACTCCACTTTAAGTTAATTTTTGTCATAAATTGTAACTATAGATTTTGAGCCTACTGTTTACAAACTATAAACTTTACTGAGAAATTTGAAGTTCGATTCTTAATGAAGTCTTGAATATCTACTTCTATAGAGTTTAAAAATAAAGCTTTACAACCACATAGTGCTCCTTAACTTTCATTAGCTCTTTATATAAAGTCATTCCAAAATGAAAATTATCTTCACAATTAAACATAGCTATTCATAATTTGTTTTCACTTGTCAAACATTACTGTAATATGTATTTTCTTTCGGCTACACGAGCGCGCACACACACACATACACTCAAAAGCACATTACAATGTTTCATTTACACATGTTAACAAATACACTGCTCATATTGTGTCTGGTAGTTTTATTAATATACTGCATTCCATGGAGGAATCAATAAATCACTATAGTTATTTATCATACGACAAAAATCTATGTTTTTGATTGTACCAATTAAACCAGTAAACTTTACATGATCTGATTTCCTTCATTGATTTATAAAATACTTGTTCATTAGCTAAATGTTTAATTGGTTTAATATTTTGTTGAATAAAGCATTTGATTAACATTGATTAGTTTAATGATTATATATCTTACGATTTTCTTAGTGTATAAAATTGGATCTTACGTTAAATTTATACTGAACGATGCTGAACAAATTAGGTCAGAAATATACGTTACCTCAAAATTGTGGTTGGAAGATCATTTGAAGTCAGAGTTATTATTTTAGTTACTAGTTGCGTAGTGAAGGAGAACACGGGTGAGGACAACCGAATTAGATTAAGTAAACAATTACAGAGTTACTTGGTAAAAAAGAAAAACCATACTATAATACTTAATTTGCAAAATGTTCAATAATTGTCTCGAACTTCGTTGTTCTTGCATTTCCATACTAATTGCTTTCTATTCCTGCTCTTCCTTTCTTGATCTTCTCCATCTTCCGCTGCCAGACATTACATTCCTGACTCGCGTCATATACTACTTATATCAATATAAGTAGCACGCACCACAGTTATATTATTGAGATAAAAACTTCAAAATTTCAAGAATATATTATAGATAGGTTCCATGACAAAATCTTTAAACTAATGTAATATGTATGTGTTGAGCTGGAAAGAATCATATTTTTCTCCTAAGATTATACTTCGCTCCATTCCATAACATAACCAAAGATGTTATGACTCAAAAGATTCTGATGAATACTGTAAACTTGTGAATGATATTTAGTATTTGATTGGTTGATTTCATAAAACTATCAGCTAAGTTGATTATTTTTGATTAAAATAAAACAAATCAATAGTGATGCAATAATTACACCCATGCTCAAAGATATTGAAGACGTATTGACTCAGATTATTTTTAACAATATCTATGTTGTTGGTTCCTGACGTTTCTTAGAAAACTCAGTTTTTTACCCTGTTGAAAATGTAAAAGCTGTTAGAATTCAACAGAATTTCTTGAACTTGTTCAGTTTTCTCACTTTAAATTTGTCGTTACTTCCATCATAACATATCTATTGAACATTTGAATATATTACTTTAAAATAATGAGTGAAATTAATCAAAATTAGTTATGGCAGTTTTTGATTAAAAATCCTACACTTTTGTACTTTATTCAGCGTTATTCCTTTTTACAGTAACCTAATATTATTATTTAAAAACTTATTACAGATTATCGTTGTTAAAAGTTTTGGTTAAACTACAGTATAGGGATGAGAATAAAACAACTGTGACTAATTTCCGCCTAGTTCCAAGTCCATCAGAAAACAGATTTTACGAATGGCTATTTTATGGGGAAAAATAATAATATTACAAATCTCAAATAGATTTCAGTCAATTATTAAGTCTACTAGTGTCTTTAATAGGTTACACTACCTGTAAATAGGAAAAACAACGACGTATAAGCTCGTTCTTACGGCTACAAATTGTCTATATTCTTGAACTCTTAAAATAATCCAAATAGATTTTTAAGAATTCCCACGTTGTTTCTATTTGGGGTTAGAAATATAGGGTTAAAGGTTAGAGTTTCCATCACAAACTCATATCAGCTACAATGTAAAAATATTCTGTAGACATATGAATGAACTTTGCTCGGAAATATGAGGGGTTCTGTTTGATTGTTTCATCCACACCTGGTTCCACCACGAACAGATTAGTTTCAGAATTAAGGGTGAGGACTTGGTTACAATGTCGATTTGCCTGTTTTATACAATATATAGAGACAGAATTAGATATTCGACACGTTTAACACTATCATATTACTTCTATAGTTGAAAAAATAGTTTCTCGCCATTATCTCAAAAGTTTTGAGAAGTATAAAAAAGAATTTGTGCTATTCGTTATACATGATGGTTGAAATTCAGGCAAAAATCTACAAGTCATGTTCTCGATTTTGATTAGCTCTTCTGTATACTATACTTTTATCGAAATCTCATATATCTTTGATTGTACGACTTAGAAAATGAATAAGTGGTAAGGAGATGTCTTTGTTGAATCACTCTCTTTTGTTCGAAAGTAATAACAAGTAGATTATGAGTGGAATTTAAATGACAGAGATTTAATCATGGCCCTCATGACCTTGATTAGAGTAAACATTACCTAATGATCTTATTTTTATGACAGTTTATTTAACAGGGTTTTTTGATTTATCTCACTATTGATGCTCAGGATTGAATTTCCCTTACTAGTAATGATAGAAACACCAAACACGCTGAACAACTTAGCGGCTATTTGGAGTCAGCAGCTTAGTAGATAACGCCTTGAAGTTGTAGGCGAAAGGTACTTGGTTTGGTTCATGTTGTGAACAATAATTTTGGGATTTAAATGTATCCAACTAACGTGTCCCAAATAGGACAAACCTCAAGTCATGTATCTCACTACAAGCCACAATCCATCAGTTCTGTTCACTTTCTACTTCTTTGGTCGACTAGATTTGTTTAAATTAACACTTTTTGGTGTATCACGTCAAGCCCACTATTTTAGTGGAATGAAGACATTACAAACAGATATAGTGAATTTATAGAATCTTGTTATCTACGTGCAATTTGAGGTGTCATTCTTCAGATTTGCTGTCATAACTCTTGTGCACAGAGTAATAACTGAAGTAAAATGGATTTAACAGACAACAAATATTTATCAGTATCGACTGACTTGACCCAGATAAATATTCAAAACTAAAGGCTGCTGGATTAATGTTTTGTTATAGAGTGGACCTCACAGGAGTGAGTAACCACTATAACGCTAAGAATCATTTGTCCACGACTTCAGTTCTAGTCAATTCGTGATATTGTGTTACATTCATCCATTACTATTCACAGATCATGACTTTTAGCTGGAATGTTTTTCAGAAGTTACCAGTAAATGCACGATAATTTTATGCGTAGGACGTTTATGAAAACTGTTTTATTTGTCATTTACTTCAGTGGCTGACTTTAACCCCTTTATTTTTATCAGTTGTCTAGCTAAAATCAGTTTGTGATACAAACCATTCTGATAGTGAATAATCTCCACAAACTTTCTGTGTTAATGACATAGAGTTACTATGGGTTACATACAGCTAAATATGATCTAAGCACTAACATGTAATTGTGTTTATGCAATAAAACTATTGAAGTAAACTGAAGGAATATAACTCTTGACAATATGAGTGACCAAGATTTACTTTAAACGTTCAGAATGTCTAATCTATTTGGCTTCAGTACACAACAAACAGTTCTATTGTTTGTAATCACAATTACCTTCATTTACCACACAAATATTTGGAGTAACGTTACTTAACAATGAATAAACAGTACAATTCTGTTATTAGTTTAATAAAAACCATGCAAAATTTCAATAGTGTTATCAAATGATTTGAAAAGTTTACTGTTTAGTTCAAAACTGATCAGATCATGAATAGTAAAACTTAATTCACATTGACACAAAGAACATCCGGTATTTAGATCATTTCAATGAAAATGATATCATTTAATACTTTACAATATGAGTATTTGATACAATAACATAGTAATATATCAAATATGCTTAAACTGTCGTTAGATCACTTCATATAAACTATGGTTAGAATTATGTTTACATAAATCCATAATAAATAATGCTATAAAATGAGGTAGACATGCTGCAATTGTCGGTTTTACAATTAATTTACACTATTAACAGAGTATGAAAATGAATTTCATCGTAAGTTGATCAATATTCCAACAATTTAAAGTATAAGAGGATCGGTGGAAATTATAGAATCTTCATATTGTAAATCATAAACTCTCTATATATTTGTAACAATCAGGAGGTCACTACTTATTAGCTTCAAGATGTAACTCCTGTAGTTCTAGTGTGAGGCCATAACCAGTAGGGCAAAACCATGTCAGATGTGAATTACGCAATGGATGATGGTTACTCAATACAGTGAATTGATATTGTTACATTTGGGTGCTTCTTCAGTAGTCTAAAGTTTAAATGCTCGAGCGCATGATCGAAGGCCATAAGTTTAGCTCCTGGATTCGTGGTTGTAGATGAGAACCGTTGAAAAGTCGCGTAAGAGAAGGGAAGGGCTGTCTAGTACTTCTAAGTTTCAATTGGTAGTCTAACTAATATTAGTTAGTGGACTAAAATTATGAAAATCAATCATTCTTACTAGTGGAATTCTTCGTGGTTATATATATGCATTATCAATAAATACCAACTGGCGTGAAATATACGTTTTCGATTCTAACAAGTAGACTTTAACCACTTAACATTAATAACAGTTCAATATAAAGCCAAATTGCTTACACTGGTGATTCTAAGAATTAAACAAAATTAAGTTAGCTACAACTATATGGTTTATTAGTCTAAACATGTATAACACAAATATTAACCACCTAAAATTAAATATTTAAATTCCTGGAAACAGATATCTTCTGAGTGGTTGTTGAAATGAACAGTGCAATGACTAAGTACGACGATAAGTAGTTAAATTTTCAGTCAGATAATGACCAAAAGGGTAATAGTGATTGGAAAAACTTAATAACCTTTTTCTTTTAATAGCTAAAGAAATTCTATCGAGGAATGTTTATAGAAAACCAAAATATATGAAGGGTAACCAGCTAACAATAGAGTTTCAAAGTACTCAAATTTGTTGGAAATGTTTATTGTTTAGTGATCGCTCAACACAGTGTTTTCAGCAGCAAATTTCACTTAAATTATTAGGGTTTTGGATGCACATTAACTGAGGTACTTTGCGTTGAAAGAATACACCTAAGGAAAAGTCAACCAAAAAACTGGTGAATCCCATTATATCTAATTAGAGAGTAAGTATTAAATTAGGACTTCCTAGCTGAAGACCCAGGCATATTATATGTTAAAAGTTAGAGCATTTAGATTACACTTGAAATCCCCATCCCCGACGGTACTGTATTCAGTTTTTTATACGAATCCAAGTCAGTGATATGAAATATATGTGTAGTCATCCAGATGCAAACATAAAATTATATAATAAGAGTTCCAAAGTTAAAGTTTATACAATTTGTCATTATTAGAATTTATTAATATAAATGAAGATGCTGACAAAATGCAGAGTCTTCTGAACACTCTAAGCAACAATGCAAGCATGTTCGGCATGCGACTCTCTCCCTCGAAATGCAAAATGTTACTTCAGGATTGGGTTGCATCGACACCCGAACTAATGACAGGGAGTGAAGTAATTGAGCGTGTCGACCGCCTCACTTATCTTCGAAGTCTGGCGTGACGATATCTCAGCACGGATACAGAAGGCTCGACTAACTTTTGCCAACTTGCTTCATTTATGGCTTAGGCGAGATACTCGTCTATCAACCAAAGGACGTGTTTACTGCGCGGCAGTTTGTTCCGTCCTACTTTATGGAAGTGAAACATGGCCGGTAAGAGTAGAGGATATTCGGAGGTTACTAGTATTCGATCATAGGTGTCTTCGAAACATTGCTCGTATATCCTGGGACCATCGAGTAAGTAATGCAGTTGTTAGGAAACGGGTACTAGGTAAGGATGGCAAATCGATCGATGAATTTGTGAAACTTCATCACTTGAGATGGCTGGGACACGTGTTACGTATGCGCAACCACCGACTGCCTCGATGTCTTGTTGTATAGGAATAGATCGGAAGAAAGCTAGGGGCGGCCAGGCCAAAACATGGCACAAATACATGACGTCAGTTACAAGTGCACTGAGCCATGTTGGTTGGTGTAGACTAAACGGTTGGAATCCACGAGATGATAGCAATCGATGGTTAGAGACCCTGAATGACATGGCTCAAAATCGTTTGCAATGACGCAGGCGCACGCACTCTTTGTGTTCTCCCAAATTCTAATCTTCTGAATTCTCTCTGTCTCTCTTTTTTCTCTTTCCCAATTTATTTCACTGTATTATACTCCTTGAATAACATCTTCAAACCCTAGTCTTTCCGATTTCTGCTTATACTCTTACCACCTCTACCACTATGGAATTTGAATCGACAACTGCATATCTGTGCTAATGTGGTATGGCAACTCGAACTGATGTACGTACGTACGAAGTTCTACGTTGTTACTGACTGACTGACCCTGAAGTGATCAACATAAATAGTTAACGATTTCGAAAGGCACAACACTAAGGATAATACTAATTCATAATGTGCTGTTAGTAGGCAACAGCTAAATGTCGTTTGAATCAGTAGGGCCAAACAGTTTCTAAGAAATCTCTGATGTGCATTCAAATTTATATTACAAAGGTTCCTAATTATTTCCTTCAAGTATATAACTGTAAATTAAGCCAGTGTAGTGGGAATGAAATAATTATTTGTTTAAATCTGAAGACATGGGATCTTTATTCAGAAGTCATTCAGCTTTTCTAGCTTGGGTTGTCTATTGAATAGACAGTGTATCTGTTCACCTACTAAATGGCGAGCACTCTGCACATCACTTCACTTTGTATTACTTTCACCTATGAAACTTGGTTAATGAAAATAGATCTTAGTGACTTGTTAATATCGTAAAACCACTATCTTCAAAGCACTGGACCTATGATTACTCAGGTGGTTCTGAGTTTTGTTGTAGGGTATTGAGATGGTTGAGGTTGTCATTCTCCTAATGTGACAGTGAATCATCACCAACAAAATCAGTTAGGACATATCTTATATATGCCAAGCCATTTGGGACTGATTTACAGAGATATCTTGCGTCTGGTTAGCTTGAAGTAAATTAAATCAATCCATAAATACATTCTCGAATCGCATAAGCCATATCTAAAGCTGAGGAATTTCAGGATGGATCCATAATATAATTGTAATCAGAAACTAGAGTCTATAAATGAATAGGATCAACTAGGACTTACATGGTACTATTCTTTTTGATTTCATTGTAACTAACCAATGACATGAGCATTTGTCTTTAGTTCGCTCATCTTTCCTTGCTTTCTCAACGTGACACTATTTTAATACTTCTAAATGTGTCCATCCGTTCTTTTTACAGTTGGTTCTTATATGATTTACCCAATATGATCGTTCTGTATAATCTAAGATCTCTGGCAATAACAAATCTAGAACTTTATCAAATTTGGAGACTGATCATTAATAAACCATATTTCAGTTGTAAAATAACTTAATCAGTTTAGTACAATATTATAAATCCTCATTCTTAGTCATAAAAGTAACATATCATTAGTCTGTAATCATAATCAATAATTCAGTGTCTTCATTTGAAACATTCTGGCGGACATTAAGTTACACATTATATTCTAGTTTTCAAATTTCTAACACATCGAATCAGGTCAATATCCTAGATTGTACTATACGTCACATCACTAATCATTTATCCAATAGTAACAGTAGTTGTTGACTGAAACCTTTCAATCTACATTTTATATAACTTTGTGATAATAATTAGACTTACTTTCTCTATATTCATTGAATGTTGTCGAGTATTTCTCATCAATTAGCCTCACACTATCCAGTTCTTGATCATTATGGATAATATCATCTGATTCTAATAAACGATATGTTTGTTCTTCTATATGATTTACATTTTCAATTGAGTTTCTTTCGGAGATATGATTTATTTCAGTAATATACTTGTTTAAATGTTGTATATGATACCATTTAATGTATAAAAACATATCTATACTTGTGGCAATTATCACAAGGATAGTTAATGCTGAACATATTGATCTGTAAAAGAACAAAAATCGGTTTTTGAGATAAGTAGAATGTATTGTTTAATTTACTGTACCCAAATTAAATTACATAGTGAATAACAGTTTGTTTATAACTCATATCTATGTGACTAGAGTTTGAGGTTTAATATTCTCTATTATCCAAGAGTTTAGCATAAGTTTCAATTGTATTTTAAAGTGTTCATATGATCATCAACATCGACCTACTGTGGAAAAGAACGAACCAGCTTCGAGCTGAAGAGGAAATTAGTAAAAGTTACTAGAAGTCGATGGGACATACATTTCGGAAATCATCAGAATTCATTACGAGTCAAGCGCTAAATTGGAATCCTTAAGGGAAACTGAAAAGAGGAAGACCAATGAACAAACTTATCCGAGAATCAGATGCAGTCATCAGAAGGATGAATAGCAATTGGAAACACCTGGATAGGATTACCCAAGACAGAGTTGGATGGAGAATGTTGGTTAGCAGCCTATGCTTCTCCACGAGTAGTAACAGGTGTAATATATATAATATCCCTAAATAAACTTTTCATGGATAGAAGTTCGATATTCATTCTAAAAGCAATATTATTTAGTAGAAATTCTCATAGAAGTGAAACCAAGATGTTTTTCATCATTGAGTATATGAGTAAACGGTACAATATTTTTGTGAGAGAACTCTTCTTTTATTCTTTATCCTTACAAGTATTCTATTAAAAGAGAAAGCTCAAGTGGATATAGTTACAGATGTAACGGTGTGGAGTGCTATACAATAATGTAAGAGATACTAAAGCGTTAACAGAAATGAATACATTAAACTGATTATTATCAACTGGAAGTTTCGTCAAAATAAATTTGGAATTATTGCAAACAAACAGTTTGTTTCTTATATTAGGTCAATAGTATTAATAAACAGTGAATTATCAACAAACCTCTTAACCAAACACCAACTGTTTACTTATATATGACCAACTTAAAGATGGATTAATGTACTTTCAAGAAGAAATGACAAACGGCGCAATTCACTTATATCATTAGGGAGAAAGTTATTCACCAATTACTTTAAATGATTATCATGTTACTATGTGTGAATCGACTGACGCATGAAATGTAAACCATTGGATAATCTAAGTGTAATTCGTTCGCTATCAAACATCACTGTCCAGAGTTTAATCCCTGAATGTATTATGTGTGCTCACTATTAGTTAGTGAAAAAATAGAATGAAATATATATTCCTTTGGTGTTAATCTTTGACGTAAACAATCTTCAAATTCAATGAATCTTCACAAGAATCGCCCAACTATATTCATGATACTTTTAAAACAGCCACACTATTACTTAGTAATCATTATGTTCTTCTTAATTTAAAACATGCCACCAGATAGTTTATGTTTTCTTAGTAGATCATTACTGACTTAATTAGGTTTGAGTCAAAATATTTAATCAATACTACTGTCAAGAAACAAATGGTTTTTAATTTTCTCTAATTTAATGAGATAACTTTTTCAGTGATTTGTTGCCTTTGAAAGTGATTGATAAATACAGAATGAAATTAACAGGGTAATCAATCAATGAAAACGAGTAGATGTCGAACAGTTGTTCTGTACTTCTTTGTAACTCATCACCAAATAAAAATACTTGTTGTTGTTGTTGTTTAAATTGAAATGATGCAGATTTGTACCTCAGAGAGATAATTTTTACTGAAATTTTATTCTTCAAGTTGGGTAGTTAAATCATGAAGCTTTGATTGTCTTTCTGAATATCATTATCAGCACAAACTTCAGGTACAAGTGAGCTAATCGAACTTCTCTACATTTGAGTGATAGCTCATTCTGTTGACCTTGAGTTCAACTACTTATTATTGATCTTTAACCTATCATTGTTTGCATATTTACTTTGACTTTATCCCTATTTGACCTGATTCTTGTTGCTATATTTGTCCAAAATCTTTCCAGATTGTCAGTAAAGTTGGTTGATTTCATTCTGGTTCTTGATTGTCAAGCTGAATGACAATTTTCTAAAAATTATTTGATTCTTCTATTGAAAATTTTAGTGTATGCACAGTTGTGTGTTATTATAAGCGAATATAAATCATGGAGTCTAGCAGATATTTAGTGTGATGGGGACCAAGATGAAGAGGGGGGCTCACTCAGCCTGATGCAGTATTTCACGCAGTTGGAGCAGCTTTTTCGTAGATTAAATTTAGCCTTTCTTCACCAGTTGTTTCGCTTTTTTATCTGGATGAGGTTGGTTGAAGTTAATTTGGTGGTTTATACCATAGGACTATTCCAAACAGCTTCACTCATCAACCAGTTAGAAAAATTATGAACAAATATAGCAACAAGAATCAGGTCAAATAGGGATAAAGTCAAAGTAAATATGCAAACAATGATAGGTTAAAGATCAATAATAAGTAGTTGAACTCAAGGTCAACAGAATGAGCTATCACTCAAATGTAGAGAAGTTCGATTAGCTCACTTGTACCTGAAGTTTGTGCTGATAATGATATTCAGAAAGACAATCAAAGCCTCATGATTAAACCGCGCAGCTCAGTAAATAAAACTCCATCAAAACTAAATGCAACTGTTCACTGTATCACTGAAGGATGTAATTTTTACTGACAACAACGAAATTCTTTATGTTTAGTAACAGGAAAAATCATTTATCTTACTATTCCTCCACTTTAAAAAACATAAATATATAAACGTTTGGAATAGATTATTCAGCGTTAAACTAAGTTAATTATTTCCTATTATATTAAGACATGTTATCAAACAGTCGGAAAATCCATGAAACACATTGAGTCCTGATATGAGGATATTTTTCATACTATATACATATATAACTCAGTTCTACATGACGTTATTTGTGATTTAGTGTAGCGAACTATTAGAATTTTTAGACATTGAACAACATTAATTTAAAGGGTATAACTTTATTCATTACCAAAGGTATATAAATATGCTAAGTAGTGTCCACAAATAAAAACTCTTATAAAACACAATTGACACATCACTTTTACTTACAAGGTCAATGAGTGTATACTAATTTAATAAAATACACACTTTATTGATCATAACATCTTTTTCATTCACACCCGAAAATTTGTTTTATAAGCCTCTAAGATTGATCTAATTGATTTTTGTTACATGCAAAAACTATGGATACACTGAACGATTTAAAATATTCTTCACAAAAACTGAAAAAAAGATGAGCTTATAATTTTGTATTTTGGTTGACAGTGAAATTCACGATGGATATTTTGTATTGACAATAAAATATTTTAATAGATGAGATCATGAATCAATTGAAACTAGATCACCATAGAAAACCTGGAAGCAGTGAACGGCCGTTTCGTCTGTTTCACCACGCACTGATCAATCAATTGTAAATACATCTCAGTCCTACAGGAGGTCAGTCGCGACCCGAATAGCTCAGTGGTAACGTATCTAACTGTGAAGCTTGGTGACACGGGATAGAATCCGTCAGAGAACATCCGTTCCATCGAAAATAATACAGGTATACTTTACTGATGATCACCAAGTATCACAAAACCTAGGTCTAGAGTTTCCTGTTGACTACCTCCAACAAGCACTATATAACGAGGTGAATGCATTGCATTTCATATTCTCTAATTCATTCAAATAGGAACTGATTTGTACAAAATAAGTGAAATATTTTACAATTGTAACTGTATATATAATATTTGCGTATGTGAATAAATCAAAGGACAAAAAATGAAATAAATTCACTTCATTCTATAATGTTTATTATTCTATATTTACAAACATTTATTTACCAAGGAATTAATTAAATGAACTTCATCACTATGAATTTTCAAGGAGCATGGCAAATGTGAACTCTAGTATCATGTGATAATTATATTCGTAGTATTTATTAAATTTGGACTTCTAATATGCCACTGGCAATAACTTTGTCTATTTTTTTACATAATATAATAGTATCAAAAGGGGTTTTGTGGATATTATAGTAATTTTAATAGATGAAATCATGAGTCAATTGAAGCTAGACCACTATGGAAGCACTGGACAGTCGTTTCGTCCTACTGTGAGACTCCTAAGTATTGCTCATCCACGATCCCGCCTCATGAGATTCAAACCCAGGACCTATAAATCTTGCGTGAGAGCGCTTAACCATTAGACCACTTAACTGTCATTCAACGGTGTTAATGTTTATCTTCAACTAATTCACGAAATTGAGCAACACATCCACCATTGTCTTCAGTAAATTACTATCTCACAACAGACCTGGTTGAACTCCACTGGTCACTGCTTCTCATTAAAACTCTAGAAAATACCTTGAAGACCTTTACTATTGAGCATATGTTGAATAATATCAAAAGGGGTTTTGTGGTTAAGCGTTCGCTCGTGAGAATGACAAGTCCTGGGTTCGAATCTCGTGGGGTGAGATCGTGAATGCGCACTGCTGAGGACTCTCACAATAAGAAGAAACGACCGTCCAGTGCTTCCAAGTTTTCCATGATGGTCTAGCTTCAATTGACTCATGATCTCAACTATTAAAATATATAATAGTTATTAATAAATCACCAAGTATGCATAAAATCAGCATTTAAATGAATGTATTCAAGTTAAATGATGACTTGTCTTGATGACATATTTCGGGAATATTTATGAAGAGTCAATATGTTCTTATTTGCTCCAGTATCCTATATTCTAACTTTACATTGTGAGAATGATAGTGATTCTTAACTGTCAAATATAAACAGTATTACAGAAGATACGACGGGTGAGACAGGACACAGCATTACAACTCTTATAACTCGTAAAATTGTCTTTTACTACTGTTTTTAGTATATACTTGTAGTTTTAACTGACTGTCATACAAAGACCTATTTCAAATAAGCACACAGTCATTTATTTCAAATGGAATTCCTACAATTTAATAAAATATTTCTTCAAATAAAATCAGTAATAATCATAGTTATTACTTCGTAGGACACTAAAGCTTAATTAATTATGATTTCGTGACAAATGTCTATTGTTTGGCAAATTTTAATTCTTAAAAAATGTCAATTTGGTTTACATTCATATTACATGAAATACTTACATAGCTATGTAATACCATGTGTCTTTTTGAACATCACCAACAAATCGATGACAAAAACTTTCCTTTTGATTCAATCTAAGTAAGAGATAATACGCAGCTAATATCATAAACAAAAATAACACTATATAATCTTACTTGTATTGATAATACTTCTAACCTCTTCACTAGTACAAGTATTAGGCATACATAATCCAATGGACATTCTTAATTCCTATAAAATGAATCCAATTAAATCCGACAATAAACTATTAATTTTACCGGAATAATTGCTATAGAAGTATTCATATTAAATACCATAGTACAATATGATCCATGAAATTTCGGTTCTTCATTTCCAGTTGAATGATATCCTAAACATTTAAGGCATACATCATAACTTCCCACCCAATGTACAGCACCACCTAGAATTCCTGATGGAGGATGTGTTGTAGCATCTAACCCTATATAATAAAATTAAATGTTAATATTAAAAAAATTATATGAATCAAACATTGTAATGCCCAACTTTTCTTTTCATATATACCCAATATAATATTAAGTAAGTCATTTGTACATGATGTTTTACTTTGAGGTAATTTTAAATTTGTATACACATTTTTGTTAAAGAAATGATTCATTGAATTAAATGATTCAGTATATAGATCATGATTTAATTCATGAAAATATTCATTGTTCATAAAAGATTTGTTGTGATTGTTGCCATGACAACAATAATTATAAAATAAAAGCCATAGCAACCATAATAACGATAGATTTTGTGTTAATCGTAACATTTTTTAAATAATAATATCACATATTAAGAAATTTTATAATAAAATATGATATAATTATTATTAGGGTTACATTAAATTGAAATGATTTATATATGTTTGTTTATACATCCATTCAATTTAAAATAAATTAACCAATCAAATTATTCCTTAAGTATTTAAGGCGGGAAACACCTACGCAATGTTGTTGTTTTTTTCATTATGACTAATTTTCATATATTCGTTACCTTTCATGGTCTTGATTGCAGCTATTACTGCAGTACTGCTTACAAATTCCGAATCGCAAATAACCGCTTGATGTTGTTAAATTTCTTAATTATTATCCTAACTTTGATGTACTTCAGTTGTGACTTTATGAATTGATTACTTCTATTCTCTGTTATTGATATTAAAGCACGTTTCCTGTTTGTTTTTTGGAACGTTGATACTGATAAAAGGTAATTAGATGGATTTCTTGTATAGTTATTATTTTATAGTTGATTGCTCAGTTTTGAGCAATTTGAATTGACCTCTCCATTTTATTTGGATAGAATATTGTCCCTTGACTATTTCGCCTATTATTACAGTTTTATAGAGTGTATAGCTCTTCTAGGGTTGTTGCCGGTCCCAAGCCTGAGTAAAGGAAGATAGTTACGCATAGTGTCAGCAACCTCATCCAGTAGAAAATAACCTTGCTAAAAAAACACCAACCAGGATGAACAACTTAAACCATTTAAACTTTACCCTGGAATTTTACAAATCCTCCTTCAGAAAAATTATGACGCCTCGTGGTGAAGGTTGAGATTCTTCGGACTTCACAAATCTGATGCCTGACAATGTGGGAGACCGGTAAGAGCCACCGAATGAGGGATACAACCTGGAGGTGCTCGGAACCAGGGAAACCAATTGAACGCAAGCTGAACAGAAAAGGATTATTCGGGAGAGATGCTGTTATACTCCGGTCACGAAAAAGAAAATTCTTCGCACACTCCGGGAGTTGCTCTGATGCTGTCCAAACAAGCACGTAAGGCGCTTATAGGATGGGAATCTCATGGATTCAGAATCACCGAAGCATCTTTCAAAACAAAGAAGGAGGGGATCAAAATGAATGTTATCTAATGTTATGCACCTACCAATGATAGCAATCACGATGAAATAGGTCAGTTTTACGAGAGGCTGCAATCAATCATGGTGAAGTGCTCAGGAAAGAACTTGACCATCCTGATGAGAGACCTCAACTCCAAAGTTGGGATGGACAACATCGGAAATAAAGATATCATAGGAGGACATGGACTGACTGGGAGAAAGAAACGAGAATGGTGACAGATTTGCAAATTTGTACATTCAGCAAAATGGTTATAGGCGGCATTATATTCCCCACAAACATACAGAAAGCTATATTGGTACCACAGGATCACATTACAGAGAGCAGATTGATCATATTTGCATCAGTAAAACATTCAGGATGTTAATGGAAGATGTGAGAACAAGGAGGGGAGCTGACGTAGCTTTAGATCACCACCAGCTGGGGTTGCCAAGATGAAACTGAAGCTAAAAAACACTGAACAGCTGAGAAAACGGCTGTACAAAGGTTCAATACATCCGTCCTTCGAGATACTGACAAACAAAACGAATTCACGATAGCTCTAAACAATAGGTTTCAAGCCTTACAAGGTCTGTTGGAAGAGGAAGAAACAACTATAAAGTTTTGATGTTTGTATAAACTAATGATGTCTGTCTGATTTCGAATTGCAAATACATTATAGTTTTTCGTGCTCACCCATTTGTATTTCGACTTCATTGCGTTATTTCGGGGATTAAAGAAGCACTAACTTCAACGTGCCAAACATTGCTGGGCCGCAAGAAGCATTCCTATCGAACTTCTGGGTTGGATTCAAGAAAGGAAGAACAAGAAGACAGCAGTTAACAACAACCGAACAAGAACAGCGAAAGTCAGGGTAGACGCTGAATACACAGAAGCAAACAGGAAAGTGAAGAAGAGCAATAGAGCTGCCAAACAGAAATACGTGGAAGAGCTAGCAAAGACAACGAAAAGGGCTTCAAGAGAACGAAATATGAAACATTTATATGACACGACGATGAAACTGACATGGAAATAAAGTAAACCAAAGATGCCGGTCAAGAACAGAGAAGGCAAGACAATCACTGAGATTCAAGAAAAGAGCATGAGATGGGTAGAACATTTTGAAGAACTCCTGAATAGGCCAGCTCCACTGAATCCACTGAGTATCGAAGCAGCACCTACAGGTCTTCCAGCTGTTTCTACGTAGCCAACATTAGAAGAAATCAGCATGGTCATTAGACAAATAAAGAGTGGAAAAGTGGCGGGTCTAGAAAACATATCAGTCGAAGTACTGATGTCGAACACAGAGGTAGCTGTTAAGGTTCGCTACATTCTGTTTAGAAGGATTTGGGAGGAAGAGTAAGTGCTGATAGGCTGGAAAGAAGAATATTACATCAAGATACTAAAGAGGGGTAATCTGAGCAAATATGAAAACCACTATCGGTACCAGAGGAAGTTTTCAACGTAGTGTTGCTGAACTGGATGAAAGACTCTGTATACGCCAAACCTTGAGATTGACAGATCGGATTCTGTAAGAATTGTTCGTTCATAGACCACATCGCGACACTACGGATCATCCCTGAACAATCAATTGTATGGAACTGGTCACTTTGCATCAAATCCCTTAACCACGAGGTGTTTGACAGTGTGGATAGGAGAACATTATGGAACCTTCTTTTACACTACAATGTGCCTGAGAAGATCGTCAACATCATCCGTAATTCATACGATGGGGTACAGTGCAAAGTCGTGCATGGAAGACAGCTGACAGACGTATTCCAAGTGAGAACCGGAGTCAGACATGGCTGCCTACTCTCTCCTTTTCTCTTTCTCCTGGTGTTTGGTTGGATTACGAAGACCTGGACATCTGATGGGAAGTGCGGGATAAAATGGACAGGTTGGGTGCAACTAGACGATTTGAACCCCGAAGATGACCTGGCATTTCTATCGGTAGAACAAAGGTTACTCAAAGGCACGAGAATTTCTCCCATGTTTATAGTTTTGCAATATAACTTGATGTTTTTCTTATAAACATGAAGTTCTTCTTGCTGTTTTATTCTAGGTCAGATGGCTACCATTTACTTTTATTGCGATGTTTTTTTTCTTTATTTTTCCATTTGATTTCTGTGATTCGCAATACATGCGTTTATATTATTTTGCCCGACATCTCGATTATACCAGTGGCCATACTAATCCATACTCTATTTTAATTGTGCTGTTTGAATTAGCTGAAATTTTCGATTTGTTATTCTGAACTGGAACATACTTCCAAAACTTCAAAAACTCAGCGTTACGACAAGTGATTAATGGTATAAATTTGATAGTTTCTTGTTGATAGTTTTGTGGAGTTAAATACTGCATTTTCGACAAAATTTACGCAATTTACCCGAAAAAATTGAATAATATCCCCGTATCGGTTAATTCATTAATGCATTGAAACTGATAGTTACTTTATATCTTTTATCAATTTATCTATTAAATGTGATTCAGATTTGACTGTTTATTAAACAATTATTGGTTGAATAACTGTGTGGTAATACTTGTTCAAATGATATTGTACATTTAAATTTATAACTTTATGCAAAACCATTCGTTACCCAACCACTTTGTTTTGAATTTCGACTGCACAAATGTACATGTGTCTGAACCAACCTCCACAGTTATTTTAATTCCAAACTGTCTAAGTTTGGAAGTAACAGAGATAGTTTAGTGTTGTTAAACAACAGTGCTTGTAAGACCTGGAGTCTTCACTGTAGCTCAGTGGCTGACTTTTCCTTGCAGTCTCCTTGTCCAAGCTGTAACGACGAGAATACTAGTATTTGGTCATAATACAGAAATAACGAATCGAATTTTGGTCGGTTGGGCCAAACCACTGTAGCGGTAAATAAATCCCCAAAATAAATAGCACTAAGTTTTTGACATTGGATGCTGACCAGATTAGTTTTAGTGGACTCACCTAGCTGAAGGCGCTCGGTCATGCATCCGCACCAGATCACGTGTGGGAACACCGTGCTCAACATCTACTGCAATCGCTAGCCAGACTAGATCAGACAATTCCGATATATTAGCAATCGTCAAGTACAACTTCTGATCTCCTCGACTCTGTCTTTTGATTTCTCTTGGTGGGTACGAGTTATATTAGGTGTTACTGGTAAAAACGTTGTCAAACACTGAATACCTGTGCCATTTTCAATATCAAACAGTTTCGAAATAAATAGTCAATTATCTAAGGAAATAAATTTTCCTGAAACTTTGCAAATCAAATGTCATCCAACCAGATATAGATTCCTTTAATTCGATTGAACGGAATTATTCGAAAAATGGTCATCCGACATGAGGGATACCTGGAATTCAAGTTTTGAATGAAACATAGACGCAAAAGTAATTAGACGTTCAGTTACCTGGTTCACTATCTTGCAACCCTTTTTAGAAGAATGTCAATAGCATAAAGTGTTCCTTGTCATTTGTTGTAGGAATTCTCCGATTGCTGAGTTGAATACGTCTACGTTGATGCCAGTAGGTGCTTAACTATGGTGTGCAAATATAGATGACTTGGCCATGCCAAACTTTTGTTGCTGTGACTGTTTTCTTTTAAATTACAGTAATTTGGTGGCTGAATATTACATGTATCCTGTCAAAATAAGTCATACAGATAGAGGTTTGTCAGTAGTGCCATCCTTTCCAGGGGGAAACATGCCCTGAGGACGCCCATGACCTATTAAATGGCCAAACTATTTTAGCGTCCTACTTTTATGGAAAGAACGCGATTGGTATAATGGAAACAACTATTATAACTAATTGTACCAGTGATTGTTTTGCTGTACCTGTTTGTTTAAGTGTACTAATAACATACATTCTTCCGTTGACTATGGCCTTGCATGCACTCGCGTACGCTCAGTAGTTCCGCTTGTAAACTTCAGCACATCTCGGTATTATTTCGATACCGCGAGATTGCAAACAGATATATCTTATTACAACCGTCAACTGTTTTCTGATTTTTGGCCTACGGAGGGACCCAATATAATATCTGGCACGTAATCTCCCGTGGTGGTAATCACAGTCAATCGCGACTCGACGCCTACTATATTTGTTACGGGAGAGCTGAAGAAATTTGTCTGATTAAAACCTTTTGTGTATATTAATAATTTTACTGTGTTTTTGACCGTATTTGTTTTACTTAACTCTTAAACTTGTTTGTTTATATCATTAATTTCGGACATTTTGGCTTCTCTTTGTCATTGGTTTGGTATTTGGGAGTTTTTGCTCCGGGAACCTACAAAACTGAAGGTTTGTTTTGTATTTGTTATAATTATTGTTGTTAGAACGACATTTGATTCGACTATTTGTAACTTACGAATAAACTTTGGTATCTAATTGAAATTTGGCTCTATTGTTAATTCAGCTTCATGAATTGCAAATAGATCGACATAACGTACTTCAATAAAGGGAACGAGCAAAAACTTGGACGTGACAACATTACCACCAAATCCATCAAATCCTTTTTAAGAAAATATTAGCGTTTTAGGGGCTACTTTGTGTGCTTTTAAGGATATAGGTAGTCATATTGTCGTGATACAGTGTGCTAAACTGTTGTTCACGCACGCTAATTCCGATTGCTTTTGATTGAGATCCTGAACAGGTTGATGTTGGACAACTCTTGGAAACTTGGAAGCGCTGGACAGCTGGGCTGTCCTGCTATGGGGCTCCTCAGCGTTACGCATCCACGATCACGCCCGCGGGATTCGAACCTGGGGCCTTCAGTCTCGCGCGCGAATGCTTAACCTACTGGACCACTGAGCGGGCATCCAATGGTGTTGGTGTTTAAGATCAACTAATCCTCGAAATTCCGCGACCATATGGCATTGTACTAGGGTAGATACCTGTCTCTACCCGACACGGATTAGATCCACTGGTCACGGCTTCTCACTCGAACTCCGAGAACTCCCTCACGGAGCTAGTCACTAGTGAGCACAGGTTAATTACCAGTAAAGGGGTTGTAGAGATTATTAAGTTTTTGATTAAGATCATGAACCGATTGATGTTAGACTACCGTTGGAAACCTGGAAGCACTGGACTGCCGTTTCGTTCTATTGTTGGACAGCAGTGAGCATCCATGACCCCCACACTGATAATTCTGATTGTGGCCAATAAGGTTCTTGTTGCTTACCGATTATCTGTTGGAAGTAGGAATCTATGGCACATTTGAACGAAACTAGGGGAAATCCAGAAAAAACTTGGACAAGGTTCCCCAAGTAGATAATTTTGTGTTATGTGCTGTTGAATTCCGTTTGTTTGGGTTGTAGGGTAGCTCCCGGTGTTAAACCAGATCTATTCAAGTGACTGGCATTGACGATTATGCGTTGACAAAGACTTAGCGAATGTTTACGTACGACAAATTTCAGGCAAACGTTCATTTGACAGGAAATGGCGATCGTTTGACAGATTGTCAGCTGTAAAATGAACGTCATATCTTGTTGACTATCGTTAGTATTCACAGGACTTAAGGTAACTTACGAGTCATTGTCAGTAAAAAGATGAACCAATGTTATCACAACAGTAGTGAATAATAAGCGTCTATACACACCGGTAGTTCATGGGAGCCAGTAACGGAGTTTCCAGGAATTTTACCTGTATCAGTCGGCTTGACATTGAGAAAGCTTCTGAGTTTCCCGCAGTCTCAGGGAGACTTAACATGAGTGTTATGGTACAAACGTCACTTGGGGCTATCTGTACATGGAAGTCTAGCAACAGATCTTTTGCATGATGTGCTTCATTGAAGAGTTCTAAATCATCTGAGATTATATTGAAAGATATGAAAACGAGTGACAATGTTAGAGGGATGTATAACTATGCTTTCGGTCAAATGAAGACTTTCCTTGAAGGAATACAAATTGATAGTGGGTGTTCTGGTGATCGCTCGAAACCGGTTGTCAGATTCAACTAGTTTATCAACTAATGTGTCTTTGAGTTTAACATGAACTCCTTGAACTTAAAAGAGGAATCTTATTTACTTACCGCCATACATTTGTGAACGCTGTATAATGCTTTACACTTGGTAATCGTATTAGGTGTTTTGGTTGTGTAATTGACTGTGTACAACGGTTCTGTTAATATAGAATTCTGACACCCGAGGGAAGCTTTGTAGTGGTAGTTATTATATTAAGCCCATATACCTTATTCTAGCTTTCGGACATCCCATTTTATTCATTCTACTCGAGCCATACTTTGACCTTGTTATTTATTCGCTTATCAATCATACCCACAAACAATTTATTACCATTTTTAACGATATTTTGAATCACTAATACGAACGAGTTATTTTATCGTCTAGACAGTCACAGAATTGTTAGATGTTAAATTTTTGTACGCTCATTAATTTGCTTATATTCACATGTTAACGTTTCCATTTTTGTCCGCGCCTTTTCGATATTCGTATATTCTTTTGCATAAGTATGACACTTTCATATAATACACTCACCCCTCATGTGACACTGTACGTTATCGAGTGTTGTATAATTTTTTTGCTACTTACAGTCAACGTTAACTACGCATCACTTCACTGTTATTTTCGAAAACAGACATATTTCTAAATGTACTATTTTCTACAGGGGGGCTATGTAGTGTCAGTTACTATGCCAAGCCCATATACCTTATTCTAGCTTCCGGACATCCCATTTTATTCATTCTACTCGAGCCATACTTTGACCTTGTTATTTATTCGCTTATCAATCTAGACTGTTTTTATATGAGCGTATATGTGTGTGCCCTTCTTATCCCATTAATCACATATCTGTAGCTTTATTTTGTCTGACTATAAATATTGAGTAACGCTTGACAAAGATGAAGTTGGCTTCCCAGCCATCTTCCCTGCGTTTCATTTTGCTCTACTCTGTTTCCTCCGCTTCATATACAAAGTATATGTATTCACAAGTCAATTCTCGTCATTTGACTTATTTAATTCCGTTATTGACTAAGGCGATTCAAGTCGACGATGATATACGAGAATAGACGATAGCAAACATCCATACGATCTAAATAGGAGTCAGATCCACGGGCCACTAAAATGTTGAGCCCTTCGTCTGATCAGAATGACGGCAAATAAAAGGGCCTCCACTAAAGCTTTACATGTGCTATTGGATGAACATGCACTGCTGTTTTCAAGTTTTTTAGGGAGCTAACCACTTGAAATTTCATGTGAAAAAAACGATAAGACCAAAGTATGCGTCTACCATAAAAATATCTAGAAATGGTCTGTTCATCCCTGGAACGGCGGAGTTTGGAAGTCGAACTTTAGCTTCATCAGTCGGTGACTTTTAGACAGAACCTATGATTAACGAACATATTTTTTTTTAGGATATCATAGGTGAACAACTTCAACTCAGTCTACAGGCCAAAAATGACAGGATACTCTGGGAAGAGTTTAACAGGAATTTCAAACTTCCGGAAATTGAGCCTCTGACGGTTAAACGGTTCACTTGAGAAAACCCCAAGCACCAAAATCACACAAAACTCCTTCGTGTAACTCTCACTAATACTACCGACGTAGAGGATATCCTTCTGGATAGCCACTCAATGAAATCAGGTGGGCATGTGGGAAAACTACTTGATTTAGCGTAATATGAACACAATCTCATCAGGAATATTCCCAAGGAATCTCACGAGATGGTTTTCCCGGAAGAAGCAGCATTGTGCAAAGTGTGCCAGAAAACACAGACCCTGATCACACAAACCCTGATATTCGGGGACGGAAATTCAACAAGAAGTCCTTGAAGCTCAAAATCATTGACTAAATAAGTGATGAAACTAACCAAAAAGGACCCCAGAAGATAAAGTTAACCCTCCCATCCTCATATATGGCAGCTGCAACTCAAAACATTCGGTACCAACAGATGCTGACAGCCAAATGGAATCAATAGGCATCCAGATAGGCCACATGACACCAGGATGGAACACAAAGGCAATTTGGAGCTGACCATTCCACTTGTGGACTGTCTTGACCTTTAAAAAACGTGGTAAGGACAGGGGCTATCAACTCGGAAAACCTTGTATAGATGAACCACTTGTCCATTCACATAAGGCTCATACAGACAAACAGGACGGGGAGGATCACGCGTTTCGAATTGAAGCCATAAACTGCTTAAACATGAACGGCACGAGTTTACCGAATAAAATGGATGAGCTACGTGCACTCAGAAATGCTGACATTGTTCATCTGGTAGGAATATCTCAAATTATAGACCAGGACAAGTCTTTGTTTCGTAACGACAAAAAAAGAATGGGAGGCGGAGAAGCCTCGTTCCTGCGATCATGCTTGAAAATACATCAAGTGCACAACCGAGAGTTTATCAATCTTCATGAATCCTTATTGTGCTCAATAAGATTGTCTACCACCTTGAAGTGTCTAGTTGGAGCCATCTACAAGAACTCAATGCTGACATCGAGTACAACAATCAAATGCTGGAAAAGTAATCCCACTCTATTCGTATCGACTCCCCTCATATTCTGATTCTAAGTGACTTCAATCTCCCTAAATTCAATTTCGTTGAACATACATACATTGGAGGTGGTAAGTCAAATGAAGCTCGATACTCTAATCTCATTGAAGACCCGAGATTATTTGAAAATTCCAAGTCAAGAGCTCGTTAAAGAAACAGTCAGACGCCTTCGCGCTTAGGCTGTGTGTTTACAAACGAAGAATCCTTGATTTACAACCTTTCAGTCCTGGCTTCTTTCAGGAAAAGTGATTACACTGTCATAGCCTTTAGTTTATCAGAAAACTGAGCCAAGACCTCCTACCAACGACAAGCTCTGGAATTTCAAACAGTTGGATTTATCAACTTTACAAGACGATCTACAGCACGTGGACTGGGGAGTTCACCCTCAACTTGATGTGAATGCTCATTGGTATTTCTTACTGCACATGCTTCTATATGCTACAAGACAGTCTGTTCCTCAAACGGTCCCTCAGGTCTACAAGCAACCTACAATCATCAAGAATCGTATTCTTCGTTTGCTAAGCCGCAAAAGGCACTACTGGGCGGGATACAGACGAACTGGTAACAACGACGCATACAGGCAGTACAAACAAATAAGGAGCATATGCATAGAGGTAATCAGAGAAGACAGGCTTCAGTACCAGATAAAGGTTTTCGATAATTTTGTCTGCACTGGGTAAAACTTATTCTGTCATACAGTCTCTTTTCGACAAGCCTAAACTGTAGTTTTACAACTGCTAGGTCCTAAAGGCTTGACCAACAACAGCGGTGGCGCCGCTAAACTTTTGGCTGAACAGTACTCTCGGACTTTCAACCAACCCACACCAACTTTATTGGTGAGAGCTTCATCTGCAACTCCACAGTACTTCGAGAAGTGGACCTGAGCGCCTACATAGTGTTCCGAAAACTGCAGAACCTAGGAAAAGACACTTCTCCTGATCCAGATAGGTTCATTCTGCTATACTGGAGGAAACAGCTTCAATATTGGCAACGTCACTTAGTGTGATGTCCTCACATTCATTAAATTGAAACAGGTTGTCAAAAAATTGAAAACTGGCTCGTCACACCAATTTTCAAGAGAAGTCGTTGCAGCAAACCTTCAGGCTACTGACCGGCAGCACTTCTCTCTGTACCTTCAAAAATCATGGAGTCTTTGATATGCGACCATATACACGGCTATTTATTACTCATAAACTGCTTTTCAACCAAACAACACGTTTTGAAAAATGGCAGCTCTTATGTAATCAACCTGCTGACAGCAACCATCCTTGACCACAAGAAGAAGGTTGACATGATATATTTTGACTTCTCAAAAGCTTTTGATAGGGTTAACTGTATATATCTTATCAGTAAGCCCAAACGATTAAGTACCAAATCACCATTAATTGTTTGGCTCGCTTCGTATCTAAAATTCCATATTTCAGGGTTAGTGTTACCTTCACTTCCTCTCAGGCTATGGAATGTCCTGGTGGGGTTCGCCAGGGTTCACTACTAGGAACTTTTCTTTTCTCGATTTATATAGACGGTCTTTCAAAGCAGGAATCCTTGGATTTAATACATCTCACTGATGATGTAAAACCCTGGATGGAAGTATGCAACCAATAGGATAAACTGGTACTTCAGGAGGATCTGATTCGACTTCAAGATTGAGCGGACAACAACGGACTTACATTTAACACTTCAGAACGTAAAGTAATCCATCTGAGACATGTTGTAGACTACAGCTACAACGTAGGCAACTCTCCCCTAGAGATATCACGAGTTGAAAATGATCTAGGAGTGTTAGTATCCTACGATCTGAAATCTTACGCTAACTGCGATAAAAATGCCCTCCGAGCAAATCTTGCACTGGCAACGTGGAAGCGTATTTGTGGCCATTTTGACGGAGGAACTTCTCACATAATCTTCAGCACTTTTATTCGTCCCCATTTAGAGTGCAGAAAAATAGTATTTCTTTCCTTACCACGAAAAGATGAAGACGCTTTGGATCATATTCAACGAACACAAATTCATGACTTATGAAGAACGCATTCAGTTACTGAACCTTTGCCTATTAGAGTACAGACGCCTTAAAGGTAACCATCTAATGATGTACAGCATCCTAAACACTTCTGGTCATCCTCTTAAACTTCAATAAAGCTTAGTTGCAACACAAACTTTAGAGGTGACACCTAGAAACTGGAGACACAACATAGAAGAACGGACTGTAGGCACACCTTCCACTCCTTAAGAGAAGTTAAACGTTGAAATTCGCTGCCGGGTGAGCTAGTTCTAAAGACCCCCCAGGAGCCCGTTAAGAGAAAACTTGACACATTCCTAAGGACTAAATACAGTATCTCACTGCGATGTACTAGCTTATTTTTCTTTTTCCTTTTATCGTTAACATACTTTAGTTCCTACCCGGAGGCATCAGTGGTTCACTACTACTAGATACGGAATCCCTTTAAAAGATAGCTTCTTTGATTCCGTTTACTAAGATTCATGTCATACATCAGTCATGGTTACATGTTGTTTGTTCCGGCATAAAATTCCGGCGGTTATTTTGTTGCTTGTTTTCCTTTGTCCGAGCAATGAAATTCCAGTACAAAGAGGACCGTCCGTTTGAAAAGCGCTTAGAAGAAGGGCAAAATATACGTAAAAAGTACCCTTCCAGCGTTCCAGTAGGTTGGATTTCCAGTTCATTGTTTAAGTATTTTGTCCTACTTAAAGTCTAATTCTAATTAGGAAAGTTTCCTAAACTTATAAGTCTAGAAGATTTTGGTGACTTCTAACATTATCAAGTTAAAATCCAGCCCTAAAACATTCCTGGGAAGACTTAAAAGTGCAACACTAGTAGTCTAGGTTATAATATGAATTCAACATATGTTGAATATGTCAAATATTTACCCTTCTCGGCACGGAACTTCCTGTGACATTCAGTGGTCTACTGCTATCGGGTATGGAATTCCTTCAGTTACAAACTTAGATGTCACCCATATCTGTCCAAAGTTGTTTGGAATTAAAAGTGCCATTGTGGGTTCCGAGTCATTTAACGACCCAAACTCCCAATTTTTCAGGAAAATTTTGTCATTGTTGGGGGATTTTGAGGAAGCTGCAATGGAGATTTGCGGGGTGGTATGACAAAACTCCGAGATTTCCCCTACCCAGGGGCTTTTCTCCAATATTTTCGAACTGGACTTTCATATGACTGTGAGGAAGACCCTAGAATTTCCTCAGAATGCGGAGATTGGGGGGGGGTCCCACATGGGGACTTTGGTTCATTTGCCTACCAGTCTTATCACCGGTTCCTAATCTAAGCACTTTCCAGAAAACGTTTCTGTCTGATGTAATATTCTTCCATATATTAGTGATAAAAAGCGAGTTTGCTTCATAAGTGAGGTAGGGAGATTTGCTTTATGGATAATTTCCCAACAAATCTGGCCCTCGTTGTTAAGAGTGATTCCTGTTTACTATATCCTTCTGTATCAGCATTGTGTTAGACATTAAACTTTTGTCCCATTTTCATTTATTGGTTTTCATGAATATTATGTCCCTGTTTCATCCACAGATTACATCAACACGGTTGATATATTATTCGTGATGCCGTCATTTTCTTGGTGTTCCGCTTGTTTATTTTCTATCGTTCTGATTTGACATTTGCCAAATTGAACGGACACAGGCCATGCGTTTTCTGTAAATATATTTATAGCATTCTAGCTGAGCATCTGTGGTACCCACTTGACTGTACTTACTCAGTTAGGTCGCTCCCTCTCAACGGTTTCAGTTAATCATCAGTCGTCAGCATAGGATCTGGCACGAATGAGATCGATATAGTATATTAGCAAGGACAATGGCCTCCAAATGTTCTGGTTCGGCCGAGGGTGGGGAGAGTTAGCTCTCCAAATGGCGTATGAACCGATTATTGGTCACCGGTTACTATGGAACTGCATCTCCTGACGTTGCTCCACTGCCTTGTGGATCAGACCTCTAGGTCGAAGGCTCCGGGTATGGCCCCCTAAGGAAACTACCTGCTTCGGTCTGTGTATCTAAGCAGTATCACAGCCCTCACACAAACCAAGTGACTTGTGTGGCGCATATGTATTCGGTGCCCATTTATACCAATATTTGTGTTCAAATAAATAAGCAACGACACTGGAAGAGGACTAAATCTCGAGAATTGTGTTCGAAAAGGTAGAGTGGAAAGATATTTATGAAGGAATGCTAGAAATCAAGATCGAATAGAAGATGAAAAGTGAATGCATTTATCCTATTTTGAATGATCCTGAATCATGTCACCCGAAGTCTCCAGCCACTGATTGCAGTTGTCATGTCGGTCTTAACCAAATAGTCTGCATCTACAAACATGACTCATACTAAGTCACTGACTCCATGGACCGATGTTATGTCTTGGCTTAACTACCTCTATGGTTTGAAACTCGATGTGACATGGCTCAGAATCGATCACAATGATGTAGGTGTATGCATTCTCTGTTTTCCCTCAAACTATGAGATAGAAATTGCTTTATATCTTTCTGCCAACTATTTTTTCCTGTACTATATCCTTATATGAAATCTTTCTGATGTATATTACCACCATGGAATTAGTTACTCTGAATTCGGTGTTCATGTGCTAATGAGGTATGGCAACTTGGACCGATGCATATATGTGCCTGGTCCCACGTTGTAGCTGACGGACTGACTTAAAGATGTATCCTAGTGAAAATGGTGTTTCCAGGGATTCTGACATTTATTGAAGTTCATAATATGGCTCAAATATTTTCTAATTGGCCCGTATAATTTGTATTTGACTCAACTATTTGAAAGGATGATTATTAATGGTTTACTAATTTGTCCTTTCATTACAACTTATTTGCTAGATTGACGATTGTTCTAGGAGAATAGAACCGTCAAAAGTGTGATGTCGAGCGAAGGTAGCATTCAGTTTACGAAAATGATATAGTTTTGTTATTTGATAATGTCCGTTACATGTCCCCGTTATGTTTTGACTGATTGTAGGTTATTGTTGAAAAATCGCCTCGTGCACGTGTTGGTAATCTAGAGAAAAACAAGTATCTAGTTCCTTCGGACTTAACTGTCGGACAGTTTTACTTCCTTATTCGTAAGAAAATCCAACTAAATCCAGAAGAAGCGCTATTTTTCTTTGTTAAAGACATCATTCCTCCAACAAGCGCTACTATGGGTGCTCTCTATCAGGTAAGTAATGTTAGCTGTTATTCTGCTTGGCGCATATTTACTCACTTGTGGCCTAATGGTTAGGGCATTTGATTTTCAGCCATCAAGCCCAAAGTTTAAACCCCTTCACTTATTTTGGTTTGGGCAACCGAGTAGTATCATTAACCCTCACACTTCTGTTTCATATCAAATTGCTCGGTGTCGCTATCATTTTCATAATCCTACTAGGTTTCATTTGTACGATATTCAAGCTTCAGCTTGTTTCGGTCGTTTTCCTATGGAAGTGTGGTTTTATTTCTTCTGTATACTTTTGAAGCATCAAACAGTCATGTCTAGTTTAACAGAAGTTTATACATCAGCTGGTGAATGAGTAGATTTCATTTAATTTGGACTGTTATTTTTATTTTGTCAATAGTGTGGCTCATTTGTTAAGGCCCCCAAATGCCCTGGTATGACCGAAACCGGGGTGGGTTCGCCCTCCCTCTCGAAATACTTTCACACGGCCACGCGTATACAGCCTCTGCCAGGGAAGTCCTACTCACTGCCTTCTTGTGGTGGGGGTGTTGTTTACGAAAATGGGATGACGAAAAGCGAATGTCCGGCGCTTTAACCATGTCACAAACCAATGGTGCACATGGGCTCTAGTATCCTGCGGGAACAAGTGGTGTATGAACCAATTGTTGGTCACCGGCTTCCATGGGACTGCATCTCCTTACGATGCTCCACTTCCTTGTGGGTTAGACCTTTAGGTCAAAGGCTCGGGGTGTGGCCCCCTAAGATAACCACCTGCTTCGGTTTGGGCACCCGGGCAGTATCACAGCCCACACACAAACGATGAACTCTATGTCTATGGCAACTACTTCTCTCGCTCCGAAAAACAATCAATCGATTCAAATAATTATCATTACTATTATTGTCATTATTAATACTATTATTATTACTATTATTGTCATTGTTATTATTATTATTATTATCCACATTATTCACCCTCTTTTATACTTATACAGCGGCTCGTCTTTGGTGGAAATCTGACTGTATCTAAACGTTCTCGAGTCACTGTCCGGTCGAAAATTGTATGTTACCATCGAATATGAGTACTGAAGCAGTTTTTCTGAAACCACGTGCGCCATTCAAACTGGCTGCCTTCAACGTTCGCACACTTATGCAGGTTGGTCAACAGATAGGGCTGGCTATGTCTTTGGAAAGTCTTAATATCGATGTCTGCTGTCTATCCGAGACCCGTATTCAAGACTCTGGTGAAGTACTACAAATTCGCTCTACATCTGTCACTTCAAAAAGCTTGTTTTACGTGCGTATATCCGGGGACCCTGTGGCATCTTCGTCTGGTCTTGCTGGCGTTGGTGTCGCACTAAGCGCTAGAGCTGAGGCAGCACTAATCGATTGGATCCCCATTAACAGTCGGTTATGTGCTGTTAGATTAGAAAGTTCCATCAAAGTGAGAAGAAATCGGCGTGAGAAACGATGTCTTTTCGTCATCTCCGCCTATGCCCCGACAGATTGCAGCCCGGATGCGATCAAGGATGAGTTTTACCACCAGTTATCTGTTCTTCTCCAGAAAGTGCGTTCGATAGATATTGTAGTACTAGCCGGAGACTTGAATGCTCAGGTCGGGCGTCTAGGCACAGAAGAGGGTCGTTTAGGTGGCCGATGGGGACTTGTTGGTCGCAGGACAGATAACGGGGACTGTCTACTGCAACTATGCACAAACCACAACTTGTTTCTGGCTAGCACTAACTTTCGGCACAGTCATCGCCGATGTGCCACCTGGCGTCCTCCCTCTGCATCTCAAGCCTGGACTCAGATTGATCACATCGCGATCAGCTACCGCTGGCGTGGTTGTGTACAAGACTGCGGCACCTTTGGGAGTACCTATCTGGACTCTGACCATGCTTTGGTCTGCGCCAATCTTACCTTACTTTTCAGTGGCCTACGAAGTGACCGCCATCAACGGATTGATATTAGCAAGCTGGTTGCAACTTCTGTTGCTAGTAAGTATCGAACCGAGCTAGCTTCCAGGCTAGCTACCATTCCACCGAAAATTATAGATGAGCATTGGTTGCAATTGCATGACGCCATGAAAATGGCGGGTACAGTCGTTTGTGGGTTCGCGAAACGTCCCGCTTATAAGCACTGTGTTTCTTCAGGCTATTTACAACTCATCGAAGCCCGTCGGTCTACTCCGGGTGACCGTGAGTTTGACCATAAACGTCGGATGTTACGTAAGGAAATTGGGCAAAGCTTGCGTAAGGACCGAGAAGCCTGGTGGTTAGAGAGTGCTAATGAGCTGGAAGCAGCAGCTGCATCTGGTAACTACCGGAAGCTCTTCCAACTCATACGAGCCACTGGCAGCGAGAAGTCTGGTGTGAGCGAAACAATCTACGAGGATAATGGGATGCCAATCACTAACATCTATCGACGTCTTGGACGATGGGCAGAATTCTTCGAAGGGCAGTTCAACTGGCTTGCTGCTCCGGCAACATCGGTCAGACTGTCCTGCCCTCCATGACCGGTGACGACTGATCCACCAAATGAGGCGGAAGTCCGCAAGGAACTCCAACTCTTGAAGCGCTACAAATCACCTGGCTCAGATAACTTACCTCCGTCTCTTTTTAAGGATGGTGGAGACTTTCTGACTATGGAACTGACGACGTTGTTTACAAAGGTTTGGGAGCTAGAGAGTGTACCAACGTCATGGAATGAGTCGATAGTTGTCCCTATCTTTAAAAAGGGTTCACGTCGTTCCTGTAACAACTGTCAAGGGATAAGTCTACTCCCGATTGCATCCAAGCTATTGGCTTCCGTCATACTTCGTAGGTTGTGGATCTGTTGCCCAGGGAAAGACTTCTCGACCTTGAGTATGCGGATGGTATTGTCTTACTGTGCGATAATGCCCAAGGCATGCAATCCACACTTAATCAGTTGGCAATCAGTGTCCGTAGGTATGGTATGTGCTTTTAGTGGCCCGAGGATCTGACTCCTATTTAGATCGTATGGATGTTTGCTATCGTCTATTCTCGTATATCATCGTCAACTTGAATCGCGTTAGTCAATAACGGAATTAAATAAGTCAAATGACGAGAATTGACTTGTGAATACATATACTTTGTATATGAAGCGGAGGAAACAGAGTAGAGCAAAATGAAACGCAGGGAAGATGGCTGGGAAGCCAACTTCATCTTTGTCAAGCGTTACTCAATATTTATAGTCAGACAAAATAAAGCTACAGATATGTGATTAATGGGATAAGAAGGGCACACACATATACGCTCATATAAAAACAGTCTAGATTGATAAGCGAATAAATAACAAGGTCAAAGTATGGCTCGAGTAGAATGAATAAAATGGGATGTCCGGAAGCTAGAATAAGGTATATGGGCTTGGCATAGTAACTGACACTACATGCTTTGCACCTTCGAAGTGCAAAGTACTTTTACAAGACTGGCAGGATCCTAATCCTGTACTCACTCTGGATGGTGAGCAGATAGAAGTAGTTGAGAAGTTCGTGTACCTGAGTAGCTGCATAAGTGCTGGTGGTGGCGTGAGTGGTGAGATCAATGCACGTATAGTGAGAGCCAGAGCGGTTTATGCCAATCTGGACCATCTTTGTCACCCTCGTGATGATAGTCTGACTGTAAAAGGTCGGATCTACAACGCGTCGGTGAGAGCGGTTTTGCTCTATGCTTGTGAAACCTGGCCTCTCCGAGTTGAGGATATTAGACGACTCTCTGTGTTTGATCATCGTTGTCTCCAAAGGATTGCTGACATCCAGTGGCAACACCATGTCAGTAATTCAGAGGTTCGGCATCGTGTGTTCGGGCACAGAGATGATAATGCAATTGGTGTCACCATCTTGAAACGTCGACTTTGGTGGCTTGGACATATTCTACGAATGTCGTTCAAGAGAATTCCACGTCGTGCATTATTTGCCGACTCTGGGACTGGTTGGAAGAAGCGGAGAGGTGGTCAGTGTATGACATGGTGTCGTGGCATGAAAGAAATCTGCAAAGGACTGGCTTCTGTTGGACCTTCACGACTCCCTGGCTGGGGTCCGAGAGATGGTGCTACACAGTGGCTAGAAACGTTATCAGATATGGCTCAGAATAGGAGCCAGTGGCGATCCTGCTGTAACCTTCTTTTACTTTCTTCATAAAAAGTGGTTGTCTTCCTTAATTAAAAGATTTCTTCTGATTGTACCTTTCCGTTCCCCCATTTTTACCATTATTATTATTACACCACCTTACATCAATCTCTTCGTTATTATTCTCTTTTTTTCCTTCCCCTTAAATTCTCATTGTTTTGTGTGGCGCATATATATTTGGTACCCTCTTGTACCAATATTTATGTGTTCAAACAAATAAATAAATAAATCATTTTTTAAGCACAGATTTATCCAATTCCCCGTAAGGTACATATTGTACTTAAGGACTAGTGATGCTACCCATAATAGGTGAGGCGGGGCTTGAACATGTATGGTTAAAAACTAAAGGATTTAATCGTTAATCTACCACTTTAAGCCATGTCTTTAATTTGTAGGCAATATGATTTTTTCATCTCATCAGAACATTATATATAGCTTTGTACATATTGGATTCAACACTTACATATATGATATTTTTATCATGAGCCTTTTGATTTCGACCTACTTTTAGGAACATCATGATCGTGATCTCTTCCTCTACATTGCATACAGTGATGAAAGTATATACGGATCAGTGGAAGACTGCATATCTTCATGAAAATTCAATATTGGTCAAGGTCCTATTTTCAAAAGTTTATTGGGTCTGTGTTCCTTCCCACATCACTCTACCGATATATCTATTGTTACCACACATACGCAACATATGATCAGTCATTTCCGTTGATTTTTTTCAGTCATGTTTTCTCTAAAACTTACACATTGTTTTAAGTATTCATCTAATAACATTAATAATTATGTGTATTTCACCTTTTTTTCTTGTTATTTATTAAGAGTTATTAAGTGGAGTTCGCATTTTGTGCAAAACAGTTATTGTGAATGACATTCATTATTTTCATTTTCAGTAATTTGACTGAAGACGAAATACATTTTGTAAAAGCGTACATATTAGTTCTTTTTTGGCTTGTTTGATATGAGTTCGTCAATTTTTGGATAATAAGGTTTAATGTACGTGGTATTACATAGCATTATTATGACTAGCTAACCAATGGAGTTCTGTTGCGAATCAGGTTGTGTCAGTTAAGTCACTAGTTATGTTATTTTTCAGTGTTGATTGAAATCTAAGTCTGTAGGGGTTAACGATTGCTTTTGGTTTCAATGTAGGATTGTAAGGCTTCATCGGTATAAGCAGGTAACATAAAGAGATTGGAAGTATCCTTAATCAATTGTGACATTAGAGTATCCATTTCGTATGAGTGAATAAGTTTAGAGGTGCAATATAATGATAGTAGGTCATTTGATTAATTAGAGATCTTCAGGAATCATCGGAGATATACCAATAAATATTAAGCCATCATTTATTTTAATGTATGATAATAACTGACTTCAAGGTTAGATGAGCGCAATTTTGCCTTTGAAACATGAATTTAGTGAGGTAATTGAACTTCACTACTACTGGCTTCAATTATGTATTTATTTATTTGAAGAAATTAAAACAATGACTCCATGTCATCAATATGACTTACAGGGTTGTATAATATAGTTTTAAATCATCAATATTCTCTCATAATCTATACCACCAAACTTTTAGTTGGATGTAGAATCTGGTCATTGGGAATTAGTTGTTAATATCAGCTAGTTATAGACCTACTATTAACTTTGCTTCGTTTCTATAGAAAACATAACCACTGAAGATATCTATATGATGATTGATCGTACAGTATATCTTATAATCTGGTATGATGTACAGTGCAATAAATGATAATTAGCCAAAATAAAAATTAGGCGATAGGAAAAAATTGGTTTGAGTTGTGTTGAATTAAAGAATGCTGTTTGGAAGTATGCAAACAAAGTTAATGTACATGTGTTATATTTCTAGTCTTCTAAACCTATTGTTTCTTACTAATAGTTGGGTAAATTTAGGAACTCAGTAGTCCTGTCAGTCATCCACTTGCCTGTTTCAATTTGTGTTTGTGGAGATTGTTGTGTATTATTGAGGATCATAAACCAAGCTGGGTTAGACAATTAATAAAAATCAGCAAGCACTGGATATCGACTCAGTTGTTTGGATGTTAAGGTTTCACCTTGAGACCTGAAAGTCCTCGGTTGGATCATCGGTATGGTATTGAATGGACACCGTTAAAGAGTCCTATACTAGGGTAAAACTGTTGTCCTGGTTTTTACTGGTTGCCTCAGGTTATGTGCTTCAGTTTCGCAATATCAGTATTCTAAAGATTTCATTTTACGCTTATTCACACCAAATGGTTATAAGCTAAACGAGTTCACGTCCAAATAATTTTGATCAATGAATACTTTATACTGTTGCCCTTAAAGCCTTACACCTTAATATTGGCTTTGCCTATCTGGTGGTTAGACCTATTCCACATCGTGTTTCTAAAATCCTGATGCTTATTCTCCTGTAGTTATATTTATGTTGAATCTCACTGACCATATTTCATTTGTGTAGTCATTAACTACTGATCAGGTTGATAAGTGCAGATTACCTGGTTGGAATCCGTCTGATTATCGTGATCAAATCACTGAAGACAGTGGATGACATGACTCAGAATCAGTCGTAGTGGTGCAGATACATTCAATTTTTTGTTTTCCCTTGGATCAAAGTTGTTACATACTTTTGGTTCCGTGAATTCAATCTTGGATCATATTACCTAAAGCTAATCTCTTCTGTTATCACTGGTACGGCTACTACTTCTGTTACGGCATTTTTCTTAAGATTTTCATCTCTCTGTGCTAATATGATGTACCAACATATGTGCCAGCTTGTATATTACTTGTGACTGATTAACTGACTGAGTTGTGAAGCAGAATACCAATCACTTCTAAATATTAATGTGTCTTGTTATTCATTCAGCACAGTATTTACATATATCTGTGTTCATAAATTTAACATGTGACAATATTTTTGAGTGGTTATACTTTAATTGTTTGTTTATCAGATTTTTCTGTGGATGTATGTGGAATTTTATCATATAATTTTCGATAATTATAGTTCATCGGTTCAAGTTGTCATAATTTAGAGGGGCCAAGAGTCCGCGAAGTAAAGTAATTATGAGTCCATTTTGTACCTGATAACATGAGTGATTGTATTACCTATTTACCAACATTCCCAGCTGTCCCCTTCCAATGTTCTTATGATCTTTTGCATATTTGGTTAGTTTAACAATCTGTTGATATGAAGCGAATATTAGAGAAACTGAAGCTACTTTACAGGCCTATTATTTCTTTTGTTGTATAATTATTAGATAATTGGATTATTATATTTCTATTCTTGGTATTGTAAATTTCTGTTAGACCCATCAACTATTGTTATACTTCCTACCATTTGTTAATTATTACTGATTAGTTGTGTACCATTGTCTTTCACTTATATGGCATCATCATGTGCAAAGTATTTCTTAATTGGGGTGCATTGCTGTTTGACGATCCATGCATATGAACTGATGAGTGTTTGAGATAAATATGCTAGGTTCCCTCAATATAGTAATAGAAGCTCGCCTGACTTGTTCTCCTATTCTAACTGGAGACTAATGGTAGAAGGTATGCGTACCGGTGGATCAATAAGAGCTAAGATTATATCGGCTCCTATTCAAGGTTAATTTCGACAGTTGTAGTATATCAAAGCGTAGGATACTAGGCTATAGACGAAATAGTACACGTGGGGTAGAGAAGTTATGGCGAGAATTCTAAATGACAGATTTTCTAGATGTCGATTGACATTCTCATTCACAGCACAGTTATATCAATTGCAGTGTTAGATAAAGCAATTTACATTTTACACGATTTGGACACATGTAGATTCAGAGTGTTCTACTGTCTATCTTTCATACGAACAGTTTTTAATTATTCATTAATGCCTAAATAATAAGATGGTATCTATTTTATCATTAAATGTTTCCCCTTTGGTATGTTGCGAAAATTTTGTGCTTTGCGTTTCACTTTTTCATATAATAAATACTAGTAAACTAATTACATTTTGAATGATTCATGGGTTTTCCAAATTTTTTGTTGTTACATGTATCAGCTGATTGTTCATTCCATAAACGTATGATTTTGTTTGATCGAAGTATAATAATTGTTATATTTTATGAACCCTTTATTAGTTTTACACTCCCTTTCATTTGTATTTTGACTTTTTTAATGTAATAATAAATCGACTACCTAGTTTACACTGTGTGATCTGTAAGGAAGTCAGATGACTACTTTTTTATTAAGCAGTTGATAGTATTGTTTTATTTGTGTATGTCTATATGCCTGGTAGCTTAGACTGTTTACTTGATGTGTACTGCCTTATCATTTGTTTGGTGATATAAATTTTACATCTAAGTTATTCAAAAAATATTAAACTTATTCAATACAATCTACGCGGTTAATAGATACATTTAGAAATGGTTACTTATAGTCAGTTGCTCCATACGTCGGGTATGACAGAAGTAATTTAGAAGAAATTTAAGAGCCTCTAAATCAAAAGATGTTATTAGTTCATTAACTCATTGACTGTTTGTTTGAGTCGTGTTGGTATATGGCAGTCCATCTGATTGTAGTTTACACCGTAACCACGGTCATAGGCTTCAGGTAATATGACTTGAAATCGATCACTGACTCATGCCCCTTTTATCTTCCCCCAAAACATTAGGTTCAAGTACTTCCTCATACACACTTCATTTTCACTCGTTCTTTTCGAACCATACTTTCAGTGTTGATGTTTCTTAACTGTCATTGATATCACCATTATTTCGATTCCTCTGCTATTCATCTTGTCAAGTTTGTCTCTTTATGCTGGTGTAGCGTGACTAGTTGAGCCTATTAATCCTTTTTACCAGACTTTACGGTGATTATGACTGACTGTACATTTAAAGTGTGATTATATTTGGTCTGAGGAATCGGTAATCGCAAGGAAGTATATCAATAACTAGTTTTTTTTCAAAGAATCAACTAGTGTTTTGCATGAAGTAGAGTTTCGTAATTTATATTTATAAACTGATGTCGATTCATCCATAGTTTAACTAATGACTTCTTGTCTCCCATAGAAATAATAGCATATTCATGGAAAGCAGTTTCTGAAACTCTATTTTTATATTATGATATTGCTGAAGGAACCTAATACATGCAGTTATAACGTATCGAAAACAACTAGATCACATAGACTGGCATTTTGTCGAATAACCATTTTGATTCTCCCGTTATCGTACTGTAAGTATCAAATGTAAAAGATACCTGGTAAATAATAGTTTTTTTAGATTTCTTTAGATTCTATAATGTTTAACTTGTAGATGAGAAAGACTAACCTCTATTCATTACTGATTATTATTATTTGTACGTTATAGTACAATACCTATGGTTACATCATTTATTTCAACATTGAATATGAATACTGGTGTAGCGCAACTTAGCGCCTGGCTTACTAGTCAAGCTATTCATGTACCTCCTGGTTGGATTGATGCTTGTGTGGCTTGGCTTGCTGAAGAGCATGGAGGTATTGATGCATGTAATCATCTTACAAAGTCTGATTGGTGTCAATTAATATATGAGCAATGGCTTCATTCTGATTTGAAGCAGTTAGAATGTCCAGTTCTACCGTCAACTATATCTGCTTCAAGAAATCCCCATGACAGTTCGCTTAGCAGTGGTACTGATGCAAATACCATGAATTCACCTGCACTTAAGCTGGATGGTGAACTTTGTCTTCAAGTAAGCTTTGTGATACAACTCATTATTGAATTTGTACGTTTAATTTTGTAAACGTTTATTATTCTAAATCGATCAACATTGTGAATACATTTAAAACATCAAGTAATACATATCTATTAGTTGGTAAAGTTATCAGTTCAGTATGATCTACTTTAGCGGGACACAATGAAAATGTTTAGTCGTATCGATTTGATTTGTTGACAGTAGTAATTATGGTGTTTATGAACATTAGGTTTAACATTATTTCAACCAACTACCTACTTATTGTATGTGATGCACAATGGCTTAGTGACTAAATTATCCTACTTTCAGCCAGTAGGTAGTAAGTTTGAAATTCTTTTCTGTCTACTTTAGTATGGGTAGCCGAATAGTATTACTAGCTTTCATAAACGGAAAGTCCAGTTGAAAGTCCCGAGTACATGAAATTGTACATGATCAATCAGTTATACTAATTAACTGATTATCTTTTTTAAAATATTATGGTCGCTTAATAAGGCCTATTCGTCCTGATTCTTGATAACTGTCAAAATGTAGTTAACAAATTTTCTGAGACTGTTTAAGTGATATGGTGTGCCAAAAATTAAGCCTAATAGTTAAGCATTAACTCTGTTAAAGTGACTTGTGGTTCCTATGTTCTTAGACTGTCTATTTATTAAGTGACTTCTAATCATGTTTATACTTATTTTCAATATCTTGAATATAAGTGCATTATTTCATTAGGAAAATAAACCTGTTCTACTGAACAACTGTCTTATCTTCAGATATCAGTATGATTGATGACTCACATCAATAGTTCAGTTTCGTAAGTATCCATCACTTAACTACGTATTATCGTATCATTTCATATAATCTATCAATCGACATTTTATCCACTCACTTTAATAACAAATTTCGTCCATAAAATCCCACACCATCACGGTACGATTTATATAGTCGATTTGTCTACAACTGTACTATATTTGCGAGTGTTAACTTTTTCTCATTGAAACGAAAAATCTAAAAATGATATAATTGATAATTCATTGATTTACTTGTTTAATTTAGGTTGTCAATTTATTCAACATAGGTGAATCATACTATGGTCAACTGAGACGATATGAGGGTAATTTGAGCGTGAATCTACCTTCATTGGAAGTAGACAGTGAAAATAATCCAGATGGACATACTACACAAATGACACAAGCTTTTAGTCAATATCTTAATCAAAGTCGTAAGTAGATTGTGTTATATATTTTCTACATTGTTCTTGATTAAGTGGCAAAATCTACCTCAAATGCAAATGCTTGATTATAATCTATTAATCTGATGATTTTAAGGTAGATATATTACTCATTTGCTCTCAATGAATCAATAGAAGTGTGTTTAATCATGTTACTTAATGATTGGTAATCCAATTAATCGTCTTTCCGCTCGAACTCAGGGTTTAGGTGTGCAAGCATCTATCAAACATTGAAGCATATTAATTTTTCTGTGTGGATAAAGTGAGTAAACATACTACTCAACTGCTCGAAATAAGCGGAGGGTATTGAAACACTGTTTACATCGCTTAAATACTAATGTTCACATATATCCAGTACGTCATTATTCTCTACCTTTAAACATATTTTTTCGTGTTCTCTTCTCATATTTCTGTTGAAGCAACTCAAACAAACAATTTTAGACAGTCAACAATGGCCAATTGTCTCACTCTATTTCTTACTGATGGAGTAAATGAAATCAAAGTTATTGAATTTGGCACCCAATCCACAAGATCACGATCTTCTTTACCTTTTAAAGAATTATCAAAAAAACTTCGACCTGGAGTAAAAATTCGTCTACGTGGACCATTACTTTTACGTAATAACGTCTTACTTGTTCCTCCCGGTGCTTTACAGTCACTATCAAGCCATCAATTGGAAGTTTTAGGCGGTGAGGTAACTAATATCTATGTGTATAGTTTTGGTTTTTTACGAGGATGTCACCTTGTGAACTCTATTTTTACTTGAGATAATTCAGTTTACATGACGATAGGATCTGTACTCCCTAGAGATGTTAATAATCTTGTAAGTCTTAAAAGTCTCCACTACAAGTAGAGCAAGGTCACAAAATCTCAATAGATACTTGCCAAAGTCCCAGTAATATTCTTTACTTATTGAAAAATGCATTCATGTAAGGTCCTCCTGCCCTCAAACTCCATTTTCAGCTGTGGTTTTACATGAAAGTCAGCTGTTGTTACTTCAACAGCTAATTTTTTAAGTTTCACAACTCTCAATAGTCAATCTTATGTTGATTTTCTTATTAATGTAAACACATATTTCTCGAGTTTTAGGTTCATGATACATGCAATACATTCAAAGTGTTGTATACTTTGTCAGTCAAATAAGCTGAGAAAAGCAAGTAATTTTAATAATTTTTTCATCAATAAAAAGCGAAATTACAAAACTGTATTTGACAAACAAATATCTTGTTCCGAAAAACTTAATTATCACTCCTATTCAACTTGTGAAGTGCGATGATTAAAGTTAAATGGTAGATTTGTGGTTCGGTTGGATTCAAACTGTATCTGCCTACAGTCAATCGGTTGGTCATAATATATATAGATCCTGACATAAATGTATCTCAGCTTAAGCTGCCACATCATACCAATACCACACATCAAGGGGAGTCGAAATGAAAGAGTAAAGCTTAACCTGGAGAATATGATTCGGTAATACAGAATTAAATAAAAGAGAGTAGAAATTATGAAATGGCATTGAAACTCAAGATTGGTAAGAAAACAAAAAAAATTCATTTGGTCACCGTAACCGATTCTGTGTGATGTCTGTTTATTAAGTAATATATTATCTTTCGATACAAAAAGGGTCATAAAACAACAACAGAGACCGACCAATTACAATCATGATTTTCAGCACTTGAAAATCATAAACCCTTGCTAATACTTTCCCAGTCGTTGAACAAGTTAATAGCTATGTATCGTTACCAGTCCTTCAGGTTGTACATATCACAACAGAGGCTTATCATTTGAAGTTCTAAATATCGATAGGAAATTATAATCACCCGACTAAAACCTAAAGAAAATTTACAAGATTTTTACTGAACCCATTTTATTCTGCATCACTCATTGTTCCTGCCGTATTCATATGAAAAGTTTACTTTTACTTTGACTAAATTGAACAATATTGATCAAATTAAAACAGTGATAAGAATGGCTTATGATCTAGTATTAAAGTCCGATCGATTAAAATATGATTTACCGAATATTTAATAGTTCATTTTTGATAAAGTTCAATTATTCTTCTTTTTTTATGGATATCCTTTCTAATGTGATCAGAAATGTGCAAATGTTAGTTTGCTCATACTCACCGACTTACTGTTTTATTTAAGAGAAATAATTTATGCGATGTTTATCAAAAAACCCTTTCGAATGAGTTCATAGTTTGTTTGTTGTTATGAATAGTCAGTCAGTCAATCATATGCAACTTAGAACCTGGGATGTACTTTAGTTCAAGTTACTAAGCCACATTATCTCAACGATATAAAACTATTCCTGGACAAATCTCCGAGTAGTAGAAAACATTAAGTATAGGAAAAGAAAAAATGTGTAAGAACATTTCGAAACTCGGATTTCAAGTGAAGACAAAAACGGAATAGATCTGTGATATTCCTAATGATCCTGAGCCATATAAAAAGTTCGTAAGTGTTGGTTACGACAATTCTTAGGACCCCAACCAGGTAATCTGCATCCACCTACATGGCTGAATCAATTATGCTATAAATTTGCAGATAAGATGTGAAATAATTACTCAAGTCACCCAAAAGAATTGAGTTTATGAATTATTGAAAATCAATAAGTAATTGATAACCGTTTAGCTCTTCATTTAGTTTGTAATGTTTTTTTTGGATAATTCGGTTGTTGATATTTTTGACCGATCAAAATTGAGTCGAAAATACCAATAATTGTGATAATCCAAAACCATTACAAATTGTATCAAAATTCATACCTGTTGCACAAATGACTGGTTATGTGAACTCAGTAACTAAGTAGATATCTTCTTTTTGGACGCCAGATTCGGCTCCTAAGCTCTACTAGTAACCCCGAAACACGATGACGAACCTAGTCGAAAATGCACTCATTGATATATTGATTGTACACCCATTTTGATTAATAATTAGGATGAAATCACATATAACAAATCATATGCTGAATATAGTTTATGTTAACTTGATGCAAGAATATCGTATGTTATACAGGAAAACAAAATAAATACTACATTGAGTAATCATTACATTGGATTAAAACGAAAATAATGTTGAACAAAAATCATACTAAGTAAATCAATATAATTTTGACTTTTCTTTCCATCATATCAATAACTCATTAGGTGGTCGAAATGAAAGGTGATGGTTTCGAATCACGAAGTAAACATCAGCTCTGAGATGTAACTACTGTCTTGTCCTATAGCCGATCAATTATCACGTGACAAGATCGTCAATCAGAACACCGACTTATACGACCTCAGTCCTGTGCCGAACCAATGATGCGTTAACCATCACGAGCAGCATAGAGTCTACTCTGAGTTTTTATTATTTCTTCTCACATAACCCTGCCTGTTGAATCCAAAACACAATCTCAGCTTCCGCTGTATAAATCACGTATTTCAGACATATGTAGTTTATATACAAGCAAATCAGACCTCGTGATACCATAAAATAGAAAATAAAAATTATAAAAGATCTGACCGAAAGCGTTTGTATGTGGGTCTGTAACCAGTAGATTGGAAGTAACTTAAGAATAGTAAATCGTATAATAGTAGTCAATATATCGAAAGAATGTTTATAATAAGAGAAATACAAATATATATATTCTAGTTACTTGATGGTTATACAATAAGAATGTCTGCATAATAACAGTCCATAAATAATTCCTAGTAGTTACCATCCATTCATTCTTCGTTCGGATATAATAGGTACATATAACTGATGGGTCCCAAATAAGACGAAACATCTATCCTGAATTCCTCTGCTAGTCACAATCCATTTGTTTCATAAAACATCTCATTAGTGCTCACCCATAACACTGCGCAAGTCAGTCATAGGCAACGTCAGACCTGGCATATATATGCATCGATTGAAGCTACCACATCATATCAACACAGTGAAATGAAATTATTAAGATGAATGCCAAATAATGGGATTAATAACAGTAGTAAAAAAGATTAAGCATAAATATTATGACCCAAGAACGTATTCGCGAAATATAAAGTGTCCGATAATTTTAAGACTCATGATGTAAGGGAAGACAAAGATTAGATCCATCTGCACCATTAAGACCAATTTTAATAAAATATCATCCAAAATCTGCAACCGTTGGTTATGATAATCGTGTAGACTTTAATCAATTGGTGTGCGTCTACTAGCGCAGCCCTATTCAGCAATTGACAGTGTCGTTTCTTGCAATGTGCTCAGTTGTGGTTGACTAATTCATCCACATTTGTTACGCTAGTTCACAATTTATCACAACCATTGTAAGATGCCATTCGTGTAAGTCATTGCTTTACTTCCAACTTGACTGACCATGTACACATCCGTACCTCCAAAAAAATCCCAAACTAGGATAAGACAGAATATCAAATACTCTCTGATTGTAGCATGATTTCTCAACTGATGTAATTCTTAAACATAATTCTACACTTAATTTGAATAAAACTTGTAAAATCCTTAGACTGAAGAAAAAGCATAAATATATATTCAGATAATGATTCATTTATAAAGTCCATGCGAATTAAGCTGTACAATTTATAGTTAGCCATGAAATAACATTAAACATTCAGTCTATATTTCGTTAACAAGTTCTTTTATAAAAAGAATTTGGCTAGCCTTGGAATCCAGGGTCCGCTTTTTTCCTATCAAGGATGTACCTGCATCCCAATGTTGATGTTCCCACTGAAATTAGGACTCACTACCGTTTGTCTACAAGTGCCAAACACACTATCTACTTAGCTACTGAATCTACTTCTGTACAGATCTATTCCTTATTCTTCATATATCCTTCATGTATTCTTCTTTCGTCTCTTCTGATTACTTTATTTATTGTATTTCTATATGTAATATCTGTAGGTTACAGCGTAAATAGTCAAGTAATCTGACGATGTATATAATCAAGTTCATTAGCGACTTACTTTGAGATGAATTGCTGTAGTTCTAATGGAAGTCGTATCTGATGGAATTCAGAAGTGTTGAGGGTGAAACAATCATCACTTATGCCATTGAATGATCGTCACTCTGTTTATCGAATCGATTGACTTTAGAAATGTGTACTATTAGATGCCAACCCTGTGATTCTGGTAGTTAAGCGTTCACTGCGAGATCTGGAGGTTCTAGCTTCTATCTCTCATAGGGTTGTGTGTACATACTGTTGAGGAGTCTCATACTAAGACCAAATGACTATCCAGTGAACCCTGGTTTTTACTCGTGCCTCAACAGAGATCTACTAATGACGAATTACATTCACAAATTAAGATATTGTTTCTTGATTACACATTGATTCTCTACGGTTCTTCAGTTAACATTTGGTTTGTAACAATGATCATTAATAAATTAGAGCCATTACATAAACGAAGTTAGTCGATAGGTTAGTAGCTAAACCAATTAGCTTTCAACCATTGAAAAAGAAGTTCGAATCCCACTCTGCCTAGTCTGGTTTGACCAGCTTGGTAGTATCACTAAGCTTCAAACCGAAAAGTTGTTGTCAGTTACTATGTTGCCTAACATGGATGTTTATCTCCGATGTGAATTGTCACATATATCACTACAGGAAGTGAGGGAGGGAGTAGTACGGCAATAGGAGAGGTAAGCTGGATAAATAATGATTTTCACAATTCACACCATTTAGCTGTTTTGGGTTGCGTTGTTTACTGGCTTAAAGAAAGCTAATAGTGACCATATCAATACATGGCCCCAGTCCATGAAGTCATTGACCATTGTATTGAGCTTTGTTGTTAGTTACAGACTATCTGATTGGGGTCCACGCAATCATTGTAAACAATGGTCACAGACTTTAAGTGACGTGACTCAAAATCCTCCACAATGGCAGAAACACATTCACTCTTTCTTTCTTTGAATCTCGTCTTAAAATTATCTTATGCTTTTTTCCCCTCAAGTTCATTCTCTCTTTGCTTAATGTTTCCTACTATCCTCAGATACTGTCACTAGTTTCACTGATCTTGATAACTTTATATCGATGTGCTGTTATGTTATCGCAAATTAAACCAGGTTCTATGTTACTTATAACCGACTAACTGATACTATTTAATGTGACTTTTTGAAATACGAAATAGTTTAACATTAATATAGATGCTTCTGTATAATTAATTACAGTTGTGTAGAATAGAAGAAAGAATATGACCTTAGGGAAAAATGATCACAAATAGCTATTTTTCATTTTGAAAATTCTTTCACAATTCACAATATTATTGATTTACTGTCTACATTTCATTACTATGTTTAGATTGTTTTAGTCGTATGATTTATTTTCCGGTTTGTCAAATTTATTTGGACATTGAAATCAAAATATTTCTGTGTTAAAATTTAAGACACTAATCCATATCACGTGGTAAATTCAATAATCACACTTTAATTTTGATATTTTTCTATCTTGTGTCTACCATTCCGTCTATATTCAAGAATGGTAGACTTCGCCAGTGATACGTTCTAACCTCTACAGCTAACGATTATTTAGTGCAAGCTACTCTTTACAAAATTTAGAAATGTTTTGCATGAAAAATATAGTCTTTGAGCGATGTTAAAAGTGACCTTGAGAGTGTCTACCTAATAACTAGGACCAAATGAGGGTTATAAACCAGTGTGAGGAATTTGAATTAGGATTTATGGTTGATGGTTAGGGTTAGGAATCAGATCTATGGTTTTCATCACGAACTGACATCAGCTATAATGCTAAAACTCTATTTAGCCAAATGGATGAGTGAATTTCGCGCCAAAATCCGTGACCTGTTATCTTGTACCTTATTGGTTCCTCCATAAATTATAGTCTCGTCGTTACATTGTTCCAGCATATTGTCATAGTGATTTCGTTGTCCTATTGAATAGTTTCGAAATCGTAAACAAAACTCGCGTCGTTAGTCATATGACTGACTATTTTGTATAACGAAATGTTTTATTTTTACGTCAAGTTTGGAACGTTACCAAATAATAGAAAATTAGTGGATAATGCAGCCATTAAAATTTTACATCACCAATCCATTGTCTTCGAAGTATGATAAGTACATAGTGTGGAAAAATCTTTTAGTTTTGAAACTTATCCAAGATATATGTCATTATAAAAAGTAAAGATTTTATAATCTGTCGGTTTAATCTCATACTTTTTATGTTGACTAATATGCTCTTGAAATCTAGAAATTAAGACATCAGTGTATTCACTGTTGCAGGTAATTATTGGAGGACACGAATGATTATATCAATTTTTTGTGCTATCGCGATGTATGGTACTTATACTGAAAGATATAAACAGTATGTAGCACCAGTCGGAAGTGGAATTCCTGGAAGCAGAAGGTTGAAATGAAGAGAACAAGAAGAAAATCAGAGCCATCTAAGGAACAAATACTCTGACACAGCCGAGAGTGGGGAGAGTCAGCTCTCCTCGAAATGCTCTCAAATGGCCACGTACATAAAACGACTATCAGGGAAGTCCCATTCAATGACTTCTCGTGGAGGGGGTGTTGTTTACAAAACTGAGAGGACGAGAAGTGAATGTCCGGCTTTTTAACCGGGTTGTTAGATTTAGAGGATCCATTTAGGGAAGTAGGGAAACCCTGATTCCAAATCAATGGTGTACATTGGCTCCAGGATCCTGCGGGAACAAATGGCGTATGAACCTGATGTTGGTCACCGGCTACCATGGGACTTCATATCCTAACGTTGCTCCACTGCCTAGTGGACTAGACTTTTAGTTCAAAGACTCTACGTGTGGCCTCCTACGAAAACCACCTGCTTCGGTTTGGGCGCTAGGGCAGTAATTCAGCCCTCACACAAGTCGAATGATTTATGTGGCGAATATCTATTTGGTGCCCCCTTGCACCAATGTTTATGTGTTTAAATAAATAAGTAAAGACTTTAATATTATCATTTTTATCTGATGGGAAAATATGAACAACATATGGGTGTATGACCTGGTAAAAATGAGGAATTAACAATGAAGCATGAAAATAAGATTGAATATACAGTTAGATACAATACAATAAACTATGTTAAACTATATTTATGGTTGTTATTTCATTACTCTTTAAATGATTAAATTGAAAAGAGAAAGAACACATGCATAAACAGTTAACTAAAATGAAAATCAGAAGGAAACATGTAAAATTTGTGAGAAAAATAAAGATCAATTGAGACAATATCACATTTGGATAAAAGATGTAGAACAAGAAAAATTAATTGGGAATTTTATGATTGATTACGTCATAAATATGCTCTGTGTTTAGACGCCTTTGTTCTCTTTCACTCTTCCACATTTCAAAATTGAACTTCTCATCTCGATAGTGAAAAGTATTGTAATGATTGTGTTATGTTATTAGTTAACTGAATTGTTTTCCAAACATAAACAAAACTTATACTTTCTTTGTAAGATTAATGTGAATAGGAAAAGTGTTTAAATTATGGGAAGAAATAAAGTGTGTGTGTGTGTGTGTGTGTGACTTCATTCAACTTCTACAGTGTTTATTCATTCACATTAATCTTTATTTTAGCATAAACAAATTCGGTAAGAGTACACATACACATAATCGTTTTATTTTTGTCTGAGAAATATTTAGATGAAGAATAGATCAAATGAATGTGATCATCTTTTTTCTCTTAAAAACTGTTAGTGATTCATTTACATGAAAATAAATATATTGCATGGTTTAAATCATGAAATGATCTTAGCCAAAATCATGACTGGAAAACTGAAAGGAGTGGATGAGTGTTTTGCTCTAGTATGGGACTTCTCAGTAGATTAATTAATGATTTAAACTATGAGAATTCTACGATCTCTACTAATTTCCTCTATACTACTACTACTACTATTACTATTACTATTACTATTACTACTACTACTACTACTACTACTATTACTATTACTACTACTACTATTACTATTACTATTACTACTACTACTACTACTACTACTACTACTACTGATAATAATAATAATAATCTACTCACAAGTGACGAGCTTCAGAATAGAATTCCCGGAGTTCTAGTGAGAAGCTGTGGCTAGTGGAGTTCTATCATGTAGTGTGTAAGAAGGTTGTGGAACATCGTGAGTTGATTGAAGTTAAACATGTACACCGTTAGGTGTCTAATCAGTAGTCCATTTTCGCCAAATAACATTTATACTTAGCCATAATCTTTACATCATGATATTAGCTAATTTGCTCTTCTTTGCTTTCTATTATCTTGATCAACCCCCCTGATTGATTAGCTTAGATATCTTATTAGTGTAGGGTTACTTCGTTACTATTTTTGGAAGTCCAGACCATGATTCGAAAGTGACAAGTGACAGCTTTTACTGATAAATAAAATTTTTAAAATCACATTTTTTAAACTGTTGGTAATTTTTAAACCTTTAGAAATTTACGTTACACTTAAAAGTTCACTATATGTACCTCATTTAAACGATAGTTTGGCCACAGATTCAAATCTCATCGTACAGTCAAACGATTAACTCCACACATAACAGGTCTGCGACTCCGAATCATTGTACATGAATCTACACTGAGCTACATTAAATCACATTATTTCTTTAGCCCCACCTGTGAATGGAAATAACAACGAGTTTGTATAATTTGAATGGGGTTTTTGTCAAGGATAGACATTGAAAACATTGGTATACTCAATTAATGTTCCGTCGCGCTGTGAGGTTCTTTAACAGAGTAGATTCGTAACCTTTTCACTGATGTAAACCAGAATTCTCATGTCCCTCGTCGAAAATGTCATCCTCCTTCTCAGTCGGGATCTATCGGTTTACGATTTTAATTTCAGTCAGTCAATGTTAGAATTAATTGTTATGCGACTTAATTTTGGATGGTTGAAATCAGTATTGAACTTAAATACCCAACTTATGTACATATTTATCACAATTGTGACTTCATCTAAATCTGAGATGGTCATTATTTATTGATATTTGCAGTCATTATCGTTTTAAATACTCTTCAACTATAATAAAAATAAATTATGAATACGTAAAACGATGTTGTATTTATTTGCTTTTTACTATTTATAGGTTGATGAACTCTTAGAAAACTATGAAGAAAATACTATGTATGAGGTTGGTAAACTATTGGCTAATAAACTAAATATACCATTAACTGAAAATAACAGCTTGCCGTCTTGGTTTCCTCGTGTATCATCTAGACAGTTACGCAGCCCAGCTGGTGATAATCTGTTACCCAGTATAGAAGTGCCCGATGAGCAGTCTAATTATGTACCAGACGTTCAACAAAACCGTAATAATAACATTCCTAACAGTGGGAATGGCAGAGATCCACTAAGTTCTGTTCGTTACCCATTGAGTACTGCTTCTACTGGTGATAGGGGTGTCGTCGGTGGCAGTGGTAGCGTTTCTCCAGAATTATGGGATGATGAAATATTCGATGATGCAATATTGAGTCATGCTGCTCAATCTATGGAGAAACAGTTAGATTGTAGTAGAAGTGGTAAGCCTATTTTTAAGTCTATAATTTTTCGTAATAATTACTTTTGTGGAGATTGTCAATTTTAGAGTTTATTATCACAGACTGACTTTAATTAGACAGACGTTAGAAACCAGTAAGCGCCAGACAGGTTTACGGTCTTAGTATGGGACTTTTCAGCAGTGGATATTCACAACCACATCAAGTATTGAATCTAGGAAATTTAGTTCTTGTGGGAATCACTTAACCTTCAGATTTGAAGGGGTTGTAGATAAGCAATTCTGAATAGAGTCCCATACTAAGGCGATTTTTTGAGCGGTAACAGTTATCTCCTAACAATAGTTCAGTTCATTAAATTCGTCCTACAACTGATAATCTTTACTGCGGAGCACAATGCACGCCGATATCTGATATATAAGAGAAGTACTAAGTTCAAACAAGTTCTTATTATTGCCATATGGGGCTTGTGGGAGGTTGCAGAATTTTCATAGTTTAAATCACGAACTGATTTAATCCAAACAATCATTAAAAACTATGAAGTACTTCACAACTTTCAACCTAGTACGGGACTTTTCATCGATACTCATCCACAACCCCACCACAAGAGATTGAACCCAGGACCTTTAGTCCCATGGACGGAATGATTGTCCAATACTTTCTGGTTTTAATTGGTGGTCTAGCTAAGAACAGTTCGTGACTTGAACTATGAAAATTCTTATTATTTAACTTATAGAACGTTTGCGACTATTAGTAAATATTTCCCCTCTAATAATTCTTTTAAGTGACCTGAGATTATTATTTAATTCATTTCTTGAATTGATTTAAAACTATGTAATATCACATGAATCAATGAACTTCAAGGTAATATAATTTTAAAGGTTTTGTCATTACTTTTTGCTTTCATTTCAACTTTACACTAAATACTACTTATAAGTAAGCATGTTTTAAAAAACCATCGCAACTGCTTTCTCTTCAACACTTAGCCTTGCTTAGAAAGTAATTTAAGGAGAAAACTTATGATCGATTATCATAGCTAAATAGATTCATCACGTCCAAATGACCGGCTCAGAAACTTTTTTGTAAACACCCTAGGGATTTTGTTATAGTGTTGAATTTTTAAATATTACATATTTATGATCATACTGTCATAATGAGAATAGGACTACTCTGGAGGCTCTTTACAAATTCATTTTAGTCAATCAAATATAAGGTTGAATCTAGCACAAATTTGAATTAGTCCGAGTTTTTGTATCTCGTATGAGCACAATGAGATAGAGAGATAAGATGAAAAGCCAAGTTGTACAATATACTTTTTGAAAACTGAACATATAAAACCTAGTGTGAAATAAATGTATGGATTAGTAATTTAATGGGTTGAAGGATCTAGACAACGAATAAGGATAAATACATTTGGATGACTATGAAAAATTCCTGACCATAGGAATAATGCACTTTCAAATATAGCTCCCATCAATGGTCGATGACTCTATGGACTGACTCAACATCGTGGTTTAACTATACCCCAGTCGTCTTCCAACTTGCTTTTGTATTTTGACTTAGAGATTAGTTTACTACAACGAACGAATATCAAATCAATATTTTTTATAATGATTATTTCTAGGTGTATCGATTTCACGAAGTTCTGTCCATTCGTTCAATGATCCACTTCGTTTACCAACAAGTGTTATATCTGATGAACGAGAGCGACTGTCAAATGAATCTAAATTTAGTGGTCTTCAACGTACTCACAGTGTTGTTGATGAGAGCGAGAACAATGTTTCTATTGATAGCGATGATCCGTTTTTAGAAGATCAAGTCGATCCAGATATATTGGCTTCTGCTCTGGCTGAAATAGACGAACAACAGTCAATGAATTCTACAAATTTTCCCAAAACTAATCAGTTAAAAGGGAATGAGATGCGAATTTTTCAATCCAATAAAAATGTATCCGAAACAACTGCAACTTCGTCAACATTATCATCAACTGTAATGAAAACAAGTACAGTAAGTCAACCGATAAAATCACAAATAGAATCAAAACAAAGTTTGAAACAAACGTTATTAAAGCTACAGTCACGCAGTCGATTAGTGAATAAACTGAGTGATAATCCATCACTCCCTTCTTCTTCTTCTTCTTCTTCTTCTAAACCGCAACCGACTGAACCATTCTCACCAGAACTAGTAAAACCAGACATCAAAAAAGTACAAACTAACATCAACAACAATGAAGATCTTCTGCCACCAGTGCCTAAACGTAAAACATTGGAATTCAAACAAACAAACAGTACTATTGCAAGTAATAGTAAATCTAAAAATATACTACAGTTTGCATCTTCATCCAGCCATCAAGTTGTTTCAACGACTACAGAAGATAATCATGATAAACACATGGTCAGTAGTAGACAACTGTCATCCAGTTCATTGGAAATTGATTATCACTTTCATCCATTTTGTTATATTCAAGTGAGTTTAGACTAAGTTCACCCTTACACATTTCTGTCTTTTTTTCAAAATTGCAAGGCTGATTTGACTTGTGGTAAAGATTAATCTCATTTTAAATTATTCGAAACCACTGAGCACTGGATGACTGATTTATCCTAATAAGGAATCCTTCAGTGTTAAAATTGATTGATTTTTGCAAGTCATTTGTCTACTACTGGGCTACGTACTCAACTCTGACTCATGTTGTTTGTGTTGGCTAGTTCGACTACCTGACTAGTGAAACCAAAGTAGGTGAAGTATAGGGTAAAACTAGCGACCCACAAGTTGGAAGCTGGTTAGCCTAACCATTTAACCACCTCCAGATACAATTACGTAACAAACTGTCTACAATTTATATTTTACATTTTCATAAAGTGTTCAGTGGCCAATTGAAGCTATCACGTACCTGGTAAAGTCATTACTCAATTGTCATCTGTTAACATTTTGTTTCAAATTCGTATTATCTCAAATCAGTTAGTTCAATCTTCAGAAAACAATCTTCATCTTAACATGTTATCAACTTTAATCAGTAAACACAATAAGGTAAATAAGCTTGTGTTGCAAACAATATCTAGTATTAACTTGTAAAGGTGAATTAACTCAAAAACATATTGAGCAGTCGGATAGTTTAGACTAATAATAAACTGAACAAAAAAATTATTGAAGTGATTTATTTTCCTTCTGGTGTTGTTTGAAGAAAAAACAAAAAGGTTGGTGAAAATCAGTTAAAGTACTTGTCAAATGTCAAACCATATATATTCCTCGTTAACCATTTGACGGTGTCTTATACGAACAAATATTCACTTAGTTTAAACAAAATTATTTAATGATTCCCTTAGTTTTAAATGATGTAACTAACTAATATTTTTAATAAGAATAATGCTATATGATCATTCCTCTGGAGGAAACTTTCACTTCTTGTTAGCTGGGTCTCAAAGTATCCTTCGTCAAAATCTCTAGAGGCTCATAGTGGCCAGGAAACGTTTTACGTAATCAGCGTTGAATGGAATCTTCGCCGATACATCTATAAACTGCGAAATCGTGCAGCATGCTTCTAATTGTTTGTTTACTTATACTGCCACTATATTTTGTGTGGCCCCAGAAATTTCCAGAAGCCCAAGGTCTTGTGTAGCTCTATAAGTATCCTCGTCTTTGTTTATATAATCTAACTTTGAAATTGATAAGTCTTCTAAACTGGTCTGAAACTATATCAGCTTATCTCTTTGTTCTTCTTTCATGGACCTCCTGAGTTTCTATTGATCGAGATATGATTGATCTTGTTTCCTGTAGTGTGGTTTAGTGAAATCTATGTAGTTTTATGTATGGATTTGCGGAGGGAAATGTTCCCATCTATAACCATATTGTTGAAAATACACAGATTTACCAATCTCCCTCCATTCTAGTTCCTTTCTCCCAGTCCATGTTGCCCCATAGTGCGTTCATGCTTAGCGCTGTCCATTTCGACTTTGGCGTATAGGTCCCCTATCTAGACGACTAGATTTTGCCTTAGCCACTCATAAAACTGGTCTTTGTCCTTGCTGCTATCACTGATAGGTGCGTAGCACTGTATAACATTCATTGTATTCCCTTTAGTTTTAATGCTTTGATAATCCTGAAGCCATGTGATTCCCGTCCTAATTTGGAACTGCTCAGTTATTCTCACTAATGAACTAGTATAGGATTGAGACGAAGATCTTCAGTCATCACAGGGCTTAATGGTTCGTATTTTTAACTTTGATCAACTCATAATGTTACTCCTAAGGATTATCAATTATCTTCATGAATAACAGACTTGAAAGTCCCTGATCTTATAGCTGATTTGTAGGTACTTACAGCCTTTAGAGCCTCGTGTGAAGACGCAACATCTATATAGTGTTCGCTATATATAAATTTCCATTTGAATGAAGTCAGCCTATCAAGTTAATCATCATCACGTTGAAAAATCTGAACTAACTTAATGTTAATTTTGGGTTCTGTGTTCTCATTTATCCATTTTCGCGCATCGCTTTATACTACTTGCTAATATTCAGTAATCAGTTCAAGTAATTTGTGATATCTAATATCCTAATGTACTTACATTAACTAAAGACATTTACTTTATTCATTATTTTCATTAAATCCTCTCAACCCTTGTAACTGTTATTTTTAGTTTTTTTGTATTCCTCGAATTTTCGTTTAAACTTGATAATTTATTTGTTTATGTGGTCTTAGTCCTGGTTCTGATTGTTGATGGTCATTATCTACGTTAGTCACAACTACCGGCTGTCATTTACATCATCGAAGTATTTTTCTTTTCATACATATAAATGCGTTAACCGAAACCGATACCATACGAGTTGAGAATCGTTCCTTACATAAATCGTTGTTTTGAACCTTGATTTCAGGCGTATCTTAGTCGTGTAGTTGAATGCTTCGATAGAATCAACATTTATTCATAACAAAACACAGGTTGATGATACTATCTAGTTCTCCAAAAGCAACCCATGAAGTTGGTTAGCCACCAAAGGTCAAACTTCCACAGAAGTTCACTACAATTTCAGAAAACGATACTTGAAAAATGTTATAAGATGACTTTATCAGAATATTGTGAGTCCTAATATTGACTTATCTGAAGAAAGAAGTATGATCGTGAACATAGTGTATCATCATGTAAGGGAAACATCATGAGGACGATGAATCCCAAGTTAATTCACTGAGAGCATGTAATAGCATTTTCAATCGATTCCGAAGTGGATGAAATTAGAAAATGTTAGTGACTCAACTCAGTGTATAACGATATTGTAGATGCACATATCTGATAAATCTCATTGCAACGAAACATTCGCTCAGTGTTTTCTCATTTTCATTTAATTTCCAGTTATTTTCAAAAGACGTATTAACATTACATATCCACTGATCGTTCTAAGGTTGAATTTCTTTTCAATTAACAGTTTTTTTAAATAAAAACTTTCATTTGTATTATCGTTAATACTGATTAGGTTTCATCATAATCTTTTGTAGGATATATATGATAAACTACTTAAAACAAAAGATAGTAGTAATGGTTCAGCCTCCATAAATACTGTTTACACAATTCGTGGTTTGCTTATTAGTTTGTTGTCATCATTAGAACATCATAATGGTACTAAATGGACACTAGCTGTGCGAATTACAGATGGTAGTGCAATTCTTGATCTAGATGTCGCTTCAGACTTACTAACTGAATGGATTGGTTTAACTCCTAGTGAAAGTGAATCATTAAGACGATTGAGTAAAATTGACTCGGATTCTTCGAATCCACTTGCAGTTCAAGAGGTGAGTGTTATTTTCTTTTTCCATCCAGTCTGGTGATTCGAAACGTTTTTTCCTTACTCGATGATGATATTTTAAAACGTTGCTGTGAGAGTATAATGAAATATTCATTCATCATTTTATCTCCATGATTGTTATATTATTCTGCTACACTTGTTTTTGATGCTTTACTGAAAAATGATTATTTTTTCAAATTGCAAACTGGTATTAGCTAGAGCACCATTGAGAGCAGGACGTTTTGGCTAGGGTTTCATTCTATTATGGGTCCCCTCATTATTGCACTTCTGTAACCCTATGGTGGCTGGTACTATGCCAAGCCGACATAGGTTTTTCTAGCCTCTGGACAAACCAACCTATTCATTCTCCTCAAGCCACATTCTTGCCTTGTGACTTATTCGCTTATTAACCTTAACGGTTTTTATTTGAGTGTATGTGAGCTATTTACCTACCTTATTCATTATGTGTCTGTATTTTTGTTTGACTATAAATATCGAGTCACGATCGATAAAATGGAGTTGGCTCACTCTCCTTCTCCATTGTTCGTCATTTCGGTTTCCTTCTCTCTCTCCTCTTCTCTGCGTTTCCCTGATTGTTTATCCAAACCAATGAGCGTATTCAAACTTTATTCTTGTATTTGACTTATTTTAATTCTGTTATTCACTAACGCGAGTTAAGTCGATAATTGTATGCGACGGTAGACAGAATGTATATTTCGATGACAATCATAACACGATTTAATTAGAGTCAGATGAAGAGCCACACTAAATCCTCACCACTGGGAATCGACCTCAGGACCTTCTGTTTCATGCACACGGACATTTAATCTCTAAACCACCAGCTTGTAATCTAAAACTATGGAAATTCTACAGTCTCCAAAAAACCCCTTTTACTGAAAGTTTGCTTATAAGTTTATTATCTTCCCATTCTCTAACGATTATCTCCCAGCGTTTCATAACAAAACAAAACAAACGACTCCATGTTATTATTGTTTGAGTTATGACGAAATAGATATTTTCATACTGTGTTGTAGACAGTAATTCAGTGTTATTTTTGTTAATTACATAAAGTTATGCGCTACACCAACCAAATAAATAGGATTATAAAGAAATACAAGAGGGGATAAAAATATTTAGTAAGAAATGCACTTAATTTAAAAGATACACAGCTAAGAAAGACGTTCTCCCTTGCTTATACTGTAAGTAAAGGGAAACTATATCAGGATCACTACTGGTTTCTCTTCTGAGCCTTATTTGATAACATCTCAATTCACTCTGTCACACCATCTCTCGTACTCCAATCACATAGTCATAATGGAACACAATTTTCTTCTGTACCCCGACGCCATGTTATAAAATGACCATTTTTTTCTACCCAGTCCCGAAATCGGAAATTGTTCCCCGATGTAGAAGCTATTCGGATGAAATTCGTACAAAACATATCCGGGGCTCCGAAGCCGATGTTCAAAGATGGTCACAACAATTGAATTGTCAGACTACTCATTGCCAAAACTGAGTATTACTAACATGATTTTGCCATTGAATGGCAGATATCATTGGAAGACAACGATGACGGAACACAATGAGTCGCTAATCATCCTTAACCCGGAGCTCGACCGAAGCTGCTACCTTGACGCGGTGGTCGGGCTTGCCTATCGTGATGACCCAACCGAGCTATATTGGCTGGAACATATGTTCCTGTAGGTTCTACCATGCCAGGCAGGTCGATTGGTGAACGGTAAGACTAAAAGCAGCAACTCAAGGTCTGAGGGCGAAGTCGTACTGCTGACTGTAGAGGGGTGTGACAGCAGTAAGGTGTTTCCCTCGGACAACCAGCATGACAGCGATGCTGCCTTCCCACAAGGAGGGGTGGGGTTAGAAAAGGTCGACCCTAAAAATGTCACACCTCACCTTACCTCACGGATTTCCGTCTCCGGTGGTAAGGCCCTTTGAAGAACGGAGCTAACACGTCAAAAACCTTCCACAAAAAGGCCGTGCGCGACCGGCCTCAAGCAGTTGTCCCTTGGGCTCTGCGGTCACGCTCCCAGGTCGTCAAGACCAACACTAATCCAATTTCCTTTTCATGTTCCTCAAGAAATACCCTTCCACGGTGTGGGCAGCCGGGAAGTGACATCAGCCCTCATACCCGTAACAGCACAAGAGACCAAGGTGGTCACATTCAAATCCTTCCTACACCTCCTAATACCTCTCTTATCTCCATGACTAACCCTCCTCATGTCTTTTTATCACCTTGCACCGCTAGGGCAAACGATTCGAGTACGTGGAACGCTATTCCTGGTCTCCTGAAAGCACGCTCTAAACTACACGTAGGAGCTTTTAACGTACGAACACTTTGCCAAATAGGACAGCAGGCTTCCTTAGCTAAGACTTTAGAATCCCGCGCCATCGATGTGTGCTGCGTCTCCGAAACGCGCATACAGGATCCAAGTAGCGTCATTCATTTGACCTCACCATGCCAAAATAAAGAACCGACTCGATTTACGCTTCGTGTATCTGGAAGCCCTGATTCTGCTTCCCGTGGCCTCGCCGGCGTAGGTATAGCATTGAGTCCTAGGGCAGAACTAGCTCTCTTAGAGTGGATCCCAGTAGACAGTCGTTTGTGCGCTGTCCGACTAAACGGAACAGTAAAGGTCCGAAAAGATAGGGACACTCGTCGTTGCCTTTTCGTCGTTTCTGCCTATTCTCCCACTGACTGCAGCTCGGATGATGTAAAAGATGAGTTTTACAGAAAGCTCTCCGACCTCCGAAAAGCTAGGCGCTCTGATGCAGTAATAGTGGCCGGTGACTTAAATGCTCAAGTAGATAAACTAAGCGATAGAGAAAGACACCTAGGTGGATCTTATAGCATCTTGGCTCAAAGAACAGATAATGGCGACCGTCTGTTGTAGCTATGCTCAGATAACCGCCTGTTCCTTGCAAATACTAACTTTAAGTATAAGGAAAAACATCTTTTAACATGGCGACCCCGAATTCGTCCCAACGTTGGACCCAAATAGATCACATCGCTATCAGCCACCGATGGAGGGGCTCGATAGAAGACTGTCGCTCATTCTGGAGCACATGCCTAGATTCAGATCATGCTCTAGTGCGAGCGCGTATTTGCTTGCGTCTTACTGGACGTAGGAAAGACACTGCAAGGAAACCTCTTAGGGGCCTACTTAATGATAGTCAAGCTAAGAGTATATTTCATGAACAAGTAGGAAAACAGTTAGGCAGCCATGTATGTGATGCCCACCACGAGGCAGCATGGAATGGTATCCGAGAACCTGTGGAAACAGCAGTGATATCTGCTAGTACGATAACCCATAAGGTTAGGGATCAACACTGGATCTCAGCAGCATCTATCGCACTGATAGATGCTCGGAAACTCATTCCACCTGGCTCTGAACATAATGAAGAGCGGAGTCAGCTTAAGCGCAAGCTGACAAGAAGTCTACGCAATGATCGCGAACAGTGGTGGGTAGCGAAAGCAAGAGAGATGGAAAAGGCAGCGGCAATAGGTAATAGCAGACAATTGTTCAGACTCGTTAAGGAAACCGGAATTAGGGACCCGACCGTTAGCGAAACAATCTCAGAGAAAGATGGACATATTATTCATTCTCAATCCAGGAGATTGGATCGATGAGCAGAACATTTTAGGGATCAGTTCAACTGGCCTTCAGCCACACTTCGGTTTCCCACGATCTCTAGTCAACCTGAATGGCAAGTTAATGTAGGTCCTCCGTCCCTTTACGAAGTTGAAAATCCATAGGAAATCTGAAACGAGGGAGAGCAGCAGGCCCTGACAGGTTTACTCCTGAGATTTTTAAGGATGGTGGTCCAGTATTAGCAATGAGATTAACCGAGGTCATAGGTAGAATTTGGGAACTGGACGTAATCCCATCTGACTGGTCTCAATCACTGATTGTGCCAGTCTATAAGAAAGGACAAAAGTCCTCTTGTGACAATCACAGAGGAATCAGTTTGACTAATATAGTGTCTAAAATATTAGCTTCAATAATACTTCGACGCCTAATCAAAGCTCGTGAAGAGCAGATTAAAGAAAACCAGGCCGGTTTTCGACCTGGACGTGGTTGTATAGATCAGATATCCACACTACGTCAGGTTCTAGAACACAGACACACATTCAGACGCCCCACAATGGTAGTATTTCTCGACCTTAAGGCAACATTCGACTCTGTTGATCGTGAGGTTCTATGGCAGTGTTTGTCACTGAAAGGAGTACCAAAGAAGTACATTAACCTTATAAAGGCTCTCTACTCGAACACAACTGGTAGAGTGAGAGCTTATGGCGAACTGTCATCAGAATTGATTACCTCAAGTGGTGTTCGTCAGGGCTGTCCACTCTCCCCATTCTTGTTCAACTTTGTCATTGACGTACTTTTAGAGATAACACTCTCCTCATCTAAATTTACAGGGGTTGAACTTGTACCGGGAGGTTCACTTGTTGACTTAGAATATGCAGATGACATAGTTTTATTTGGTGAAGACGCTGACAAAATGCAGTCTTCTGACCACTCTAAGCAACAATGCAAGCATGTTCGGGATGCGATTCTCTCCCTCGAAATGCAAAATGTTGCTTCAGGATTGGGTTACATCGACACCCGAACTAGTGATAGGGAGTGAAGTAGTTGAGTGTGTCGACCGCTTCACTTATCTTGGAAGTCTCATCAGCCCTTGTGGTTTAGTGTGTGACGAAATCTCAGCGCGGATACAGAAGGCTCGACTAGCTTTTACCAACTTGCGTCATTTATGGCGTAGGCGAGATATCCGTCTATCAACCAAAGGACGTGTTTACTGCGCAGCAGTTCGTTCCGTCCTACTTTATGGCAGTGAAACATGGCCGGTAAGAGTAGAGGATATCCGTAGGCTACTAGTATTTGATCATAGGTGTCTTCGAAACATTGCTCGTATATCATGGGACCATCGAGTAAGTAACACAGTTGTTAGGAAACGGGTACTAGGTAAGGATGCCAAATCAATTGATGAAGTAGTGAAACTTCATCAGTTGAGATGGCTTGGACACGTGTTACGTATGCCCAACGACCGACTGCCTCGACGTGCTATGTTCAGTGGTATAGGAGTAGGTTGGAAGAAAGCTAGGGGCGGCCAAACCAAAACATGGCACAAGTCCATGAAGTCACTGACAAGTGAACTGAGTCATGTTGGTAGGTGTAGACTACCTGGTTGGGGACCGCGAGATGATAGCAACCGATGGTTAGAGACCCTGAATGACATGGCTCAAAATCGTTTGCAATGGCGCAGGTGCATCCACTCTCTGTGTTCTCCCAAATTCTAATCTTCTGAATTCTTCATGTCCCTTTTTTCCTCTTCCCAAATTTATTTCACTGGATTATACTCTTTAAATAACATCTCCAAACCCTAATCTTCCCGATTACTGCTTATACTCTTGCTACCTCTACCACTACGGGATTTGAATCGACAACTGCATCTCTGTGCTAATGTAGTGTGGCAACTCGAACTGATGTACGTACGTACGAAGTTCTACGTTGTTACTGACTGACTGACTGATCTAGAAGATGCGAATAGCATGTCACTCTTACGGCAACTGATCAAGTGGAATTTACACAATTTGTGTCATCACAATATAAGGCAGTATTATTTACATATTCAAGATTGAAAAGTCTCTCTCCACACCACAACATACTTCAATCATTGCTGTTTCTAGAATATCATCGATGACAAAGTTGAAGAGGAACAATGAGATTGGGCGACCCTACCCAACTTCATTGATGAATCAGGACAATGGTGAAAGGTGATAGTATCCCTTCACTATAAACTATCACACCATAATCGAAAATCGTTTCATCCAATTAAAATCATTCTAGTTTTAAATACCTGACTTCATATTTCAGTATAGTGTAGTCAGTTGAAATCTAACTACTACGAATTGACAACAAATAACAACAGTGACATTATTTGTTGAAAAAGCTTAGTAAGTTCATTTTATACTAGTATTTTAAAGACGAATTACGAGTGTAGTTTTGTGAATTAACTTGACTATTATGTGATTAGTTAGTAAAGGATACTGTTCACATTTTCTTATATATACTACCATCGTTTAGAGACGTTACATTTTTGATCGATAGCTCCAGGAAAAAACTGTGAAGGATAAATGATTATTAAAACAAATTTGTAGAAATTTTGGGTTAATAGATTTATAGCTTTAAGAGTTATAATTACATGGCATGACAGTCCGTCCGTATTGAAAAGTAAGGTAGTTGGGACCAATGGGTTTTTATAATGGTCGTGCTATTTCACCGGTTGGTTGGAATTAGAATTAGATCAGTGAATTCCAATACGATGGTATAAAAGTTAATTGTTTGTGGATCGTCCTGGGTTTAATCCCTGTTGCAATGGAGATGTATACTGCTAGAGAGATCATGATTAAAGTAAAAGTTCTATTCAGCTCTGTATGATCTTCAATGGATGACCTTATCAAATGACAATCCATGAAGCACATGTCTAGTGTAAACAAACTAATCTTCACAAATTTCTTAACAGAAATAATTGTTATAACACAATAGATTCGGCTAAAAGCAAGATTCAGGAAGTATGTGTCATCCTATTTACGAGTTATGAGTTTGATATATCTGCACTCTAGTCTTAATGCTCACATCAAGATTAGAATCCTGTCCTTTCGTCTCAAATGATAAAGCGTTACTCACTGAGCTACTGAGTTAAGATTTTTATTGACTTTTTCAACACATGACGTGTTTATATCGTTATTACTAAGAGTTTAAACTATCCCATCGTTGTACATTCAGCTGACGAGTCGCAAATAGGATGATACACATTCCTAGGTTTCCACTGTTATCCATAATTCATCTATTTTAAACAATCTTTGTTTCGAATGACTATGTCAAGATAATCCTCATAGGATAACATACATCAAAATGAAGAAATGATCAGAATTCAGTCCCGAATATCAATAAAATGATAATCTAAAACCTTACTATTATAGAAATTAATTTTTCATCTGTTACTCAATGATTATTTACAAATTCAATTAAATATTACTTATTTATTACATATATGTTCAAGTTCTTAGTCTCAGTCATCTGTTAATTAAAAAAGTAAATATCAGTTGTCCTTACGATTAATACTCAGGCATCATAATAGGACAGTTTCAAAGTCACTCCTCAATAAGGCAGGATTTGTATAATCTCTCATTAATGATTGAATTTGTTTTCATCTTGAAATCCATATAAATATTGCTCACAATGTTACAATTGTTTAAGATATTGCGAGTCGTGGACTGTTATTACTGTTGTTATTATTATTCGTAATAGTAATAATAATAATAATTTGGTTAGTGTTTATTTAGCAAGGTTGTTTTCTGCAAGATATGGATGCTGACCTCATGTTCAACTCTTTTCCTTTATCTGGGTTTGAAACTGACAATTGCTCTAGAAGAGCTACAGGCAGATCTAATAATAGTAATAAAATATGTGTATATAATTCAAGACTTATTGAAAATTGAATATTCTTTGACTTCTGTGTATCTTAGAGAAGAGGAAAAAAGATGAGAAAAACAGCGAAAAGAACAACTTCTTTTCATTTTATACATTTATCATTATCATTTTATCTTTAATATTAAACATAAAGACCGTGTGAAAAGAGAAAAATTAACTTAACTAGCTAAATGTTATTTTCATTATTATTTTTAATTTTCTAATGATTGCGTGGCCGATTTTTGTACCAGGAAGTAAATGTCAAATTTACTTAAATAAAGTGTTATTATGTTCTTCTTTTTTCCACTTCATCACTATCATGCTTTATATTTATTTAATTTGTTCATCTTGTCAATATATTCCTATACATATAATTTAATAGATAAGTTTTTCATTGGTTACGACAATTTATTTTCTTGTTTGTTTCTGTTTTATATGTTGTTCTATTGTGTTATTGGTGGAGTTTTGTTTTCTGAGCTGTATGGTTTGGTCGTGGAGATGTCGTTCAGAAGAACGATGAAAGCTCCACGACCAAACCATCCAGCTCAGAAAACAAAACTCCACCAAAATCATCCACCTGAGCTACAAATCTCCACCATCTCTATTGTGTTAGTTGTTCTCCTATTTTTATTATCATTATTATTAAACAATGATGTAAGAATAGTTCAAAGTAATGATAGTAATACTGTTCATACTATTGATCTGCTTAAGTATTCTCATTTTATATATTGTTATCTTTTATTTCTACTATTAGGCACAGAAACATCGTCAACGTTTACGTACAGCATTAACAAATTTCCAAATATTTTTATCACATTTAGGCGGTTTATTCAATATTACAATTCAAACATGCAATGATAATTTTGTAAAATATGGAAAGAATACAGCAAACAATACTAATACTGCTAATACTACTACTACTACTACTACTACTACTAGTAGTAGTAGTAGTAGTAGTAGTAGTAGTAGTAGTAGTAGTAGTAGTATCGATCAGTCATCTTTATCATCATCGATACGTCCCATTTTAATAGGTTATAAAGAAATAGATCAATGTTGGTTGAAAGAATTACAAAATAGAATTAATGTTCGTTATACAGAGAAAAGTTTGTTGTAAAAGATGAAAGATAAATAAATGAATTTTCATGTTATTCTTAATTTTGTAAATAAATGAATTAATATATTTGTGCATAGTTTTATGTGTATTACAGTTTATGTTTGAACAGTATTATTTTATTACATTCCAGAGGAAATGTAAAATTATATGCAAATATTTACTATAACGATGACAAAACATACTATCTCCTTTTGTTTTCTTATTGGTTTTTGTGGTAAATGATGGATAATAATTATACTTGTGACAGTTTAATGATGTTTTAATTGGTTGGAATTGTACAAAGTCGACTAGGTTTTTCGTAAGGGCGAATATTAATAATCTGTGGTATGGATTAGTAGTATCTTGATTCGAATTTTTCATTGGTAATTAGTTATATACATCAGTAAATCTTCTAATTAATCACTTGTAACCGACTTCCTAAATACTTCTCTAGACTCTATATCTACACTTAAAATCGTATAATAGGAAAAAGGCGCGAATTATGAGTAAAAGCTTCAATTCAAATTGAATTGATATGCATAAAATCGGATTCACTTGTCGGTTTTTTTAGTGACCTTGATCTTCTAGAAACCTCCGTAGACTTCCGAATGCAGTATTAACGTAGGTGATGTATAATCGTTCATTTTCCCAGATGGCTCTGGCGGGTTCCTTACAATGCCGACCGGACAAAATTTTTAAGACCCTTTCTGGACTTGAAGTGACTTTGTAGAAGGATATTTATGAACTTCCGACAACACGAATGTTATTTTGTTGTATATTTAAGTTATGAACATCTCTTTTTGATCGACTAGGTGAATTAATTAGAAATCTATTTCTCTGTTTTCATCACCAATATATATATATATATAATATTAAGAAAACTCTAATTTATTGTCAGATATACTTTATTATTCAGCGTCACTTATTACAGGTTTGCATCATGAAATCAGTTGATGAAGCCACTTGTTGGTCGGAGCCTGTATTACAAGGCGCTGACCTCCTAATCGTAACTTGTTCAACCCGAATTCGACTTCAACAGCAAAAAGAGTGTGTATTCATCTTTTATTATCTTTTAGATCTTGACCTTGGATAGTCATGAAGCTTAGTCTTGTTCATGCTGTAGTTTGTCTACGGTTGCTCTAATTGTGTCATTTTATATTTTACTATATTTTTATTTTGTTCTCGTTGTTTTTTAGTCCTTGTTAAGATCCCTTGTTATCATCTTAAATACCTTATCGTTTTTAGTGAACTTCCTGATGAAAAGCAACGTGTTACTATAGTATCCTACTTTTAGAAGCTAAAAAAATATACTTGTTATTCTCTCTCTCTCTCTCTATTTATGTCCTAAATTCATTGCTCATAACTGAACTCGGTCTGTATAACGCTGAATGGGTTCCAATGATAAATGTCGGAAATTTGACTGTATCGAATAAAGGAGAAGAAAGCTACAACCATATAAATTCCATTTAGTATACCTATATCAATCATTCTCATATGATTGATACTAGTATGTAGTTAACGATTAATAATTATAATTTGTTAATGTGTTTATAAGTAACAATCATAACGTTTTTTAATAGGTATACTAATGAAGACATTGTTCTACTTATTATACAGTCATATGATTTATGTCTAATTTCAATTAATGAGGTTTGTTACATTGAGTAATAATGATACTAATTGTCTTATTGGTACATTGAAAAATTTATAAGATTAAGTCAGAGTTTTTAATTATGTCAAGGTTTTATAATAGCAATAGTAGTACTCGGCAGAACAATATGTTATTTAAATTAAAGATTTTGATAGATGAATTATGGATTACTTGAAGTTAGATATCAACACCGTTGAGTACCGGCTCAGTGGTTTAGAGTTTAAACGTTCTCACGCGAGACTGACAGGTCCTGAGTTCGAGCTTCACGAGGCGGGATCATGGATGTGCACTGCTGAGGAGTCCCACAATAAGACGAAACAGTCGTCCAGTGCTTCTAGGTTTTCCATGGTAGTCTAGCTTGAATTGCCTCATGATCTGAACTATTAAAATGAATTATAGTTAATAAATGAACGATTGCTGGTACTTTGCTTATATTCATCAACAGGTTAGTCATATTGTTTTGTTAAATATATATATATATATATTTGTGTGTGCAAATCATACATTTTTGAAAACTATTTTCGTCATGTGTTCTTATTTCAATGAATTATTAAGGCTCTTAGATTGTGTAGCACGAATTGATAGTAGATTTTTGTATGCATATATACCATTGGAGGTACTTTTTTTATAGATATAATATGCATATGAAAATCTAGAAGAAACAATGTTTTTTAAAAAATTTAGTGTTAACTAAGAGATCAATAAACACACTGGATGTACCTTCAGTGATTCACCAACTGATATTCATCTGTCATGAAAACTTCAATCGAAGTTAACCAATCTTTATAAAACACCCACTTAAAAGAAAATTTAAAATAAAATCTCACAATTTTATTTATTCTTAAAATTAAAAAAAAAACATAGATTGTTCTGTTGCTACCAGAAGTTTGAGGATATTTAATTTAGAGTTTCTATTACCATATGAATTTGTGAATGCACTATACTAACACGAACTAACTAACCTATTGTAGTTTTCAATGATTGATTAAAACCCATGCTTTATGTAGAAAAAAATTTTCGACTATTCGTTTTGCTTATGATATAATCAAGTGGTATTGTAATGATCAAAAGCTCAGGTGCGGTAAGCTAATTTATTGTTTAATGCAGAATTATACTGTAGCTTATTAAAATATGGAAATCATACATTAAATACGTAAATTGCATATTTTCCCTCAGTTTTTCTGTACATACTTCGCCATTCTTCCGATCCTGTTCTAATTCCGATCGCTATCCGTTTCCTTTCCTTTTCCCTTTATTTCACTCCACTGCTAGTAAGTATCCAACTTCCAATTCCTGCTTTATACTGCTTATGTCTGTCCAACCATTGTATGGTAATGTACAGAGTGCTTGTGTTTCAGTGTGTTTTAACTGGACAATTTTTTATAAATAATCTACTTTTAGTATAGGGGGATTTGTGGAGATTGTAGAATTTTCATAGCTTAAAACACGAACTGATCTCAGCTGAACTAATATTAAAAACCTGGAAACACTGGATGGCTCACTGTTCCTAGTATTGGATTCATCATCAGTGCACATATTCGACTCCATCTGATGATCGAATCTAAAAATTTCGGTCTCAGATGCGAACATCAATCTAATGACTTCTTAGTTGACATCCAACGGTGTAAATATCTAACTTCAATGAACTCAAGATGTTCCACAACATGCTTACACACTACATGATAGAACTCCACTAGCCACAGCTTCTCACTAGAACTCCGGAAATTCTATTCTGAAGCTTGTCACTTGTGAGTAGATAATAATAATAATAATAATAATTATTATTATTATTATTATTAGTAGTAGTAGTAATAGTAATAGTAGTAGTAGCAGTAGTAGTAGTAGTAGTAGTAATAGTAGTAGTAGTAGTATAGAGGAAATTAGTAGAGATCGTAGAATTCTCATAGTTTAAATCATTAATTAATCTACTGAGAAGTCCCATACTAGAGCAAAACACTCATCCACTCCTTTCAGTTTTCCAGTCATGATTTTGGCTAAGATCATTTCATGATTTAAACCATGCAATATATTTATTTTCATGTAAATGAATCACTAACAGTTTTTAAGAGAAAAAGATGATCACATTCATTTGATCTATTCTTCATCTAAATATTTCTCAGACAAAAATAAAACGATTATGTGTATGTGTACTCTTACCGAATTTGTTTATGCTAAAATAAAGATTAATGTGAATGAATAAACACTGTAGAAGTTGAATGAAGTCACACACACACACACACACTTTATTTCTTCCCATAATTTAAACACTTTTCCTATTCACATTAATCTTACAAAGAAAGTATAAGTTTTGTTTATGTTTGGAAAACAATTCAGTTAACTAATAACATAACACAATCATTACAATACTTTTCACTATCGAGATGAGAAGTTCAATTTTGAAATGTGGAAGAGTGAAAGAGAACAAAGGCGTCTAAACACAGCATATTTATGACGTAATCAATCATAAAATTCCCAATTAATTTTTCTTGTTCTACATCTTTTATCCAAATGTGATATTGTCTCAATTGATCTTTATTTTTCTCACAAATTTTACATGTTTCCTTCTGATTTTCATTTTAGTTAACTGTTTATGCATGTGTTCTTTCTCTTTTCAATTTAATCATTTAAAGAGTAATGAAATAACAACCATAAATATAGTTTAACATAGTTTATTGTATTGTATCTAACTGTATATTCAATGTTATTTTCATGCTTCATTGTTAATTCCTCATTTTTACCAGGTCATACACCCATATGTTGTTCATATTTTCCCATCAGATAAAAATATTAATGTTTATATTTGTTTTTTTAATTTTAAAAGTTTTTATGAATAGAATTATACTAATTGGAATGTGAAGATTGGCATGGATTACCAATGGATTAGACTGACTACATTAGAAATGGATTAAATTGAAATAACTGGATACTATTCAACAATACCTAAAGTTGTTGTTCTTAATAATTTTTTCTAGAATTATTAAATTTCTTTTTTTTCCAATAGTCTTCGAGAAAAAAAGTTATTTGGAGGCAATTAACTATTCTCTTTATTTCGTTGGTTCTACATGTGTGAATTTCATTAGAACCATGGTTTGACCTTAGTTAAACCGCCATTAAAAACTTGGAATTACTGGAAGATCACTTCGTCGTAGTATGGAACTTACCAGTAATGACGATCTTCGACCCACAAGTTAGAATCGTATTTAGGATATTCAGTTTTGCGCAAAGACTTTTAACATATAGACAACTGAACTGGCATTCGACGGTGTTTATATCTAAGTTCAGTCAGTTCATAAAATCCAACAGTCTCCACAATCACACGTTATCAAAATTAATTATTTTCCTTTTCATTATTTTGACCTGTTAGCATGTAAGATAACATTTCAGCTAGTGAATGATCATTGAGAGTCAAACAGAGTAGTGGACCATCTTGTTAACCTTGTCACCGATGTTACTGGGTTTCAATGATCTATATTTTTGGATCCTTATAATTCATAACTGACATTATTTTCACCATTGACTAGATTTGGAAATTCACTTCAGTTTACATGTAAAATCATGGTTTTTTATTTCGTTTCAAGATGAATCGTCAGTACGTACAGCTTGAAATAACAAGGATGTTAGTCACTGCCAAGTATCGTTTGAGATTCAATTATTGTTTTAATTAAGAGAATCAAAAGTAGATTAGCGCAAAAAGTACTACTTCAGGATGCCATTTTCTAAAACGTTTAGGTTATATTCATGATTGGTGCATATGAAAAGTTATCTTTTGATAAACATATTGTTTTTTTGTTGGTAAAGAATTCTTTAAGGATGAAAAAGCAACGGAGTAGTAAATATATTAAGACAAGTATATTGTCCTACAATATGTAAATTATTTTTGTTTTTACATTAAAGTATAAGTTTAATGGGGATTAAACAAAAGGAGAATGCGAACAAATGGCAATCAGGATTATAATCATTAAATGTAAATCAACAATACAAATTTCTGTCATCGATTGATGTGTTGTGAGCATCCAAACTGCACAAGTGTTGGATCTTCACTCAACCACTTCGTTTAATTTTGCTAGTAGTTTTTTAAGATCACTGTTAAGAAGTGATTGAAATCAACTAAGTATCTCAAACACTCAGCTGTTTTTTTTATTAATATTCTGTCAATGACTAAATAGAGTAACTCAAAAGAGCACTATCTGTTTTAGCAAATATTGTGGTGTGTACTACTGATGTCGACAGATATAAGTAGTATATATCATCATTCGAAATTAAAATGCCTGAAGGTAGAAGGTTAAGAAGGTCGGAAGAAAGAGAACAGAGAATGATTGATATGGAGACGAAAGAACAATGAATTCTGAGACGATTGATTGACATTTTCTAGAAGGAACAGTCAACTTTGAGATAATTGATTAACAGTTTGCAAATGAAGTATTTACTGTATGGTTCCCAGGTTTTACTAAGATGTTCTGTAATTTTGTATTCAGGTACATTCGATTGTCCCCAATTGTGTTCTCGTTCACTACAATATAATCTACTTTTCAAGAGTACATGAATCAGTAGATATATTTAGATAAATTAATGAATTAGTTTATTTTTAAATCTCCTGTTAGAAGAATTAGTTTAAAGCTTAGTGGAAAATTTATGTTACTGTACCACCTTTTATTATAAAATTCTATAACACTTCGTCGGTTTCTTGTTCCAAGTTCCAATCAATCTACGATATTACTTGACTTAAATCCATCTCCATAAATAATTGATTACCTATTTTACATTCGACATCATTAAATTTCACTATTCACAACTAAGCCTAAAAATGTAAACCATTGAATGAATATTCAACAATCTATAAATTAAACTTTCGTTACAAGCCATTTAGATCCTAAATTCAATCTCTCATATTGTCCTTAATGCTCACTTATCTTACTTACTTATCTACAATTAGTTTATGGTGTATCTTTAACCACTACCTATTCTTACTTACATTCTTAGTAAAATGATTCTATTGTGTTTTGTTTTCTTTTAAATCTATTTTATTCATCTTTTATGTATTTCCTTTTATTACGTTACATGTTGGGATAACATTATTATTATTATTCTGATTTTCTTTGTTAATCTATCATGATGTTGTTTTGCGATTCTCTTTTTTGTTGTTAAAAATTACTGTTTCTTAAATCAATCTCTTATCATTGTTATTATTATTACCATTATTATTATTATTATTATTACTAGTAGTAGTAGTAGAATTGTTACTATTAGTATTATTATTGTTAATACAATTACCACTGTTACTGTTATTATTAATATTGTTATTATTAGTATTATTATTACTAGTAAAACTATTACTACTACTATTAGTAGTAGTAGTAGTATTATCATTATCAGTATTAATTTTAATTATGGCAAACTGTAACATTAATTATAATAATCATAGTTAAAAATAGAATTGATAAAATCTTCTATTTAGTTATTCATATAGAAAATATAAAAGGTCGTTTAAGTTATATACATATAATAAGGAGAGAAAAGAGATACGTGTATGTGTATGTATGTTTGTTTGTGTGTAGTGTATGTTTACATTATGTAAACATGTAAGTAACCAAACAGTTGAAAGAAAATTCTGTTTGATGAATTGAAGGAAGTGTTGACATGGATTCTATGTTGTTTTTGTAATACATTTTGTTGGTTTGTTTAATTTTATCTTTTCTTTTTGACAAAAAAAGGTGTCCTTTTTTATTTCTAAAATAATTTAATGAATTATGATTGACACTTTTTTAAACAGATATTAGTAGGAAGGAAATATAAATTAGGTATAATACTAAATAAATAACATGTATATGAAGAAATTGGAAAAGATTCGTTGAAAAATTAACCAAAAAATATAAATAGATCCTGAAAAGTATCATAGGATTATCCTGTATAATCAAGGGGAAATTTCGGTATTGTTGTAATTTAATGCTACTTTTTTTTTGAGTTGACCAATTATGATTGAGTTCTTGACTAGTGACTTGAAGTTTATTATTAATATGATATTACTAGTTGAAAGGATTACTTCTTGTGGTAATCCTTTAGTTGAATCATTTTTCTGAGGTAATTTGGACCCATCTTTGGGTAAACTGTTTATAATAGGAACTCAATAATAAATATTCCAGTAAACATAGAGCAATATATTCTTCAGACAAATTTATACTACACCTTAGAAACTACTCACAACTCAGCTCGTAAGTATTACGATCATGAAGGAAAGTTAAACGTTTATTACACCGATAAATGTTAAAGTTGAACATATGTGTGTATTTGTACACTTTTTAATGTATCCTAAAGAACCACCCTTACAGAATACGAATTTTATAGCGGTTGATCCAACTGTATTTGCACAATTAAGAAATTTGAAGTGGTAGTCACTAACGGAATCCATATTTTGACTAAATTGGATTGAATATTTAGCAAATAATGCATTTCTCAAAAATATATATTACAGCTCATGCTGAAATGCCCTGACAAATACATCGTTTGATCAAATGACAAGAAAGTGCATCTTTAACAATTATATTCGTTAGTCTGAAAATCAAATAAAATTTATCTAGATCACAAACTGATTTAAATCAAATATTCATTATGAATATAGAAAGGATCATATGTGGGACGAGAAGTTGTGAATACTTATTACTGAAGAGTCGTAGATCAATTCGAAACAACTATCTAGTACTTTCAGTTCTTTAATAATTATCCAACTTAGATCGGCTTAATAATCTTCATATTTCCATATTAATATATAAGTTTTGTTTGACCTTTAGAAACTTTAATTTTACAGATGATGAAACTCTCAAAATAGTTTAATATGTTTAACAAAAAAAACAAACGATTTCTTGGAACTTTCTGTATCTATATGTCAAACATGACATTTGTACTTAAGAGGGTGATAGAATTCGATAGGTAACCTATTCATCATTATGAAATTAAATAAAAATAATTATTTAGATATCACATTTATATAATGACAAAATTGAAATTATTATAATTGAAAGTTTGATAGTATTTATTAATAAATGGAAAGAAACAAATAAATGTGACCTAAAATGAATAAACCAATTCAATTCATAAATAATTAATTAGGAAAAATTCAGTTCATACTCATAAGATAGAAAATCGAAAAAATTGAGAAAACCGAAAGAAAGAAAGAAAAATAGGGAGTTAAAGAGATTATTTTAAAAAAACGGAAGAAAACAAATTAGGACATTCCTTCACGACATTTGTTGCTACATTGTCGTGGTGGTCGGGCTTGTCTATCGTGATGAACCAGTCGAGCTATATTGGTTGGAACAATTGCTCATCAAGGTTCTACCATGCTAGACAGGTCGTTTGAAGGGTGGAAAGACTAGAAGCAGCAAAATCAAGGTCTGAGGGAGAAGTCGTACTGCTGACTGTACAGAGGTGTGTCGGTAGTAGGGGTTTTTTCAGACGACTAGCATAACAGCGATGCTGCCTTCCCACAAGGAGGAGTGGGTTTAAAAAAGATCGACCCACGGTGTGGTCAACCGGGAAGTGATAACCGCCCTCATACCTCTAACAGCACTCATGACCACTGTATTCGTAATCAACCTCCCTCTTCACTTCCTATTTTTTTCTCCTACATCAACTTTCAACACTTCCTATTCTAGTTTCCTCTTCAAGGACCACCTTATCCAGCAATTCTAGTGCGCGAAACACTGTCCCAGGTCTACTGGAACCTCGCTCCAAACTACTCATTGGAGCCTTCAAAGTACGCACCCTATATCAAATCGGCCAACAGGTCTCCATGGCTAAACCCTTTGATGTATGCCATGTCTCCGAAATACGCATACAGGGTCCTAGTGTGGTCATTCACATGACCTCACCTCACCAGAACGGAGAGCCTGACGAGACACACCGTCTGTGTATCTGGCGATCCGATGGTTAGTTCTCGTGGACTGAAACCTACTTACTTAATTACGCCTGTCACTCCTCACGAAGGAGTATAGGCCGCTCACCAGCATTCTCCATCCAACCCTGTCCTGAGCAGTCCTTCCCAGTTGTTATTCATCTTTTTCGTATCTGCTTCTATTTCCCGACGTAATGTGTCCTTTGGCCTTCCGCTTCCCTTCGGGATTTAAAGTCAGGGCTTGCCTCGTGATGCAGTTTGATGATTTGCGTAATGTATGTCCTATCCATTTCCATCGTCTTTTCCTAATTTCCTCTTCAGCTGGGAGCTAGTTTGTTCTCTCCCACAGAAGGCTGTTGCTGACGGTGTCCGACCAATCGATGTTGAGTATCTTGCGTAGACAGCTATTTATAAATACTTGTACCTTCTTGATGATGGTTGTAGTAGTTCTCCACGTTTCAGCTCCGTACAGTAGAACTGACTTGACGTTCGTATTGAAGATTCTGGCTTTGATATTGGTTGAAAGTATTTTTGAGTTCCATATGTTCTTCAATTGTAGGAATACTGTCCTCGCTTTGCCAATCTTCGCCTTTACGTAAGCATCTGATCCTCCTCGTTCATCGATGATGCTTCCCAGGTATGTGAAGGATTCTACATTTTTCAGAGTTTCACCATCAAGAGTGATTGGATTGCTGTTCTCCGTGTTGTATTTGAGGATCTTGGTTTTCCCCTTGTGTATGCTGAGGCCTACTGATGCATAGACTGTTGCTTCACTGGCTGTCTTTATCTGCATTTGTTCGTGTGTATGGCATGGGAGGGCTAGGTCATCTGCGAAGTCCAAATCGTCTAATTGGTCCTGAACTTTCCATTGTATTCGGTGTTTTTCCTCAGATGTCGAGGTCTTCATAATCCAGTCGATCATCAGAAGAAAGAGGAAGGGAGAGAGTAGATAGCCTTGTCTGAATCCGGCTCTTACTTGGAATGCATCTGTCAGCTGTCCTCCATGCACGACATTGTACTGTAGTCCGTCGTTTGAGTTCCGGATAATATTGACAATCTTCTCAGGAATTCGACAGTGTCGAAGAGGTTTCCGTAATGTTCTCCCATCTACACTGTCAAACGCCTTCTCATAATCAATGAAGTTGATGTATAGTGACGACGTTCACTCAAGTGATTGTTCGACGATAATCTGTAGTGTCGCAATTTAGTCTGTGCATGACCGATCCCTATGGAATCCAGCCTGTTGATCTCGAAGTTGGGCGTCTACTGCGTCTTTCATCCGGTTCAGCAACACTCTGTTAAAGACTTTCCCTTGTACTGATAGTAGTGTAATGCCTCTGTAGTTTTCACATTTTCTCAGATCTCCTTTCTTTGGAATCTTGACGAGGTGTCCTTCTTTCTAGTGTAGGTGTAGGCATATCACAAAGCAAAAGGGCGGAACAAGCACTATTATCGTGGATCCCCGTTAACAATCGTCTATGTGCTGTTCGGCTAGACAGCTGCGTATGAACTCGGAAGGATAGGGACACATGTTGTCGCCTTTCGACGTTTCTGCCTACGCTCCCACTGACTGCAGCTCGGATGAAGTGAAAGATGAATTTTACAGAAAGCTTTCTAAAATTCTTCAGAAAGCTAAACGCTCAAACATAGTACTCATAGCAGGTGACTTTAATGCCCAGGTAGGTAGCATAAACCGAACAGAAAGATATTTATGTGGTTATTTTGGTATTTCAGCTCAGCGAACAGATGAGGGTGAACTTCTGCTGCAACTGTGCTCCGACAATAACTTATTCTTAACAAATACTGATATAAAGCATTGAAAGAGACATCTTCAACGTGAAGATACCCCGCACCAAACCAACGTTGTACTCAAAAAGAACATATTGCCATCAGTCATCGTTGGGGAGGGTCTATAGAACATTGTCGCTAATTATGGAATACTAGCTCGGAATACCATCATGCGATAAACCGGGCACACGTATAGATGCCCTTCAAAGGACGCAGGAAAACCACAATCACACAGACTAACATTGAATTGTGTGACGAGGAAGAGGAAAGAAGATCAATGAAAAACAGAAAATACCCCAAAACAATTCCGAAAAGCGGGCGGAAAACCCACAAAGAGATATGTGAAAAAGAAACCATACACTTCAGAACTTTAAAATAAAATGAAACGTGATGAATTTCGGAAAGTTTATCCACGTGAGTTTGATTCTATGTGTGTGGACGACATGGGAGCTGGATGGTGGCATTGTGCGAGCAGCATATACAATCGCGATGCTACTCGTGATTGTGGTATTGCTTGAAATATCAAGTTTTCGGATTGAACATCTCTGGTCGTGTCTGTCAGTGTTTGTATGTGGAGAGTGGTTTGAGTGAGTATGTGGACGGTAGTGGTGAGTTTGTTTGGGGGAGAAATGTGTGGCAACTGGCTGTTGCAATGTGGAAGTGCCGGGCATCGATCCCGGGCCCTCTCGCATGCTAAGCGAGCGCTCTACCACTGAGCTACACCCCCAACGATGTGCACGATCTTTTCCCTAGTCCTATACATTACCCAGCCACACACACACACACACAATTCATCAACAACAACACATTCACCTCCCACAACTCATACACAGACAACGTTACAACGAGTCACACCACATCTTAATCAACTCAAAAACTCAGCCAAATAACAACAAACCATTGACCTCGATATCGCTTCAATACTATCACCCCTAATTCACTACAGACAGACATATCATCTACATCGCCAGCTAATTGTGCTGCAAATGACAATCGGAACACAGAACGGCATGCACAATACCTGACCAACCAATCCATCCTAAATATGCATTGTGAATAAGGATGGATTATAGTTTCTGTTCCACTCTACCTGGTCAGTTTAAACAATCTCCACCTATCTCGTCATGCATTGCCATGAGTTCCACTGCATTACACTCACCAGAAACATCCTATTTCCCGAAACACATTGGTACCCAATGAAGTTCACGATCGGGTGAGTTGTCCAAAAATCTCATCAATCAAATGCCGACTTCATTCGACCATTGAAGGTGTCTGAAAATCGGTGTTTAGTCTTCACACTGCAATTGTACGTGTATCGACGAGCTCCGGAAGATTGAATTGTGCGAATGATGGTTCGTACACATTTTTGACTGCTTTCCGTATGCTATTTTGTCCGACTGTCACTCTGCTCTGCCAGTTCACACTTCCATACTGCTTAATGAAACCTGGTTCACTTGATCTGACAGTAACTCACGCAATTGTGTAGGATTATCAATTAGAGAACGATTCTGGTGATCAGGACAGGTGAGAGAATTGACAAATTTATTTGAGAGAAAAGTCACGACACACTGTGCATACGTTAAGGTTAACTCATACATCTTGATCCAATGACCACGCAATCAAGCGAGTATTCAGTGTTCCACAACAACACTTTCAGTGGACATGTTATTGTTGAAGCGACTGACTGCTTCGACAAAAACAGGACTACTCAGTGATGTGAGTATCGCCGAGCTTCACACTGCACATTACAGGCACTGACTCACAGGTGAATGTCGATTGATCTATCAAGGAGATGGGATTATTTCCCACCGACGTGATCGATTAGTTGTGCCAGCTTCACTCTTCTTGACAGAGTACAAGGTCATTGATGAATTCTCGCCTTCCTGATGAATGTGATCCAGTGGAAATGCCCAACAGTGTAGATGCACTGGATAGTCGATGATATCTGAATACCATGTGATGCCAATCAATTATCTATCCCATCGTTGCTAATCACCATCACCATCGAAGTAAGAGTTCGTTCAGTTTATTTTACAAGAGACGACAATTTCACACTGAACATATTATCTGCATACACACACAAACACACATACATACGCGCGCGTGCGCGTGTGTTTTAAACGTGAGCATGAAAGCAGTGGAGTGGTTTGAAATGTGAAGATGACTTGAATTGATCGCTAATCTCCACTTGTATCGGACGAGTTGTGATGGGGTTGGGAAAGTTTGTCCACGTGAGTTTGATTCTATGTGTGTGGACGACATGGGAGCTGGATGGTGGCATTGTGCGAGCAGCATATACAATCGCGATGCTACTCGTGATTGTGGTATTGCTTGAAATATCAAGTTTTCGGATTGAACATCTCTGGTCGTGTCTGTCAGTGTTTGTATGTGGAGAGTGGTTTGAGTGAGTATGTGGACGGTAGTGGTGAGTTTGTTTGGGATAGAAGAGTGTGGCAACTGGCTGTTGCAATGTGGAAGTGCCGGGCATCGATCCCGGGCCCTCTCGCATGCTAAGCGAGCGCTCTACCACTGAGCTACACCCCCAACGATGTGCACGATCTTTTCCCTAGTCCTATACATTACCCAGCCACACACACACACACACACAATTCATCAACAACAACACATTCACCTCCCACAACTCATACACAGACAACGTTACAACGAGTCACACCACATCTTAATCAACTCAAAAACTCAGCCAAATAACAACAAACCATTGACCTCGATATCGCTTCAATACTATCACCCCTAATTCACTACAGACAGACATATCATCTACATCGCCAGCTAATTGTGCTGCAAATGACAATCGGAACACAGAACGGCATGCACAATACCTGACCAACCAATCCATCCTAAATATGCATTGTGAATAAGGATGGATTATAGTTTCTGTTCCACTCTACCTGGTCAGTTTAAACAATCTCCACCTATCTCGTCATGCATTGCCATGAGTTCCACTGCATTACACTCACCAGAAACATCCTATTTCCCGAAACACATTGGTACCCAATGAAGTTCACGATCGGGTGAGTTGTCCAAAAATCTCATCAATCAAATGCCGACTTCATTCGACCATTGAAGGTGTCTGAAAATCGGTGTTTAGTCTTCACACTGCAATTGTACGTGTATCGACGAGCTCCGGAAGATTGAATTGTGCGAATGATGGTTCGTACACATTTTTGACTGCTTTCCGTATGCTATTTTGTCCGACTGTCACTCTGCTCTGCCAGTTCACACTTCCATACTGCTTAATGAAACCTGGTTCACTTGATCTGACAGTAACTCACGCAATTGTGTAGGATTATCAATTAGAGAACGATTCTGGTGATCAGGACAGGTGAGAGAATTGACAAATTTATTTGAGAGAAAAGTCACGACACACTGTGCATACGTTAAGGTTAACTCATACATCTTGATCCAATGACCACGCAATCAAGCGAGTATTCAGTGTTCCACAACAACACTTTCAGTGGACATGTTATTGTTGAAGCGACTGACTGCTTCGACAAAAACAGGACTACTCAGTGATGTGAGTATCGCCGAGCTTCACACTGCACATTACAGGCACTGACTCACAGGTGAATGTCGATTGATCTATCAAGGAGATGGGATTATTTCCCACCGACGTGATCGATTAGTTGTGCCAGCTTCACTCTTCTTGACAGAGTACAAGGTCATTGATGAATTCTCGCCTTCCTGATGAATGTGATCCAGTGGAAATGCCCAACAGTGTAGATGCACTGGATAGTCGATGATATCTGAATACCATGTGATGCCAATCAATTATCTATCCCATCGTTGCTAATCACCATCACCATCGAAGTAAGAGTTCGTTCAGTTTATTTTACAAGAGACGACAATTTCACACTGAACATATTATCTGCATACACACACAAACACACATACATACGCGCGCGTGCGCGTGTGTTTTAAACGTGAGCATGAAAGCAGTGGAGTGGTTTGAAATGTGAAGATGACTTGAATTGATCGCTAATCTCCACTTGTATCGGACGAGTTGTGATGGGGTTGGGAAAGTTTGTCCACGTGAGTTTGATTCTATGTGTGTGGACGACATGGGAGCTGGATGGTGGCATTGTGCGAGCAGCATATACAATCGCGATGCTACTCGTGATTGTGGTATTGCTTGAAATATCAAGTTTTCGGATTGAACATCTCTGGTCGTGTCTGTCAGTGTTTGTATGTGGAGAGTGGTTTGAGTGAGTATGTGGACGGTAGTGGTGAGTTTGTTTGGGGGAGAAATGTGTGGCAACTGGCTGTTGCAATGTGGAAGTGCCGGGCATCGATCCCGGGCCCTCTCGCATGCTAAGCGAGCGCTCTACCACTGAGCTACACCCCCAACGATGTGCACGATCTTTTCCCTAGTCCTATACATTACCCAGCCACACACACACACACAATTCATCAACAACAACACATTCACCTCCCACAACTCATACACAGACAACGTTACAACGAGTCACACCACATCTTAATCAACTCAAAAACTCAGCCAAATAACAACAAACCATTGACCTCGATATCGCTTCAATACTATCACCCCTAATTCACTACAGACAGACATATCATCTACATCGCCAGCTAATTGTGCTGCAAATGACAATCGGAACACAGAACGGCATGCACAATACCTGACCAACCAATCCATCCTAAATATGCATTGTGAATAAGGATGGATTATAGTTTCTGTTCCACTCTACCTGGTCAGTTTAAACAATCTCCACCTATCTCGTCATGCATTGCCATGAGTTCCACTGCATTACACTCACCAGAAACATCCTATTTCCCGAAACACATTGGTACCCAATGAAGTTCACGATCGGGTGAGTTGTCCAAAAATCTCATCAATCAAATGCCGACTTCATTCGACCATTGAAGGTGTCTGAAAATCGGTGTTTAGTCTTCACACTGCAATTGTACGTGTATCGACGAGCTCCGGAAGATTGAATTGTGCGAATGATGGTTCGTACACATTTTTGACTGCTTTCCGTATGCTATTTTGTCCGACTGTCACTCTGCTCTGCCAGTTCACACTTCCATACTGCTTAATGAAACCTGGTTCACTTGATCTGACAGTAACTCACGCAATTGTGTAGGATTATCAATTAGAGAACGATTCTGGTGATCAGGACAGGTGAGAGAATTGACAAATTTATTTGAGAGAAAAGTCACGACACACTGTGCATACGTTAAGGTTAACTCATACATCTTGATCCAATGACCACGCAATCAAGCGAGTATTCAGTGTTCCACAACAACACTTTCAGTGGACATGTTATTGTTGAAGCGACTGACTGCTTCGACAAAAACAGGACTACTCAGTGATGTGAGTATCGCCGAGCTTCACACTGCACATTACAGGCACTGACTCACAGGTGAATGTCGATTGATCTATCAAGGAGATGGGATTATTTCCCACCGACGTGATCGATTAGTTGTGCCAGCTTCACTCTTCTTGACAGAGTACAAGGTCATTGATGAATTCTCGCCTTCCTGATGAATGTGATCCAGTGGAAATGCCCAACAGTGTAGATGCACTGGATAGTCGATGATATCTGAATACCATGTGATGCCAATCAATTATCTATCCCATCGTTGCTAATCACCATCACCATCGAAGTAAGAGTTCGTTCAGTTTATTTTACAAGAGACGACAATTTCACACTGAACATATTATCTGCATACACACACAAACACACATACATACGCGCGCGTGCGCGTGTGTTTTAAACGTGAGCATGAAAGCAGTGGAGTGGTTTGAAATGTGAAGATGACTTGAATTGATCGCTAATCTCCACTTGTATCGGACGAGTTGTGATGGGGTTGGGAAAGTTTGTCCACGTGAGTTTGATTCTATGTGTGTGGACGACATGGGAGCTGGATGGTGGCATTGTGCGAGCAGCATATACAATCGCGATGCTACTCGTGATTGTGGTATTGCTTGAAATATCAAGTTTTCGGATTGAACATCTCTGGTCGTGTCTGTCAGTGTTTGTATGTGGAGAGTGGTTTGAGTGAGTATGTGGACGGTAGTGGTGAGTTTGTTTGGGGGAGAAATGTGTGGCAACTGGCTGTTGCATTGTGGAAGTGCCGGGCATCGATCCCGGGCCCTCTCGCATGCTAAGCGAGCGCTCTACCACTGAGCTACACCCCCAACGATGTGCACGATCTTTTCCCTAGTCCTATACATTACCCAGCCACACACACACACACACAATTCATCAACAACAACACATTCACCTCCCACAACTCATACACAGACAACGTTACAACGAGTCACACCACATCTTAATCAACTCAAAAACTCAGCCAAATAACAACAAACCATTGACCTCGATATCGCTTCAATACTATCACCCCTAATTCACTACAGACAGACATATCATCTACATCGCCAGCTAATTGTGCTGCAAATGACAATCGGAACACAGAACGGCATGCACAATACCTGACCAACCAATCCATCCTAAATATGCATTGTGAATAAGGATGGATTATAGTTTCTGTTCCACTCTACCTGGTCAGTTTAAACAATCTCCACCTATCTCGTCATGCATTGCCATGAGTTCCACTGCATTACACTCACCAGAAACATCCTATTTCCCGAAACACATTGGTACCCAATGAAGTTCACGATCGGGTGAGTTGTCCAAAAATCTCATCAATCAAATGCCGACTTCATTCGACCATTGAAGGTGTCTGAAAATCGGTGTTTAGTCTTCACACTGCAATTGTACGTGTATCGACGAGCTCCGGAAGATTGAATTGTGCGAATGATGGTTCGTACACATTTTTGACTGCTTTCCGTATGCTATTTTGTCCGACTGTCACTCTGCTCTGCCAGTTCACACTTCCATACTGCTTAATGAAACCTGGTTCACTTGATCTGACAGTAACTCACGCAATTGTGTAGGATTATCAATTAGAGAACGATTCTGGTGATCAGGACAGGTGAGAGAATTGACAAATTTATTTGAGAGAAAAGTCACGACACACTGTGCATACGTTAAGGTTAACTCATACATCTTGATCCAATGACCACGCAATCAAGCGAGTATTCAGTGTTCCACAACAACACTTTCAGTGGACATGTTATTGTTGAAGCGACTGACTGCTTCGACAAAAACAGGACTACTCAGTGATGTGAGTATCGCCGAGCTTCACACTGCACATTACAGGCACTGACTCACAGGTGAATGTCGATTGATCTATCAAGGAGATGGGATTATTTCCCACCGACGTGATCGATTAGTTGTGCCAGCTTCACTCTTCTTGACAGAGTACAAGGTCATTGATGAATTCTCGCCTTCCTGATGAATGTGATCCAGTGGAAATGCCCAACAGTGTAGATGCACTGGATAGTCGATGATATCTGAATACCATGTGATGCCAATCAATTATCTATCCCATCGTTGCTAATCACCATCACCATCGAAGTAAGAGTTCGTTCAGTTTATTTTACAAGAGACGACAATTTCACACTGAACATATTATCTGCATACACACACAAACACACATACATACGCGCGCGTGCGCGTGTGTTTTAAACGTGAGCATGAAAGCAGTGGAGTGGTTTGAAATGTGAAGATGACTTGAATTGATCGCTAATCTCCACTTGTATCGGACGAGTTGTGATGGGGTTGGGAAAGTTTGTCCACGTGAGTTTGATTCTATGTGTGTGGACGACATGGGAGCTGGATGGTGGCATTGTGCGAGCAGCATATACAATCGCGATGCTACTCGTGATTGTGGTATTGCTTGAAATATCAAGTTTTCGGATTGAACATCTCTGGTCGTGTCTGTCAGTGTTTGTATGTGGAGAGTGGTTTGAGTGAGTATGTGGACGGTAGTGGTGAGTTTGTTTGGGGGAGAAATGTGTGGCAACTGGCTGTTGCAATGTGGAAGTGCCGGGCATCGATCCCGGGCCCTCTCGCATGCTAAGCGAGCGCTCTACCACTGAGCTACACCCCCAACGATGTGCACGATCTTTTCCCTAGTCCTATACATTACCCAGCCACACACACACACACAATTCATCAACAACAACACATTCACCTCCCACAACTCATACACAGACAACGTTACAACGAGTCACACCACATCTTAATCAACTCAAAAACTCAGCCAAATAACAACAAACCATTGACCTCGATATCGCTTCAATACTATCACCCCTAATTCACTACAGACAGACATATCATCTACATCGCCAGCTAATTGTGCTGCAAATGACAATCGGAACACAGAACGGCATGCACAATACCTGACCAACCAATCCATCCTAAATATGCATTGTGAATAAGGATGGATTATAGTTTCTGTTCCACTCTACCTGGTCAGTTTAAACAATCTCCACCTATCTCGTCATGCATTGCCATGAGTTCCACTGCATTACACTCACCAGAAACATCCTATTTCCCGAAACACATTGGTACCCAATGAAGTTCACGATCGGGTGAGTTGTCCAAAAATCTCATCAATCAAATGCCGACTTCATTCGACCATTGAAGGTGTCCGAAAATCGGTGTTTAGTCTTCACACTGCAATTGTACGTGTATCGACGAGCTCCGGAAGATTGAATTGTGCGAATGATGGTTCGTACACATTTTTGACTGCTTTCCGTATGCTATTTTGTCCGACTGTCACTCTGCTCTGCCAGTTCACACTTCCATACTGCTTAATGAAACCTGGTTCACTTGATCTGACAGTAACTCACGCAATTGTGTAGGATTATCAATTAGAGAACGATTCTGGTGATCAGGACAGGTGAGAGAATTGACAAATTTATTTGAGAGAAAAGTCACGACACACTGTGCATACGTTAAGGTTAACTCATACATCTTGATCCAATGACCACGCAATCAAGCGAGTATTCAGTGTTCCACAACAACACTTTCAGTGGACATGTTATTGTTGAAGCGACTGACTGCTTCGACAAAAACAGGACTACTCAGTGATGTGAGTATCGCCGAGCTTCACACTGCACATTACAGGCACTGACTCACAGGTGAATGTCGATTGATCTATCAAGGAGATGGGATTATTTCCCACCGACGTGATCGATTAGTTGTGCCAGCTTCACTCTTCTTGACAGAGTACAAGGTCATTGATGAATTCTCGCCTTCCTGATGAATGTGATCCAGTGGAAATGCCCAACAGTGTAGATGCACTGGATAGTCGATGATATCTGAATACCATGTGATGCCAATCAATTATCTATCCCATCGTTGCTAATCACCATCACCATCGAAGTAAGAGTTCGTTCAGTTTATTTTACAAGAGACGACAATTTCACACTGAACATATTATCTGCATACACACACAAACACACATACGCGCGCGTGCGCGTGTGTTTTAAACGTGAGCATGAAAGCAGTGGAGTGGTTTGAAATGTGAAGATGACTTGAATTGATCGCTAATCTCCACTTGTATCGGACGAGTTGTGATGGGGTTGGGAAAGTTTGTCCACGTGAGTTTGATTCTATGTGTGTGGACGACATGGGAGCTGGATGGTGGCATTGTGCGAGCAGCATATACAATCGCGATGCTACTCGTGATTGTGGTATTGCTTGAAATATCAAGTTTTCGGATTGAACATCTCTGGTCGTGTCTGTCAGTGTTTGTATGTGGAGAGTGGTTTGAGTGAGTATGTGGACGGTAGTGGTGAGTTTGTTTGGGGGAGAAAAGTGTGGCAACTGGCTGTTGCAATGTGGAAGTGCCGGGCATCGATCCCGGGCCCTCTCGCATGCTAAGCGAGCGCTCTACCACTGAGCTACACCCCCAACGATGTGCACGATCTTTTCCCTAGTCCTATACATTACCCAGCCACACACACACACACACAATTCATCAACAACAACACATTCACCTCCCACAACTCATACACAGACAACGTTACAACGAGTCACACCACATCTTAATCAACTCAAAAACTCAGCCAAATAACAACAAACCATTGACCTCGATATCGCTTCAATACTATCACCCCTAATTCACTACAGACAGGCATATCATCTACATCGCCAGCTAATTGTGCTGCAAATGACAATCGGAACACAGAACGGCATGCACAATACCTGACCAACCAATCCATCCTAAATATGCATTGTGAATAAGGATGGATTATAGTTTCTGTTCCACTCTACCTGGTCAGTTTAAACAATCTCCACCTATCTCGTCATGCATTGCCATGAGTTCCACTGCATTACACTCACCAGAAACATCCTATTTCCCGAAACACATTGGTACCCAATGAAGTTCACGATCGGGTGAGTTGTCCAAAAATCTCATCAATCAAATGCCGACTTCATTCGACCATTGAAGGTGTCTGAAAATCGGTGTTTAGTCTTCACACTGCAATTGTACGTGTATCGACGAGCTCCGGAAGATTGAATTGTGCGAATGATGGTTCGTACACATTTTTGACTGCTTTCCGTATGCTATTTTGTCCGACTGTCACTCTGCTCTGCCAGTTCACACTTCCATACTGCTTAATGAAACCTGGTTCACTTGATCTGACAGTAACTCACGCAATTGTGTAGGATTATCAATTAGAGAACGATTCTGGTGATCAGGACAGGTGAGAGAATTGACAAATTTATTTGAGAGAAAAGTCACGACACACTGTGCATACGTTAAGGTTAACTCATACATCTTGATCCAATGACCACGCAATCAAGCGAGTATTCAGTGTTCCACAACAACACTTTCAGTGGACATGTTATTGTTGAAGCGACTGACTGCTTCGACAAAAACAGGACTACTCAGTGATGTGAGTATCGCCGAGCTTCACACTGCACATTACAGGCACTGACTCACAGGTGAATGTCGATTGATCTATCAAGGAGATGGGATTATTTCCCACCGACGTGATCGATTAGTTGTGCCAGCTTCACTCTTCTTGACAGAGTACAAGGTCATTGATGAATTCTCGCCTTCCTGATGAATGTGATCCAGTGGAAATGCCCAACAGTGTAGATGCACTGGATAGTCGATGATATCTGAATACCATGTGATGCCAATCAATTATCTATCCCATCGTTGCTAATCACCATCACCATCGAAGTAAGAGTTCGTTCAGTTTATTTTACAAGAGACGACAATTTCACACTGAACATATTATCTGCATACACACACAAACACACATACATACGCGCGCGTGCGCGTGTGTTTTAAACGTGAGCATGAAAGCAGTGGAGTGGTTTGAAATGTGAAGATGACTTGAATTGATCGCTAATCTCCACTTGTATCGGACGAGTTGTGATGGGGTTGGGAAAGTTTGTCCACGTGAGTTTGATTCTATGTGTGTGGACGACATGGGAGCTGGATGGTGGCATTGTGCGAGCAGCATATACAATCGCGATGCTACTCGTGATTGTGGTATTGCTTGAAATATCAAGTTTTCGGATTGAACATCTCTGGTCGTGTCTGTCAGTGTTTGTATGTGGAGAGTGGTTTGAGTGAGTATGTGGACGGTAGTGGTGAGTTTGTTTGGGGGAGAAATGTGTGGCAACTGGCTGTTGCAATGTGGAAGTGCCGGGCATCGATCCCGGGCCCTCTCGCATGCTAAGCGAGCGCTCTACCACTGAGCTACACCCCCAACGATGTGCACGATCTTTTCCCTAGTCCTATACATTACCCAGCCACACACACACACACACAATTCATCAACAACAACACATTCACCTCCCACAACTCATACACAGACAACGTTACAACGAGTCACACCACATCTTAATCAACTCAAAAACTCAGCCAAATAACAACAAACCATTGACCTCGATATCGCTTCAATACTATCACCCCTAATTCACTACAGACAGACATATCATCTACATCGCCAGCTAATTGTGCTGCAAATGACAATCGGAACACAGAACGGCATGCACAATACCTGACCAACCAATCCATCCTAAATATGCATTGTGAATAAGGATGGATTATAGTTTCTGTTCCACTCTACCTGGTCAGTTTAAACAATCTCCACCTATCTCGTCATGCATTGCCATGAGTTCCACTGCATTACACTCACCAGAAACATCCTATTTCCCGAAACACATTGGTACCCAATGAAGTTCACGATCGGGTGAGTTGTCCAAAAATCTCATCAATCAAATGCCGACTTCATTCGACCATTGAAGGTGTCTGAAAATCGGTGTTTAGTCTTCACACTGCAATTGTACGTGTATCGACGAGCTCCGGAAGATTGAATTGTGCGAATGATGGTTCGTACACATTTTTGACTGCTTTCCGTATGCTATTTTGTCCGACTGTCACTCTGCTCTGCCAGTTCACACTTCCATACTGCTTAATGAAACCTGGTTCACTTGATCTGACAGTAACTCACGCAATTGTGTAGGATTATCAATTAGAGAACGATTCTGGTGATCAGGACAGGTGAGAGAATTGACAAATTTATTTGAGAGAAAAGTCACGACACACTGTGCATACGTTAAGGTTAACTCATACATCTTGATCCAATGACCACGCAATCAAGCGAGTATTCAGTGTTCCACAACAACACTTTCAGTGGACATGTTATTGTTGAAGCGACTGACTGCTTCGACAAAAACAGGACTACTCAGTGATGTGAGTATCGCCGAGCTTCACACTGCACATTACAGGCACTGACTCACAGGTGAATGTCGATTGATCTATCAAGGAGATGGGATTATTTCCCACCGACGTGATCGATTAGTTGTGCCAGCTTCACTCTTCTTGACAGAGTACAAGGTCATTGATGAATTCTCGCCTTCCTGATGAATGTGATCCAGTGGAAATGCCCAACAGTGTAGATGCACTGGATAGTCGATGATATCTGAATACCATGTGATGCCAATCAATTATCTATCCCATCGTTGCTAATCACCATCACCATCGAAGTAAGAGTTCGTTCAGTTTATTTTACAAGAGACGACAATTTCACACTGAACATATTATCTGCATACACACACAAACACACATACATACGCGCGCGTGCGCGTGTGTTTTAAACGTGAGCATGAAAGCAGTGGAGTGGTTTGAAATGTGAAGATGACTTGAATTGATCGCTAATCTCCACTTGTATCGGACGAGTTGTGATGGGGTTGGGAAAGTTTGTCCACGTGAGTTTGATTCTATGTGTGTGGACGACATGGGAGCTGGATGGTGGCATTGTGCGAGCAGCATATACAATCGCGATGCTACTCGTGATTGTGGTATTGCTTGAAATATCAAGTTTTCGGATTGAACATCTCTGGTCGTGTCTGTCAGTGTTTGTATGTGGAGAGTGGTTTGAGTGAGTATGTGGACGGTAGTGGTGAGTTTGTTTGGGGGAGAAATGTGTGGCAACTGGCTGTTGCAATGTGGAAGTGCCGGGCATCGATCCCGGGCCCTCTCGCATGCTAAGCGAGCGCTCTACCACTGAGCTACACCCCCAACGATGTGCACGATCTTTTCCCTAGTCCTATACATTACCCAGCCACACACACACACACAATTCATCAACAACAACACATTCACCTCCCACAACTCATACACAGACAACGTTACAACGAGTCACACCACATCTTAATCAACTCAAAAACTCAGCCAAATAACAACAAACCATTGACCTCGATATCGCTTCAATACTATCACCCCTAATTCACTACAGACAGGCATATCATCTACATCGCCAGCTAATTGTGCTGCAAATGACAATCGGAACACAGAACGGCATGCACAATACCTGACCAACCAATCCATCCTAAATATGCATTGTGAATAAGGATGGATTATAGTTTCTGTTCCACTCTACCTGGTCAGTTTAAACAATCTCCACCTATCTCGTCATGCATTGCCATGAGTTCCACTGCATTACACTCACCAGAAACATCCTATTTCCCGAAACACATTGGTACCCAATGAAGTTCACGATCGGGTGAGTTGTCCAAAAATCTCATCAATCAAATGCCGACTTCATTCGACCATTGAAGGTGTCTGAAAATCGGTGTTTAGTCTTCACACTGCAATTGTACGTGTATCGACGAGCTCCGGAAGATTGAATTGTGCGAATGATGGTTCGTACACATTTTTGACTGCTTTCCGTATGCTATTTTGTCCGACTGTCACTCTGCTCTGCCAGTTCACACTTCCATACTGCTTAATGAAACCTGGTTCACTTGATCTGACAGTAACTCACGCAATTGTGTAGGATTATCAATTAGAGAACGATTCTGGTGATCAGGACAGGTGAGAGAATTGACAAATTTATTTGAGAGAAAAGTCACGACACACTGTGCATACGTTAAGGTTAACTCATACATCTTGATCCAATGACCACGCAATCAAGCGAGTATTCAGTGTTCCACAACAACACTTTCAGTGGACATGTTATTGTTGAAGCGACTGACTGCTTCGACAAAAACAGGACTACTCAGTGATGTGAGTATCGCCGAGCTTCACACTGCACATTACAGGCACTGACTCACAGGTGAATGTCGATTGATCTATCAAGGAGATGGGATTATTTCCCACCGACGTGATCGATTAGTTGTGCCAGCTTCACTCTTCTTGACAGAGTACAAGGTCATTGATGAATTCTCGCCTTCCTGATGAATGTGATCCAGTGGAAATGCCCAACAGTGTAGATGCACTGGATAGTCGATGATATCTGAATACCATGTGATGCCAATCAATTATCTATCCCATCGTTGCTAATCACCATCACCATCGAAGTAAGAGTTCGTTCAGTTTATTTTACAAGAGACGACAATTTCACACTGAACATATTATCTGCATACACACACAAACACACATACATACGCGCGCGTGCGCGTGTGTTTTAAACGTGAGCATGAAAGCAGTGGAGTGGTTTGAAATGTGAAGATGACTTGAATTGATCGCTAATCTCCACTTGTATCGGACGAGTTGTGATGGGGTTGGGAAAGTTTGTCCACGTGAGTTTGATTCTATGTGTGTGGACGACATGGGAGCTGGATGGTGGCATTGTGCGAGCAGCATATACAATCGCGATGCTACTCGTGATTGTGGTATTGCTTGAAATATCAAGTTTTCGGATTGAACATCTCTGGTCGTGTCTGTCAGTGTTTGTATGTGGAGAGTGGTTTGAGTGAGTATGTGGACGGTAGTGGTGAGTTTGTTTGGGGGAGAAATGTGTGGCAACTGGCTGTTGCAATGTGGAAGTGCCGGGCATCGATCCCGGGCCCTCTCGCATGCTAAGCGAGCGCTCTACCACTGAGCTACACCCCCAACGATGTGCACGATCTTTTCCCTAGTCCTATACATTACCCAGCCACACACACACACACAATTCATCAACAACAACACATTCACCTCCCACAACTCATACACAGACAACGTTACAACGAGTCACACCACATCTTAATCAACTCAAAAACTCAGCCAAATAACAACAAACCATTGACCTCGATATCGCTTCAATACTATCACCCCTAATTCACTACAGACAGGCATATCATCTACATCGCCAGCTAATTGTGCTGCAAATGACAATCGGAACACAGAACGGCATGCACAATACCTGACCAACCAATCCATCCTAAATATGCATTGTGAATAAGGATGGATTATAGTTTCTGTTCCACTCTACCTGGTCAGTTTAAACAATCTCCACCTATCTCGTCATGCATTGCCATGAGTTCCACTGCATTACACTCACCAGAAACATCCTATTTCCCGAAACACATTGGTACCCAATGAAGTTCACGATCGGGTGAGTTGTCCAAAAATCTCATCAATCAAATGCCGACTTCATTCGACCATTGAAGGTGTCTGAAAATCGGTGTTTAGTCTTCACACTGCAATTGTACGTGTATCGACGAGCTCCGGAAGATTGAATTGTGCGAATGATGGTTCGTACACATTTTTGACTGCTTTCCGTATGCTATTTTGTCCGACTGTCACTCTGCTCTGCCAGTTCACACTTCCATACTGCTTAATGAAACCTGGTTCACTTGATCTGACAGTAACTCACGCAATTGTGTAGGATTATCAATTAGAGAACGATTCTGGTGATCAGGACAGGTGAGAGAATTGACAAATTTATTTGAGAGAAAAGTCACGACACACTGTGCATACGTTAAGGTTAACTCATACATCTTGATCCAATGACCACGCAATCAAGCGAGTATTCAGTGTTCCACAACAACACTTTCAGTGGACATGTTATTGTTGAAGCGACTGACTGCTTCGACAAAAACAGGACTACTCAGTGATGTGAGTATCGCCGAGCTTCACACTGCACATTACAGGCACTGACTCACAGGTGAATGTCGATTGATCTATCAAGGAGATGGGATTATTTCCCACCGACGTGATCGATTAGTTGTGCCAGCTTCACTCTTCTTGACAGAGTACAAGGTCATTGATGAATTCTCGCCTTCCTGATGAATGTGATCCAGTGGAAATGCCCAACAGTGTAGATGCACTGGATAGTCGATGATATCTGAATACCATGTGATGCCAATCAATTATCTATCCCATCGTTGCTAATCACCATCACCATCGAAGTAAGAGTTCGTTCAGTTTATTTTACAAGAGACGACAATTTCACACTGAACATATTATCTGCATACACACACAAACACACATACATACGCGCGTGCGCGTGTGTTTTAAACGTGAGCATGAAAGCAGTGGAGTGGTTTGAAATGTGAAGATGACTTGAATTGATCGCTAATCTCCACTTGTATCGGACGAGTTGTGATGGGGTTGGGAAAGTTTGTCCACGTGAGTTTGATTCTATGTGTGTGGACGACATGGGAGCTGGATGGTGGCATTGTGCGAGCAGCATATACAATCGCGATGCTACTCGTGATTGTGGTATTGCTTGAAATATCAAGTTTTCGGATTGAACATCTCTGGTCGTGTCTGTCAGTGTTTGTATGTGGAGAGTGGTTTGAGTGAGTATGTGGACGGTAGTGGTGAGTTTGTTTGGGGGAGAAATGTGTGGCAACTGGCTGTTGCAATGTGGAAGTGCCGGGCATCGATCCCGGGCCCTCTCGCATGCTAAGCGAGCGCTCTACCACTGAGCTACACCCCCAACGATGTGCACGATCTTTTCCCTAGTCCTATACATTACCCAGCCACACACACACACACAATTCATCAACAACAACACATTCACCTCCCACAACTCATACACAGACAACGTTACAACGAGTCACACCACATCTTAATCAACTCAAAAACTCAGCCAAATAACAACAAACCATTGACCTCGATATCGCTTCAATACTATCACCCCTAATTCACTACAGACAGACATATCATCTACATCGCCAGCTAATTGTGCTGCAAATGACAATCGGAACACAGAACGGCATGCACAATACCTGACCAACCAATCCATCCTAAATATGCATTGTGAATAAGGATGGATTATAGTTTCTGTTCCACTCTACCTGGTCAGTTTAAACAATCTCCACCTATCTCGTCATGCATTGCCATGAGTTCCACTGCATTACACTCACCAGAAACATCCTATTTCCCGAAACACATTGGTACCCAATGAAGTTCACGATCGGGTGAGTTGTCCAAAAATCTCATCAATCAAATGCCGACTTCATTCGACCATTGAAGGTGTCTGAAAATCGGTGTTTAGTCTTCACACTGCAATTGTACGTGTATCGACGAGCTCCGGAAGATTGAATTGTGCGAATGATGGTTCGTACACATTTTTGACTGCTTTCCGTATGCTATTTTGTCCGACTGTCACTCTGCTCTGCCAGTTCACACTTCCATACTGCTTAATGAAACCTGGTTCACTTGATCTGACAGTAACTCACGCAATTGTGTAGGATTATCAATTAGAGAACGATTCTGGTGATCAGGACAGGTGAGAGAATTGACAAATTTATTTGAGAGAAAAGTCACGACACACTGTGCATACGTTAAGGTTAACTCATACATCTTGATCCAATGACCACGCAATCAAGCGAGTATTCAGTGTTCCACAACAACACTTTCAGTGGACATGTTATTGTTGAAGCGACTGACTGCTTCGACAAAAACAGGACTACTCAGTGATGTGAGTATCGCCGAGCTTCACACTGCACATTACAGGCACTGACTCACAGGTGAATGTCGATTGATCTATCAAGGAGATGGGATTATTTCCCACCGACGTGATCGATTAGTTGTGCCAGCTTCACTCTTCTTGACAGAGTACAAGGTCATTGATGAATTCTCGCCTTCCTGATGAATGTGATCCAGTGGAAATGCCCAACAGTGTAGATGCACTGGATAGTCGATGATATCTGAATACCATGTGATGCCAATCAATTATCTATCCCATCGTTGCTAATCACCATCACCATCGAAGTAAGAGTTCGTTCAGTTTATTTTACAAGAGACGACAATTTCACACTGAACATATTATCTGCATACACACACAAACACACATACATACGCGCGCGTGCGCGTGTGTTTTAAACGTGAGCATGAAAGCAGTGGAGTGGTTTGAAATGTGAAGATGACTTGAATTGATCGCTAATCTCCACTTGTATCGGACGAGTTGTGATGGGGTTGGGAAAGTTTGTCCACGTGAGTTTGATTCTATGTGTGTGGACGACATGGGAGCTGGATGGTGGCATTGTGCGAGCAGCATATACAATCGCGATGCTACTCGTGATTGTGGTATTGCTTGAAATATCAAGTTTTCGGATTGAACATCTCTGGTCGTGTCTGTCAGTGTTTGTATGTGGAGAGTGGTTTGAGTGAGTATGTGGACGGTAGTGGTGAGTTTGTTTGGGGGAGAAAAGTGTGGCAACTGGCTGTTGCAATGTGGAAGTGCCGGGCATCGATCCCGGGCCCTCTCGCATGCTAAGCGAGCGCTCTACCACTGAGCTACACCCCCAACGATGTGCACGATCTTTTCCCTAGTCCTATACATTACCCAGCCACACACACACACACAATTCATCAACAACAACACATTCACCTCCCACAACTCATACACAGACAACGTTACAACGAGTCACACCACATCTTAATCAACTCAAAAACTCAGCCAAATAACAACAAACCATTGACCTCGATATCGCTTCAATACTATCACCCCTAATTCACTACAGACAGGCATATCATCTACATCGCCAGCTAATTGTGCTGCAAATGACAATCGGAACACAGAACGGCATGCACAATACCTGACCAACCAATCCATCCTAAATATGCATTGTGAATAAGGATGGATTATAGTTTCTGTTCCACTCTACCTGGTCAGTTTAAACAATCTCCACCTATCTCGTCATGCATTGCCATGAGTTCCACTGCATTACACTCACCAGAAACATCCTATTTCCCGAAACACATTGGTACCCAATGAAGTTCACGATCGGGTGAGTTGTCCAAAAATCTCATCAATCAAATGCCGACTTCATTCGACCATTGAAGGTGTCTGAAAATCGGTGTTTAGTCTTCACACTGCAATTGTACGTGTATCGACGAGCTCCGGAAGATTGAATTGTGCGAATGATGGTTCGTACACATTTTTGACTGCTTTCCGTATGCTATTTTGTCCGACTGTCACTCTGCTCTGCCAGTTCACACTTCCATACTGCTTAATGAAACCTGGTTCACTTGATCTGACAGTAACTCACGCAATTGTGTAGGATTATCAATTAGAGAACGATTCTGGTGATCAGGACAGGTGAGAGAATTGACAAATTTATTTGAGAGAAAAGTCACGACACACTGTGCATACGTTAAGGTTAACTCATACATCTTGATCCAATGACCACGCAATCAAGCGAGTATTCAGTGTTCCACAACAACACTTTCAGTGGACATGTTATTGTTGAAGCGACTGACTGCTTCGACAAAAACAGGACTACTCAGTGATGTGAGTATCGCCGAGCTTCACACTGCACATTACAGGCACTGACTCACAGGTGAATGTCGATTGATCTATCAAGGAGATGGGATTATTTCCCACCGACGTGATCGATTAGTTGTGCCAGCTTCACTCTTCTTGACAGAGTACAAGGTCATTGATGAATTCTCGCCTTCCTGATGAATGTGATCCAGTGGAAATGCCCAACAGTGTAGATGCACTGGATAGTCGATGATATCTGAATACCATGTGATGCCAATCAATTATCTATCCCATCGTTGCTAATCACCATCACCATCGAAGTAAGAGTTCGTTCAGTTTATTTTACAAGAGACGACAATTTCACACTGAACATATTATCTGCATACACACACAAACACACATACATACGCGCGCGTGCGCGTGTGTTTTAAACGTGAGCATGAAAGCAGTGGAGTGGTTTGAAATGTGAAGATGACTTGAATTGATCGCTAATCTCCACTTGTATCGGACGAGTTGTGATGGGGTTGGGAAAGTTTGTCCACGTGAGTTTGATTCTATGTGTGTGGACGACATGGGAGCTGGATGGTGGCATTGTGCGAGCAGCATATACAATCGCGATGCTACTCGTGATTGTGGTATTGCTTGAAATATCAAGTTTTCGGATTGAACATCTCTGGTCGTGTCTGTCAGTGTTTGTATGTGGAGAGTGGTTTGAGTGAGTATGTGGACGGTAGTGGTGAGTTTGTTTGGGGGAGAAATGTGTGGCAACTGGCTGTTGCAATGTGGAAGGGCCGGGCATCGATCCCGGGCCCTCTCGCATGCTAAGCGAGCGCTCTACCACTGAGCTACACCCCCAACGATGTGCACGATCTTTTCCCTAGTCCTATACATTACCCAGCCACACACACACACACAATTCATCAACAACAACACATTCACCTCCCACAACTCATACACAGACAACGTTACAACGAGTCACACCACATCTTAATCAACTCAAAAACTCAGCCAAATAACAACAAACCATTGACCTCGATATCGCTTCAATACTATCACCCCTAATTCACTACAGACAGACATATCATCTACATCGCCAGCTAATTGTGCTGCAAATGACAATCGGAACACAGAACGGCATGCACAATACCTGACCAACCAATCCATCCTAAATATGCATTGTGAATAAGGATGGATTATAGTTTCTGTTCCACTCTACCTGGTCAGTTTAAACAATCTCCACCTATCTCGTCATGCATTGCCATGAGTTCCACTGCATTACACTCACCAGAAACATCCTATTTCCCGAAACACATTGGTACCCAATGAAGTTCACGATCGGGTGAGTTGTCCAAAAATCTCATCAATCAAATGCCGACTTCATTCGACCATTGAAGGTGTCTGAAAATCGGTGTTTAGTCTTCACACTGCAATTGTACGTGTATCGACGAGCTCCGGAAGATTGAATTGTGCGAATGATGGTTCGTACACATTTTTGACTGCTTTCCGTATGCTATTTTGTCCGACTGTCACTCTGCTCTGCCAGTTCACACTTCCATACTGCTTAATGAAACCTGGTTCACTTGATCTGACAGTAACTCACGCAATTGTGTAGGATTATCAATTAGAGAACGATTCTGGTGATCAGGACAGGTGAGAGAATTGACAAATTTATTTGAGAGAAAAGTCACGACACACTGTGCATACGTTAAGGTTAACTCATACATCTTGATCCAATGACCACGCAATCAAGCGAGTATTCAGTGTTCCACAACAACACTTTCAGTGGACATGTTATTGTTGAAGCGACTGACTGCTTCGACAAAAACAGGACTACTCAGTGATGTGAGTATCGCCGAGCTTCACACTGCACATTACAGGCACTGACTCACAGGTGAATGTCGATTGATCTATCAAGGAGATGGGATTATTTCCCACCGACGTGATCGATTAGTTGTGCCAGCTTCACTCTTCTTGACAGAGTACAAGGTCATTGATGAATTCTCGCCTTCCTGATGAATGTGATCCAGTGGAAATGCCCAACAGTGTAGATGCACTGGATAGTCGATGATATCTGAATACCATGTGATGCCAATCAATTATCTATCCCATCGTTGCTAATCACCATCACCATCGAAGTAAGAGTTCGTTCAGTTTATTTTACAAGAGACGACAATTTCACACTGAACATATTATCTGCATACACACACAAACACACATACATACGCGCGCGTGCGCGTGTGTTTTAAACGTGAGCATGAAAGCAGTGGAGTGGTTTGAAATGTGAAGATGACTTGAATTGATCGCTAATCTCCACTTGTATCGGACGAGTTGTGATGGGGTTGGGAAAGTTTGTCCACGTGAGTTTGATTCTATGTGTGTGGACGACATGGGAGCTGGATGGTGGCATTGTGCGAGCAGCATATACAATCGCGATGCTACTCGTGATTGTGGTATTGCTTGAAATATCAAGTTTTCGGATTGAACATCTCTGGTCGTGTCTGTCAGTGTTTGTATGTGGAGAGTGGTTTGAGTGAGTATGTGGACGGTAGTGGTGAGTTTGTTTGGGGAGAAATGTGTGGCAACTGGCTGTTGCAATGTGGAAGTGCCGGGCATCGATCCCGGGCCCTCTCGCATGCTAAGCGAGCGCTCTACCACTGAGCTACACCCCCAACGATGTGCACGATCTTTTCCCTAGTCCTATACATTACCCAGCCACACACACACACACAATTCATCAACAACAACACATTCACCTCCCACAACTCATACACAGACAACGTTACAACGAGTCACACCACATCTTAATCAACTCAAAAACTCAGCCAAATAACAACAAACCATTGACCTCGATATCGCTTCAATACTATCACCCCTAATTCACTACAGACAGGCATATCATCTACATCGCCAGCTAATTGTGCTGCAAATGACAATCGGAACACAGAACGGCATGCACAATACCTGACCAACCAATCCATCCTAAATATGCATTGTGAATAAGGATGGATTATAGTTTCTGTTCCACTCTACCTGGTCAGTTTAAACAATCTCCACCTATCTCGTCATGCATTGCCATGAGTTCCACTGCATTACACTCACCAGAAACATCCTATTTCCCGAAACACATTGGTACCCAATGAAGTTCACGATCGGGTGAGTTGTCCAAAAATCTCATCAATCAAATGCCGACTTCATTCGACCATTGAAGGTGTCTGAAAATCGGTGTTTAGTCTTCACACTGCAATTGTACGTGTATCGACGAGCTCCGGAAGATTGAATTGTGCGAATGATGGTTCGTACACATTTTTGACTGCTTTCCGTATGCTATTTTGTCCGACTGTCACTCTGCTCTGCCAGTTCACACTTCCATACTGCTTAATGAAACCTGGTTCACTTGATCTGACAGTAACTCACGCAATTGTGTAGGATTATCAATTAGAGAACGATTCTGGTGATCAGGACAGGTGAGAGAATTGACAAATTTATTTGAGAGAAAAGTCACGACACACTGTGCATACGTTAAGGTTAACTCATACATCTTGATCCAATGACCACGCAATCAAGCGAGTATTCAGTGTTCCACAACAACACTTTCAGTGGACATGTTATTGTTGAAGCGACTGACTGCTTCGACAAAAACAGGACTACTCAGTGATGTGAGTATCGCCGAGCTTCACACTGCACATTACAGGCACTGACTCACAGGTGAATGTCGATTGATCTATCAAGGAGATGGGATTATTTCCCACCGACGTGATCGATTAGTTGTGCCAGCTTCACTCTTCTTGACAGAGTACAAGGTCATTGATGAATTCTCGCCTTCCTGATGAATGTGATCCAGTGGAAATGCCCAACAGTGTAGATGCACTGGATAGTCGATGATATCTGAATACCATGTGATGCCAATCAATTATCTATCCCATCGTTGCTAATCACCATCACCATCGAAGTAAGAGTTCGTTCAGTTTATTTTACAAGAGACGACAATTTCACACTGAACATATTATCTGCATACACACACAAACACACATACATACGCGCGCGTGCGCGTGTTTTAAACGTGAGCATGAAAGCAGTGGAGTGGTTTGAAATGTGAAGATGACTTGAATTGATCGCTAATCTCCACTTGTATCGGACGAGTTGTGATGGGGTTGGGAAAGTTTGTCCACGTGAGTTTGATTCTATGTGTGTGGACGACATGGGAGCTGGATGGTGGCATTGTGCGAGCAGCATATACAATCGCGATGCTACTCGTGATTGTGGTATTGCTTGAAATATCAAGTTTTCGGATTGAACATCTCTGGTCGTGTCTGTCAGTGTTTGTATGTGGAGAGTGGTTTGAGTGAGTATGTGGACGGTAGTGGTGAGTTTGTTTGGGGGAGAAAAGTGTGGCAACTGGCTGTTGCAATGTGGAAGTGCCGGGCATCGATCCCGGGCCCTCTCGCATGCTAAGCGAGCGCTCTACCACTGAGCTACACCCCCAACGATGTGCACGATCTTTTCCCTAGTCCTATACATTACCCAGCCACACACACACACACAATTCATCAACAACAACACATTCACCTCCCACAACTCATACACAGACAACGTTACAACGAGTCACACCACATCTTAATCAACTCAAAAACTCAGCCAAATAACAACAAACCATTGACCTCGATATCGCTTCAATACTATCACCCCTAATTCACTACAGACAGGCATATCATCTACATCGCCAGCTAATTGTGCTGCAAATGACAATCGGAACACAGAACGGCATGCACAATACCTGACCAACCAATCCATCCTAAATATGCATTGTGAATAAGGATGGATTATAGTTTCTGTTCCACTCTACCTGGTCAGTTTAAACAATCTCCACCTATCTCGTCATGCATTGCCATGAGTTCCACTGCATTACACTCACCAGAAACATCCTATTTCCCGAAACACATTGGTACCCAATGAAGTTCACGATCGGGTGAGTTGTCCAAAAATCTCATCAATCAAATGCCGACTTCATTCGACCATTGAAGGTGTCTGAAAATCGGTGTTTAGTCTTCACACTGCAATTGTACGTGTATCGACGAGCTCCGGAAGATTGAATTGTGCGAATGATGGTTCGTACACATTTTTGACTGCTTTCCGTATGCTATTTTGTCCGACTGTCACTCTGCTCTGCCAGTTCACACTTCCATACTGCTTAATGAAACCTGGTTCACTTGATCTGACAGTAACTCACGCAATTGTGTAGGATTATCAATTAGAGAACGATTCTGGTGATCAGGACAGGTGAGAGAATTGACAAATTTATTTGAGAGAAAAGTCACGACACACTGTGCATACGTTAAGGTTAACTCATACATCTTGATCCAATGACCACGCAATCAAGCGAGTATTCAGTGTTCCACAACAACACTTTCAGTGGACATGTTATTGTTGAAGCGACTGACTGCTTCGACAAAAACAGGACTACTCAGTGATGTGAGTATCGCCGAGCTTCACACTGCACATTACAGGCACTGACTCACAGGTGAATGTCGATTGATCTATCAAGGAGATGGGATTATTTCCCACCGACGTGATCGATTAGTTGTGCCAGCTTCACTCTTCTTGACAGAGTACAAGGTCATTGATGAATTCTCGCCTTCCTGATGAATGTGATCCAGTGGAAATGCCCAACAGTGTAGATGCACTGGATAGTCGATGATATCTGAATACCATGTGATGCCAATCAATTATCTATCCCATCGTTGCTAATCACCATCACCATCGAAGTAAGAGTTCGTTCAGTTTATTTTACAAGAGACGACAATTTCACACTGAACATATTATCTGCATACACACACAAACACACATACATACGCGCGCGTGCGCGTGTGTTTTAAACGTGAGCATGAAAGCAGTGGAGTGGTTTGAAATGTGAAGATGACTTGAATTGATCGCTAATCTCCACTTGTATCGGACGAGTTGTGATGGGGTTGGGAAAGTTTGTCCACGTGAGTTTGATTCTATGTGTGTGGACGACATGGGAGCTGGATGGTGGCATTGTGCGAGCAGCATATACAATCGCGATGCTACTCGTGATTGTGGTATTGCTTGAAATATCAAGTTTTCGGATTGAACATCTCTGGTCGTGTCTGTCAGTGTTTGTATGTGGAGAGTGGTTTGAGTGAGTATGTGGACGGTAGTGGTGAGTTTGTTTGGGGGAGAAAAGTGTGGCAACTGGCTGTTGCAATGTGGAAGTGCCGGGCATCGATCCCGGGCCCTCTCGCATGCTAAGCGAGCGCTCTACCACTGAGCTACACCCCCAACGATGTGCACGATCTTTTCCCTAGTCCTATACATTACCCAGCCACACACACACACACAATTCATCAACAACAACACATTCACCTCCCACAACTCATACACAGACAACGTTACAACGAGTCACACCACATCTTAATCAACTCAAAAACTCAGCCAAATAACAACAAACCATTGACCTCGATATCGCTTCAATACTATCACCCCTAATTCACTACAGACAGGCATATCATCTACATCGCCAGCTAATTGTGCTGCAAATGACAATCGGAACACAGAACGGCATGCACAATACCTGACCAACCAATCCATCCTAAATATGCATTGTGAATAAGGATGGATTATAGTTTCTGTTCCACTCTACCTGGTCAGTTTAAACAATCTCCACCTATCTCGTCATGCATTGCCATGAGTTCCACTGCATTACACTCACCAGAAACATCCTATTTCCCGAAACACATTGGTACCCAATGAAGTTCACGATCGGGTGAGTTGTCCAAAAATCTCATCAATCAAATGCCGACTTCATTCGACCATTGAAGGTGTCTGAAAATCGGTGTTTAGTCTTCACACTGCAATTGTACGTGTATCGACGAGCTCCGGAAGATTGAATTGTGCGAATGATGGTTCGTACACATTTTTGACTGCTTTCCGTATGCTATTTTGTCCGACTGTCACTCTGCTCTGCCAGTTCACACTTCCATACTGCTTAATGAAACCTGGTTCACTTGATCTGACAGTAACTCACGCAATTGTGTAGGATTATCAATTAGAGAACGATTCTGGTGATCAGGACAGGTGAGAGAATTGACAAATTTATTTGAGAGAAAAGTCACGACACACTGTGCATACGTTAAGGTTAACTCATACATCTTGATCCAATGACCACGCAATCAAGCGAGTATTCAGTGTTCCACAACAACACTTTCAGTGGACATGTTATTGTTGAAGCGACTGACTGCTTCGACAAAAACAGGACTACTCAGTGATGTGAGTATCGCCGAGCTTCACACTGCACATTACAGGCACTGACTCACAGGTGAATGTCGATTGATCTATCAAGGAGATGGGATTATTTCCCACCGACGTGATCGATTAGTTGTGCCAGCTTCACTCTTCTTGACAGAGTACAAGGTCATTGATGAATTCTCGCCTTCCTGATGAATGTGATCCAGTGGAAATGCCCAACAGTGTAGATGCACTGGATAGTCGATGATATCTGAATACCATGTGATGCCAATCAATTATCTATCCCATCGTTGCTAATCACCATCACCATCGAAGTAAGAGTTCGTTCAGTTTATTTTACAAGAGACGACAATTTCACACTGAACATATTATCTGCATACACACACAAACACACATACATACGCGCGTGCGCGTGTGTTTTAAACGTGAGCATGAAAGCAGTGGAGTGGTTTGAAATGTGAAGATGACTTGAATTGATCGCTAATCTCCACTTGTATCGGACGAGTTGTGATGGGGTTGGGAAAGTTTGTCCACGTGAGTTTGATTCTATGTGTGTGGACGACATGGGAGCTGGATGGTGGCATTGTGCGAGCAGCATATACAATCGCGATGCTACTCGTGATTGTGGTATTGCTTGAAATATCAAGTTTTCGGATTGAACATCTCTGGTCGTGTCTGTCAGTGTTTGTATGTGGAGAGTGGTTTGAGTGAGTATGTGGACGGTAGTGGTGAGTTTGTTTGGGGGAGAAATGTGTGGCAACTGGCTGTTGCAATGTGGAAGTGCCGGGCATCGATCCCGGGCCCTCTCGCATGCTAAGCGAGCGCTCTACCACTGAGCTACACCCCCAACGATGTGCACGATCTTTTCCCTAGTCCTATACATTACCCAGCCACACACACACACACAATTCATCAACAACAACACATTCACCTCCCACAACTCATACACAGACAACGTTACAACGAGTCACACCACATCTTAATCAACTCAAAAACTCAGCCAAATAACAACAAACCATTGACCTCGATATCGCTTCAATACTATCACCCCTAATTCACTACAGACAGGCATATCATCTACATCGCCAGCTAATTGTGCTGCAAATGACAATCGGAACACAGAACGGCATGCACAATACCTGACCAACCAATCCATCCTAAATATGCATTGTGAATAAGGATGGATTATAGTTTCTGTTCCACTCTACCTGGTCAGTTTAAACAATCTCCACCTATCTCGTCATGCATTGCCATGAGTTCCACTGCATTACACTCACCAGAAACATCCTATTTCCCGAAACACATTGGTACCCAATGAAGTTCACGATCGGGTGAGTTGTCCAAAAATCTCATCAATCAAATGCCGACTTCATTCGACCATTGAAGGTGTCTGAAAATCGGTGTTTAGTCTTCACACTGCAATTGTACGTGTATCGACGAGCTCCGGAAGATTGAATTGTGCGAATGATGGTTCGTACACATTTTTGACTGCTTTCCGTATGCTATTTTGTCCGACTGTCACTCTGCTCTGCCAGTTCACACTTCCATACTGCTTAATGAAACCTGGTTCACTTGATCTGACAGTAACTCACGCAATTGTGTAGGATTATCAATTAGAGAACGATTCTGGTGATCAGGACAGGTGAGAGAATTGACAAATTTATTTGAGAGAAAAGTCACGACACACTGTGCATACGTTAAGGTTAACTCATACATCTTGATCCAATGACCACGCAATCAAGCGAGTATTCAGTGTTCCACAACAACACTTTCAGTGGACATGTTATTGTTGAAGCGACTGACTGCTTCGACAAAAACAGGACTACTCAGTGATGTGAGTATCGCCGAGCTTCACACTGCACATTACAGGCACTGACTCACAGGTGAATGTCGATTGATCTATCAAGGAGATGGGATTATTTCCCACCGACGTGATCGATTAGTTGTGCCAGCTTCACTCTTCTTGACAGAGTACAAGGTCATTGATGAATTCTCGCCTTCCTGATGAATGTGATCCAGTGGAAATGCCCAACAGTGTAGATGCACTGGATAGTCGATGATATCTGAATACCATGTGATGCCAATCAATTATCTATCCCATCGTTGCTAATCACCATCACCATCGAAGTAAGAGTTCGTTCAGTTTATTTTACAAGAGACGACAATTTCACACTGAACATATTATCTGCATACACACACAAACACACATACATACGCGCGCGTGCGCGTGTGTTTTAAACGTGAGCATGAAAGCAGTGGAGTGGTTTGAAATGTGAAGATGACTTGAATTGATCGCTAATCTCCACTTGTATCGGACGAGTTGTGATGGGGTTGGGAAAGTTTGTCCACGTGAGTTTGATTCTATGTGTGTGGACGACATGGGAGCTGGATGGTGGCATTGTGCGAGCAGCATATACAATCGCGATGCTACTCGTGATTGTGGTATTGCTTGAAATATCAAGTTTTCGGATTGAACATCTCTGGTCGTGTCTGTCAGTGTTTGTATGTGGAGAGTGGTTTGAGTGAGTATGTGGACGGTAGTGGTGAGTTTGTTTGGGGGAGAAATGTGTGGCAACTGGCTGTTGCAATGTGGAAGTGCCGGGCATCGATCCCGGGCCCTCTCGCATGCTAAGCGAGCGCTCTACCACTGAGCTACACCCCCAACGATGTGCACGATCTTTTCCCTAGTCCTATACATTACCCAGCCACACACACACACACAATTCATCAACAACAACACATTCACCTCCCACAACTCATACACAGACAACGTTACAACGAGTCACACCACATCTTAATCAACTCAAAAACTCAGCCAAATAACAACAAACCATTGACCTCGATATCGCTTCAATACTATCACCCCTAATTCACTACAGACAGGCATATCATCTACATCGCCAGCTAATTGTGCTGCAAATGACAATCGGAACACAGAACGGCATGCACAATACCTGACCAACCAATCCATCCTAAATATGCATTGTGAATAAGGATGGATTATAGTTTCTGTTCCACTCTACCTGGTCAGTTTAAACAATCTCCACCTATCTCGTCATGCATTGCCATGAGTTCCACTGCATTACACTCACCAGAAACATCCTATTTCCCGAAACACATTGGTACCCAATGAAGTTCACGATCGGGTGAGTTGTCCAAAAATCTCATCAATCAAATGCCGACTTCATTCGACCATTGAAGGTGTCTGAAAATCGGTGTTTAGTCTTCACACTGCAATTGTACGTGTATCGACGAGCTCCGGAAGATTGAATTGTGCGAATGATGGTTCGTACACATTTTTGACTGCTTTCCGTATGCTATTTTGTCCGACTGTCACTCTGCTCTGCCAGTTCACACTTCCATACTGCTTAATGAAACCTGGTTCACTTGATCTGACAGTAACTCACGCAATTGTGTAGGATTATCAATTAGAGAACGATTCTGGTGATCAGGACAGGTGAGAGAATTGACAAATTTATTTGAGAGAAAAGTCACGACACACTGTGCATACGTTAAGGTTAACTCATACATCTTGATCCAATGACCACGCAATCAAGCGAGTATTCAGTGTTCCACAACAACACTTTCAGTGGACATGTTATTGTTGAAGCGACTGACTGCTTCGACAAAAACAGGACTACTCAGTGATGTGAGTATCGCCGAGCTTCACACTGCACATTACAGGCACTGACTCACAGGTGAATGTCGATTGATCTATCAAGGAGATGGGATTATTTCCCACCGACGTGATCGATTAGTTGTGCCAGCTTCACTCTTCTTGACAGAGTACAAGGTCATTGATGAATTCTCGCCTTCCTGATGAATGTGATCCAGTGGAAATGCCCAACAGTGTAGATGCACTGGATAGTCGATGATATCTGAATACCATGTGATGCCAATCAATTATCTATCCCATCGTTGCTAATCACCATCACCATCGAAGTAAGAGTTCGTTCAGTTTATTTTACAAGAGACGACAATTTCACACTGAACATATTATCTGCATACACACACAAACACACATACATACGCGCGCGTGCGCGTGTGTTTTAAACGTGAGCATGAAAGCAGTGGAGTGGTTTGAAATGTGAAGATGACTTGAATTGATCGCTAATCTCCACTTGTATCGGACGAGTTGTGATGGGGTTGGGAAAGTTTGTCCACGTGAGTTTGATTCTATGTGTGTGGACGACATGGGAGCTGGATGGTGGCATTGTGCGAGCAGCATATACAATCGCGATGCTACTCGTGATTGTGGTATTGCTTGAAATATCAAGTTTTCGGATTGAACATCTCTGGTCGTGTCTGTCAGTGTTTGTATGTGGAGAGTGGTTTGAGTGAGTATGTGGACGGTAGTGGTGAGTTTGTTTGGGGGAGAAATGTGTGGCAACTGGCTGTTGCAATGTGGAAGTGCCGGGCATCGATCCCGGGCCCTCTCGCATGCTAAGCGAGCGCTCTACCACTGAGCTACACCCCCAACGATGTGCACGATCTTTTCCCTAGTCCTATACATTACCCAGCCACACACACACACAATTCATCAACAACAACACATTCACCTCCCACAACTCATACACAGACAACGTTACAACGAGTCACACCACATCTTAATCAACTCAAAAACTCAGCCAAATAACAACAAACCATTGACCTCGATATCGCTTCAATACTATCACCCCTAATTCACTACAGACAGGCATATCATCTACATCGCCAGCTAATTGTGCTGCAAATGACAATCGGAACACAGAACGGCATGCACAATACCTGACCAACCAATCCATCCTAAATATGCATTGTGAATAAGGATGGATTATAGTTTCTGTTCCACTCTACCTGGTCAGTTTAAACAATCTCCACCTATCTCGTCATGCATTGCCATGAGTTCCACTGCATTACACTCACCAGAAACATCCTATTTCCCGAAACACATTGGTACCCAATGAAGTTCACGATCGGGTGAGTTGTCCAAAAATCTCATCAATCAAATGCCGACTTCATTCGACCATTGAAGGTGTCTGAAAATCGGTGTTTAGTCTTCACACTGCAATTGTACGTGTATCGACGAGCTCCGGAAGATTGAATTGTGCGAATGATGGTTCGTACACATTTTTGACTGCTTTCCGTATGCTATTTTGTCCGACTGTCACTCTGCTCTGCCAGTTCACACTTCCATACTGCTTAATGAAACCTGGTTCACTTGATCTGACAGTAACTCACGCAATTGTGTAGGATTATCAATTAGAGAACGATTCTGGTGATCAGGACAGGTGAGAGAATTGACAAATTTATTTGAGAGAAAAGTCACGACACACTGTGCATACGTTAAGGTTAACTCATACATCTTGATCCAATGACCACGCAATCAAGCGAGTATTCAGTGTTCCACAACAACACTTTCAGTGGACATGTTATTGTTGAAGCGACTGACTGCTTCGACAAAAACAGGACTACTCAGTGATGTGAGTATCGCCGAGCTTCACACTGCACATTACAGGCACTGACTCACAGGTGAATGTCGATTGATCTATCAAGGAGATGGGATTATTTCCCACCGACGTGATCGATTAGTTGTGCCAGCTTCACTCTTCTTGACAGAGTACAAGGTCATTGATGAATTCTCGCCTTCCTGATGAATGTGATCCAGTGGAAATGCCCAACAGTGTAGATGCACTGGATAGTCGATGATATCTGAATACCATGTGATGCCAATCAATTATCTATCCCATCGTTGCTAATCACCATCACCATCGAAGTAAGAGTTCGTTCAGTTTATTTTACAAGAGACGACAATTTCACACTGAACATATTATCTGCATACACACACAAACACACATACATACGCGCGCGTGCGCGTGTGTTTTAAACGTGAGCATGAAAGCAGTGGAGTGGTTTGAAATGTGAAGATGACTTGAATTGATCGCTAATCTCCACTTGTATCGGACGAGTTGTGATGGGGTTGGGAAAGTTTGTCCACGTGAGTTTGATTCTATGTGTGTGGACGACATGGGAGCTGGATGGTGGCATTGTGCGAGCAGCATATACAATCGCGATGCTACTCGTGATTGTGGTATTGCTTGAAATATCAAGTTTTCGGATTGAACATCTCTGGTCGTGTCTGTCAGTGTTTGTATGTGGAGAGTGGTTTGAGTGAGTATGTGGACGGTAGTGGTGAGTTTGTTTGGGGGAGAAATGTGTGGCAACTGGCTGTTGCAATGTGGAAGTGCCGGGCATCGATCCCGGGCCCTCTCGCATGCTAAGCGAGCGCTCTACCACTGAGCTACACCCCCAACGATGTGCACGATCTTTTCCCTAGTCCTATACATTACCCAGCCACACACACACACACAATTCATCAACAACAACACATTCACCTCCCACAACTCATACACAGACAACGTTACAACGAGTCACACCACATCTTAATCAACTCAAAAACTCAGCCAAATAACAACAAACCATTGACCTCGATATCGCTTCAATACTATCACCCCTAATTCACTACAGACAGGCATATCATCTACATCGCCAGCTAATTGTGCTGCAAATGACAATCGGAACACAGAACGGCATGCACAATACCTGACCAACCAATCCATCCTAAATATGCATTGTGAATAAGGATGGATTATAGTTTCTGTTCCACTCTACCTGGTCAGTTTAAACAATCTCCACCTATCTCGTCATGCATTGCCATGAGTTCCACTGCATTACACTCACCAGAAACATCCTATTTCCCGAAACACATTGGTACCCAATGAAGTTCACGATCGGGTGAGTTGTCCAAAAATCTCATCAATCAAATGCCGACTTCATTCGACCATTGAAGGTGTCTGAAAATCGGTGTTTAGTCTTCACACTGCAATTGTACGTGTATCGACGAGCTCCGGAAGATTGAATTGTGCGAATGATGGTTCGTACACATTTTTGACTGCTTTCCGTATGCTATTTTGTCCGACTGTCACTCTGCTCTGCCAGTTCACACTTCCATACTGCTTAATGAAACCTGGTTCACTTGATCTGACAGTAACTCACGCAATTGTGTAGGATTATCAATTAGAGAACGATTCTGGTGATCAGGACAGGTGAGAGAATTGACAAATTTATTTGAGAGAAAAGTCACGACACACTGTGCATACGTTAAGGTTAACTCATACATCTTGATCCAATGACCACGCAATCAAGCGAGTATTCAGTGTTCCACAACAACACTTTCAGTGGACATGTTATTGTTGAAGCGACTGACTGCTTCGACAAAAACAGGACTACTCAGTGATGTGAGTATCGCCGAGCTTCACACTGCACATTACAGGCACTGACTCACAGGTGAATGTCGATTGATCTATCAAGGAGATGGGATTATTTCCCACCGACGTGATCGATTAGTTGTGCCAGCTTCACTCTTCTTGACAGAGTACAAGGTCATTGATGAATTCTCGCCTTCCTGATGAATGTGATCCAGTGGAAATGCCCAACAGTGTAGATGCACTGGATAGTCGATGATATCTGAATACCATGTGATGCCAATCAATTATCTATCCCATCGTTGCTAATCACCATCACCATCGAAGTAAGAGTTCGTTCAGTTTATTTTACAAGAGACGACAATTTCACACTGAACATATTATCTGCATACACACACAAACACACATACATACGCGCGCGTGCGCGTGTGTTTTAAACGTGAGCATGAAAGCAGTGGAGTGGTTTGAAATGTGAAGATGACTTGAATTGATCGCTAATCTCCACTTGTATCGGACGAGTTGTGATGGGGTTGGGAAAGTTTGTCCACGTGAGTTTGATTCTATGTGTGTGGACGACATGGGAGCTGGATGGTGGCATTGTGCGAGCAGCATATACAATCGCGATGCTACTCGTGATTGTGGTATTGCTTGAAATATCAAGTTTTCGGATTGAACATCTCTGGTCGTGTCTGTCAGTGTTTGTATGTGGAGAGTGGTTTGAGTGAGTATGTGGACGGTAGTGGTGAGTTTGTTTGGGGGAGAAATGTGTGGCAACTGGCTGTTGCAATGTGGAAGTGCCGGGCATCGATCCCGGGCCCTCTCGCATGCTAAGCGAGCGCTCTACCACTGAGCTACACCCCCAACGATGTGCACGATCTTTTCCCTAGTCCTATACATTACCCAGCCACACACACAATTCATCAACAACAACACATTCACCTCCCACAACTCATACACAGACAACGTTACAACGAGTCACACCACATCTTAATCAACTCAAAAACTCAGCCAAATAACAACAAACCATTGACCTCGATATCGCTTCAATACTATCACCCCTAATTCACTACAGACAGGCATATCATCTACATCGCCAGCTAATTGTGCTGCAAATGACAATCGGAACACAGAACGGCATGCACAATACCTGACCAACCAATCCATCCTAAATATGCATTGTGAATAAGGATGGATTATAGTTTCTGTTCCACTCTACCTGGTCAGTTTAAACAATCTCCACCTATCTCGTCATGCATTGCCATGAGTTCCACTGCATTACACTCACCAGAAACATCCTATTTCCCGAAACACATTGGTACCCAATGAAGTTCACGATCGGGTGAGTTGTCCAAAAATCTCATCAATCAAATGCCGACTTCATTCGACCATTGAAGGTGTCTGAAAATCGGTGTTTAGTCTTCACACTGCAATTGTACGTGTATCGACGAGCTCCGGAAGATTGAATTGTGCGAATGATGGTTCGTACACATTTTTGACTGCTTTCCGTATGCTATTTTGTCCGACTGTCACTCTGCTCTGCCAGTTCACACTTCCATACTGCTTAATGAAACCTGGTTCACTTGATCTGACAGTAACTCACGCAATTGTGTAGGATTATCAATTAGAGAACGATTCTGGTGATCAGGACAGGTGAGAGAATTGACAAATTTATTTGAGAGAAAAGTCACGACACACTGTGCATACGTTAAGGTTAACTCATACATCTTGATCCAATGACCACGCAATCAAGCGAGTATTCAGTGTTCCACAACAACACTTTCAGTGGACATGTTATTGTTGAAGCGACTGACTGCTTCGACAAAAACAGGACTACTCAGTGATGTGAGTATCGCCGAGCTTCACACTGCACATTACAGGCACTGACTCACAGGTGAATGTCGATTGATCTATCAAGGAGATGGGATTATTTCCCACCGACGTGATCGATTAGTTGTGCCAGCTTCACTCTTCTTGACAGAGTACAAGGTCATTGATGAATTCTCGCCTTCCTGATGAATGTGATCCAGTGGAAATGCCCAACAGTGTAGATGCACTGGATAGTCGATGATATCTGAATACCATGTGATGCCAATCAATTATCTATCCCATCGTTGCTAATCACCATCACCATCGAAGTAAGAGTTCGTTCAGTTTATTTTACAAGAGACGACAATTTCACACTGAACATATTATCTGCATACACACACAAACACACATACATACGCGCGCGTGCGCGTGTGTTTTAAACGTGAGCATGAAAGCAGTGGAGTGGTTTGAAATGTGAAGATGACTTGAATTGATCGCTAATCTCCACTTGTATCGGACGAGTTGTGATGGGGTTGGGAAAGTTTGTCCACGTGAGTTTGATTCTATGTGTGTGGACGACATGGGAGCTGGATGGTGGCATTGTGCGAGCAGCATATACAATCGCGATGCTACTCGTGATTGTGGTATTGCTTGAAATATCAAGTTTTCGGATTGAACATCTCTGGTCGTGTCTGTCAGTGTTTGTATGTGGAGAGTGGTTTGAGTGAGTATGTGGACGGTAGTGGTGAGTTTGTTTGGGGGAGAAAAGTGTGGCAACTGGCTGTTGCAATGTGGAAGTGCCGGGCATCGATCCCGGGCCCTCTCGCATGCTAAGCGAGCGCTCTACCACTGAGCTACACCCCCAACGATGTGCACGATCTTTTCCCTAGTCCTATACATTACCCAGCCACACACACACACACAATTCATCAACAACAACACATTCACCTCCCACAACTCATACACAGACAACGTTACAACGAGTCACACCACATCTTAATCAACTCAAAAACTCAGCCAAATAACAACAAACCATTGACCTCGATATCGCTTCAATACTATCACCCCTAATTCACTACAGACAGGCATATCATCTACATCGCCAGCTAATTGTGCTGCAAATGACAATCGGAACACAGAACGGCATGCACAATACCTGACCAACCAATCCATCCTAAATATGCATTGTGAATAAGGATGGATTATAGTTTCTGTTCCACTCTACCTGGTCAGTTTAAACAATCTCCACCTATCTCGTCATGCATTGCCATGAGTTCCACTGCATTACACTCACCAGAAACATCCTATTTCCCGAAACACATTGGTACCCAATGAAGTTCACGATCGGGTGAGTTGTCCAAAAATCTCATCAATCAAATGCCGACTTCATTCGACCATTGAAGGTGTCTGAAAATCGGTGTTTAGTCTTCACACTGCAATTGTACGTGTATCGACGAGCTCCGGAAGATTGAATTGTGCGAATGATGGTTCGTACACATTTTTGACTGCTTTCCGTATGCTATTTTGTCCGACTGTCACTCTGCTCTGCCAGTTCACACTTCCATACTGCTTAATGAAACCTGGTTCACTTGATCTGACAGTAACTCACGCAATTGTGTAGGATTATCAATTAGAGAACGATTCTGGTGATCAGGACAGGTGAGAGAATTGACAAATTTATTTGAGAGAAAAGTCACGACACACTGTGCATACGTTAAGGTTAACTCATACATCTTGATCCAATGACCACGCAATCAAGCGAGTATTCAGTGTTCCACAACAACACTTTCAGTGGACATGTTATTGTTGAAGCGACTGACTGCTTCGACAAAAACAGGACTACTCAGTGATGTGAGTATCGCCGAGCTTCACACTGCACATTACAGGCACTGACTCACAGGTGAATGTCGATTGATCTATCAAGGAGATGGGATTATTTCCCACCGACGTGATCGATTAGTTGTGCCAGCTTCACTCTTCTTGACAGAGTACAAGGTCATTGATGAATTCTCGCCTTCCTGATGAATGTGATCCAGTGGAAATGCCCAACAGTGTAGATGCACTGGATAGTCGATGATATCTGAATACCATGTGATGCCAATCAATTATCTATCCCATCGTTGCTAATCACCATCACCATCGAAGTAAGAGTTCGTTCAGTTTATTTTACAAGAGACGACAATTTCACACTGAACATATTATCTGCATACACACACAAACACACATACATACGCGCGCGTGCGCGTGTGTTTTAAACGTGAGCATGAAAGCAGTGGAGTGGTTTGAAATGTGAAGATGACTTGAATTGATCGCTAATCTCCACTTGTATCGGACGAGTTGTGATGGGGTTGGGAAAGTTTGTCCACGTGAGTTTGATTCTATGTGTGTGGACGACATGGGAGCTGGATGGTGGCATTGTGCGAGCAGCATATACAATCGCGATCCTACTCGTGATTGTGGTATTGCTTGAAATATCAAATGACGCCATAGCGCGGATTGGAAGTGCCGGGTTTCCAACCCGGGTCCTCTCGCATGCAAAGCGAGCGCTCTACCACTGAGCTACACCCCCACACCTCATGTCTGCCTCTATTCATAACACATCACATTTCACACAATCGATCCACGCGCACATACCTACCCAACCACATTCACAACCAAAAACACACCTGCACACACACACACACACACACTCACACACACAAACACAAACTAACCACAGTCAACAGTCATCCAACACTCATACACTGACTATGGTCCAACCACTCACAATACATCAGATTCAACCTATAAACACAGTCAAACAACAGCCTGTCATTGCCCGCAACGTCAGGTCACTGTCGAATACCACACTTCCGTGTTCGCGAATAAACAACCATGCTGCCTCACGCAATCACTCACCCACCCACCCACTCATTAACTAACTATATATACAAATAACCAGGTAACAAACCGTCCATCAAACAACCAGTTGACTATCCAACTAGTGTTTCAGACAAGTGACCAAGTAAATGAACCGATCAGTGAAAAATCTAACAAACCAACGACTGACTGACTGACTGATCGATTGATTGATTGATTGATTGATTGATTGATTTACTGACTGAATGACTGACTGACTTACTGACCGACTGACTAGACGAAGAAATATGTGCTGTACATGTTGGTAGGAGAATGCAAAGCATCAGTGTCACCTGTTAATCTGGCGACTGAATCGACAATCCTCATTTCGCTTAGTCGTAACACTGTAACATCGCAGCTATGAAATGAGATAACGCATGGATAATGAGATAGGAATTGGAGAGAATCGACTGACCGTTCCAAGTACAAGAGGGGTACTCAGTGATGCGAGCATCGGGAAGCTTCTTTGCACTGCACATTACCATGCACCAGCTCAAATACGAATAGCGCTCGCCCCATCAACAAGTGGGCATTACATCCCACCGACGTGATCGATTATTCGCATCAGTTCCACTCTTCTTAATGGAATGCAAGACAATTGGTGAATACTTGCCTTTCTGATGTGTTCTGTTCGGCCATCTTCATCACGAGTGTGGATCCAACGAATATTCAAAGACATTCGCATATCATGTGATGCCAATCGATTATCGACTCAGTAATTTGAAATCCCGTCTGTTTTGCACTGTACTCTGGCACATGAATGAAGTGAGTTGAATTTCACTGAATTGTGTGTGATAAGTGTGTGGCTGGTTGTTCAGTGGATTTGATGTTCGTTCAGCTTGGGGACAGTTGGGATAAGTGAGTTTAGAAGAGAGAGTGAGTCCGAGTTGGTCGGGCCGTCGGTAATAGAGACAGAGGGAGAGAGAGATTGAGATTGAGAGTGAGGGAGGAGGAGCGAATGAGACACAGTATTTATATGAAACAGTGAAAACCACAGTGTACCGTGTGTGAGTGTGACAACTGAGTGGAAGTGCTGAACCTGGTGTTGTGTAGAATGTCTTGCTTTCGGATTCCACATGTCTGATTCAGTATGGGTGAATGGAGTTTTGAAGATGCAGACTGGGTGTGCGAGTGGAAGGAGACGAGGCGATGTGGTTGTATTTGCCAATGAGTATCAGTGTACTAGTGGGATGTGAGGGAAGAGTGACGCACTAGCGTGATTTGGAAGTGCCGGGTTTCGAACCCGGGTCCTCTCGCATGCAAAGCGAGCGCTCTACCACTGAGCTACACCCCCACACCTCATGTCTGCCTCTATTCATAACACATCACATTTCACACAATCGATCCACGCGCACATACCTACCCAACCACATTCACAACCAAAAACACACCTGCACACACACACACACACACTCACACACACAAACACAAACTAACCACAGTCAACAGTCATCCAACACTCATACACTGACTATGGTCCAACCACTCACAATACATCAGATTCAACCTATAAACACAGTCAAACAACAGCCTGTCATTGCCCGCAACGTCAGGTCACTGTCGAATACCACACTTCCGTGTTCGCGAATAAACAACCATGCTGCCTCACGCAATCACTCACCCACCCACCCACTCATTAACTAACTATATATACAAATAACCAGGTAACAAACCGTCCATCAAACAACCAGTTGACTATCCAACTAGTGTTTCAGACAAGTGACCAAGTAAATGAACCGATCAGTGAAAAATCTAACAAACCAACGACTGACTGACTGACTGACTGATCGATTGATTGATTGATTGATTGATTGATTGATTTACTGACTGAATGACTGACTGACTTACTGACCGACTGACTAGACGAAGAAATATGTGCTGTACATGTTGGTAGGAGAATGCAAAGCATCAGTGTCACCTGTTAATCTGGCGACTGAATCGACAATCCTCATTTCGCTTAGTCGTAACACTGTAACATCGCAGCTATGAAATGAGATAACGCATGGATAATGAGATAGGAATTGGAGAGAATCGACTGACCGTTCCAAGTACAAGAGGGGTACTCAGTGATGCGAGCATCGGGAAGCTTCTTTGCACTGCACATTACCATGCACCAGCTCAAATACGAATAGCGCTCGCCCCATCAACAAGTGGGCATTACATCCCACCGACGTGATCGATTATTCGCATCAGTTCCACTCTTCTTAATGGAATGCAAGACAATTGGTGAATACTTGCCTTTCTGATGTGTTCTGTTCGGCCATCTTCATCACGAGTGTGGATCCAACGAATATTCAAAGACATTCGCATATCATGTGATGCCAATCGATTATCGACTCAGTAATTTGAAATCCCGTCTGTTTTGCACTGTACTCTGGCACATGAATGAAGTGAGTTGAATTTCACTGAATTGTGTGTGATAAGTGTGTGGCTGGTTGTTCAGTGGATTTGATGTTCGTTCAGCTTGGGGACAGTTGGGATAAGTGAGTTTAGAAGAGAGAGTGAGTCCGAGTTGGTCGGGCCGTCGGTAATAGAGACAGAGGGAGAGAGAGATTGAGATTGAGAGTGAGGGAGGAGGAGCGAATGAGACACAGTATTTATATGAAACAGTGAAAACCACAGTGTACCGTGTGTGAGTGTGACAACTGAGTGGAAGTGCTGAACCTGGTGTTGTGTAGAATGTCTTGCTTTCGGATTCCACATGTCTGATTCAGTATGGGTGAATGGAGTTTTGAAGATGCAGACTGGGTGTGCGAGTGGAAGGAGACGAGGCGATGTGGTTGTATTTGCCAATGAGTATCAGTGTACTAGTGGGATGTGAGGGAAGAGTGACGCACTAGCGTGATTTGGAAGTGCCGGGTTTCGAACCCGGGTCCTCTCGCATGCAATGCGAGCGCTCTACCACTGAGCTACACCCCCACACCTCATGTCTGCCTCTATTCATAACACATCACATTTCACACAATCGATCCACGCGCACATACCTACCCAACCACATTCACAACCAAAAACACACCTGCACACACACACACACACACTCACACACACAAACACAAACTAACCACAGTCAACAGTCATCCAACACTCATACACTGACTATGGTCCAACCACTCACAATACATCAGATTCAACCTATAAACACAGTCAAACAACAGCCTGTCATTGCCCGCAACGTCAGGTCACTGTCGAATACCACACTTCCGTGTTCGCGAATAAACAACCATGCTGCCTCACGCAATCACTCACCCACCCACCCACTCATTAACTAACTATATATACAAATAACCAGGTAACAAACCGTCCATCAAACAACCAGTTGACTATCCAACTAGTGTTTCAGACAAGTGACCAAGTAAATGAACCGATCAGTGAAAAATCTAACAAACCAACGACTGACTGACTGACTGACTGATCGATTGATTGATTGATTGATTGATTGATTGATTTACTGACTGAATGACTGACTGACTTACTGACCGACTGACTAGACGAAGAAATATGTGCTGTACATGTTGGTAGGAGAATGCAAAGCATCAGTGTCACCTGTTAATCTGGCGACTGAATCGACAATCCTCATTTCGCTTAGTCGTAACACTGTAACATCGCAGCTATGAAATGAGATAACGCATGGATAATGAGATAGGAATTGGAGAGAATCGACTGACCGTTCCAAGTACAAGAGGGGTACTCAGTGATGCGAGCATCGGGAAGCTTCTTTGCACTGCACATTACCATGCACCAGCTCAAATACGAATAGCGCTCGCCCCATCAACAAGTGGGCATTACATCCCACCGACGTGATCGATTATTCGCATCAGTTCCACTCTTCTTAATGGAATGCAAGACAATTGGTGAATACTTGCCTTTCTGATGTGTTCTGTTCGGCCATCTTCATCACGAGTGTGGATCCAACGAATATTCAAAGACATTCGCATATCATGTGATGCCAATCGATTATCGACTCAGTAATTTGAAATCCCGTCTGTTTTGCACTGTACTCTGGCACATGAATGAAGTGAGTTGAATTTCACTGAATTGTGTGTGATAAGTGTGTGGCTGGTTGTTCAGTGGATTTGATGTTCGTTCAGCTTGGGGACAGTTGGGATAAGTGAGTTTAGAAGAGAGAGTGAGTCCGAGTTGGTCGGGCCGTCGGTAATAGAGACAGAGGGAGAGAGAGATTGAGATTGAGAGTGAGGGAGGAGGAGCGAATGAGACACAGTATTTATATGAAACAGTGAAAACCACAGTGTACCGTGTGTGAGTGTGACAACTGAGTGGAAGTGCTGAACCTGGTGTTGTGTAGAATGTCTTGCTTTCGGATTCCACATGTCTGATTCAGTATGGGTGAATGGAGTTTTGAAGATGCAGACTGGGTGTGCGAGTGGAAGGAGACGAGGCGATGTGGTTGTATTTGCCAATGAGTATCAGTGTACTAGTGGGATGTGAGGGAAGAGTGACGCACTAGCGTGATTTGGAAGTGCCGGGTTTCGAACCCGGGTCCTCTCGCATGCAAAGCGAGCGCTCTACCACTGAGCTACACCCCCACACCTCATGTCTGCCTCTATTCATAACACATCACATTTCACACAATCGATCCACGCGCACATACCTACCCAACCACATTCACAACCAAAAACACACCTGCACACACACACACACACACACACACTCACACACACAAACACAAACTAACCACAGTCAACAGTCATCCAACACTCATACACTGACTATGGTCCAACCACTCACAATACATCAGATTCAACCTATAAACACAGTCAAACAACAGCCTGTCATTGCCCGCAACGTCAGGTCACTGTCGAATACCACACTTCCGTGTTCGCGAATAAACAACCATGCTGCCTCACGCAATCACTCACCCACCCACCCACTCATTAACTAACTATATATACAAATAACCAGGTAACAAACCGTCCATCAAACAACCAGTTGACTATCCAACTAGTGTTTCAGACAAGTGACCAAGTAAATGAACCGATCAGTGAAAAATCTAACAAACCAACGACTGACTGACTGACTGACTGATCGATTGATTGATTGATTGATTGATTGATTTACTGACTGAATGACTGACTGACTTACTGACCGACTGACTAGACGAAGAAATATGTGCTGTACATGTTGGTAGGAGAATGCAAAGCATCAGTGTCACCTGTTAATCTGGCGACTGAATCGACAATCCTCATTTCGCTTAGTCGTAACACTGTAACATCGCAGCTATGAAATGAGATAACGCATGGATAATGAGATAGGAATTGGAGAGAATCGACTGACCGTTCCAAGTACAAGAGGGGTACTCAGTGATGCGAGCATCGGGAAGCTTCTTTGCACTGCACATTACCATGCACCAGCTCAAATACGAATAGCGCTCGCCCCATCAACAAGTGGGCATTACATCCCACCGACGTGATCGATTATTCGCATCAGTTCCACTCTTCTTAATGGAATGCAAGACAATTGGTGAATACTTGCCTTTCTGATGTGTTCTGTTCGGCCATCTTCATCACGAGTGTGGATCCAACGAATATTCAAAGACATTCGCATATCATGTGATGCCAATCGATTATCGACTCAGTAATTTGAAATCCCGTCTGTTTTGCACTGTACTCTGGCACATGAATGAAGTGAGTTGAATTTCACTGAATTGTGTGTGATAAGTGTGTGGCTGGTTGTTCAGTGGATTTGATGTTCGTTCAGCTTGGGGACAGTTGGGATAAGTGAGTTTAGAAGAGAGAGTGAGTCCGAGTTGGTCGGGCCGTCGGTAATAGAGACAGAGGGAGAGAGAGATTGAGAGTGAGGGAGGAGGAGCGAATGAGACACAGTATTTATATGAAACAGTGAAAACCACAGTGTACCGTGTGTGAGTGTGACAACTGAGTGGAAGTGCTGAACCTGGTGTTGTGTAGAATGTCTTGCTTTCGGATTCCACATGTCTGATTCAGTATGGGTGAATGGAGTTTTGAAGATGCAGACTGGGTGTGCGAGTGGAAGGAGACGAGGCGATGTGGTTGTATTTGCCAATGAGTATCAGTGTACTAGTGGGATGTGAGGGAAGAGTGACGCACTAGCGTGATTTGGAAGTGCCGGGTTTCGAACCCGGGTCCTCTCGCATGCAATGCGAGCGCTCTACCACTGAGCTACACCCCCACACCTCATGTCTGCCTCTATTCATAACACATCACATTTCACACAATCGATCCACGCGCACATACCTACCCAACCACATTCACAACCAAAAACACACCTGCACACACACACACACACACTCACACACACAAACACAAACTAACCACAGTCAACAGTCATCCAACACTCATACACTGACTATGGTCCAACCACTCACAATACATCAGATTCAACCTATAAACACAGTCAAACAACAGCCTGTCATTGCCCGCAACGTCAGGTCACTGTCGAATACCACACTTCCGTGTTCGCGAATAAACAACCATGCTGCCTCACGCAATCACTCACCCACCCACCCACTCATTAACTAACTATATATACAAATAACCAGGTAACAAACCGTCCATCAAACAACCAGTTGACTATCCAACTAGTGTTTCAGACAAGTGACCAAGTAAATGAACCGATCAGTGAAAAATCTAACAAACCAACGACTGACTGACTGACTGACTGATCGATTGATTGATTGATTGATTGATTGATTGATTGATTTACTGACTGAATGACTGACTGACTTACTGACCGACTGACTAGACGAAGAAATATGTGCTGTACATGTTGGTAGGAGAATGCAAAGCATCAGTGTCACCTGTTAATCTGGCGACTGAATCGACAATCCTCATTTCGCTTAGTCGTAACACTGTAACATCGCAGCTATGAAATGAGATAACGCATGGATAATGAGATAGGAATTGGAGAGAATCGACTGACCGTTCCAAGTACAAGAGGGGTACTCAGTGATGCGAGCATCGGGAAGCTTCTTTGCACTGCACATTACCATGCACCAGCTCAAATACGAATAGCGCTCGCCCCATCAACAAGTGGGCATTACATCCCACCGACGTGATCGATTATTCGCATCAGTTCCACTCTTCTTAATGGAATGCAAGACAATTGGTGAATACTTGCCTTTCTGATGTGTTCTGTTCGGCCATCTTCATCACGAGTGTGGATCCAACGAATATTCAAAGACATTCGCATATCATGTGATGCCAATCGATTATCGACTCAGTAATTTGAAATCCCGTCTGTTTTGCACTGTACTCTGGCACATGAATGAAGTGAGTTGAATTTCACTGAATTGTGTGTGATAAGTGTGTGGCTGGTTGTTCAGTGGATTTGATGTTCGTTCAGCTTGGGGACAGTTGGGATAAGTGAGTTTAGAAGAGAGAGTGAGTCCGAGTTGGTCGGGCCGTCGGTAATAGAGACAGAGGGAGAGAGAGATTGAGATTGAGAGTGAGGGAGGAGGAGCGAATGAGACACAGTATTTATATGAAACAGTGAAAACCACAGTGTACCGTGTGTGAGTGTGACAACTGAGTGGAAGTGCTGAACCTGGTGTTGTGTAGAATGTCTTGCTTTCGGATTCCACATGTCTGATTCAGTATGGGTGAATGGAGTTTTGAAGATGCAGACTGGGTGTGCGAGTGGAAGGAGACGAGGCGATGTGGTTGTATTTGCCAATGAGTATCAGTGTACTAGTGGGATGTGAGGGAAGAGTGACGCACTAGCGTGATTTGGAAGTGCCGGGTTTCGAACCCGGGTCCTCTCGCATGCAAAGCGAGCGCTCTACCACTGAGCTACACCCCCACACCTCATGTCTGCCTCTATTCATAACACATCACATTTCACACAATCGATCCACGCGCACATACCTACCCAACCACATTCACAACCAAAAACACACCTGCACACACACACACACACTCACACACACAAACACAAACTAACCACAGTCAACAGTCATCCAACACTCATACACTGACTATGGTCCAACCACTCACAATACATCAGATTCAACCTATAAACACAGTCAAACAACAGCCTGTCATTGCCCGCAACGTCAGGTCACTGTCGAATACCACACTTCCGTGTTCGCGAATAAACAACCATGCTGCCTCACGCAATCACTCACCCACCCACCCACTCATTAACTAACTATATATACAAATAACCAGGTAACAAACCGTCCATCAAACAACCAGTTGACTATCCAACTAGTGTTTCAGACAAGTGACCAAGTAAATGAACCGATCAGTGAAAAATCTAACAAACCAACGACTGACTGACTGACTGACTGACTGATCGATTGATTGATTGATTGATTGATTGATTGATTGATTTACTGACTGAATGACTGACTGACTTACTGACCGACTGACTAGACGAAGAAATATGTGCTGTACATGTTGGTAGGAGAATGCAAAGCATCAGTGTCACCTGTTAATCTGGCGACTGAATCGACAATCCTCATTTCGCTTAGTCGTAACACTGTAACATCGCAGCTATGAAATGAGATAACGCATGGATAATGAGATAGGAATTGGAGAGAATCGACTGACCGTTCCAAGTACAAGAGGGGTACTCAGTGATGCGAGCATCGGGAAGCTTCTTTGCACTGCACATTACCATGCACCAGCTCAAATACGAATAGCGCTCGCCCCATCAACAAGTGGGCATTACATCCCACCGACGTGATCGATTATTCGCATCAGTTCCACTCTTCTTAATGGAATGCAAGACAATTGGTGAATACTTGCCTTTCTGATGTGTTCTGTTCGGCCATCTTCATCACGAGTGTGGATCCAACGAATATTCAAAGACATTCGCATATCATGTGATGCCAATCGATTATCGACTCAGTAATTTGAAATCCCGTCTGTTTTGCACTGTACTCTGGCACATGAATGAAGTGAGTTGAATTTCACTGAATTGTGTGTGATAAGTGTGTGGCTGGTTGTTCAGTGGATTTGATGTTCGTTCAGCTTGGGGACAGTTGGGATAAGTGAGTTTAGAAGAGAGAGTGAGTCCGAGTTGGTCGGGCCGTCGGTAATAGAGACAGAGGGAGAGAGAGATTGAGATTGAGAGTGAGGGAGGAGGAGCGAATGAGACACAGTATTTATATGAAACAGTGAAAACCACAGTGTACCGTGTGTGAGTGTGACAACTGAGTGGAAGTGCTGAACCTGGTGTTGTGTAGAATGTCTTGCTTTCGGATTCCACATGTCTGATTCAGTATGGGTGAATGGAGTTTTGAAGATGCAGACTGGGTGTGCGAGTGGAAGGAGACGAGGCGATGTGGTTGTATTTGCCAATGAGTATCAGTGTACTAGTGGGATGTGAGGGAAGAGTGACGCACTAGCGTGATTTGGAAGTGCCGGGTTTCGAACCCGGGTCCTCTCGCATGCAAAGCGAGCGCTCTACCACTGAGCTACACCCCCACACCTCATGTCTGCCTCTATTCATAACACATCACATTTCACACAATCGATCCACGCGCACATACCTACCCAACCACATTCACAACCAAAAACACACCTGCACACACACACACACACTCACACACACAAACACAAACTAACCACAGTCAACAGTCATCCAACACTCATACACTGACTATGGTCCAACCACTCACAATACATCAGATTCAACCTATAAACACAGTCAAACAACAGCCTGTCATTGCCCGCAACGTCAGGTCACTGTCGAATACCACACTTCCGTGTTCGCGAATAAACAACCATGCTGCCTCACGCAATCACTCACCCACCCACCCACTCATTAACTAACTATATATACAAATAACCAGGTAACAAACCGTCCATCAAACAACCAGTTGACTATCCAACTAGTGTTTCAGACAAGTGACCAAGTAAATGAACCGATCAGTGAAAAATCTAACAAACCAACGACTGACTGACTGACTGACTGATCGATTGATTGATTGATTGATTGATTGATTGATTTACTGACTGAATGACTGACTGACTTACTGACCGACTGACTAGACGAAGAAATATGTGCTGTACATGTTGGTAGGAGAATGCAAAGCATCAGTGTCACCTGTTAATCTGGCGACTGAATCGACAATCCTCATTTCGCTTAGTCGTAACACTGTAACATCGCAGCTATGAAATGAGATAACGCATGGATAATGAGATAGGAATTGGAGAGAATCGACTGACCGTTCCAAGTACAAGAGGGGTACTCAGTGATGCGAGCATCGGGAAGCTTCTTTGCACTGCACATTACCATGCACCAGCTCAAATACGAATAGCGCTCGCCCCATCAACAAGTGGGCATTACATCCCACCGACGTGATCGATTATTCGCATCAGTTCCACTCTTCTTAATGGAATGCAAGACAATTGGTGAATACTTGCCTTTCTGATGTGTTCTGTTCGGCCATCTTCATCACGAGTGTGGATCCAACGAATATTCAAAGACATTCGCATATCATGTGATGCCAATCGATTATCGACTCAGTAATTTGAAATCCCGTCTGTTTTGCACTGTACTCTGGCACATGAATGAAGTGAGTTGAATTTCACTGAATTGTGTGTGATAAGTGTGTGGCTGGTTGTTCAGTGGATTTGATGTTCGTTCAGCTTGGGGACAGTTGGGATAAGTGAGTTTAGAAGAGAGAGTGAGTCCGAGTTGGTCGGGCCGTCGGTAATAGAGACAGAGGGAGAGAGAGATTGAGATTGAGAGTGAGGGAGGAGGAGCGAATGAGACACAGTATTTATATGAAACAGTGAAAACCACAGTGTACCGTGTGTGAGTGTGACAACTGAGTGGAAGTGCTGAACCTGGTGTTGTGTAGAATGTCTTGCTTTCGGATTCCACATGTCTGATTCAGTATGGGTGAATGGAGTTTTGAAGATGCAGACTGGGTGTGCGAGTGGAAGGAGACGAGGCGATGTGGTTGTATTTGCCAATGAGTATCAGTGTACTAGTGGGATGTGAGGGAAGAGTGACGCACTAGCGTGATTTGGAAGTGCCGGGTTTCGAACCCGGGTCCTCTCGCATGCAAAGCGAGCGCTCTACCACTGAGCTACACCCCCACACCTCATGTCTGCCTCTATTCATAACACATCACATTTCACACAATCGATCCACGCGCACATACCTACCCAACCACATTCACAACCAAAAACACACCTGCACACACACACACACACACTCACACACACAAACACAAACTAACCACAGTCAACAGTCATCCAACACTCATACACTGACTATGGTCCAACCACTCACAATACATCAGATTCAACCTATAAACACAGTCAAACAACAGCCTGTCATTGCCCGCAACGTCAGGTCACTGTCGAATACCACACTTCCGTGTTCGCGAATAAACAACCATGCTGCCTCACGCAATCACTCACCCACCCACCCACTCATTAACTAACTATATATACAAATAACCAGGTAACAAACCGTCCATCAAACAACCAGTTGACTATCCAACTAGTGTTTCAGACAAGTGACCAAGTAAATGAACCGATCAGTGAAAAATCTAACAAACCAACGACTGACTGACTGACTGACTGACTGATCGATTGATTGATTGATTGATTGATTGATTGATTGATTTACTGACTGAATGACTGACTGACTTACTGACCGACTGACTAGACGAAGAAATATGTGCTGTACATGTTGGTAGGAGAATGCAAAGCATCAGTGTCACCTGTTAATCTGGCGACTGAATCGACAATCCTCATTTCGCTTAGTCGTAACACTGTAACATCGCAGCTATGAAATGAGATAACGCATGGATAATGAGATAGGAATTGGAGAGAATCGACTGACCGTTCCAAGTACAAGAGGGGTACTCAGTGATGCGAGCATCGGGAAGCTTCTTTGCACTGCACATTACCATGCACCAGCTCAAATACGAATAGCGCTCGCCCCATCAACAAGTGGGCATTACATCCCACCGACGTGATCGATTATTCGCATCAGTTCCACTCTTCTTAATGGAATGCAAGACAATTGGTGAATACTTGCCTTTCTGATGTGTTCTGTTCGGCCATCTTCATCACGAGTGTGGATCCAACGAATATTCAAAGACATTCGCATATCATGTGATGCCAATCGATTATCGACTCAGTAATTTGAAATCCCGTCTGTTTTGCACTGTACTCTGGCACATGAATGAAGTGAGTCGAATTTCACTGAATTGTGTGTGATAAGTGTGTGGCTGGTTGTTCAGTGGATTTGATGTTCGTTCAGCTTGGGGACAGTTGGGATAAGTGAGTTTAGAAGAGAGAGTGAGTCCGAGTTGGTCGGGCCGTCGGTAATAGAGACAGAGGGAGAGAGAGATTGAGATTGAGAGTGAGGGAGGAGGAGCGAATGAGACACAGTATTTATATGAAACAGTGAAAACCACAGTGTACCGTGTGTGAGTGTGACAACTGAGTGGAAGTGCTGAACCTGGTGTTGTGTAGAATGTCTTGCTTTCGGATTCCACATGTCTGATTCAGTATGGGTGAATGGAGTTTTGAAGATGCAGACTGGGTGTGCGAGTGGAAGGAGACGAGGCGATGTGGTTGTATTTGCCAATGAGTATCAGTGTACTAGTGGGATGTGAGGGAAGAGTGACGCACTAGCGTGATTTGGAAGTGCCGGGTTTCGAACCCGGGTCCTCTCGCATGCAAAGCGAGCGCTCTACCACTGAGCTACACCCCCACACCTCATGTCTGCCTCTATTCATAACACATCACATTTCACACAATCGATCCACGCGCACATACCTACCCAACCACATTCACAACCAAAAACACACCTGCACACACACACACACACACTCACACACACAAACACAAACTAACCACAGTCAACAGTCATCCAACACTCATACACTGACTATGGTCCAACCACTCACAATACATCAGATTCAACCTATAAACACAGTCAAACAACAGCCTGTCATTGCCCGCAACGTCAGGTCACTGTCGAATACCACACTTCCGTGTTCGCGAATAAACAACCATGCTGCCTCACGCAATCACTCACCCACCCACCCACTCATTAACTAACTATATATACAAATAACCAGGTAACAAACCGTCCATCAAACAACCAGTTGACTATCCAACTAGTGTTTCAGACAAGTGACCAAGTAAATGAACCGATCAGTGAAAAATCTAACAAACCAACGACTGACTGACTGACTGACTGATCGATTGATTGATTGATTGATTGATTGATTGATTGATTTACTGACTGAATGACTGACTGACTTACTGACCGACTGACTAGACGAAGAAATATGTGCTGTACATGTTGGTAGGAGAATGCAAAGCATCAGTGTCACCTGTTAATCTGGCGACTGAATCGACAATCCTCATTTCGCTTAGTCGTAACACTGTAACATCGCAGCTATGAAATGAGATAACGCATGGATAATGAGATAGGAATTGGAGAGAATCGACTGACCGTTCCAAGTACAAGAGGGGTACTCAGTGATGCGAGCATCGGGAAGCTTCTTTGCACTGCACATTACCATGCACCAGCTCAAATACGAATAGCGCTCGCCCCATCAACAAGTGGGCATTACATCCCACCGACGTGATCGATTATTCGCATCAGTTCCACTCTTCTTAATGGAATGCAAGACAATTGGTGAATACTTGCCTTTCTGATGTGTTCTGTTCGGCCATCTTCATCACGAGTGTGGATCCAACGAATATTCAAAGACATTCGCATATCATGTGATGCCAATCGATTATCGACTCAGTAATTTGAAATCCCGTCTGTTTTGCACTGTACTCTGGCACATGAATGAAGTGAGTTGAATTTCACTGAATTGTGTGTGATAAGTGTGTGGCTGGTTGTTCAGTGGATTTGATGTTCGTTCAGCTTGGGGACAGTTGGGATAAGTGAGTTTAGAAGAGAGAGTGAGTCCGAGTTGGTCGGGCCGTCGGTAATAGAGACAGAGGGAGAGAGAGATTGAGATTGAGAGTGAGGGAGGAGGAGCGAATGAGACACAGTATTTATATGAAACAGTGAAAACCACAGTGTACCGTGTGTGAGTGTGACAACTGAGTGGAAGTGCTGAACCTGGTGTTGTGTAGAATGTCTTGCTTTCGGATTCCACATGTCTGATTCAGTATGGGTGAATGGAGTTTTGAAGATGCAGACTGGGTGTGCGAGTGGAAGGAGACGAGGCGATGTGGTTGTATTTGCCAATGAGTATCAGTGTACTAGTGGGATGTGAGGGAAGAGTGACGCACTAGCGTGATTTGGAAGTGCCGGGTTTCGAACCCGGGTCCTCTCGCATGCAAAGCGAGCGCTCTACCACTGAGCTACACCCCCACACCTCATGTCTGCCTCTATTCATAACACATCACATTTCACACAATCGATCCACGCGCACATACCTACCCAACCACATTCACAACCAAAAACACACCTGCACACACACACACACACTCACACACACAAACACAAACTAACCACAGTCAACAGTCATCCAACACTCATACACTGACTATGGTCCAACCACTCACAATACATCAGATTCAACCTATAAACACAGTCAAACAACAGCCTGTCATTGCCCGCAACGTCAGGTCACTGTCGAATACCACACTTCCGTGTTCGCGAATAAACAACCATGCTGCCTCACGCAATCACTCACCCACCCACCCACTCATTAACTAACTATATATACAAATAACCAGGTAACAAACCGTCCATCAAACAACCAGTTGACTATCCAACTAGTGTTTCAGACAAGTGACCAAGTAAATGAACCGATCAGTGAAAAATCTAACAAACCAACGACTGACTGACTGACTGACTGATCGATTGATTGATTGATTGATTGATTGATTGATTGATTTACTGACTGAATGACTGACTGACTTACTGACCGACTGACTAGACGAAGAAATATGTGCTGTACATGTTGGTAGGAGAATGCAAAGCATCAGTGTCACCTGTTAATCTGGCGACTGAATCGACAATCCTCATTTCGCTTAGTCGTAACACTGTAACATCGCAGCTATGAAATGAGATAACGCATGGATAATGAGATAGGAATTGGAGAGAATCGACTGACCGTTCCAAGTACAAGAGGGGTACTCAGTGATGCGAGCATCGGGAAGCTTCTTTGCACTGCACATTACCATGCACCAGCTCAAATACGAATAGCGCTCGCCCCATCAACAAGTGGGCATTACATCCCACCGACGTGATCGATTATTCGCATCAGTTCCACTCTTCTTAATGGAATGCAAGACAATTGGTGAATACTTGCCTTTCTGATGTGTTCTGTTCGGCCATCTTCATCACGAGTGTGGATCCAACGAATATTCAAAGACATTCGCATATCATGTGATGCCAATCGATTATCGACTCAGTAATTTGAAATCCCGTCTGTTTTGCACTGTACTCTGGCACATGAATGAAGTGAGTTGAATTTCACTGAATTGTGTGTGATAAGTGTGTGGCTGGTTGTTCAGTGGATTTGATGTTCGTTCAGCTTGGGGACAGTTGGGATAAGTGAGTTTAGAAGAGAGAGTGAGTCCGAGTTGGTCGGGCCGTCGGTAATAGAGACAGAGGGAGAGAGAGATTGAGGGAGGAGGAGCGAATGAGACACAGTATTTATATGAAACAGTGAAAACCACAGTGTACCGTGTGTGAGTGTGACAACTGAGTGGAAGTGCTGAACCTGGTGTTGTGTAGAATGTCTTGCTTTCGGATTCCACATGTCTGATTCAGTATGGGTGAATGGAGTTTTGAAGATGCAGACTGGGTGTGCGAGTGGAAGGAGACGAGGCGATGTGGTTGTATTTGCCAATGAGTATCAGTGTACTAGTGGGATGTGAGGGAAGAGTGACGCACTAGCGTGATTTGGAAGTGCCGGGTTTCGAACCCGGGTCCTCTCGCATGCAAAGCGAGCGCTCTACCACTGAGCTACACCCCCACACCTCATGTCTGCCTCTATTCATAACACATCACATTTCACACAATCGATCCACGCGCACATACCTACCCAACCACATTCACAACCAAAAACACACCTGCACACACACACACACACACTCACACACACAAACACAAACTAACCACAGTCAACAGTCATCCAACACTCATACACTGACTATGGTCCAACCACTCACAATACATCAGATTCAACCTATAAACACAGTCAAACAACAGCCTGTCATTGCCCGCAACGTCAGGTCACTGTCGAATACCACACTTCCGTGTTCGCGAATAAACAACCATGCTGCCTCACGCAATCACTCACCCACCCACCCACTCATTAACTAACTATATATACAAATAACCAGGTAACAAACCGTCCATCAAACAACCAGTTGACTATCCAACTAGTGTTTCAGACAAGTGACCAAGTAAATGAACCGATCAGTGAAAAATCTAACAAACCAACGACTGACTGACTGACTGACTGATCGATTGATTGATTGATTGATTGATTGATTTACTGACTGAATGACTGACTGACTTACTGACCGACTGACTAGACGAAGAAATATGTGCTGTACATGTTGGTAGGAGAATGCAAAGCATCAGTGTCACCTGTTAATCTGGCGACTGAATCGACAATCCTCATTTCGCTTAGTCGTAACACTGTAACATCGCAGCTATGAAATGAGATAACGCATGGATAATGAGATAGGAATTGGAGAGAATCGACTGACCGTTCCAAGTACAAGAGGGGTACTCAGTGATGCGAGCATCGGGAAGCTTCTTTGCACTGCACATTACCATGCACCAGCTCAAATACGAATAGCGCTCGCCCCATCAACAAGTGGGCATTACATCCCACCGACGTGATCGATTATTCGCATCAGTTCCACTCTTCTTAATGGAATGCAAGACAATTGGTGAATACTTGCCTTTCTGATGTGTTCTGTTCGGCCATCTTCATCACGAGTGTGGATCCAACGAATATTCAAAGACATTCGCATATCATGTGATGCCAATCGATTATCGACTCAGTAATTTGAAATCCCGTCTGTTTTGCACTGTACTCTGGCACATGAATGAAGTGAGTTGAATTTCACTGAATTGTGTGTGATAAGTGTGTGGCTGGTTGTTCAGTGGATTTGATGTTCGTTCAGCTTGGGGACAGTTGGGATAAGTGAGTTTAGAAGAGAGAGTGAGTCCGAGTTGGTCGGGCCGTCGGTAATAGAGACAGAGGGAGAGAGAGATTGAGGGAGGAGGAGCGAATGAGACACAGTATTTATATGAAACAGTGAAAACCACAGTGTACCGTGTGTGAGTGTGACAACTGAGTGGAAGTGCTGAACCTGGTGTTGTGTAGAATGTCTTGCTTTCGGATTCCACATGTCTGATTCAGTATGGGTGAATGGAGTTTTGAAGATGCAGACTGGGTGTGCGAGTGGAAGGAGACGAGGCGATGTGGTTGTATTTGCCAATGAGTATCAGTGTACTAGTGGGATGTGAGGGAAGAGTGACGCACTAGCGTGATTTGGAAGTGCCGGGTTTCGAACCCGGGTCCTCTCGCATGCAAAGCGAGCGCTCTACCACTGAGCTACACCCCCACACCTCATGTCTGCCTCTATTCATAACACATCACATTTCACACAATCGATCCACGCGCACATACCTACCCAACCACATTCACAACCAAAAACACACCTGCACACACACACACACACACTCACACACACAAACACAAACTAACCACAGTCAACAGTCATCCAACACTCATACACTGACTATGGTCCAACCACTCACAATACATCAGATTCAACCTATAAACACAGTCAAACAACAGCCTGTCATTGCCCGCAACGTCAGGTCACTGTCGAATACCACACTTCCGTGTTCGCGAATAAACAACCATGCTGCCTCACGCAATCACTCACCCACCCACCCACTCATTAACTAACTATATATACAAATAACCAGGTAACAAACCGTCCATCAAACAACCAGTTGACTATCCAACTAGTGTTTCAGACAAGTGACCAAGTAAATGAACCGATCAGTGAAAAATCTAACAAACCAACGACTGACTGACTGACTGACTGATCGATTGATTGATTGATTGATTGATTGATTTACTGACTGAATGACTGACTGACTTACTGACCGACTGACTAGACGAAGAAATATGTGCTGTACATGTTGGTAGGAGAATGCAAAGCATCAGTGTCACCTGTTAATCTGGCGACTGAATCGACAATCCTCATTTCGCTTAGTCGTAACACTGTAACATCGCAGCTATGAAATGAGATAACGCATGGATAATGAGATAGGAATTGGAGAGAATCGACTGACCGTTCCAAGTACAAGAGGGGTACTCAGTGATGCGAGCATCGGGAAGCTTCTTTGCACTGCACATTACCATGCACCAGCTCAAATACGAATAGCGCTCGCCCCATCAACAAGTGGGCATTACATCCCACCGACGTGATCGATTATTCGCATCAGTTCCACTCTTCTTAATGGAATGCAAGACAATTGGTGAATACTTGCCTTTCTGATGTGTTCTGTTCGGCCATCTTCATCACGAGTGTGGATCCAACGAATATTCAAAGACATTCGCATATCATGTGATGCCAATCGATTATCGACTCAGTAATTTGAAATCCCGTCTGTTTTGCACTGTACTCTGGCACATGAATGAAGTGAGTTGAATTTCACTGAATTGTGTGTGATAAGTGTGTGGCTGGTTGTTCAGTGGATTTGATGTTCGTTCAGCTTGGGGACAGTTGGGATAAGTGAGTTTAGAAGAGAGAGTGAGTCCGAGTTGGTCGGGCCGTCGGTAATAGAGACAGAGGGAGAGAGAGATTGAGATTGAGGGAGGAGGAGCGAATGAGACACAGTATTTATATGAAACAGTGAAAACCACAGTGTACCGTGTGTGAGTGTGACAACTGAGTGGAAGTGCTGAACCTGGTGTTGTGTAGAATGTCTTGCTTTCGGATTCCACATGTCTGATTCAGTATGGGTGAATGGAGTTTTGAAGATGCAGACTGGGTGTGCGAGTGGAAGGAGACGAGGCGATGTGGTTGTATTTGCCAATGAGTATCAGTGTACTAGTGGGATGTGAGGGAAGAGTGACGCACTAGCGTGATTTGGAAGTGCCGGGTTTCGAACCCGGGTCCTCTCGCATGCAAAGCGAGCGCTCTACCACTGAGCTACACCCCCACACCTCATGTCTGCCTCTATTCATAACACATCACATTTCACACAATCGATCCACGCGCACATACCTACCCAACCACATTCACAACCAAAAACACACCTGCACACACACACACACACACTCACACACACAAACACAAACTAACCACAGTCAACAGTCATCCAACACTCATACACTGACTATGGTCCAACCACTCACAATACATCAGATTCAACCTATAAACACAGTCAAACAACAGCCTGTCATTGCCCGCAACGTCAGGTCACTGTCGAATACCACACTTCCGTGTTCGCGAATAAACAACCATGCTGCCTCACGCAATCACTCACCCACCCACCCACTCATTAACTAACTATATATACAAATAACCAGGTAACAAACCGTCCATCAAACAACCAGTTGACTATCCAACTAGTGTTTCAGACAAGTGACCAAGTAAATGAACCGATCAGTGAAAAATCTAACAAACCAACGACTGACTGACTGACTGACTGATCGATTGATTGATTGATTGATTGATTGATTTACTGACTGAATGACTGACTGACTTACTGACCGACTGACTAGACGAAGAAATATGTGCTGTACATGTTGGTAGGAGAATGCAAAGCATCAGTGTCACCTGTTAATCTGGCGACTGAATCGACAATCCTCATTTCGCTTAGTCGTAACACTGTAACATCGCAGCTATGAAATGAGATAACGCATGGATAATGAGATAGGAATTGGAGAGAATCGACTGACCGTTCCAAGTACAAGAGGGGTACTCAGTGATGCGAGCATCGGGAAGCTTCTTTGCACTGCACATTACCATGCACCAGCTCAAATACGAATAGCGCTCGCCCCATCAACAAGTGGGCATTACATCCCACCGACGTGATCGATTATTCGCATCAGTTCCACTCTTCTTAATGGAATGCAAGACAATTGGTGAATACTTGCCTTTCTGATGTGTTCTGTTCGGCCATCTTCATCACGAGTGTGGATCCAACGAATATTCAAAGACATTCGCATATCATGTGATGCCAATCGATTATCGACTCAGTAATTTGAAATCCCGTCTGTTTTGCACTGTACTCTGGCACATGAATGAAGTGAGTTGAATTTCACTGAATTGTGTGTGATAAGTGTGTGGCTGGTTGTTCAGTGGATTTGATGTTCGTTCAGCTTGGGGACAGTTGGGATAAGTGAGTTTAGAAGAGAGAGTGAGTCCGAGTTGGTCGGGCCGTCGGTAATAGAGACAGAGGGAGAGAGGAGATTGAGAGTGAGGGAGGAGGAGCGAATGAGACACAGTATTTATATGAAACAGTGAAAACCACAGTGTACCGTGTGTGAGTGTGACAACTGAGTGGAAGTGCTGAACCTGGTGTTGTGTAGAATGTCTTGCTTTCGGATTCCACATGTCTGATTCAGTATGGGTGAATGGAGTTTTGAAGATGCAGACTGGGTGTGCGAGTGGAAGGAGACGAGGCGATGTGGTTGTATTTGCCAATGAGTATCAGTGTACTAGTGGGATGTGAGGGAAAAGTGACGCACTAGCGTGATTTGGAAGTGCCGGGTTTCGAACCCGGGTCCTCTCGCATGCAAAGCGAGCGCTCTACCACTGAGCTACACCCCCACACCTCATGTCTGCCTCTATTCATAACACATCACATTTCACACAATCGATCCACGCGCACATACCTACCCAACCACATTCACAACCAAAAACACACCTGCACACACACACACACACACTCACACACACAAACACAAACTAACCACAGTCAACAGTCATCCAACACTCATACACTGACTATGGTCCAACCACTCACAATACATCAGATTCAACCTATAAACACAGTCAAACAACAGCCTGTCATTGCCCGCAACGTCAGGTCACTGTCGAATACCACACTTCCGTGTTCGCGAATAAACAACCATGCTGCCTCACGCAATCACTCACCCACCCACCCACTCATTAACTAACTATATATACAAATAACCAGGTAACAAACCGTCCATCAAACAACCAGTTGACTATCCAACTAGTGTTTCAGACAAGTGACCAAGTAAATGAACCGATCAGTGAAAAATCTAACAAACCAACGACTGACTGACTGACTGACTGATCGATTGATTGATTGATTGATTGATTGATTGATTTACTGACTGAATGACTGACTGACTTACTGACCGACTGACTAGACGAAGAAATATGTGCTGTACATGTTGGTAGGAGAATGCAAAGCATCAGTGTCACCTGTTAATCTGGCGACTGAATCGACAATCCTCATTTCGCTTAGTCGTAACACTGTAACATCGCAGCTATGAAATGAGATAACGCATGGATAATGAGATAGGAATTGGAGAGAATCGACTGACCGTTCCAAGTACAAGAGGGGTACTCAGTGATGCGAGCATCGGGAAGCTTCTTTGCACTGCACATTACCATGCACCAGCTCAAATACGAATAGCGCTCGCCCCATCAACAAGTGGGCATTACATCCCACCGACGTGATCGATTATTCGCATCAGTTCCACTCTTCTTAATGGAATGCAAGACAATTGGTGAATACTTGCCTTTCTGATGTGTTCTGTTCGGCCATCTTCATCACGAGTGTGGATCCAACGAATATTCAAAGACATTCGCATATCATGTGATGCCAATCGATTATCGACTCAGTAATTTGAAATCCCGTCTGTTTTGCACTGTACTCTGGCACATGAATGAAGTGAGTTGAATTTCACTGAATTGTGTGTGATAAGTGTGTGGCTGGTTGTTCAGTGGATTTGATGTTCGTTCAGCTTGGGGACAGTTGGGATAAGTGAGTTTAGAAGAGAGAGTGAGTCCGAGTTGGTCGGGCCGTCGGTAATAGAGACAGAGGGAGAGAGAGATTGAGATTGAGAGTGAGGGAGGAGGAGCGAATGAGACACAGTATTTATATGAAACAGTGAAAACCACAGTGTACCGTGTGTGAGTGTGACAACTGAGTGGAAGTGCTGAACCTGGTGTTGTGTAGAATGTCTTGCTTTCGGATTCCACATGTCTGATTCAGTATGGGTGAATGGAGTTTTGAAGATGCAGACTGGGTGTGCGAGTGGAAGGAGACGAGGCGATGTGGTTGTATTTGCCAATGAGTATCAGTGTACTAGTGGGATGTGAGGGAAAAGTGACGCACCAGCGTGATTTGGAAGTGCCGGGTTTCGAACCCGGGTCCTCTCGCATGCAAAGCGAGCGCTCTACCACTGAGCTACACCCCCACACCTCATGTCTGCCTCTATTCATAACACATCACATTTCACACAATCGATCCACGCGCACATACCTACCCAACCACATTCACAACCAAAAACACACCTGCACACACACACACACACACTCACACACACAAACACAAACTAACCACAGTCAACAGTCATCCAACACTCATACACTGACTATGGTCCAACCACTCACAATACATCAGATTCAACCTATAAACACAGTCAAACAACAGCCTGTCATTGCCCGCAACGTCAGGTCACTGTCGAATACCACACTTCCGTGTTCGCGAATAAACAACCATGCTGCCTCACGCAATCACTCACCCACCCACCCACTCATTAACTAACTATATATACAAATAACCAGGTAACAAACCGTCCATCAAACAACCAGTTGACTATCCAACTAGTGTTTCAGACAAGTGACCAAGTAAATGAACCGATCAGTGAAAAATCTAACAAACCAACGACTGACTGACTGACTGACTGATCGATTGATTGATTGATTGATTGATTGATTGATTTACTGACTGAATGACTGACTGACTTACTGACCGACTGACTAGACGAAGAAATATGTGCTGTACATGTTGGTAGGAGAATGCAAAGCATCAGTGTCACCTGTTAATCTGGCGACTGAATCGACAATCCTCATTTCGCTTAGTCGTAACACTGTAACATCGCAGCTATGAAATGAGATAACGCATGGATAATGAGATAGGAATTGGAGAGAATCGACTGACCGTTCCAAGTACAAGAGGGGTACTCAGTGATGCGAGCATCGGGAAGCTTCTTTGCACTGCACATTACCATGCACCAGCTCAAATACGAATAGCGCTCGCCCCATCAACAAGTGGGCATTACATCCCACCGACGTGATCGATTATTCGCATCAGTTCCACTCTTCTTAATGGAATGCAAGACAATTGGTGAATACTTGCCTTTCTGATGTGTTCTGTTCGGCCATCTTCATCACGAGTGTGGATCCAACGAATATTCAAAGACATTCGCATATCATGTGATGCCAATCGATTATCGACTCAGTAATTTGAAATCCCGTCTGTTTTGCACTGTACTCTGGCACATGAATGAAGTGAGTTGAATTTCACTGAATTGTGTGTGATAAGTGTGTGGCTGGTTGTTCAGTGGATTTGATGTTCGTTCAGCTTGGGGACAGTTGGGATAAGTGAGTTTAGAAGAGAGAGTGAGTCCGAGTTGGTCGGGCCGTCGGTAATAGAGACAGAGGGAGAGAGAGATTGAGATTGAGAGTGAGGGAGGAGGAGCGAATGAGACACAGTATTTATATGAAACAGTGAAAACCACAGTGTACCGTGTGTGAGTGTGACAACTGAGTGGAAGTGCTGAACCTGGTGTTGTGTAGAATGTCTTGCTTTCGGATTCCACATGTCTGATTCAGTATGGGTGAATGGAGTTTTGAAGATGCAGACTGGGTGTGCGAGTGGAAGGAGACGAGGCGATGTGGTTGTATTTGCCAATGAGTATCAGTGTACTAGTGGGATGTGAGGGAAAAGTGACGCACTAGCGTGATTTGGAAGTGCCGGGTTTCGAACCCGGGTCCTCTCGCATGCAAAGCGAGCGCTCTACCACTGAGCTACACCCCCACACCTCATGTCTGCCTCTATTCATAACACATCACATTTCACACAATCGATCCACGCGCACATACCTACCCAACCACATTCACAACCAAAAACACACCTGCACACACACACACACACACTCACACACACAAACACAAACTAACCACAGTCAACAGTCATCCAACACTCATACACTGACTATGGTCCAACCACTCACAATACATCAGATTCAACCTATAAACACAGTCAAACAACAGCCTGTCATTGCCCGCAACGTCAGGTCACTGTCGAATACCACACTTCCGTGTTCGCGAATAAACAACCATGCTGCCTCACGCAATCACTCACCCACCCACCCACTCATTAACTAACTATATATACAAATAACCAGGTAACAAACCGTCCATCAAACAACCAGTTGACTATCCAACTAGTGTTTCAGACAAGTGACCAAGTAAATGAACCGATCAGTGAAAAATCTAACAAACCAACGACTGACTGACTGACTGACTGATCGATTGATTGATTGATTGATTGATTGATTGATTTACTGACTGAATGACTGACTGACTTACTGACCGACTGACTAGACGAAGAAATATGTGCTGTACATGTTGGTAGGAGAATGCAAAGCATCAGTGTCACCTGTTAATCTGGCGACTGAATCGACAATCCTCATTTCGCTTAGTCGTAACACTGTAACATCGCAGCTATGAAATGAGATAACGCATGGATAATGAGATAGGAATTGGAGAGAATCGACTGACCGTTCCAAGTACAAGAGGGGTACTCAGTGATGCGAGCATCGGGAAGCTTCTTTGCACTGCACATTACCATGCACCAGCTCAAATACGAATAGCGCTCGCCCCATCAACAAGTGGGCATTACATCCCACCGACGTGATCGATTATTCGCATCAGTTCCACTCTTCTTAATGGAATGCAAGACAATTGGTGAATACTTGCCTTTCTGATGTGTTCTGTTCGGCCATCTTCATCACGAGTGTGGATCCAACGAATATTCAAAGACATTCGCATATCATGTGATGCCAATCGATTATCGACTCAGTAATTTGAAATCCCGTCTGTTTTGCACTGTACTCTGGCACATGAATGAAGTGAGTTGAATTTCACTGAATTGTGTGTGATAAGTGTGTGGCTGGTTGTTCAGTGGATTTGATGTTCGTTCAGCTTGGGGACAGTTGGGATAAGTGAGTTTAGAAGAGAGAGTGAGTCCGAGTTGGTCGGGCCGTCGGTAATAGAGACAGAGGGAGAGAGAGATTGAGATTGAGAGTGAGGGAGGAGGAGCGAATGAGACACAGTATTTATATGAAACAGTGAAAACCACAGTGTACCGTGTGTGAGTGTGACAACTGAGTGGAAGTGCTGAACCTGGTGTTGTGTAGAATGTCTTGCTTTCGGATTCCACATGTCTGATTCAGTATGGGTGAATGGAGTTTTGAAGATGCAGACTGGGTGTGCGAGTGGAAGGAGACGAGGCGATGTGGTTGTATTTGCCAATGAGTATCAGTGTACTAGTGGGATGTGAGGGAAGAGTGACGCACTAGCGTGATTTGGAAGTGCCGGGTTTCGAACCCGGGTCCTCTCGCATGCAAAGCGAGCGCTCTACCACTGAGCTACACCCCCACACCTCATGTCTGCCTCTATTCATAACACATCACATTTCACACAATCGATCCACGCGCACATACCTACCCAACCACATTCACAACCAAAAACACACCTGCACACACACACACACACACTCACACACACAAACACAAACTAACCACAGTCAACAGTCATCCAACACTCATACACTGACTATGGTCCAACCACTCACAATACATCAGATTCAACCTATAAACACAGTCAAACAACAGCCTGTCATTGCCCGCAACGTCAGGTCACTGTCGAATACCACACTTCCGTGTTCGCGAATAAACAACCATGCTGCCTCACGCAATCACTCACCCACCCACCCACTCATTAACTAACTATATATACAAATAACCAGGTAACAAACCGTCCATCAAACAACCAGTTGACTATCCAACTAGTGTTTCAGACAAGTGACCAAGTAAATGAACCGATCAGTGAAAAATCTAACAAACCAACGACTGACTGACTGACTGACTGATCGATTGATTGATTGATTGATTGATTGATTGATTTACTGACTGAATGACTGACTGACTTACTGACCGACTGACTAGACGAAGAAATATGTGCTGTACATGTTGGTAGGAGAATGCAAAGCATCAGTGTCACCTGTTAATCTGGCGACTGAATCGACAATCCTCATTTCGCTTAGTCGTAACACTGTAACATCGCAGCTATGAAATGAGATAACGCATGGATAATGAGATAGGAATTGGAGAGAATCGACTGACCGTTCCAAGTACAAGAGGGGTACTCAGTGATGCGAGCATCGGGAAGCTTCTTTGCACTGCACATTACCATGCACCAGCTCAAATACGAATAGCGCTCGCCCCATCAACAAGTGGGCATTACATCCCACCGACGTGATCGATTATTCGCATCAGTTCCACTCTTCTTAATGGAATGCAAGACAATTGGTGAATACTTGCCTTTCTGATGTGTTCTGTTCGGCCATCTTCATCACGAGTGTGGATCCAACGAATATTCAAAGACATTCGCATATCATGTGATGCCAATCGATTATCGACTCAGTAATTTGAAATCCCGTCTGTTTTGCACTGTACTCTGGCACATGAATGAAGTGAGTTGAATTTCACTGAATTGTGTGTGATAAGTGTGTGGCTGGTTGTTCAGTGGATTTGATGTTCGTTCAGCTTGGGGACAGTTGGGATAAGTGAGTTTAGAAGAGAGAGTGAGTCCGAGTTGGTCGGGCCGTCGGTAATAGAGACAGAGGGAGAGAGAGATTGAGATTGAGAGTGAGGGAGGAGGAGCGAATGAGACACAGTATTTATATGAAACAGTGAAAACCACAGTGTACCGTGTGTGAGTGTGACAACTGAGTGGAAGTGCTGAACCTGGTGTTGTGTAGAATGTCTTGCTTTCGGATTCCACATGTCTGATTCAGTATGGGTGAATGGAGTTTTGAAGATGCAGACTGGGTGTGCGAGTGGAAGGAGACGAGGCGATGTGGTTGTATTTGCCAATGAGTATCAGTGTACTAGTGGGATGTGAGGGAAAAGTGACGCACTAGCGTGATTTGGAAGTGCCGGGTTTCGAACCCGGGTCCTCTCGCATGCAAAGCGAGCGCTCTACCACTGAGCTACACCCCCACACCTCATGTCTGCCTCTATTCATAACACATCACATTTCACACAATCGATCCACGCGCACATACCTACCCAACCACATTCACAACCAAAAACACACCTGCACACACACACACACACACTCACACACACAAACACAAACTAACCACAGTCAACAGTCATCCAACACTCATACACTGACTATGGTCCAACCACTCACAATACATCAGATTCAACCTATAAACACAGTCAAACAACAGCCTGTCATTGCCCGCAACGTCAGGTCACTGTCGAATACCACACTTCCGTGTTCGCGAATAAACAACCATGCTGCCTCACGCAATCACTCACCCACCCACCCACTCATTAACTAACTATATATACAAATAACCAGGTAACAAACCGTCCATCAAACAACCAGTTGACTATCCAACTAGTGTTTCAGACAAGTGACCAAGTAAATGAACCGATCAGTGAAAAATCTAACAAACCAACGACTGACTGACTGACTGACTGATCGATTGATTGATTGATTGATTGATTGATTGATTTACTGACTGAATGACTGACTGACTTACTGACCGACTGACTAGACGAAGAAATATGTGCTGTACATGTTGGTAGGAGAATGCAAAGCATCAGTGTCACCTGTTAATCTGGCGACTGAATCGACAATCCTCATTTCGCTTAGTCGTAACACTGTAACATCGCAGCTATGAAATGAGATAACGCATGGATAATGAGATAGGAATTGGAGAGAATCGACTGACCGTTCCAAGTACAAGAGGGGTACTCAGTGATGCGAGCATCGGGAAGCTTCTTTGCACTGCACATTACCATGCACCAGCTCAAATACGAATAGCGCTCGCCCCATCAACAAGTGGGCATTACATCCCACCGACGTGATCGATTATTCGCATCAGTTCCACTCTTCTTAATGGAATGCAAGACAATTGGTGAATACTTGCCTTTCTGATGTGTTCTGTTCGGCCATCTTCATCACGAGTGTGGATCCAACGAATATTCAAAGACATTCGCATATCATGTGATGCCAATCGATTATCGACTCAGTAATTTGAAATCCCGTCTGTTTTGCACTGTACTCTGGCACATGAATGAAGTGAGTTGAATTTCACTGAATTGTGTGTGATAAGTGTGTGGCTGGTTGTTCAGTGGATTTGATGTTCGTTCAGCTTGGGGACAGTTGGGATAAGTGAGTTTAGAAGAGAGAGTGAGTCCGAGTTGGTCGGGCCGTCGGTAATAGAGACAGAGGGAGAGAGAGATTGAGAGTGAGGGAGGAGGAGCGAATGAGACACAGTATTTATATGAAACAGTGAAAACCACAGTGTACCGTGTGTGAGTGTGACAACTGAGTGGAAGTGCTGAACCTGGTGTTGTGTAGAATGTCTTGCTTTCGGATTCCACATGTCTGATTCAGTATGGGTGAATGGAGTTTTGAAGATGCAGACTGGGTGTGCGAGTGGAAGGAGACGAGGCGATGTGGTTGTATTTGCCAATGAGTATCAGTGTACTAGTGGGATGTGAGGGAAGAGTGACGCACTAGCGTGATTTGGAAGTGCCGGGTTTCGAACCCGGGTCCTCTCGCATGCAAAGCGAGCGCTCTACCACTGAGCTACACCCCCACACCTCATGTCTGCCTCTATTCATAACACATCACATTTCACACAATCGATCCACGCGCACATACCTACCCAACCACATTCACAACCAAAAACACACCTGCACACACACACACACACACTCACACACACAAACACAAACTAACCACAGTCAACAGTCATCCAACACTCATACACTGACTATGGTCCAACCACTCACAATACATCAGATTCAACCTATAAACACAGTCAAACAACAGCCTGTCATTGCCCGCAACGTCAGGTCACTGTCGAATACCACACTTCCGTGTTCGCGAATAAACAACCATGCTGCCTCACGCAATCACTCACCCACCCACCCACTCATTAACTAACTATATATACAAATAACCAGGTAACAAACCGTCCATCAAACAACCAGTTGACTATCCAACTAGTGTTTCAGACAAGTGACCAAGTAAATGAACCGATCAGTGAAAAATCTAACAAACCAACGACTGACTGACTGACTGACTGATCGATTGATTGATTGATTGATTGATTGATTGATTTACTGACTGAATGACTGACTGACTTACTGACCGACTGACTAGACGAAGAAATATGTGCTGTACATGTTGGTAGGAGAATGCAAAGCATCAGTGTCACCTGTTAATCTGGCGACTGAATCGACAATCCTCATTTCGCTTAGTCGTAACACTGTAACATCGCAGCTATGAAATGAGATAACGCATGGATAATGAGATAGGAATTGGAGAGAATCGACTGACCGTTCCAAGTACAAGAGGGGTACTCAGTGATGCGAGCATCGGGAAGCTTCTTTGCACTGCACATTACCATGCACCAGCTCAAATACGAATAGCGCTCGCCCCATCAACAAGTGGGCATTACATCCCACCGACGTGATCGATTATTCGCATCAGTTCCACTCTTCTTAATGGAATGCAAGACAATTGGTGAATACTTGCCTTTCTGATGTGTTCTGTTCGGCCATCTTCATCACGAGTGTGGATCCAACGAATATTCAAAGACATTCGCATATCATGTGATGCCAATCGATTATCGACTCAGTAATTTGAAATCCCGTCTGTTTTGCACTGTACTCTGGCACATGAATGAAGTGAGTTGAATTTCACTGAATTGTGTGTGATAAGTGTGTGGCTGGTTGTTCAGTGGATTTGATGTTCGTTCAGCTTGGGGACAGTTGGGATAAGTGAGTTTAGAAGAGAGAGTGAGTCCGAGTTGGTCGGGCCGTCGGTAATAGAGACAGAGGGAGAGAGAGATTGAGATTGAGAGTGAGGGAGGAGGAGCGAATGAGACACAGTATTTATATGAAACAGTGAAAACCACAGTGTACCGTGTGTGAGTGTGACAACTGAGTGGAAGTGCTGAACCTGGTGTTGTGTAGAATGTCTTGCTTTCGGATTCCACATGTCTGATTCAGTATGGGTGAATGGAGTTTTGAAGATGCAGACTGGGTGTGCGAGTGGAAGGAGACGAGGCGATGTGGTTGTATTTGCCAATGAGTATCAGTGTACTAGTGGGATGTGAGGGAAAAGTGACGCACTAGCGTGATTTGGAAGTGCCGGGTTTCGAACCCGGGTCCTCTCGCATGCAAAGCGAGCGCTCTACCACTGAGCTACACCCCCACACCTCATGTCTGCCTCTATTCATAACACATCACATTTCACACAATCGATCCACGCGCACATACCTACCCAACCACATTCACAACCAAAAACACACCTGCACACACACACACACACTCACACACACAAACACAAACTAACCACAGTCAACAGTCATCCAACACTCATACACTGACTATGGTCCAACCACTCACAATACATCAGATTCAACCTATAAACACAGTCAAACAACAGCCTGTCATTGCCCGCAACGTCAGGTCACTGTCGAATACCACACTTCCGTGTTCGCGAATAAACAACCATGCTGCCTCACGCAATCACTCACCCACCCACCCACTCATTAACTAACTATATATACAAATAACCAGGTAACAAACCGTCCATCAAACAACCAGTTGACTATCCAACTAGTGTTTCAGACAAGTGACCAAGTAAATGAACCGATCAGTGAAAAATCTAACAAACCAACGACTGACTGACTGACTGACTGATCGATTGATTGATTGATTGATTGATTGATTGATTTACTGACTGAATGACTGACTGACTTACTGACCGACTGACTAGACGAAGAAATATGTGCTGTACATGTTGGTAGGAGAATGCAAAGCATCAGTGTCACCTGTTAATCTGGCGACTGAATCGACAATCCTCATTTCGCTTAGTCGTAACACTGTAACATCGCAGCTATGAAATGAGATAACGCATGGATAATGAGATAGGAATTGGAGAGAATCGACTGACCGTTCCAAGTACAAGAGGGGTACTCAGTGATGCGAGCATCGGGAAGCTTCTTTGCACTGCACATTACCATGCACCAGCTCAAATACGAATAGCGCTCGCCCCATCAACAAGTGGGCATTACATCCCACCGACGTGATCGATTATTCGCATCAGTTCCACTCTTCTTAATGGAATGCAAGACAATTGGTGAATACTTGCCTTTCTGATGTGTTCTGTTCGGCCATCTTCATCACGAGTGTGGATCCAACGAATATTCAAAGACATTCGCATATCATGTGATGCCAATCGATTATCGACTCAGTAATTTGAAATCCCGTCTGTTTTGCACTGTACTCTGGCACATGAATGAAGTGAGTTGAATTTCACTGAATTGTGTGTGATAAGTGTGTGGCTGGTTGTTCAGTGGATTTGATGTTCGTTCAGCTTGGGGACAGTTGGGATAAGTGAGTTTAGAAGAGAGAGTGAGTCCGAGTTGGTCGGGCCGTCGGTAATAGAGACAGAGGGAGAGAGAGATTGAGATTGAGAGTGAGGGAGGAGGAGCGAATGAGACACAGTATTTATATGAAACAGTGAAAACCACAGTGTACCGTGTGTGAGTGTGACAACTGAGTGGAAGTGCTGAACCTGGTGTTGTGTAGAATGTCTTGCTTTCGGATTCCACATGTCTGATTCAGTATGGGTGAATGGAGTTTTGAAGATGCAGACTGGGTGTGCGAGTGGAAGGAGACGAGGCGATGTGGTTGTATTTGCCAATGAGTATCAGTGTACTAGTGGGATGTGAGGGAAAAGTGACGCACTAGCGTGATTTGGAAGTGCCGGGTTTCGAACCCGGGTCCTCTCGCATGCAAAGCGAGCGCTCTACCACTGAGCTACACCCCCACACCTCATGTCTGCCTCTATTCATAACACATCACATTTCACACAATCGATCCACGCGCACATACCTACCCAACCACATTCACAACCAAAAACACACCTGCACACACACACACACACACTCACACACACAAACACAAACTAACCACAGTCAACAGTCATCCAACACTCATACACTGACTATGGTCCAACCACTCACAATACATCAGATTCAACCTATAAACACAGTCAAACAACAGCCTGTCATTGCCCGCAACGTCAGGTCACTGTCGAATACCACACTTCCGTGTTCGCGAATAAACAACCATGCTGCCTCACGCAATCACTCACCCACCCACCCACTCATTAACTAACTATATATACAAATAACCAGGTAACAAACCGTCCATCAAACAACCAGTTGACTATCCAACTAGTGTTTCAGACAAGTGACCAAGTAAATGAACCGATCAGTGAAAAATCTAACAAACCAACGACTGACTGACTGACTGACTGATCGATTGATTGATTGATTGATTGATTGATTTACTGACTGAATGACTGACTGACTTACTGACCGACTGACTAGACGAAGAAATATGTGCTGTACATGTTGGTAGGAGAATGCAAAGCATCAGTGTCACCTGTTAATCTGGCGACTGAATCGACAATCCTCATTTCGCTTAGTCGTAACACTGTAACATCGCAGCTATGAAATGAGATAACGCATGGATAATGAGATAGGAATTGGAGAGAATCGACTGACCGTTCCAAGTACAAGAGGGGTACTCAGTGATGCGAGCATCGGGAAGCTTCTTTGCACTGCACATTACCATGCACCAGCTCAAATACGAATAGCGCTCGCCCCATCAACAAGTGGGCATTACATCCCACCGACGTGATCGATTATTCGCATCAGTTCCACTCTTCTTAATGGAATGCAAGACAATTGGTGAATACTTGCCTTTCTGATGTGTTCTGTTCGGCCATCTTCATCACGAGTGTGGATCCAACGAATATTCAAAGACATTCGCATATCATGTGATGCCAATCGATTATCGACTCAGTAATTTGAAATCCCGTCTGTTTTGCACTGTACTCTGGCACATGAATGAAGTGAGTTGAATTTCACTGAATTGTGTGTGATAAGTGTGTGGCTGGTTGTTCAGTGGATTTGATGTTCGTTCAGCTTGGGGACAGTTGGGATAAGTGAGTTTAGAAGAGAGAGTGAGTCCGAGTTGGTCGGGCCGTCGGTAATAGAGACAGAGGGAGAGAGAGATTGAGATTGAGAGTGAGGGAGGAGGAGCGAATGAGACACAGTATTTATATGAAACAGTGAAAACCACAGTGTACCGTGTGTGAGTGTGACAACTGAGTGGAAGTGCTGAACCTGGTGTTGTGTAGAATGTCTTGCTTTCGGATTCCACATGTCTGATTCAGTATGGGTGAATGGAGTTTTGAAGATGCAGACTGGGTGTGCGAGTGGAAGGAGACGAGGCGATGTGGTTGTATTTGCCAATGAGTATCAGTGTACTAGTGGGATGTGAGGGAAGAGTGACGCACTAGCGTGATTTGGAAGTGCCGGGTTTCGAACCCGGGTCCTCTCGCATGCAAAGCGAGCGCTCTACCACTGAGCTACACCCCCACACCTCATGTCTGCCTCTATTCATAACACATCACATTTCACACAATCGATCCACGCGCACATACCTACCCAACCACATTCACAACCAAAAACACACCTGCACACACACACACACACACTCACACACACAAACACAAACTAACCACAGTCAACAGTCATCCAACACTCATACACTGACTATGGTCCAACCACTCACAATACATCAGATTCAACCTATAAACACAGTCAAACAACAGCCTGTCATTGCCCGCAACGTCAGGTCACTGTCGAATACCACACTTCCGTGTTCGCGAATAAACAACCATGCTGCCTCACGCAATCACTCACCCACCCACCCACTCATTAACTAACTATATATACAAATAACCAGGTAACAAACCGTCCATCAAACAACCAGTTGACTATCCAACTAGTGTTTCAGACAAGTGACCAAGTAAATGAACCGATCAGTGAAAAATCTAACAAACCAACGACTGACTGACTGACTGACTGATCGATTGATTGATTGATTGATTGATTGATTTACTGACTGAATGACTGACTGACTTACTGACCGACTGACTAGACGAAGAAATATGTGCTGTACATGTTGGTAGGAGAATGCAAAGCATCAGTGTCACCTGTTAATCTGGCGACTGAATCGACAATCCTCATTTCGCTTAGTCGTAACACTGTAACATCGCAGCTATGAAATGAGATAACGCATGGATAATGAGATAGGAATTGGAGAGAATCGACTGACCGTTCCAAGTACAAGAGGGGTACTCAGTGATGCGAGCATCGGGAAGCTTCTTTGCACTGCACATTACCATGCACCAGCTCAAATACGAATAGCGCTCGCCCCATCAACAAGTGGGCATTACATCCCACCGACGTGATCGATTATTCGCATCAGTTCCACTCTTCTTAATGGAATGCAAGACAATTGGTGAATACTTGCCTTTCTGATGTGTTCTGTTCGGCCATCTTCATCACGAGTGTGGATCCAACGAATATTCAAAGACATTCGCATATCATGTGATGCCAATCGATTATCGACTCAGTAATTTGAAATCCCGTCTGTTTTGCACTGTACTCTGGCACATGAATGAAGTGAGTTGAATTTCACTGAATTGTGTGTGATAAGTGTGTGGCTGGTTGTTCAGTGGATTTGATGTTCGTTCAGCTTGGGGACAGTTGGGATAAGTGAGTTTAGAAGAGAGAGTGAGTCCGAGTTGGTCGGGCCGTCGGTAATAGAGACAGAGGGAGAGAGAGATTGAGATTGAGAGTGAGGGAGGAGGAGCGAATGAGACACAGTATTTATATGAAACAGTGAAAACCACAGTGTACCGTGTGTGAGTGTGACAACTGAGTGGAAGTGCTGAACCTGGTGTTGTGTAGAATGTCTTGCTTTCGGATTCCACATGTCTGATTCAGTATGGGTGAATGGAGTTTTGAAGATGCAGACTGGGTGTGCGAGTGGAAGGAGACGAGGCGATGTGGTTGTATTTGCCAATGAGTATCAGTGTACTAGTGGGATGTGAGGGAAGAGTGACGCACTAGCGTGATTTGGAAGTGCCGGGTTTCGAACCCGGGTCCTCTCGCATGCAAAGCGAGCGCTCTACCACTGAGCTACACCCCCACACCTCATGTCTGCCTCTATTCATAACACATCACATTTCACACAATCGATCCACGCGCACATACCTACCCAACCACATTCACAACCAAAAACACACCTGCACACACACACACACACACTCACACACACAAACACAAACTAACCACAGTCAACAGTCATCCAACACTCATACACTGACTATGGTCCAACCACTCACAATACATCAGATTCAACCTATAAACACAGTCAAACAACAGCCTGTCATTGCCCGCAACGTCAGGTCACTGTCGAATACCACACTTCCGTGTTCGCGAATAAACAACCATGCTGCCTCACGCAATCACTCACCCACCCACCCACTCATTAACTAACTATATATACAAATAACCAGGTAACAAACCGTCCATCAAACAACCAGTTGACTATCCAACTAGTGTTTCAGACAAGTGACCAAGTAAATGAACCGATCAGTGAAAAATCTAACAAACCAACGACTGACTGACTGACTGACTGATCGATTGATTGATTGATTGATTGATTGATTTACTGACTGAATGACTGACTGACTTACTGACCGACTGACTAGACGAAGAAATATGTGCTGTACATGTTGGTAGGAGAATGCAAAGCATCAGTGTCACCTGTTAATCTGGCGACTGAATCGACAATCCTCATTTCGCTTAGTCGTAACACTGTAACATCGCAGCTATGAAATGAGATAACGCATGGATAATGAGATAGGAATTGGAGAGAATCGACTGACCGTTCCAAGTACAAGAGGGGTACTCAGTGATGCGAGCATCGGGAAGCTTCTTTGCACTGCACATTACCATGCACCAGCTCAAATACGAATAGCGCTCGCCCCATCAACAAGTGGGCATTACATCCCACCGACGTGATCGATTATTCGCATCAGTTCCACTCTTCTTAATGGAATGCAAGACAATTGGTGAATACTTGCCTTTCTGATGTGTTCTGTTCGGCCATCTTCATCACGAGTGTGGATCCAACGAATATTCAAAGACATTCGCATATCATGTGATGCCAATCGATTATCGACTCAGTAATTTGAAATCCCGTCTGTTTTGCACTGTACTCTGGCACATGAATGAAGTGAGTTGAATTTCACTGAATTGTGTGTGATAAGTGTGTGGCTGGTTGTTCAGTGGATTTGATGTTCGTTCAGCTTGGGGACAGTTGGGATAAGTGAGTTTAGAAGAGAGAGTGAGTCCGAGTTGGTCGGGCCGTCGGTAATAGAGACAGAGGGAGAGAGAGATTGAGAGAGTGAGGGAGGAGGAGCGAATGAGACACAGTATTTATATGAAACAGTGAAAACCACAGTGTACCGTGTGTGAGTGTGACAACTGAGTGGAAGTGCTGAACCTGGTGTTGTGTAGAATGTCTTGCTTTCGGATTCCACATGTCTGATTCAGTATGGGTGAATGGAGTTTTGAAGATGCAGACTGGGTGTGCGAGTGGAAGGAGACGAGGCGATGTGGTTGTATTTGCCAATGAGTATCAGTGTACTAGTGGGATGTGAGGGAAGAGTGACGCACTAGCGTGATTTGGAAGTGCCGGGTTTCGAACCCGGGTCCTCTCGCATGCAAAGCGAGCGCTCTACCACTGAGCTACACCCCCACACCTCATGTCTGCCTCTATTCATAACACATCACATTTCACACAATCGATCCACGCGCACATACCTACCCAACCACATTCACAACCAAAAACACACCTGCACACACACACACACACACTCACACACACAAACACAAACTAACCACAGTCAACAGTCATCCAACACTCATACACTGACTATGGTCCAACCACTCACAATACATCAGATTCAACCTATAAACACAGTCAAACAACAGCCTGTCATTGCCCGCAACGTCAGGTCACTGTCGAATACCACACTTCCGTGTTCGCGAATAAACAACCATGCTGCCTCACGCAATCACTCACCCACCCACCCACTCATTAACTAACTATATATACAAATAACCAGATAACAAACCGTCCATCAAACAACCAGTTGACTATCCAACTAGTGTTTCAGACAAGTGACCAAGTAAATGAACCGATCAGTGAAAAATCTAACAAACCAACGACTGACTGACTGACTGACTGATCGATTGATTGATTGATTGATTGATTGATTTACTGACTGAATGACTGACTGACTTACTGACCGACTGACTAGACGAAGAAATATGTGCTGTACATGTTGGTAGGAGAATGCAAAGCATCAGTGTCACCTGTTAATCTGGCGACTGAATCGACAATCCTCATTTCGCTTAGTCGTAACACTGTAACATCGCAGCTATGAAATGAGATAACGCATGGATAATGAGATAGGAATTGGAGAGAATCGACTGACCGTTCCAAGTACAAGAGGGGTACTCAGTGATGCGAGCATCGGGAAGCTTCTTTGCACTGCACATTACCATGCACCAGCTCAAATACGAATAGCGCTCGCCCCATCAACAAGTGGGCATTACATCCCACCGACGTGATCGATTATTCGCATCAGTTCCACTCTTCTTAATGGAATGCAAGACAATTGGTGAATACTTGCCTTTCTGATGTGTTCTGTTCGGCCATCTTCATCACGAGTGTGGATCCAACGAATATTCAAAGACATTCGCATATCATGTGATGCCAATCGATTATCGACTCAGTAATTTGAAATCCCGTCTGTTTTGCACTGTACTCTGGCACATGAATGAAGTGAGTTGAATTTCACTGAATTGTGTGTGATAAGTGTGTGGCTGGTTGTTCAGTGGATTTGATGTTCGTTCAGCTTGGGGACAGTTGGGATAAGTGAGTTTAGAAGAGAGAGTGAGTCCGAGTTGGTCGGGCCGTCGGTAATAGAGACAGAGGGAGAGAGAGATTGAGATTGAGAGTGAGGGAGGAGGAGCGAATGAGACACAGTATTTATATGAAACAGTGAAAACCACAGTGTACCGTGTGTGAGTGTGACAACTGAGTGGAAGTGCTGAACCTGGTGTTGTGTAGAATGTCTTGCTTTCGGATTCCACATGTCTGATTCAGTATGGGTGAATGGAGTTTTGAAGATGCAGACTGGGTGTGCGAGTGGAAGGAGACGAGGCGATGTGGTTGTATTTGCCAATGAGTATCAGTGTACTAGTGGGATGTGAGGGAAGAGTGACGCACTAGCGTGATTTGGAAGTGCCGGGTTTCGAACCCGGGTCCTCTCGCATGCAAAGCGAGCGCTCTACCACTGAGCTACACCCCCACACCTCATGTCTGCCTCTATTCATAACACATCACATTTCACACAATCGATCCACGCGCACATACCTACCCAACCACATTCACAACCAAAAACACACCTGCACACACACACACACACTCACACACACAAACACAAACTAACCACAGTCAACAGTCATCCAACACTCATACACTGACTATGGTCCAACCACTCACAATACATCAGATTCAACCTATAAACACAGTCAAACAACAGCCTGTCATTGCCCGCAACGTCAGGTCACTGTCGAATACCACACTTCCGTGTTCGCGAATAAACAACCATGCTGCCTCACGCAATCACTCACCCACCCACCCACTCATTAACTAACTATATATACAAATAACCAGATAACAAACCGTCCATCAAACAACCAGTTGACTATCCAACTAGTGTTTCAGACAAGTGACCAAGTAAATGAACCGATCAGTGAAAAATCTAACAAACCAACGACTGACTGACTGACTGACTGATCGATTGATTGATTGATTGATTGATTGATTGATTTACTGACTGAATGACTGACTGACTTACTGACCGACTGACTAGACGAAGAAATATGTGCTGTACATGTTGGTAGGAGAATGCAAAGCATCAGTGTCACCTGTTAATCTGGCGACTGAATCGACAATCCTCATTTCGCTTAGTCGTAACACTGTAACATCGCAGCTATGAAATGAGATAACGCATGGATAATGAGATAGGAATTGGAGAGAATCGACTGACCGTTCCAAGTACAAGAGGGGTACTCAGTGATGCGAGCATCGGGAAGCTTCTTTGCACTGCACATTACCATGCACCAGCTCAAATACGAATAGCGCTCGCCCCATCAACAAGTGGGCATTACATCCCACCGACGTGATCGATTATTCGCATCAGTTCCACTCTTCTTAATGGAATGCAAGACAATTGGTGAATACTTGCCTTTCTGATGTGTTCTGTTCGGCCATCTTCATCACGAGTGTGGATCCAACGAATATTCAAAGACATTCGCATATCATGTGATGCCAATCGATTATCGACTCAGTAATTTGAAATCCCGTCTGTTTTGCACTGTACTCTGGCACATGAATGAAGTGAGTTGAATTTCACTGAATTGTGTGTGATAAGTGTGTGGCTGGTTGTTCAGTGGATTTGATGTTCGTTCAGCTTGGGGACAGTTGGGATAAGTGAGTTTAGAAGAGAGAGTGAGTCCGAGTTGGTCGGGCCGTCGGTAATAGAGACAGAGGGAGAGAGAGATTGAGATTGAGAGTGAGGGAGGAGGAGCGAATGAGACACAGTATTTATATGAAACAGTGAAAACCACAGTGTACCGTGTGTGAGTGTGACAACTGAGTGGAAGTGCTGAACCTGGTGTTGTGTAGAATGTCTTGCTTTCGGATTCCACATGTCTGATTCAGTATGGGTGAATGGAGTTTTGAAGATGCAGACTGGGTGTGCGAGTGGAAGGAGACGAGGCGATGTGGTTGTATTTGCCAATGAGTATCAGTGTACTAGTGGGATGTGAGGGAAGAGTGACGCACTAGCGTGATTTGGAAGTGCCGGGTTTCGAACCCGGGTCCTCTCGCATGCAAAGCGAGCGCTCTACCACTGAGCTACACCCCCACACCTCATGTCTGCCTCTATTCATAACACATCACATTTCACACAATCGATCCACGCGCACATACCTACCCAACCACATTCACAACCAAAAACACACCTGCACACACACACACACACACTCACACACACAAACACAAACTAACCACAGTCAACAGTCATCCAACACTCATACACTGACTATGGTCCAACCACTCACAATACATCAGATTCAACCTATAAACACAGTCAAACAACAGCCTGTCATTGCCCGCAACGTCAGGTCACTGTCGAATACCACACTTCCGTGTTCGCGAATAAACAACCATGCTGCCTCACGCAATCACTCACCCACCCACCCACTCATTAACTAACTATATATACAAATAACCAGATAACAAACCGTCCATCAAACAACCAGTTGACTATCCAACTAGTGTTTCAGACAAGTGACCAAGTAAATGAACCGATCAGTGAAAAATCTAACAAACCAACGACTGACTGACTGACTGACTGATCGATTGATTGATTGATTGATTGATTGATTTACTGACTGAATGACTGACTGACTTACTGACCGACTGACTAGACGAAGAAATATGTGCTGTACATGTTGGTAGGAGAATGCAAAGCATCAGTGTCACCTGTTAATCTGGCGACTGAATCGACAATCCTCATTTCGCTTAGTCGTAACACTGTAACATCGCAGCTATGAAATGAGATAACGCATGGATAATGAGATAGGAATTGGAGAGAATCGACTGACCGTTCCAAGTACAAGAGGGGTACTCAGTGATGCGAGCATCGGGAAGCTTCTTTGCACTGCACATTACCATGCACCAGCTCAAATACGAATAGCGCTCGCCCCATCAACAAGTGGGCATTACATCCCACCGACGTGATCGATTATTCGCATCAGTTCCACTCTTCTTAATGGAATGCAAGACAATTGGTGAATACTTGCCTTTCTGATGTGTTCTGTTCGGCCATCTTCATCACGAGTGTGGATCCAACGAATATTCAAAGACATTCGCATATCATGTGATGCCAATCGATTATCGACTCAGTAATTTGAAATCCCGTCTGTTTTGCACTGTACTCTGGCACATGAATGAAGTGAGTTGAATTTCACTGAATTGTGTGTGATAAGTGTGTGGCTGGTTGTTCAGTGGATTTGATGTTCGTTCAGCTTGGGGACAGTTGGGATAAGTGAGTTTAGAAGAGAGAGTGAGTCCGAGTTGGTCGGGCCGTCGGTAATAGAGACAGAGGGAGAGAGGTGATTGAGAGTGAGGGAGGAGGAGCGAATGAGACACAGTATTTATATGAAACAGTGAAAACCACAGTGTACCGTGTGTGAGTGTGACAACTGAGTGGAAGTGCTGAACCTGGTGTTGTGTAGAATGTCTTGCTTTCGGATTCCACATGTCTGATTCAGTATGGGTGAATGGAGTTTTGAAGATGCAGACTGGGTGTGCGAGTGGAAGGAGACGAGGCGATGTGGTTGTATTTGCCAATGAGTATCAGTGTACTAGTGGGATGTGAGGGAAGAGTGACGCACTAGCGTGATTTGGAAGTGCCGGGTTTCGAACCCGGGTCCTCTCGCATGCAAAGCGAGCGCTCTACCACTGAGCTACACCCCCACACCTCATGTCTGCCTCTATTCATAACACATCACATTTCACACAATCGATCCACGCGCACATACCTACCCAACCACATTCACAACCAAAAACACACCTGCACACACACACACACACACTCACACACACAAACACAAACTAACCACAGTCAACAGTCATCCAACACTCATACACTGACTATGGTCCAACCACTCACAATACATCAGATTCAACCTATAAACACAGTCAAACAACAGCCTGTCATTGCCCGCAACGTCAGGTCACTGTCGAATACCACACTTCCGTGTTCGCGAATAAACAACCATGCTGCCTCACGCAATCACTCACCCACCCACCCACTCATTAACTAACTATATATACAAATAACCAGATAACAAACCGTCCATCAAACAACCAGTTGACTATCCAACTAGTGTTTCAGACAAGTGACCAAGTAAATGAACCGATCAGTGAAAAATCTAACAAACCAACGACTGACTGACTGACTGACTGATCGATTGATTGATTGATTGATTGATTGATTTACTGACTGAATGACTGACTGACTTACTGACCGACTGACTAGACGAAGAAATATGTGCTGTACATGTTGGTAGGAGAATGCAAAGCATCAGTGTCACCTGTTAATCTGGCGACTGAATCGACAATCCTCATTTCGCTTAGTCGTAACACTGTAACATCGCAGCTATGAAATGAGATAACGCATGGATAATGAGATAGGAATTGGAGAGAATCGACTGACCGTTCCAAGTACAAGAGGGGTACTCAGTGATGCGAGCATCGGGAAGCTTCTTTGCACTGCACATTACCATGCACCAGCTCAAATACGAATAGCGCTCGCCCCATCAACAAGTGGGCATTACATCCCACCGACGTGATCGATTATTCGCATCAGTTCCACTCTTCTTAATGGAATGCAAGACAATTGGTGAATACTTGCCTTTCTGATGTGTTCTGTTCGGCCATCTTCATCACGAGTGTGGATCCAACGAATATTCAAAGACATTCGCATATCATGTGATGCCAATCGATTATCGACTCAGTAATTTGAAATCCCGTCTGTTTTGCACTGTACTCTGGCACATGAATGAAGTGAGTTGAATTTCACTGAATTGTGTGTGATAAGTGTGTGGCTGGTTGTTCAGTGGATTTGATGTTCGTTCAGCTTGGGGACAGTTGGGATAAGTGAGTTTAGAAGAGAGAGTGAGTCCGAGTTGGTCGGGCCGTCGGTAATAGAGACAGAGGGAGAGAGAGATTGAGATTGAGAGTGAGGGAGGAGGAGCGAATGAGACACAGTATTTATATGAAACAGTGAAAACCACAGTGTACCGTGTGTGAGTGTGACAACTGAGTGGAAGTGCTGAACCTGGTGTTGTGTAGAATGTCTTGCTTTCGGATTCCACATGTCTGATTCAGTATGGGTGAATGGAGTTTTGAAGATGCAGACTGGGTGTGCGAGTGGAAGGAGACGAGGCGATGTGGTTGTATTTGCCAATGAGTATCAGTGTACTAGTGGGATGTGAGGGAAGAGTGACGCACTAGCGTGATTTGGAAGTGCCGGGTTTCGAACCCGGGTCCTCTCGCATGCAAAGCGAGCGCTCTACCACTGAGCTACACCCCCACACCTCATGTCTGCCTCTATTCATAACACATCACATTTCACACAATCGATCCACGCGCACATACCTACCCAACCACATTCACAACCAAAAACACACCTGCACACACACACACACACTCACACACACAAACACAAACTAACCACAGTCAACAGTCATCCAACACTCATACACTGACTATGGTCCAACCACTCACAATACATCAGATTCAACCTATAAACACAGTCAAACAACAGCCTGTCATTGCCCGCAACGTCAGGTCACTGTCGAATACCACACTTCCGTGTTCGCGAATAAACAACCATGCTGCCTCACGCAATCACTCACCCACCCACCCACTCATTAACTAACTATATATACAAATAACCAGATAACAAACCGTCCATCAAACAACCAGTTGACTATCCAACTAGTGTTTCAGACAAGTGACCAAGTAAATGAACCGATCAGTGAAAAATCTAACAAACCAACGACTGACTGACTGACTGACTGATCGATTGATTGATTGATTGATTGATTGATTTACTGACTGAATGACTGACTGACTTACTGACCGACTGACTAGACGAAGAAATATGTGCTGTACATGTTGGTAGGAGAATGCAAAGCATCAGTGTCACCTGTTAATCTGGCGACTGAATCGACAATCCTCATTTCGCTTAGTCGTAACACTGTAACATCGCAGCTATGAAATGAGATAACGCATGGATAATGAGATAGGAATTGGAGAGAATCGACTGACCGTTCCAAGTACAAGAGGGGTACTCAGTGATGCGAGCATCGGGAAGCTTCTTTGCACTGCACATTACCATGCACCAGCTCAAATACGAATAGCGCTCGCCCCATCAACAAGTGGGCATTACATCCCACCGACGTGATCGATTATTCGCATCAGTTCCACTCTTCTTAATGGAATGCAAGACAATTGGTGAATACTTGCCTTTCTGATGTGTTCTGTTCGGCCATCTTCATCACGAGTGTGGATCCAACGAATATTCAAAGACATTCGCATATCATGTGATGCCAATCGATTATCGACTCAGTAATTTGAAATCCCGTCTGTTTTGCACTGTACTCTGGCACATGAATGAAGTGAGTTGAATTTCACTGAATTGTGTGTGATAAGTGTGTGGCTGGTTGTTCAGTGGATTTGATGTTCGTTCAGCTTGGGGACAGTTGGGATAAGTGAGTTTAGAAGAGAGAGTGAGTCCGAGTTGGTCGGGCCGTCGGTAATAGAGACAGAGGGAGAGAGAGATTGAGATTGAGAGTGAGGGAGGAGGAGCGAATGAGACACAGTATTTATATGAAACAGTGAAAACCACAGTGTACCGTGTGTGAGTGTGACAACTGAGTGGAAGTGCTGAACCTGGTGTTGTGTAGAATGTCTTGCTTTCGGATTCCACATGTCTGATTCAGTATGGGTGAATGGAGTTTTGAAGATGCAGACTGGGTGTGCGAGTGGAAGGAGACGAGGCGATGTGGTTGTATTTGCCAATGAGTATCAGTGTACTAGTGGGATGTGAGGGAAGAGTGACGCACTAGCGCGATTTGGAAGTGCCGGGTTTCGAACCCGGGTCCTCTCGCATGCAAAGCGAGCGCTCTACCACTGAGCTACACCCCCACACCTCATGTCTGCCTCTATTCATAACACATCACATTTCACACAATCGATCCACGCGCACATACCTACCCAACCACATTCACAACCAAAAACACACCTGCACACACACACACACACACTCACACACACAAACACAAACTAACCACAGTCAACAGTCATCCAACACTCATACACTGACTATGGTCCAACCACTCACAATACATCAGATTCAACCTATAAACACAGTCAAACAACAGCCTGTCATTGCCCGCAACGTCAGGTCACTGTCGAATACCACACTTCCGTGTTCGCGAATAAACAACCATGCTGCCTCACGCAATCACTCACCCACCCACCCACTCATTAACTAACTATATATACAAATAACCAGATAACAAACCGTCCATCAAACAACCAGTTGACTATCCAACTAGTGTTTCAGACAAGTGACCAAGTAAATGAACCGATCAGTGAAAAATCTAACAAACCAACGACTGACTGACTGACTGACTGATCGATTGATTGATTGATTGATTGATTGATTTACTGACTGAATGACTGACTGACTTACTGACCGACTGACTAGACGAAGAAATATGTGCTGTACATGTTGGTAGGAGAATGCAAAGCATCAGTGTCACCTGTTAATCTGGCGACTGAATCGACAATCCTCATTTCGCTTAGTCGTAACACTGTAACATCGCAGCTATGAAATGAGATAACGCATGGATAATGAGATAGGAATTGGAGAGAATCGACTGACCGTTCCAAGTACAAGAGGGGTACTCAGTGATGCGAGCATCGGGAAGCTTCTTTGCACTGCACATTACCATGCACCAGCTCAAATACGAATAGCGCTCGCCCCATCAACAAGTGGGCATTACATCCCACCGACGTGATCGATTATTCGCATCAGTTCCACTCTTCTTAATGGAATGCAAGACAATTGGTGAATACTTGCCTTTCTGATGTGTTCTGTTCGGCCATCTTCATCACGAGTGTGGATCCAACGAATATTCAAAGACATTCGCATATCATGTGATGCCAATCGATTATCGACTCAGTAATTTGAAATCCCGTCTGTTTTGCACTGTACTCTGGCACATGAATGAAGTGAGTTGAATTTCACTGAATTGTGTGTGATAAGTGTGTGGCTGGTTGTTCAGTGGATTTGATGTTCGTTCAGCTTGGGGACAGTTGGGATAAGTGAGTTTAGAAGAGAGAGTGAGTCCGAGTTGGTCGGGCCGTCGGTAATAGAGACAGAGGGAGAGAGAGATTGAGATTGAGAGTGAGGGAGGAGGAGCGAATGAGACACAGTATTTATATGAAACAGTGAAAACCACAGTGTACCGTGTGTGAGTGTGACAACTGAGTGGAAGTGCTGAACCTGGTGTTGTGTAGAATGTCTTGCTTTCGGATTCCACATGTCTGATTCAGTATGGGTGAATGGAGTTTTGAAGATGCAGACTGGGTGTGCGAGTGGAAGGAGACGAGGCGATGTGGTTGTATTTGCCAATGAGTATCAGTGTACTAGTGGGATGTGAGGGAAGAGTGACGCACTAGCGCGATTTGGAAGTGCCGGGTTTCGAACCCGGGTCCTCTCGCATGCAAAGCGAGCGCTCTACCACTGAGCTACACCCCCACACCTCATGTCTGCCTCTATTCATAACACATCACATTTCACACAATCGATCCACGCGCACATACCTACCCAACCACATTCACAACCAAAAACACACCTGCACACACACACACACACACTCACACACACAAACACAAACTAACCACAGTCAACAGTCATCCAACACTCATACACTGACTATGGTCCAACCACTCACAATACATCAGATTCAACCTATAAACACAGTCAAACAACAGCCTGTCATTGCCCGCAACGTCAGGTCACTGTCGAATACCACACTTCCGTGTTCGCGAATAAACAACCATGCTGCCTCACGCAATCACTCACCCACCCACCCACTCATTAACTAACTATATATACAAATAACCAGATAACAAACCGTCCATCAAACAACCAGTTGACTATCCAACTAGTGTTTCAGACAAGTGACCAAGTAAATGAACCGATCAGTGAAAAATCTAACAAACCAACGACTGACTGACTGACTGACTGACTGATCGATTGATTGATTGATTGATTGATTTACTGACTGAATGACTGACTGACTTACTGACCGACTGACTAGACGAAGAAATATGTGCTGTACATGTTGGTAGGAGAATGCAAAGCATCAGTGTCACCTGTTAATCTGGCGACTGAATCGACAATCCTCATTTCGCTTAGTCGTAACACTGTAACATCGCAGCTATGAAATGAGATAACGCATGGATAATGAGATAGGAATTGGAGAGAATCGACTGACCGTTCCAAGTACAAGAGGGGTACTCAGTGATGCGAGCATCGGGAAGCTTCTTTGCACTGCACATTACCATGCACCAGCTCAAATACGAATAGCGCTCGCCCCATCAACAAGTGGGCATTACATCCCACCGACGTGATCGATTATTCGCATCAGTTCCACTCTTCTTAATGGAATGCAAGACAATTGGTGAATACTTGCCTTTCTGATGTGTTCTGTTCGGCCATCTTCATCACGAGTGTGGATCCAACGAATATTCAAAGACATTCGCATATCATGTGATGCCAATCGATTATCGACTCAGTAATTTGAAATCCCGTCTGTTTTGCACTGTACTCTGGCACATGAATGAAGTGAGTTGAATTTCACTGAATTGTGTGTGATAAGTGTGTGGCTGGTTGTTCAGTGGATTTGATGTTCGTTCAGCTTGGGGACAGTTGGGATAAGTGAGTTTAGAAGAGAGAGTGAGTCCGAGTTGGTCGGGCCGTCGGTAATAGAGACAGAGGGAGAGAGAGATTGAGATTGAGAGTGAGGGAGGAGGAGCGAATGAGACACAGTATTTATATGAAACAGTGAAAACCACAGTGTACCGTGTGTGAGTGTGACAACTGAGTGGAAGTGCTGAACCTGGTGTTGTGTAGAATGTCTTGCTTTCGGATTCCACATGTCTGATTCAGTATGGGTGAATGGAGTTTTGAAGATGCAGACTGGGTGTGCGAGTGGAAGGAGACGAGGCGATGTGGTTGTATTTGCCAATGAGTATCAGTGTGCTAGTGGGATGTGAGGGAAGAGTGACGCACTAGCGCGATTTGGAAGTGCCGGGTTTCGAACCCGGGTCCTCTCGCATGCAAAGCGAGCGCTCTACCACTGAGCTACACCCCCACACCTCATGTCTGCCTCTATTCATAACACATCACATTTCACACAATCGATCCACGCGCACATACCTACCCAACCACATTCACAACCAAAAACACACCTGCACACACACACACACACACTCACACACACAAACACAAACTAACCACAGTCAACAGTCATCCAACACTCATACACTGACTATGGTCCAACCACTCACAATACATCAGATTCAACCTATAAACACAGTCAAACAACAGCCTGTCATTGCCCGCAACGTCAGGTCACTGTCGAATACCACACTTCCGTGTTCGCGAATAAACAACCATGCTGCCTCACGCAATCACTCACCCACCCACCCACTCATTAACTAACTATATATACAAATAACCAGATAACAAACCGTCCATCAAACAACCAGTTGACTATCCAACTAGTGTTTCAGACAAGTGACCAAGTAAATGAACCGATCAGTGAAAAATCTAACAAACCAACGACTGACTGACTGACTGACTGATCGATTGATTGATTGATTGATTGATTGATTTACTGACTGAATGACTGACTGACTTACTGACCGACTGACTAGACGAAGAAATATGTGCTGTACATGTTGGTAGGAGAATGCAAAGCATCAGTGTCACCTGTTAATCTGGCGACTGAATCGACAATCCTCATTTCGCTTAGTCGTAACACTGTAACATCGCAGCTATGAAATGAGATAACGCATGGATAATGAGATAGGAATTGGAGAGAATCGACTGACCGTTCCAAGTACAAGAGGGGTACTCAGTGATGCGAGCATCGGGAAGCTTCTTTGCACTGCACATTACCATGCACCAGCTCAAATACGAATAGCGCTCGCCCCATCAACAAGTGGGCATTACATCCCACCGACGTGATCGATTATTCGCATCAGTTCCACTCTTCTTAATGGAATGCAAGACAATTGGTGAATACTTGCCTTTCTGATGTGTTCTGTTCGGCCATCTTCATCACGAGTGTGGATCCAACGAATATTCAAAGACATTCGCATATCATGTGATGCCAATCGATTATCGACTCAGTAATTTGAAATCCCGTCTGTTTTGCACTGTACTCTGGCACATGAATGAAGTGAGTTGAATTTCACTGAATTGTGTGTGATAAGTGTGTGGCTGGTTGTTCAGTGGATTTGATGTTCGTTCAGCTTGGGGACAGTTGGGATAAGTGAGTTTAGAAGAGAGAGTGAGTCCGAGTTGGTCGGGCCGTCGGTAATAGAGACAGAGGGAGAGAGAGATTGAGATTGAGAGTGAGGGAGGAGGAGCGAATGAGACACAGTATTTGTATGAAACAGTGAAAACCACAGTGTACCGTGTGTGAGTGTGACAACTGAGTGGAAGTGCTGAACCTGGTGTTGTGTAGAATGTCTTGCTTTCGGATTCCACATGTCTGATTCAGTATGGGTGAATGGAGTTTTGAAGATGCAGACTGGGTGTGCGAGTGGAAGGAGACGAGGCGATGTGGTTGTATTTGCCAATGAGTATCAGTGTGCTAGTGGGATGTGAGGGAAGAGTGACGCACTAGCGCGATTTGGAAGTGCCGGGTTTCGAACCCGGGTCCTCTCGCATGCAAAGCGAGCGCTCTACCACTGAGCTACACCCCCACACCTCATGTCTGCCTCTATTCATAACACATCACATTTCACACAATCGATCCACGCGCACATACCTACCCAACCACATTCACAACCAAAAACACACCTGCACACACACACACACACACTCACACACACAAACACAAACTAACCACAGTCAACAGTCATCCAACACTCATACACTGACTATGGTCCAACCACTCACAATACATCAGATTCAACCTATAAACACAGTCAAACAACAGCCTGTCATTGCCCGCAACGTCAGGTCACTGTCGAATACCACACTTCCGTGTTCGCGAATAAACAACCATGCTGCCTCACGCAATCACTCACCCACCCACCCACTCATTAACTAACTATATATACAAATAACCAGATAACAAACCGTCCATCAAACAACCAGTTGACTATCCAACTAGTGTTTCAGACAAGTGACCAAGTAAATGAACCGATCAGTGAAAAATCTAACAAACCAACGACTGACTGACTGACTGATCGATTGATTGATTGATTGATTGATTGATTTACTGACTGAATGACTGACTGACTTACTGACCGACTGACTAGACGAAGAAATATGTGCTGTACATGTTGGTAGGAGAATGCAAAGCATCAGTGTCACCTGTTAATCTGGCGACTGAATCGACAATCCTCATTTCGCTTAGTCGTAACACTGTAACATCGCAGCTATGAAATGAGATAACGCATGGATAATGAGATAGGAATTGGAGAGAATCGACTGACCGTTCCAAGTACAAGAGGGGTACTCAGTGATGCGAGCATCGGGAAGCTTCTTTGCACTGCACATTACCATGCACCAGCTCAAATACGAATAGCGCTCGCCCCATCAACAAGTGGGCATTACATCCCACCGACGTGATCGATTATTCGCATCAGTTCCACTCTTCTTAATGGAATGCAAGACAATTGGTGAATACTTGCCTTTCTGATGTGTTCTGTTCGGCCATCTTCATCACGAGTGTGGATCCAACGAATATTCAAAGACATTCGCATATCATGTGATGCCAATCGATTATCGACTCAGTAATTTGAAATCCCGTCTGTTTTGCACTGTACTCTGGCACATGAATGAAGTGAGTTGAATTTCACTGAATTGTGTGTGATAAGTGTGTGGCTGGTTGTTCAGTGGATTTGATGTTCGTTCAGCTTGGGGACAGTTGGGATAAGTGAGTTTAGAAGAGAGAGTGAGTCCGAGTTGGTCGGGCCGTCGGTAATAGAGACAGAGGGAGAGAGAGATTGAGATTGAGAGTGAGGGAGGAGGAGCGAATGAGACACAGTATTTGTATGAAACAGTGAAAACCACAGTGTACCGTGTGTGAGTGTGACAACTGAGTGGAAGTGCTGAACCTGGTGTTGTGTAGAATGTCTTGCTTTCGGATTCCACATGTCTGATTCAGTATGGGTGAATGGAGTTTTGAAGATGCAGACTGGGTGTGCGAGTGGAAGGAGACGAGGCGATGTGGTTGTATTTGCCAATGAGTATCAGTGTGCTAGTGGGATGTGAGGGAAGAGTGACGCACTAGCGCGATTTGGAAGTGCCGGGTTTCGAACCCGGGTCCTCTCGCATGCAAAGCGAGCGCTCTACCACTGAGCTACACCCCCACACCTCATGTCTGCCTCTATTCATAACACATCACATTTCACACAATCGATCCACGCGCACATACCTACCCAACCACATTCACAACCAAAAACACACCTGCACACACACACACACACACTCACACACACAAACACAAACTAACCACAGTCAACAGTCATCCAACACTCATACACTGACTATGGTCCAACCACTCACAATACATCAGATTCAACCTATAAACACAGTCAAACAACAGCCTGTCATTGCCCGCAACGTCAGGTCACTGTCGAATACCACACTTCCGTGTTCGCGAATAAACAACCATGCTGCCTCACGCAATCACTCACCCACCCACCCACTCATTAACTAACTATATATACAAATAACCAGATAACAAACCGTCCATCAAACAACCAGTTGACTATCCAACTAGTGTTTCAGACAAGTGACCAAGTAAATGAACCGATCAGTGAAAAATCTAACAAACCAACGACTGACTGACTGACTGACTGATCGATTGATTGATTGATTGATTGATTGATTTACTGACTGAATGACTGACTGACTTACTGACCGACTGACTAGACGAAGAAATATGTGCTGTACATGTTGGTAGGAGAATGCAAAGCATCAGTGTCACCTGTTAATCTGGCGACTGAATCGACAATCCTCATTTCGCTTAGTCGTAACACTGTAACATCGCAGCTATGAAATGAGATAACGCATGGATAATGAGATAGGAATTGGAGAGAATCGACTGACCGTTCCAAGTACAAGAGGGGTACTCAGTGATGCGAGCATCGGGAAGCTTCTTTGCACTGCACATTACCATGCACCAGCTCAAATACGAATAGCGCTCGCCCCATCAACAAGTGGGCATTACATCCCACCGACGTGATCGATTATTCGCATCAGTTCCACTCTTCTTAATGGAATGCAAGACAATTGGTGAATACTTGCCTTTCTGATGTGTTCTGTTCGGCCATCTTCATCACGAGTGTGGATCCAACGAATATTCAAAGACATTCGCATATCATGTGATGCCAATCGATTATCGACTCAGTAATTTGAAATCCCGTCTGTTTTGCACTGTACTCTGGCACATGAATGAAGTGAGTTGAATTTCACTGAATTGTGTGTGATAAGTGTGTGGCTGGTTGTTCAGTGGATTTGATGTTCGTTCAGCTTGGGGACAGTTGGGATAAGTGAGTTTAGAAGAGAGAGTGAGTCCGAGTTGGTCGGGCCGTCGGTAATAGAGACAGAGGGAGAGAGAGATTGAGATTGAGAGTGAGGGAGGAGGAGCGAATGAGACACAGTATTTGTATGAAACAGTGAAAACCACAGTGTACCGTGTGTGAGTGTGACAACTGAGTGGAAGTGCTGAACCTGGTGTTGTGTAGAATGTCTTGCTTTCGGATTCCACATGTCTGATTCAGTATGGGTGAATGGAGTTTTGAAGATGCAGACTGGGTGTGCGAGTGGAAGGAGACGAGGCGATGTGGTTGTATTTGCCAATGAGTATCAGTGTGCTAGTGGGATGTGAGGGAAGAGTGACGCACTAGCGCGATTTGGAAGTGCCGGGTTTCGAACCCGGGTCCTCTCGCATGCAAAGCGAGCGCTCTACCACTGAGCTACACCCCCACACCTCATGTCTGCCTCTATTCATAACACATCACATTTCACACAATCGATCCACGCGCACATACCTACCCAACCACATTCACAACCAAAAACACACCTGCACACACACACACACACACTCACACACACAAACACAAACTAACCACAGTCAACAGTCATCCAACACTCATACACTGACTATGGTCCAACCACTCACAATACATCAGATTCAACCTATAAACACAGTCAAACAACAGCCTGTCATTGCCCGCAACGTCAGGTCACTGTCGAATACCACACTTCCGTGTTCGCGAATAAACAACCATGCTGCCTCACGCAATCACTCACCCACCCACCCACTCATTAACTAACTATATATACAAATAACCAGATAACAAACCGTCCATCAAACAACCAGTTGACTATCCAACTAGTGTTTCAGACAAGTGACCAAGTAAATGAACCGATCAGTGAAAAATCTAACAAACCAACGACTGACTGACTGACTGACTGATCGATTGATTGATTGATTGATTGATTTACTGACTGAATGACTGACTGACTTACTGACCGACTGACTAGACGAAGAAATATGTGCTGTACATGTTGGTAGGAGAATGCAAAGCATCAGTGTCACCTGTTAATCTGGCGACTGAATCGACAATCCTCATTTCGCTTAGTCGTAACACTGTAACATCGCAGCTATGAAATGAGATAACGCATGGATAATGAGATAGGAATTGGAGAGAATCGACTGACCGTTCCAAGTACAAGAGGGGTACTCAGTGATGCGAGCATCGGGAAGCTTCTTTGCACTGCACATTACCATGCACCAGCTCAAATACGAATAGCGCTCGCCCCATCAACAAGTGGGCATTACATCCCACCGACGTGATCGATTATTCGCATCAGTTCCACTCTTCTTAATGGAATGCAAGACAATTGGTGAATACTTGCCTTTCTGATGTGTTCTGTTCGGCCATCTTCATCACGAGTGTGGATCCAACGAATATTCAAAGACATTCGCATATCATGTGATGCCAATCGATTATCGACTCAGTAATTTGAAATCCCGTCTGTTTTGCACTGTACTCTGGCACATGAATGAAGTGAGTTGAATTTCACTGAATTGTGTGTGATAAGTGTGTGGCTGGTTGTTCAGTGGATTTGATGTTCGTTCAGCTTGGGGACAGTTGGGATAAGTGAGTTTAGAAGAGAGAGTGAGTCCGAGTTGGTCGGGCCGTCGGTAATAGAGACAGAGGGAGAGAGAGATTGAGATTGAGAGTGAGGGAGGAGGAGCGAATGAGACACAGTATTTGTATGAAACAGTGAAAACCACAGTGTACCGTGTGTGAGTGTGACAACTGAGTGGAAGTGCTGAACCTGGTGTTGTGTAGAATGTCTTGCTTTCGGATTCCACATGTCTGATTCAGTATGGGTGAATGGAGTTTTGAAGATGCAGACTGGGTGTGCGAGTGGAAGGAGACGAGGCGATGTGGTTGTATTTGCCAATGAGTATCAGTGTGCTAGTGGGATGTGAGGGAAGAGTGACGCACTAGCGCGATTTGGAAGTGCCGGGTTTCGAACCCGGGTCCTCTCGCATGCAAAGCGAGCGCTCTACCACTGAGCTACACCCCCACACCTCATGTCTGCCTCTATTCATAACACATCACATTTCACACAATCGATCCACGCGCACATACCTACCCAACCACATTCACAACCAAAAACACACCTGCACACACACACACACACACTCACACACACAAACACAAACTAACCACAGTCAACAGTCATCCAACACTCATACACTGACTATGGTCCAACCACTCACAATACATCAGATTCAACCTATAAACACAGTCAAACAACAGCCTGTCATTGCCCGCAACGTCAGGTCACTGTCGAATACCACACTTCCGTGTTCGCGAATAAACAACCATGCTGCCTCACGCAATCACTCACCCACCCACCCACTCATTAACTAACTATATATACAAATAACCAGATAACAAACCGTCCATCAAACAACCAGTTGACTATCCAACTAGTGTTTCAGACAAGTGACCAAGTAAATGAACCGATCAGTGAAAAATCTAACAAACCAACGACTGACTGACTGACTGACTGATCGATTGATTGATTGATTGATTGATTGATTGATTTACTGACTGAATGACTGACTGACTTACTGACCGACTGACTAGACGAAGAAATATGTGCTGTACATGTTGGTAGGAGAATGCAAAGCATCAGTGTCACCTGTTAATCTGGCGACTGAATCGACAATCCTCATTTCGCTTAGTCGTAACACTGTAACATCGCAGCTATGAAATGAGATAACGCATGGATAATGAGATAGGAATTGGAGAGAATCGACTGACCGTTCCAAGTACAAGAGGGGTACTCAGTGATGCGAGCATCGGGAAGCTTCTTTGCACTGCACATTACCATGCACCAGCTCAAATACGAATAGCGCTCGCCCCATCAACAAGTGGGCATTACATCCCACCGACGTGATCGATTATTCGCATCAGTTCCACTCTTCTTAATGGAATGCAAGACAATTGGTGAATACTTGCCTTTCTGATGTGTTCTGTTCGGCCATCTTCATCACGAGTGTGGATCCAACGAATATTCAAAGACATTCGCATATCATGTGATGCCAATCGATTATCGACTCAGTAATTTGAAATCCCGTCTGTTTTGCACTGTACTCTGGCACATGAATGAAGTGAGTTGAATTTCACTGAATTGTGTGTGATAAGTGTGTGGCTGGTTGTTCAGTGGATTTGATGTTCGTTCAGCTTGGGGACAGTTGGGATAAGTGAGTTTAGAAGAGAGAGTGAGTCCGAGTTGGTCGGGCCGTCGGTAATAGAGACAGAGGGAGAGAGAGATTGAGATTGAGAGTGAGGGAGGAGGAGCGAATGAGACACAGTATTTGTATGAAACAGTGAAAACCACAGTGTACCGTGTGTGAGTGTGACAACTGAGTGGAAGTGCTGAACCTGGTGTTGTGTAGAATGTCTTGCTTTCGGATTCCACATGTCTGATTCAGTATGGGTGAATGGAGTTTTGAAGATGCAGACTGGGTGTGCGAGTGGAAGGAGACGAGGCGATGTGGTTGTATTTGCCAATGAGTATCAGTGTGCTAGTGGGATGTGAGGGAAGAGTGACGCACTAGCGCGATTTGGAAGTGCCGGGTTTCGAACCCGGGTCCTCTCGCATGCAAAGCGAGCGCTCTACCACTGAGCTACACCCCCACACCTCATGTCTGCCTCTATTCATAACACATCACATTTCACACAATCGATCCACGCGCACATACCTACCCAACCACATTCACAACCAAAAACACACCTGCACACACACACACACACACACTCACACACACAAACACAAACTAACCACAGTCAACAGTCATCCAACACTCATACACTGACTATGGTCCAACCACTCACAATACATCAGATTCAACCTATAAACACAGTCAAACAACAGCCTGTCATTGCCCGCAACGTCAGGTCACTGTCGAATACCACACTTCCGTGTTCGCGAATAAACAACCATGCTGCCTCACGCAATCACTCACCCACCCACCCACTCATTAACTAACTATATATACAAATAACCAGATAACAAACCGTCCATCAAACAACCAGTTGACTATCCAACTAGTGTTTCAGACAAGTGACCAAGTAAATGAACCGATCAGTGAAAAATCTAACAAACCAACGACTGACTGACTGACTGACTGATCGATTGATTGATTGATTGATTGATTGATTTACTGACTGAATGACTGACTGACTTACTGACCGACTGACTAGACGAAGAAATATGTGCTGTACATGTTGGTAGGAGAATGCAAAGCATCAGTGTCACCTGTTAATCTGGCGACTGAATCGACAATCCTCATTTCGCTTAGTCGTAACACTGTAACATCGCAGCTATGAAATGAGATAACGCATGGATAATGAGATAGGAATTGGAGAGAATCGACTGACCGTTCCAAGTACAAGAGGGGTACTCAGTGATGCGAGCATCGGGAAGCTTCTTTGCACTGCACATTACCATGCACCAGCTCAAATACGAATAGCGCTCGCCCCATCAACAAGTGGGCATTACATCCCACCGACGTGATCGATTATTCGCATCAGTTCCACTCTTCTTAATGGAATGCAAGACAATTGGTGAATACTTGCCTTTCTGATGTGTTCTGTTCGGCCATCTTCATCACGAGTGTGGATCCAACGAATATTCAAAGACATTCGCATATCATGTGATGCCAATCGATTATCGACTCAGTAATTTGAAATCCCGTCTGTTTTGCACTGTACTCTGGCACATGAATGAAGTGAGTTGAATTTCACTGAATTGTGTGTGATAAGTGTGTGGCTGGTTGTTCAGTGGATTTGATGTTCGTTCAGCTTGGGGACAGTTGGGATAAGTGAGTTTAGAAGAGAGAGTGAGTCCGAGTTGGTCGGGCCGTCGGTAATAGAGACAGAGGGAGAGAGAGATTGAGATTGAGAGTGAGGGAGGAGGAGCGAATGAGACACAGTATTTGTATGAAACAGTGAAAACCACAGTGTACCGTGTGTGAGTGTGACAACTGAGTGGAAGTGCTGAACCTGGTGTTGTGTAGAATGTCTTGCTTTCGGATTCCACATGTCTGATTCAGTATGGGTGAATGGAGTTTTGAAGATGCAGACTGGGTGTGCGAGTGGAAGGAGACGAGGCGATGTGGTTGTATTTGCCAATGAGTATCAGTGTGCTAGTGGGATGTGAGGGAAGAGTGACGCACTAGCGCGATTTGGAAGTGCCGGGTTTCGAACCCGGGTCCTCTCGCATGCAAAGCGAGCGCTCTACCACTGAGCTACACCCCCACACCTCATGTCTGCCTCTATTCATAACACATCACATTTCACACAATCGATCCACGCGCACATACCTACCCAACCACATTCACAACCAAAAACACACCTGCACACACACACACACACACACTCACACACACAAACACAAACTAACCACAGTCAACAGTCATCCAACACTCATACACTGACTATGGTCCAACCACTCACAATACATCAGATTCAACCTATAAACACAGTCAAACAACAGCCTGTCATTGCCCGCAACGTCAGGTCACTGTCGAATACCACACTTCCGTGTTCGCGAATAAACAACCATGCTGCCTCACGCAATCACTCACCCACCCACCCACTCATTAACTAACTATATATACAAATAACCAGATAACAAACCGTCCATCAAACAACCAGTTGACTATCCAACTAGTGTTTCAGACAAGTGACCAAGTAAATGAACCGATCAGTGAAAAATCTAACAAACCAACGACTGACTGACTGACTGACTGATCGATTGATTGATTGATTGATTGATTGATTTACTGACTGAATGACTGACTGACTTACTGACCGACTGACTAGACGAAGAAATATGTGCTGTACATGTTGGTAGGAGAATGCAAAGCATCAGTGTCACCTGTTAATCTGGCGACTGAATCGACAATCCTCATTTCGCTTAGTCGTAACACTGTAACATCGCAGCTATGAAATGAGATAACGCATGGATAATGAGATAGGAATTGGAGAGAATCGACTGACCGTTCCAAGTACAAGAGGGGTACTCAGTGATGCGAGCATCGGGAAGCTTCTTTGCACTGCACATTACCATGCACCAGCTCAAATACGAATAGCGCTCGCCCCATCAACAAGTGGGCATTACATCCCACCGACGTGATCGATTATTCGCATCAGTTCCACTCTTCTTAATGGAATGCAAGACAATTGGTGAATACTTGCCTTTCTGATGTGTTCTGTTCGGCCATCTTCATCACGAGTGTGGATCCAACGAATATTCAAAGACATTCGCATATCATGTGATGCCAATCGATTATCGACTCAGTAATTTGAAATCCCGTCTGTTTTGCACTGTACTCTGGCACATGAATGAAGTGAGTTGAATTTCACTGAATTGTGTGTGATAAGTGTGTGGCTGGTTGTTCAGTGGATTTGATGTTCGTTCAGCTTGGGGACAGTTGGGATAAGTGAGTTTAGAAGAGAGAGTGAGTCCGAGTTGGTCGGGCCGTCGGTAATAGAGACAGAGGGAGAGAGAGATTGAGATTGAGAGTGAGGGAGGAGGAGCGAATGAGACACAGTATTTGTATGAAACAGTGAAAACCACAGTGTACCGTGTGTGAGTGTGACAACTGAGTGGAAGTGCTGAACCTGGTGTTGTGTAGAATGTCTTGCTTTCGGATTCCACATGTCTGATTCAGTATGGGTGAATGGAGTTTTGAAGATGCAGACTGGGTGTGCGAGTGGAAGGAGACGAGGCGATGTGGTTGTATTTGCCAATGAGTATCAGTGTGCTAGTGGGATGTGAGGGAAGAGTGACGCACTAGCGCGATTTGGAAGTGCCGGGTTTCGAACCCGGGTCCTCTCGCATGCAAAGCGAGCGCTCTACCACTGAGCTACACCCCCACACCTCATGTCTGCCTCTATTCATAACACATCACATTTCACACAATCGATCCACGCGCACATACCTACCCAACCACATTCACAACCAAAACACACCTGCACACACACACACACACACACACACTCACACACACAAACACAAACTAACCACAGTCAACAGTCATCCAACACTCATACACTGACTATGGTCCAACCACTCACAATACATCAGATTCAACCTATAAACACAGTCAAACAACAGCCTGTCATTGCCCGCAACGTCAGGTCACTGTCGAATACCACACTTCCGTGTTCGCGAATAAACAACCATGCTGCCTCACGCAATCACTCACCCACCCACCCACTCATTAACTAACTATATATACAAATAACCAGATAACAAACCGTCCATCAAACAACCAGTTGACTATCCAACTAGTGTTTCAGACAAGTGACCAAGTAAATGAACCGATCAGTGAAAAATCTAACAAACCAACGACTGACTGACTGACTGACTGATCGATTGATTGATTGATTGATTGATTGATTTACTGACTGAATGACTGACTGACTTACTGACCGACTGACTAGACGAAGAAATATGTGCTGTACATGTTGGTAGGAGAATGCAAAGCATCAGTGTCACCTGTTAATCTGGCGACTGAATCGACAATCCTCATTTCGCTTAGTCGTAACACTGTAACATCGCAGCTATGAAATGAGATAACGCATGGATAATGAGATAGGAATTGGAGAGAATCGACTGACCGTTCCAAGTACAAGAGGGGTACTCAGTGATGCGAGCATCGGGAAGCTTCTTTGCACTGCACATTACCATGCACCAGCTCAAATACGAATAGCGCTCGCCCCATCAACAAGTGGGCATTACATCCCACCGACGTGATCGATTATTCGCATCAGTTCCACTCTTCTTAATGGAATGCAAGACAATTGGTGAATACTTGCCTTTCTGATGTGTTCTGTTCGGCCATCTTCATCACGAGTGTGGATCCAACGAATATTCAAAGACATTCGCATATCATGTGATGCCAATCGATTATCGACTCAGTAATTTGAAATCCCGTCTGTTTTGCACTGTACTCTGGCACATGAATGAAGTGAGTTGAATTTCACTGAATTGTGTGTGATAAGTGTGTGGCTGGTTGTTCAGTGGATTTGATGTTCGTTCAGCTTGGGGACAGTTGGGATAAGTGAGTTTAGAAGAGAGAGTGAGTCCGAGTTGGTCGGGCCGTCGGTAATAGAGACAGAGGGAGAGAGAGATTGAGATTGAGAGTGAGGGAGGAGGAGCGAATGAGACACAGTATTTGTATGAAACAGTGAAAACCACAGTGTACCGTGTGTGAGTGTGACAACTGAGTGGAAGTGCTGAACCTGGTGTTGTGTAGAATGTCTTGCTTTCGGATTCCACATGTCTGATTCAGTATGGGTGAATGGAGTTTTGAAGATGCAGACTGGGTGTGCGAGTGGAAGGAGACGAGGCGATGTGGTTGTATTTGCCAATGAGTATCAGTGTGCTAGTGGGATGTGAGGGAAGAGTGACGCACTAGCGCGATTTGGAAGTGCCGGGTTTCGAACCCGGGTCCTCTCGCATGCAAAGCGAGCGCTCTACTACTGAGCTACACCCCCACACCTCATGTCTGCCTCTATTCATAACACATCACATTTCACACAATCGATCCACGCGCACATACCTACCCAACCACATTCACAACCAAAAACACACCTGCACACACACACACACACACACTCACACACACAAACACAAACTAACCACAGTCAACAGTCATCCAACACTCATACACTGACTATGGTCCAACCACTCACAATACATCAGATTCAACCTATAAACACAGTCAAACAACAGCCTGTCATTGCCCGCAACGTCAGGTCACTGTCGAATACCACACTTCCGTGTTCGCGAATAAACAACCATGCTGCCTCACGCAATCACTCACCCACCCACCCACTCATTAACTAACTATATATACAAATAACCAGATAACAAACCGTCCATCAAACAACCAGTTGACTATCCAACTAGTGTTTCAGACAAGTGACCAAGTAAATGAACCGATCAGTGAAAAATCTAACAAACCAACGACTGACTGACTGACTGACTGATCGATTGATTGATTGATTGATTGATTGATTGATTTACTGACTGAATGACTGACTGACTTACTGACCGACTGACTAGACGAAGAAATATGTGCTGTACATGTTGGTAGGAGAATGCAAAGCATCAGTGTCACCTGTTAATCTGGCGACTGAATCGACAATCCTCATTTCGCTTAGTCGTAACACTGTAACATCGCAGCTATGAAATGAGATAACGCATGGATAATGAGATAGGAATTGGAGAGAATCGACTGACCGTTCCAAGTACAAGAGGGGTACTCAGTGATGCGAGCATCGGGAAGCTTCTTTGCACTGCACATTACCATGCACCAGCTCAAATACGAATAGCGCTCGCCCCATCAACAAGTGGGCATTACATCCCACCGACGTGATCGATTATTCGCATCAGTTCCACTCTTCTTAATGGAATGCAAGACAATTGGTGAATACTTGCCTTTCTGATGTGTTCTGTTCGGCCATCTTCATCACGAGTGTGGATCCAACGAATATTCAAAGACATTCGCATATCATGTGATGCCAATCGATTATCGACTCAGTAATTTGAAATCCCGTCTGTTTTGCACTGTACTCTGGCACATGAATGAAGTGAGTTGAATTTCACTGAATTGTGTGTGATAAGTGTGTGGCTGGCTGTTCTCAGTGGATTTGATGTCTGTTCAGCTTGGGGACAGTTGGGATAAGTGAGTTTAGAAGAGAGAGTGAGTCCGAGTTGGTCTGGCCGCCGGTAATAGAGACAGAGGGAGAGAGAGATTGAGATTGGAGAGTGAGGGAGGAGGAGCGAATGAGACACAGTATTTGTATGAAACAGTGAAAACCACAGTGTACCGTGTGTGAGTGTGACAACTGAGTGGAAGTGCTGAACCTGGTGTTGTGTAGAATGTCTTGCTTTTCGGATTCCACATGTCTTGATTCAGTATGGGTGATTGGAGTCTTGAAGATGCAGACTAGGTGGGCGAGTGGAAGGAGACGAGGCGATGTGGTTGTATTTGCCAATGAGTATCAGTGTACTAGTGGGATGTATTTGAAGAAACATCAATCGTTCGTAAATATAATTAAGCTTAGGTCAACTGGAAACCTTAATTCTTTGATTCTCCCTGTTAAGATTAAACACCAAATTACTTCTTAAATTGAACAAATATTGTAAGCAATTGAATCAACGTGTAACTTTGTTGTCAATAAGTTCGTCTTCAAAAATTTTGCACTTCTAAACTTAACTCCAACTAGTATTTGTATTGAATTGTAAAAAGTATCTCCGGCAAATATTGTAAAAATTTTGACTTCCATTAGTTTTGAAATATTTACATGATATTAATTCAGCTAGATGAGAGAATGATGCTAGATTTTTGGTTGAGTTAGATACTTTAGGTACTTCCAGGTTTCCATGGTGGTCTAGCTTCAATTGACTCATGATCTCAACGATTAAAATTACTATAATATCTACAAAAACCCCTTTTGATATTGATCAACATATACTCACTAGAGACTGGCTTCAAGAGGTATTTCCTGGAGTTCTGGTGAGAAGCAGTGATCAGTGGACTTCAACCGAGTCTGTTGTGAAATAGTAATTCACTGATGACAATGGTAGACGGTGGTACCACTTCGTGGATTGGTTGGAGTTAGAAATTAAAACCGTTGGATGCTAGCTTAGTGGTCTAGTGGTTAAGCGCTTGCGCACGGAACTGATAGGTCCTGGGTCCGACTGATAGGTCCTCGGTATTCGAATGGCGATGATCATCGTGGATGTGCACTGCTGATGAATCCCACACTAGGAAGAAACAGCCGTTCAGTGCTTCCAGGTTTCCCATGGTGGTCCAGCTTCAATTGACTCATGATATCAATTATTGAAATTACTATAATATCCACAAAAACCTTTTCTGATTTTTAATTCTTCGGAATGAACAGTGTAATTACGAAAATCTCGTTATCATTCTGAACAGCATAAACAATACATACTTTAAGTATCCGTAAACGTTTTTCGTGGTCAGTAGCCAGAAAGAGTTCAGAGATACATTAGGATAATATAACCTACGACGATAAACAGATAGAAAGGAAATAATCACCATATACGTCATAGTACTTTCCAAATACTTTTAAAATGCTCACGTCTACTTAAAGTAGGCACTCATTAACTTGTCTCCATTAAATATTATAACTTGAAAAACACAGCACCATCAAAATATGTGGTGATATATTAAAATATAATTCAGTTATAATGAGCTATTAACAAGAAACATTTCAAACAAAAATGTGTATGATTACTAACAAAGAAACTAATGTGAAGTGTTTTTATAAGTAAATTGAGACTCTCTTGGTATTGCTCGGCTTGTATCTTCTCATTGAGGTTTAAGACTGCAATTGATCAGTCTGTTATTGGCATATGTGCATACTGTGCGTATGCCTCGATATTACCTTAATTCACAAGCTATTTGTAAGCAATGATGGATAGTGGCTAGCAGTGGAATCTAGGACGCGCGTTTCGTTCTATGTGGGACTCGTCAGCTGGATGTACCTGCATCTCAGGGAGTTGATGTTCACTCTGGGACTCGAACCCAGTACCATTCGCTTCAAACGCCATCGCGTTATCCACTCAGCTACTGAGTCCTGATAGCCACTTGCTTGTGCAATGGGGTGAATTTGAATTCACTTGGTATTGTTTGGCTTGTATCTTCCCATTAGATTAAGGTAATATCGAGACATACGCACAGTATGCACATATACCAATGACAGACTGATCAATTGCAGTCTTAAACGTCAATGGGAAGATACAAGCCAAACAATACCAAGTGAATTCAAATTCACCCCATTGCACAAGCAAGTGGCTATCAGGACTCAGTAGCTGAGTAGATAACGTGATGGCATTTGAAAAAAAATTGAAACTCTGTTTACAAACAAAGTACTGATCCGTTAAATGCACAATAATTGTAACTAATTATAAGAAAATGAGGTAAGAAAATGGGGGTAGAATAGCCTTTTTAGATGTTCTACTTACAAAGAGGAAATACGGGTTACTAAGAAGAAACATAAACAAGAAGACCACTTGGACGGGTCAAACTCTCTTAGTTCTGTTTCTCTGTAATACAAAAGGAACCTTATTAAGACGCTGCATCATACAATCGAGACTATGTGCTCTCTAGTTACGGTTGAAGATAAAACAAAGACATTATACACAACCCTGAAAGAAAATGGATATTTCGAGAAATTTATAAATAAAAACATAGCCAGTAAAAGACAGCGTTGAGAATGCCTAACTGTGAATAAAAACCTCTGTATATACGCTTACAATTCAGAGGCGATGCACCGAGTGAAATGCCAAGACTAAAGCTAAGCGGATCAATTCAAAGGACTTTTAATGCAGGCAAACTATAACTAATGTTTTCCACACGTCCGATAATCAGTCCAAGGTTGAAAGATAAATTGCCTAGACTAGCCACCACTTTTTGTATCTATCAATTCAAGTGCTCCTGTGTAGCAAGTTATATTGGCAGATGTCCTAGGAATTAGTATTTTCGGGTTCGTGAGCACCTCCCAGTATGGTTAAGTAAAGGTGTAGTCAAAACGGTTAACAGCTCCATTTTAGACCTAGTTCAGACGGAACATACAGCCAACATGGAGCAATCTTTCGCAATAACCTATCGTGTTAACAGCAGTCTACCTAATTCCGTCAGACGGCTGAAGAAATTGCTATTCGGATCAAAAAGCCAGAGCTTTGCATCCAAAAGAAATATGTTCAGCCACTCCTTTTGCCCTGGCCAACTTTGGGGCCAACTAGGTAATAATCAATCTTATAATATGGTGATGTAATTTGATTAATGTTCATTTTATGTCCCATACTTATTATTATTATCTTTACCACTGTTATTATCATCTTAATCATTGTTATTATTATTATCATTACACTTGATAACCTTTTTGAGGAATTTATTCAGTATCCACCCTATCTACTGTATCTGACCTTATTTATGTTATTCTACATATTACTTAATTTCTGATTTGTAATTACATTATTTTCTCTTTCACCCCATGTTGACCATATTTATTCTGATCATTAATCGTACAATTTCATTTCGCTTACAAACAAGTTAACACTTTATATTAGTCAGCCCCAGCATTAACGATTTGATTTGATTTTATATGACAAACAAGCCTTGATTCACATGTTACAATTTCCAAATGATGTACTCTGCCTTAAATCTGGTCAATTTTATGGCTTATTAATTTGGATTTATAATCGTAGAACCTAATGAGAAATTACTGAAAAGAATATTCTTCGTCCATACAATTGTGTTTTAATATAACAGGGGATTTTTCAGCGATTAAAATGAAGATATGTTGATCATGAAAGTGACAACTAATTTATATACATTCTTTTGAATTCTATCCATGACTACCATTTGAAAAATTCCACTGTATGATGTAAACAGTTTATAGATCTCCATAATTATTACTAAGTGGACTTGATTAAATTGCTGTGGATTTATCGACTTTAATAGATATACTATGTAAGGTATTTATATTGATATTTTGATAACTCAGCTATGTAAATGTATCATAAGTAGATGAGTTAATTACTATATATTATAAATATAGACCATTGAAAGACTAATATAGATGACGTATAGATTGATTCCTAATTGAAATTATTAGATGTTATAGTTCGAACCATTCATGATAATTGATAACTCCGCCTGGAGTCCCTCCGGGGTCTACTGCCGGTCCTAAGCCCGGATAAAGGAGGAGGGTTGGGCATGGGGTTAGCGACCCCACCCCGTAGAAAACTAACTAGCTAAAAAAACGTTAACCAGAAAAAATTATTCAAACCTTTTAAACTCTGCCCTGGGAGTCAGAAGGTCTTCATTTAGAACTATGACGCCTCATGATCAAAGCCGAGTTCCTTCGGAAGTCATGAGGCCGATGCCCCTTCTGACATCCAGAGCAACCATTTATTTAGGTGCATGGAATACTCATGCAATGTGGGAGACTGGGAGAGTCTTCCAAATTGCTGCAGAAATGAGGAGGTACAACCTACAGGTGATTAGGATCAGTGAAACACATTGGACGAAAGTTGGACAACAACGATTAGCTTCAGGGGAGCTTCCGCCATACTCTGGCCATGATGAAGAAAATGCTCCACATACACAAGGAGTTGCATTGATGCTATATTTCGAACCATTCATGATAACTGATCAATCGTTCATTTCTCATAGATTTTCAAATAAATCCATCATTTAAGTGGCTTATTCATTTTAAGTTTCTGTTGTTATTCAACTAAGGCTCTTAATTTTTATCGTAAAATCCATTGATATATATATATATATATATATATTAACGGTCAACGATCTGACATAATATAGGCATTGAAATAACATTCATTAAAAATTGTAAGATTGCTGAATAAGATGTATTCAGATAATTGAACAATGAATACTCCAGCAGACTTCAGAAGACTAGAGCCTGATTGTTTATAAATCATTTTAAAAGATTTTAAAGTATGGACCTGATGTCTTGTATCCAAGATATGTCTAGTAATTAAGGCATTTCAAGTACTCCTTCCTCTTGATAAAAAGACTTTCTAAAGATGTTCGTAAAGTTAAGGTATTCTCTCTTGGGTTGTTTTGGCAGGTGCATGTAAATTTATAGAAACAGTTGGCCATAACTTGAAGAGGTTACTTGTTGACCTTTAAGTGAGTTATTAGACATGTTACTTTATTATTACTATTATTAATGGCTTTATTCAATATTATAGTTTTGGTACAATATAGAATTCTCAGCACAGGTTATTTCAACAAGTTACTTACGCAACAACAAAAAAAACACAGTAACGAATACAAAAAAAGAGAAATGTTTTTTTAAAAAGAAAAAAACCCCGGAAAACTGTACAACCTTTAAAATTAAGGACATGTTAAGAATGCAAGTTATTGACTAGGTTAATTCTAACAACCTGTTCATCACAGAGTATATTTGCTAGGTAAGGTATTATAGAACTTTTATACTTTTGCTTGAGTGCATGGATTTTGATGTAATTACGTCTCGTTGTACCAGAAGATATACAAGGAGAAAGTTAAGAGTGAAGGGGATGGTTAGTATCTAATAAAATAACACCTGCCAGGAGTTTTCATGATTTTAAATGTCTATCCACAACCATATTAATTATGACTTCGAAAGATTCACCACACATCTTGCTAACTGCCTTCAGCACTCTCCGCAATACAGCAAAGTCTTTTCTCAAAAGCCCCGAAAAGAATAATGGAGAACAGTAAAGGATAATAGGTAATATGCAAGAATTAACAAATTGTAAGAGTAAATGACAAGTAATTCCAAGAGCATGCAATCTCTTTATGTAGTAGATCAGACGGAAAACCTTCTTTGATAACAATAAAACGTGGGAAGACCAAGACAGATCAGAGGAAAAGGTGATACCAAGATAATTGACCTTCGGCACTGTGTTTATCAAAGAGTCTGCAATGGTACAAGCATTATGGGATCTTAAAATGGTGTTTAGATTCCGTTCATGTCTCATGCTAAAGTTAACAGCTTGACATTTAGACGGATTAAGTATGAGACCATTACCAACAGACCAACAAACAATACGAGACAAAAACTCATTGATTCCTATGGGATGTAAAGAGGAAGAGATATGCATACATACAGTGAGGTCATTTGCATATTTCACAAAAGTGTTTTCTGTGGAAGATGACAGATCATGCAGAAAAAAAGAGAAAAGAAGAGGTGAAAGAACAGCTCTTTGTGGTACATCTTCATGAGACAGCAGAAACTCTGAACACTTTCCTCCAAACACAGTGTACTGTTCCCTTCCAGAGAGGTAGGAACATAGCCAATTGGTTATCCAGCTGTCGGTGTTGACGCTGATTAACTTGTTAAGTAAACGTTGTCTTGGTATAGAATCAAAAGCTGAAGTATAGTCCAGAAAAGCACATCGAACATACTTCTTACCCTTTTCTAAGTTGAACACTATGTTGTGATGCAGAACAGCAACAGCATCTAAAGTGCTTCTTTTGCGTCTGTAAGCAAACTGATATCAATCAATATGCTCTTTTATCGCAGGCTGAAGTGGAAGTATTAATAATTATTCCATTGTTTTGAGGAAGGGTGAAGTTATTGCAATAGGTCTAAATTTTACATTCTTATCATCAGATGCTTTCTTGGGTACAGGAATTATCTTCATCTTTCTCCACATTTTCGGTATGAGATTAGATGAGAAGGATCTGTTAAAGATAGCTGTGAACGGATAACATAGGACGTCAGCACACTTTTTAAAAAGGATGTTTGGGATACCATCAGGTCCCAAACATCGGGATGAATTAAGCGACTGGAGACATTTTCGTACATCAGTCTCAGTGAAAGTAGGAACACAGCTATTATTTAAACCCGTGGATAGAGGAAGTATCACGTCAGATGACTGACGTACAAAAGACTTATTTAAGTCACAAACATTTAGCTGGTTATCTCTTCTAAACTGTCTGTCACCTGTAAGTTCTTTAAAGAGTTTCCACATACTTGGAGAGTTTTTGCAAGACAAGAGTTTTTGAGTAAACATACAGTTGAGACGTCTAATCTCTAGGTTTATCAGACCATTTAGCTTACGAACTTCATTTGAGTTCTTCTCCTTGTACATTCTTTCTTTCATCCTCTGTAGTCGTTTTAGTTGTTTCAGTGGGACAACAAATATCAGAACAGAATTTAAAGTAACAAGTGATAACATCAGTAGTGTTTTCCAGTGAGTCATCTGTAAATAATTCCCAGTTAGTCGTATGAAACATGTTTTTCAGATTTCGGATATTTTCTTCTGAGTAATTCCTATATTTGACTTTCTTGGTTTGATGTAAGAGTGTACTCTTCCCATGCTTTCCATATACTTTAGGTAGAACACGAATTATACAGTGATCCGAGCTAGACGATGGGGCACGTTTACGAGTCGCATATATACCCACATCATTAATGAAAACGAAGTCTAAATGAGCATCCAAACGAGTAGGAAAATCTACTACATTTTGGTGACCTAGTGACGTAATGAAGCTACAGTCACATGAATTGAAATCACCACATACAACTGAAAGTGAATCACTGAAGGAAGTAACAGCGAACTCAGTGAATTCGTCAGCGAAAACAGATTCATAGTTTGATTGAAAGGAACGATCTAGCTAACGACGCATTAAATCTTCTCTGCAATCCCATTACCTTTGAAGTTGAAATGGATAAATATGGGTTTTTTTTTATTATTTGTAGCTACATCCAGTTTGTTGTATTTAGTTACTTTACATTAGATAATGAATTTCTTTGGGTAGAGGTTGTCTCTTAAGTACTTTTCAATGTTAAATGTGGTTTTTTAAATTTATTTTACATTCTTGTCATCCTATACAAATGTATGTTTGAAACTTCTTTCAACTGAAGACAATTCTGACTTATTATTTTTAGATACCACAGATTGTAAGCACCTAACGAAAACTTAATAAAGTAAAGTAGATTCATTTTATTTTGTTCGAATCTTTGTTTTTGCTTTTTGCAACATAATAAAAGGAACTACTGTGATGTATGCTATTTACGTTGACAAACATATGTAATATGTAACACCAATCAGAAGTGGAATACCTGTCGAAAGAAGTTTGAGAAGACTGAACTGAAAAAACAGAAACGGAAACTTAAAGGAATTCAGAATCGGAAGAATCATGAAGGATGTAAAGAACAATTGATAGAGGATTTGCAAATAAAGTATTTCATGTAAGGTTTTCACATTTTATAAAAGAACTCTGTAGTTTTGCATTAAACCATAACTTGGTCTTCCCCACTTGAGTTCTGTTACACTACACTATCTGTACAAAAAATGGTTATTACAAAGGTATTTCAAAACGCCGAGCAAGATTTAATTTCGAGAAACCATTCTTTTTATCGTCATGAAGCTAACGTTTACAATAACTGGAATATTTTAACATTGTTGCTGTTATGAGCAGACACTATATTTCATTGAAAATGGCCAATTATTTATTAAAGTACTTCAAATCATTCCATTTTATCAGACTTATTGTAATGAACAAACACTAAGGTACGGACGACCAATTTATTGTTTGATGCACAACCACACATTAGTTTAATAAAATGTGAAAATCATGCTTCAAATACATCATTTGAACATCTTTGATTCGTCACTGATAAGCTTCATTGTCCCTTAATTCCTGTTGTTATCCTAATTGTTTTGCAGTTTCCTTTTCTCTTCTCTTCATTTCAATCTCCTCAACCTTCTGCTCTCAGACATTCTACTTCCGACTGGTGTTACATACTACTTATATCTGCAAATAACACAATTTCATATTACAAATGCTTTTTAATTTTTTTGTTACTACGATCTAATATCATTTAAATAATCACTGGAAGATGGAAAATATTGCACAATTATTTTAATTTAACGTTAAACTACTCATTTCGGGGAAAGTCATAAACTCACATCAAATCAAATCAACATCTTTCAGATTTTACAACAAATATGATATTTTTGCCTGGGTAGAATCATCAATGAACAAAGTGGATCCGATCCAGACATAATGGCAAGGATTGGCAAAGCAAGGGCAGAATTTCTACAATTGAAGAACATATGGGATTCAAAACAACTGTCAACCAGTATCAAAATGTGAATCTTCAATATGAACGTCAAAACAGTTCTAATGTATGGAGATGAAACTTCGAGAATTACCACAACCATTAACAAGAAGGTAAAAGTATTTATAAACAGTTGTCTACGCAAGATACTCAATATCCACCACCACAACGATAATCAAAAACGTACAAGTATTTAAAAACAATTGTCCTCGCAAAATTCTTGATGTTCGTTGTCCGGATAACCTTCAGCAACAGCTTACTGTGGGAGGGAATAGACAAGCTTCCAGATGAGTAGGATATCAGGAAAAGACTTTGATGGGACATACATTACAGAAATAATCAAACTGCATCAGTAGACAAGCGCTAACTTGGAATCCTGAAGGGAAATGGGAAAGCAGAAGACCAAAGGTCACACTGCGCCGAGAATTGGAAGCAGATATGAAAAGGATAAATAGCAACTGGAAACGACTGGAAAGAATTGCCCAGGACAGAGTTGTATGTAGAGTGCTGGTGGTCGGTTCATGCCCCTCTCCAGAAGGTAACAGGCGTAAGTATGTAAGTAATGAAATTTGTAGTTTATTGAGGTACATTTCGATGAACTTTAGTTATATCTTTATTGATTCTTCATTTGATATCATTTATGTGCTGAAAATCCTTCACATTTTATAGAGAAATCTCTACAAAACTGCTAAACTTGTGTTGTAATTAATTCAGTTTAGCTATTATAGGTTCAAGTTATCTTACAAACTATTTTATGATTAATAGAATTTAGGTAAATTCACAGTAGGTAAGCATCAGTTCATACTTAGTTCTAATTTAATTGACCAACAGATATAATCTATGTAAAAGTAGTGGGGTTTTTTTAAAAAAGAAATATCTTAATCCAAATAATTATTCAGAAACAAAATGTCATAAATTTTTTTTAGATTTCATTTACTAATATAAACTACCTATTTGTATATTCAGAGAAGGGGTTTTTGTGGATATTATAGTAATTTTAATAGTTGAGATCATGAGTCAATTAAATCTGGATCACTATGGAAAACTTGGAGGCACTGAACGGATGTTTCGTCCTAGTATGGGACTCGTCAGCAGTGCGCATCCACGATCCCGCCTCGCGAGATTCCAACCACTAGACCACTGAGCCAGCGTCCAACGGTGTTAATGTCTAATTTCAATCAATACACGAAGTTGCGCCACCGTCCACCATTGTCATCAGTGAGCTACTATTTCACAACAGACCCTGTTAAACTCCACTGGTCACTGCTTCTAGAATGAAACGGTTGTCCAGTGCTTCCAGGGTTTCCATGGTGGTCTAGCTTCAACTAACTCATGATCTCAACTATTGAAATTACTACAACCTTCACAAAACCCCTTCTGATACTAATCAACATATATTCCCTAGAAACTGACTTCAAGAGGTATTTCCTGGAGTTCTAGTGACAAGCAGTGATCAATGGAGTTCAACCGAGTCTGTTGTGAAATAGTAATTCACTGACGACAATAGTGGATGTGTCGCTCAATTTCGTAGATTAGTTAAAGTTAGAAATTAACACTATTGGATGCTGGCTAAGTGGTCTAGCTTGGTGGAGTTTTGTTCTCTGAGCCGGAGTTTGTGCTGATGATGTCGTTCAGAAGAACGATGAAAGCTCCACGACCAAACCATCCAGCTCAGAGAACAAAACTCCACCAAAATCATCCACCTGAACTACAAATCTTCTCCACCATCTCAAGTGGTCTAGTGGTTAAGCGCTCTCATTTAAATCTGATAGATCCTGGGTTCAAATGTCGCGATTCGGGATCATGGATGCACACTGCTGAGGAACCCCACAATAGGATGAAACGGTCGTCTAATTCTTTCAGGATTTTCATGGTGGTCTAGATTCAATGAACTCATGAATTTAACTATTAAATTACTCTTTGTATATGTTGAATTGATGTAGAAACCATATAGAACTTGGATCTTATTTAAATGAATGAAATTTTGTTCATTTAATCTTTATCACAATGTTATAATCAAATTGTATTCAATCAGGTCAACAATGTATATTTGGTATATATTTTATAAATATACTACTTAAATAAAACTTATTCTCTATTTACTTATGTTTATCATATTTAGAAAGAAGAAAAAAAAAGCAAAGGTGAAATAAAATGGTTTAAGGCAATGGTTATTGTTTATAGAAGAATAGAAAAGATTGCATCATAAAAAGTGGATTCGAGACTAAATAACAAATGAGGTTACATAATAATTATAATTATAATTATAATGACATAATTATAAATTATATGTTTAACTCGAAATCTTAAATAGTTATTTAATAAATAATTAAATTTTATTATAAATACTATTGGATATAGATTATTATAAATGAAATATATTCAAAATAAACATCATAGAATATAGTCATGTTAATCATAATAATTATAAACTAATTAATAAGTAGTAAAGAAAATTAAACGAAAAAAATAGGGGGTTAAACTCGACATACTTTTATCTATATTGTTTTGTTTTTTTATCGGTGAGGATGAATAAAAATAAAAAAAATAATCATCATCTCTATAAGTTTAAATAGTATGATGATTAAATGTTGTAAAAAGAAGGGATAGTATAAAAATAAAACTTAAATAAAGAGATTATATTGCGGTACGTTTGAAGTTTGCGTTACGATAACACGGTATCTAATTTATATTGTTTAAATATCGTTGAATCCTAGTTTATAACTCATAAATAGCTTTAAAATTTATACTTAAAGCGATATGGGTTGACTGTCAAAAAACGAGCCCGGAAAAGCCCTAATACTTTAGATAATAACAATTCTGTTATTACCTATTCCCCATGTTCTGCTACTCATTTTGAAGCTGATAATGTTGGGATAGGTCTTACACCACATCTGATACTGGATGACTCTGTCTCTAATTTAATAATGAGTTCCACATCAAGGTCAAAGAGTATCGATAATATTAAGAGTGAATTAAACACTGTCTTTAAACAACTAACCGATATGCGTTCTAAAGTTGAGTCACTTGCTAGCTCTTTATCAAAGCATGATGATTTGAAACAAGAAATAAATACATTATCACCCCTTAAGCTGCTCCTGTCAAAAGATATCGTTCCTGCGGAACTTGATGACATCATAAAAGCAGAATCCGTTATCGACTTTATCGCTAATGAAGTTACCAAGCGAATAATCTCTCGTAATAACGTGATTGTCTATAATATACCTGACAGAATCCCCATTAAAACTGTAAGGAATTCGATATTAAAAGCATCTAACCTTCAAGACAGTCCATGCCAATGCATTCGACTTAATAAAAAGCACCAGAAATACTCGTGCCCGGTCTTGTTCAGATTCGACTCTCATATATTAGCTGAACGGTTAAAAGAATCCGAGCGGCTAATCTGCGCGCTTACGAAATTTATAAACGCTCGTATAGTCTCAGATAAGACCACCAATCAAAGGCTTACGCAAAAACGTACCTTGAACGAAAATAAAGGTGTTGAGATCACAACAAACCACGATGCATCAGCTGCTGGATCCACTGATGCAGCTACCCTATCTCATGTTCTCCAGTACTCTGATATACCAACAAAGAATGCTAATTTGCCTGTTATGTCTGTAGTGACATCTGATAGCCAATGTACATCTAATGACGTCACTAATCCGATATTACCCAGTTTACCATCAGAAGCCCATAAGCAAGTACTTAGTTCTAATGCTACAACTCTTAAAAACGCTGTCAAGATTAAAATACCTTTGCCACGTAAGAAGAACGTAAGTACAGAACCTTCTGGTTCTAGACCCAATATCAGAAATACTACGATGACCCTACCAAATAAAAATAAGACTGTAATTCCCGACACCATGCTTTACCTTACGCATCACAGGGGAGGTTATAAGGGCAGACTTGGTTCAAATGTCTCACAAGATGGCCACTGCAATCATTATGTAAGCAGGCCTAATATTGGACAGACCACAATGAACCAACGCACCCTACGGTTATCCTCAAACGTTTTAAATAACATACCTGTAAGACGTAACTATTCTCAACACTTTCCCATTGGGCAAGATGGATCACTAGGTTACGCACCATCAACCCAACCCCAACTGGCAGGTGCCTGTCTTAACTGTCCGCCTAATCAAGTTCGACAAATTAACCCACTTTATCAAAATAATGATTTTTTGGCCTTCAGAAATCCCTGGTCCCACTAGCAATACAGTTTGTTCAAGCGATAGCCCATACGATCAGTCAAACATAATAAACCACAGTCTATGCAAATCCAAACTACATAACATCAATAGGGAAGCTCTCGGTTTTTTTACACTCCACACTCCCTTTTTAAACTTATTACTTATCAATGCACGTTGACTTCTGAACAAAATTTCAGCCTTGAGAACATTAGCTTTTCTAGCCAAACCTTCTTTTATACTTATCACTGAAACATGGTGCTCTCAAGCAGTATCTAATTCAGAATTAAATACCCAGAACTATCGACTTTATCGCTGCGACAGAGAAACTAAGCGAGGAGGTGGTTGTATTATATATGCTTTGGATACCCTAACAACTAATAAAGTTTAAGATAGTGTCCTGAATAGTTTACCAGAATCAGTCTGGATATCAGTCAACACCCTGAATCATAGTCTACTACTTGGATGTATATACAGAGCTCCTGATAGTCCGAATAGTGGGAATGATCTTATTATCAATGCATTCATACATGCATCCTCTCTAAACTTTAATGCTAAGGTTATCACTGGGGATTTCAATTATCCTGGGATCAACTGGAGTACCGGTAGTTGTCAGTCATGTGATGATGAGTTCTCGGCAGCCATTAACATGCACTGCTGGTCACAGTGGGTTCGTGCCCCAACTAGAGGCGATAGTATACTCGATCTAATATTTAGTAGAGATGTTATTCCACTATCTGTAAAAGTATATGATGAATTTGAAAGCAGTGACCATAAGATAGTAGTTTGCGCTCTCCCTATCTATCTCTCTTATAACCCACCCATTCAAAAAACCTGTCAATATAGAGACTATAAGCATGCTGACTGGGACCTCCTGCATTCATTGATTAAACTTTCAGACTGGGATAACTTTTTTTCATGTAATAGTCTCATGGATGCTATCGACGAATTCTATCTGATCATTAACTCTTGTTTAGATTCCAGTGTACCTCTTAAAACGTACAGGTTTAGTAAACCTTACGAATTATATATACCAGCTAAATATCGTAATAAACTAAAACGCCTACAGAATCGTTATTTTAAGTCAAACGACTTCACGGGAGTTGCACAAATAACAATAATTTTTAATCAAATTAAATAGAAACATAGGTTAAAAGCCATTAATGAGGAGCTACTAGCACTTATTACTAACTCAAAAGTACAAAACTTAACTCTCCTTTTCAATAAACGCACTAAAGCAACTCGAAATGTTGATATACCGTGCATCCAGCATAATAGCAATTTTATATACGACTCTAAAACCATGGCCGACCTTTTCAGTAGTATATTCGCGAATGGTGTAGTAAACATAAGTGGCTATGCTTCAAGAGTTATGTGCGTGACTAGCAACTCAATAAAATCTATCTCCTTCACATGCATGAAAATTAATAAGGCTATAAATACCCTTAAGCTTTCGAAAGGTCATGGAGTAGACGGGATTTCATCATTTCCCTACAAATATGGTGGTCCAGATATTCCACTTCTTCTAAAGCTGTTTACTCTCTCTATGGAAACCGGTTCTTACCCTTACTGTTGGAAAACCGCGTACATCATACCACGTTACAAATCTGGAGATAAGACTGACATGAACAATTACCGGCCAATAAATATTACTCCAGTTATTTCTAGGATTATGGAAAAAATTATAAGTGATGAACTTTCCAACTATTTACTTGCTGAAAAATTTATCAATGATACTCAACATGGATTTCTTAAAAATCGTTCTTGCATGACATGTCATTTTGACTTCTTTAATTTAGTCTATTCTCTACGTAGCCAAGGATATCTAGTCTTAGTGCTATATCTAGACATTTCTAAAGCCTTTGACATGGTTAGCCACCAACTTCTTATAGGTAAGCTCGCATCTTATGGGGTTCAAAATCCTTTGCTTGCTTGGCTTGATTCCTTTCTCAGCAATCGACATCAAATAGTTAAAATTAACTCTTCATTGTCTAACGCTGTCCCTGTTAGAAGAGGTGTAATGCAAGGTAGTGTCTTAGGTCCTTTGCTCTTTTTGGTGTTTATCAATGATATTTGTGAAAGTTTTTGTGTCGGTAAGCCCCTTCTATATGCAGATGATCTTAAAGTAGTATATTCGTTTTCTCCACATGACCTGAAAAATATGCAAAATTGCATCAGCGTGGAGCTTAACAAGGTAGCACAGTGGTGCTTAAAATGGCAACTGGAGCTTAATATGGCTAAATGTGGATGGATATGCTTCGGCGATACATCACTCAACCTAGACATTACCATAAATGGAGAAGTGTTATCTAGGTTACATACAGTAGTAGACTTAGGACTTAGATATTCCCAAGACTTGTCGTTTACAGAACATATATCAAAACAGACATCTAAGTCTCAACGTCTAATAGGTTACATAACTAGAAATCTTTACAACAATGAGTCACGTATTCTAATGTACAAAGTTTGTGCTCGACCTCTTCTGGAATGTTGCACGTTTATTCTTAGCAGTACACGCATAAAGGATAAATTAAGGCTGGAATCAGTACAGAGACGATTTACACTTCGTATTCTTGGAGCTGATTGTACCATAACTTATAATTCTAGATGTAATAAACTTAGACTAAACCCTTTATGGAGGAGACTCAAACTAAATCTTATCTTTTTCTTCAAACTACTTCATAAACTATCGTTTACATCCGATCACGCGATTCAATATGCAGAAACTTCTCATTATGACATCCGTAATTCCTTGGCACTAGTGAAACAAACTCATTCTAAATCATCTCTTTATATGAATTACTTCACCTGTAAATTTTCTAGACTCTGGAATAACCTACCACAATCTATCCGCACGATAAAATCACTCCCATTATTTGTTCGCTGCATCGATGCATACTGCTCCTCTGAAAATGCATTGAATGGTCTAGCGCCTTTAAGTGTATCTCATTCCACAAGTGATATTTTAGGAATCTTAAATGTTTAGCCATCTTTATTAGTGAATTCCCTTAGTAAAATCACCCACTTGCTGTCAATATGTTAAGACCGCCCCTAGAAACTTTAACTAATTTGAATAATATAAACAGTATATCACTGTGTCACATGACACACGCATTTAGGTAGACCTGATTGATATATTTTGGTAATTACTTTTTTGTTGTTCCGTGCTCTGTTTTCGTTTTAATTTCTCTAGTTGTAGATAATTATCATTATTTCGATCTGGCACACGAATTGACCTTAATTACACCGTTCATAAATCAACAGGCTGTCCATTTAACAAATATTAAAAATTCCCGGCTGATGCATTGGATCGCTGTAATATATGTACTACTTAAACAACTACTGAACTAGTATACTTAAAACTTTCTTTTATCACATGTTTGTTCTGCACGTCTAACGTTATTATTTATATCAAATTGATCATGCCTGTAAACTGGCGTGAATTCTGTAATTATTATTTTTCAGAATATAAAATTATTATTGTTATTATATTAGTGTTATTTAGTTCTTTGAACTAGATAATTTGATTGAAGAGTTTCATCAGGATAGTGGTTGTGGAGATTGTTAAGTTTTTGATTGAGATCATGAACCGATTAATGTTAGACCACCAATGAAAACCTGGAAGCACTGGACGGCCGAGTTTTAGTTGTTATCCTGGATAACATCATTGTGATGTTAGTTATATCCACATAAGTAGTATATAACAATGGTCAGGTATAGAATGTATTTCAGTAGAAGGTCGATGAGGAGAGAACGGAAAAGGAACGCAATTGGAATGAAAACGCAATAACAACGAAATCTGAGACAATGAATTGTTGTTTGCGACAGGAACGGTCAAGTTTGAGATTATGGATTGATATTTTGCAAATTAACTACTTACTATATGGTTCTCAGATTTTTTTGAGATGCTCTGTAATTTCGTGTAAAATACATTTGATTGTCCCCACTGGTGTTCTTGTTCATTACATCATCACAACTTGCTTCATGTGCAAGTGGACATTTAAGTTATTTCATGAGGGTCCAATGAGTTTGTTGTAATAGATGTTATTATGTTTAGTTATCCTTGCGGGCTTCATTGTTTTCACCTGACTATTTTGTTTTGTTAACCTTTGCTAATGTTACAGTTTGGACGTTCTAGAATGAGTTTAAAGATTGGACCCAAGTTGATGTACCTATTTATTATTGATTGGTCTGAACACCAAGCTACCAGAAATTCTCCAGAATTCTTGAAATTACCACGATCCAGAATCTAGGCGTTCTACCAGCCTAATTCACTTCCGTAGTTACCTTCAGTTACAGATTTTTGTGATAAAATATCATGTGTATGTGTATATTGAGGTAGACTGAGCGTCCAACATAGAGTTTGTCATAGATGGCACATTTTATCTTGTTGATGATACTCCCTTTGTCTTCTCTCTTTGTTGTAACTTTTGATTAGCATAAAATCCAATGAAGCGATTACATTGGTTGATGAGCGGGATCTATTTCGAAGGGTATTAAAATTTTCGTGGTGACTTCTGAGATGCTTTTTACACGTGATGGGATTATCCTTTTCCTAGTTTTCGAGGTTGATTTTATTATAGTGGGTAGAGTCGCGAGACACTTTCCAATGAAATTTAATCAGTAGCCATTTTTGCAGAAGGCAAATAAAGACAGGTGAAAACAATAGAACCTACAGGAATAATCAAACACAATCACAGGCATCACAACAAACTCATTGGACCCTCATGAAATAACTAAGATGCTCACCTGTGCATGAAGCAAGTGGTGGTGATGTTATTCAGAATAACAACTAAAGCACCTCAATCAAACTATTTGGGTCATAAAACTCAGCAATACCAAGAGTATTAATCTAAGCTGCAGACATTTGCCACCGTTTAAATGAAGACTATCTAATTAAAAACGATATCTTAAGTAATCAGTTGGATATTAGGGAAATGAAATGAATAAATACGAGTTAGGTGTTCACTGTGAAACATATAGATCTTAGATTTTATCAATACTAGACTAGAAGATGTACATAGTTAAGGAGCCCCATAGTAAGATACCCAGTCTTCTCTAGTTTTAACATTATCTCACCTGAGATCAATTTGTGGTGAGCACAACCTAGAAATAGACAAATTTTATATTTCAGTTAATTCCTCATTATTTCTACATAATGATATGTTTACATATAAGTTTTATAAATGGTCTTACTTTTTTTAAGTACTCTCAATGTACAATTCAGATTTAACGATAGTTTCTATGAATAAATTGATGGAGTTGCAGCAGGTTCACTATTACACACCTTTTTGGTGAATTGTTCCATGTCTAATGAGGAGAATACGACATGTCAACCAATAATCGTGTAATTTCATTTATTAGAAAAACATATGCATGAAACGTTTAGTATTTATGGAGAAACTATGGACTTCAATAAAATCTTGGCTAAATTTAATAGTTATTACTCAACAAAATGAAGCTTAGAAACAGATGTCAAGTCAGAATTTTGTTTTCTTGATGTCCCGTTCAAAAAAGTATCAGATGACTCTCTCCAAAGATCCATATACAGAAAATCGACTTGAAATGTTAATTATACCGATTTCCATAGCTGGCTTCCAATCGGCAGAAAGAGAAACCTAGTTCATTCTTTATCCTTGAGGACTAGGCAAATGTACTCTAATGATGCAAAAGATGACCAACTTCTTCAAATTTAAAAAATACTCATCAGATCTGACTGTCCATCTAGACTGATCAACAGAAACTTAACCCCAAAACTACAACCTCAATGATCGCTGACAGTTCAAAAGAAAGCTCTTTTTGTGGGTATAGAATGTAAAGAAGATACGGTTGAAAAAATCTTGATTAAATACACTTCAAAATCTAAGGGGACTTTTTACTCAGCTAAACATATTGTTGTCTTCTTAAACCACCTCATCGCTCATGGATACGTTAAGGAAGAACTTCCTTTCTGGGCCACATCGATATGTACTTATAACTTTGCTTGCTCTTGCTACGCAATTTACATTAGCCACACAAAGAGAACACTCTTTAAATTCATCTCAGAACATTACCTGACCTGGCTTTGAAACCGTAAGTGCAAAACAATCATTAGCTTAACACAGGAGCATCCTTGCTGAGCAAGACATATCAAGGGAATCGTCCTTCAAACAATACGGTAAAAGGAATGGGATATAAAGGTGATCGAATCAAAAACTTGTGCACCACTGTGACGTTGAAAATTCACTACTTCGAGTCTGAACTCCACATACAAAGGCAATACGTGAATATGTTCCATCGCCCTAATCACCTTTTCCAGAATGCCTTGGTCTAATTTTCATGGTGGTCTTTATTTTTTTTATTTCTTCAAACTACAACTTCTTAATATTTTCTAACAATTTTTCGTCATTATTATTCTATTATTATTATTATTATTATTATTATCTTTATGTTTCACATTTCTTCTTCAGGTTAGTCAGGTGAACAATTATTGTTCCTATTTCTGACCCGTAAATTATTTTCATCTGGCCGTTCTTTTACAACCTGTCGAGCATTAAACAATCTTCTTTTGATATTTGAACTTTTGGATCACCTTATAGTATAATCTCTTTCCATTCTTCAATTAACTTGTGTATTTATTAAACAACCATAAATACAAATGTATAACTTAAATAAAAGATTTCGTTGAAAGAGAAAATTCTTTTCACTGAATTCGTCTATTGTGTTATATGAACTTCAAAGCAACCATAGTACTTCGGTACATCAAAGGGATAATCCACGTTAGATGCTAACCTCGAGATGTGACTTCGAAGTTAGCTGGTTCGTCACACTATTCCCATCTAACTTGAGTAGGCCCCTAATCATTCGACATAGATCATTTACGTTGATGGTCTACAAGTTCATCAAATTATCCTTTGATTATTTGTAAATGTACTTCTTTGAAGCACAACAATATATATACATGATTTTTAAATAGAATGAAGAATGATATGCTTCAATGTTATCAGTACAATATACAAATTAAGTAGAATGAAGTGTACTTATATACACTCAACATTAATATAGATAATGAATTATTGAAAAGTTTATTGTCATACTTGAGTTGAAACGACAAAGCATAGTCTATCATTTTAAGAAAAAAAAGGAAAAAAATTTCACAGTCACATATAATAATAAGATTAATATTTTATATTATTAAGTTTCTTGATCAAGATGGATAATAAACGTTTTCATGTGGATAAATGTAAAGTGATTGGATTAATAATTCCGATGAAGTTTTCTTCTTTGAGCTGAACAAATTGAATATGATCAAACCATCTAACTCAAAGAATAAAACTCTATCAAAATCATTCACTTGAATTATAAATCTTCTTCATTATCTTTGAATTAATAATTCATTTATAGAATGAAGTTACATGATTCAATCATAATCATATTATTAAATAAAGTCAACCAGCTGATTGACTGAGTATATAACATTAATGACTAGCTGATGGCCTGTTTGAATACCCTGGCTATCTGTCCCTGACATCTAGATATTTCAAAAAGCTATCGTGTCCTGGATGCGAATCTCGTGGGGGTCGGGATCGTGGATGCGCACTGTTGAGGAGTCCCACACTAGGTTTTCCATGGTGATCTAGCTTCAATCGACTCATGAACTCAACTATCAATACTTAGTATTTCTTAAGCGTAAATGCGTACGACTGTGACAAAATTTCAAATGTATTTACTTACATTTCAGAATATCTTGGTAAAATCTGAGAACCATACAGTAAATTCTTTATTTGCAAAATGTCAATCAATTTTCCTAAACCAAACTGTTCTTTTATTTCCACACAATTATTCTTTGTTCTCGTTCTCTGTTCTTTGATCTTCTTAACCTTGTGCCATCAGACATTTCACTTTCGATTGATGATACATACTACTTATATCTGTCGACATCAGTAGCACACACCATAATGTCAGTGGAAATTCTATTCTAGGTAATCAGGTTGTTATTTTTCGATTAATAGACAATTGTATTTCTCTACTTCACATATGAAATAACCTTAAAATTTTCACTCGAAAAATAAAGAGAATACAAGGAGATTTCCTGTACAAAATATATTCACTGTTGTAATTGAACACTTCGCAATTTAACAGTAGACAGCTTAAAATTATAAGAAGTAATATGATTGTCATCTAAGTTATTGACACACTTGAGTTAATAAAAACTAAGAGAAGTGTTTAAAGTGTAGCGGAAAAACACCATACCACAAATCAGATACAGAATATGTGATTGAATAGAGTTAAGATTAACAAACAATTAACATCAGTTCATCTTTGTTTTACAAAGACAATTCCTGTCGAATGTTTACAATGTAGCTTTTTTGTACTGAAATGTGATACACTTTTCTTAGCTATTGTGACTCTGATGGAAAGTAGGTAACATATTATCTTTCTGACTGATATTCCTACATTAACTGAATCTTAGTTTTAATTATATTTATTAATTACTTAATCATTTTTTATTTCTGTTACGATTTCGTAATCGTTTTTTTATTTTGTTATGATTATTAGTAACACTACAACATCACCTTATTTACTCTACAACACTATATTTTGTAACATATGAATATGCGTCAGTAATACCTAAGTTTTAATTAGGCATTTTGTATCCTGTTCACTTCTACTATAAACGGTCATGTCAGTTTCTCTAATTCAAATATGTCAATATTAAATTTAGGATTCAATTCATTATTATCATATTCAATGAAGTCCAGTAGTACATACTAACATGTGGTTCAATTGACAATTTGTCATACAGTAGAATTTCTAAAAAAAATTAAATAATTATTATGGGGGGGTTGGAGAGGTTGTTGAATTTTCATAATCCACATCACGGGCCAAAAATCAGTAAGCACTTAGTATCTGTTTCATTTTAGTAGGGACTTTTCAGAAGTACGCATCCATGACGCCACTGGGGATTGAACCCAAGATATTCATTCTTAAGGAGTCCGTGATATAAACTAAGACAATCAAACAATCTCCACAAACTTCCTATACCAGTAATAAATATTTGGTCATTAGTAATCAATTTCTAGAATTAATTCCTCGAGTTCTAATAAGAAGCTGTAACATGTATAGATCAACTATATTTCATGTGAAACAGTTATTCACTGAAAGTAGTCGATGAAGATTGCATTATATGCCGAATCGATTGAAGTTAGATATGTACACAATTAGTCCCCAGCTTAGAAGGCTAGAGGTTAAGTGCTCTCTAGATGACTGAATGTCCTGGATTTGATCCCCTGTGGGGTCCTGAATGAGCACTGGTGAAAATTCCCATGCCAAAACGAACAGTTGCTCAGTGATTTCTCATCTCCAATGTTTATATATATATATATTGATGAAAAGGTTTTTTAGGGGTTTGTTGTATTCGCTTCGAGAGTCATATACCAAGATGAAAAAGCTCTACAGGGTTTCCCACTTTTCAATAATACACCAACTATGGTCATCATGGGATGAATATTATCTAATGATTAAATTATATGTTCAGTAAAACCGCATGTATTATGTTGGAATCTATTTCGACTGTATAAGAAGGTAAATAATATGAACAGCTTAGTAAAATTATATAGAAGTTATACAACAAAAAAGAAACTCACTTTCAATGTATTAAGATAAATGAATCATGAAAAGATAAATGAAAACAGAAAAATTTTCATCTCATTAAATTTCTGTAAAATATTATCAAGTTAATTGATTATTGAGGATATACTTAACTGAACTTAAAGGATGAAAAAAGAAACAATTTCAAATGAAGCGCAATCTATTGAAACATTGAAATGAAAAGATTTCGTCTATTGGATTTCATTCAAACTATTATTATTTTTGAATATATTTCGTAAATAACAAACTATTGCGTTTGAATATTAAATAAATAGATTGTTTCTGAATTTATTTATAATATTTTACGAATGTATAGAACTACTATGATGTATGCTACTTATATAGATATAAGTAGTATATAACGTTGTTAGGAATATAAAATATCTGGCAGAAGAAAGTCAAAAAGCTCGAGAAGGAAAGAATGGAAACAGAGAGCGATTAGTATGAAAATGAAAGAACAATGAAGTGAAATATGAAATCTGTGAAGTGAAGAGTTTGAAGTCTGAGACAATTGATTGACAGTTTGCAAAAGAATAGTCAGTTTTGAGATAATTGATTGATATTTCACAAATTAAGTATTTACTGTATGGTTCTCAAATTTCAATAAGAGATTCTGTAATTTTGTGTTTCCAAATACATTTGATTGTCTACATTTGTGTTCTCGTTCACTACACTACAAAATGACTTAATATATAAGTGCTAAAACATATTTCAATTAATTAATTACTAACAAAAATTCATTAACTGCTTCCTATCTCAGAACTATCAAACAAAGCTTTCTATCTATGTAATTTTAATTTTTTTTTACTAATTTTAGTGTAGAATCCTAGATCATAGGTCCTTCTAACTACTGTTTGTGATGGAGTTTTGTTCTCTGAGCTAAATGGTTTGTTTGTGGAGCTTTCATCGTTCTTCTGAACGACATCATTAGCACAAACTTCCAGTAGAAGTGAAGTGTTTGAATTTCTCCATATGTGGTTCACAGTTTGTCCTGTAGACCTTAATGTGGATTGGTTCTTGTTGATCTTAAACCTGTCATTGTTTATTTCGTTTTTTGATTGTATCTCCAATTGATTTGATTTTTGTTTATATGTTTAACTATCAATTGCCTAACGGAAAGGAAATTAAATGAACAATTGGGAAGATATATTGTGAAACTAATGATCACAGACACCCACTACCGTATACAAAAATATCAAGAGGTCATTGACACCTGGAGGAAAAATTGACGAAAAAACTTGGCTTAGAACATTTGTCAACATTAAATACTGAAATAAACATATCAACTATACAACAGAAAAGGACAATGATGTTTGCTTAAAGAAAAATTCATCGAAATCGCAAAAAAGCCTTTCAAAGCAGACATTATTCAGGACAGAACAGGGTGTTCTCTAGAAAGAATTAGTTTGCAGGAGTAGAGACGAATAAAAAAATATAATTCTTCACAGCTTTTGAATAATCATTAAAGATGTTAGGATTGATTGAATAAACTCAACTAGCACCTTGTCAGACTACTGTACCATAGATAATAATATTAAATCCACTCTGACTGCATGAGAAAAAAAGACATCAAAAAATCCGGCGAACATGAAGAACATCACCATAGTACCGGTAGACAAAGGACGAACAACATCAGCTATGGACGAGAGTAAATTCAGAGAAAAGATCATACACCTACTCCAAGACAACAGTGACTACCAAACACAAGTGACAAATCTTATTAAAAAGTTAGACAGCTGAATCAATAGAGCTCTAAACAAAACTGTCAAGGGAAGATATATTTTGAATTAAGACCAGTGGTGAATTAACTCCAGTGGACATATTCTCCTCTGATTTTATGGAAGACCAGCGTTGTACAAGCTAGATAATCCATTATGATCAGTTGCGCTATTGTCAAGAACACCAACTCACAATTTTTCCAAAGAAATTAATAGGGTGATGAGACATATGATTCAGCTATGTTATAACTCTATTAATTCCCCAATACATTTCCTAGACAAGATCAAAAACCTACAACTAAGCTACCGTGAAATGATGGTGTTCTTCTAAGTCACGACGCTACTCACCTCGATATAAGCAAAACTCGCTACAGACTCAATATCACAAATATCAAACAACGACAGACAGCTTGCAAAATACCCGAAATATGGCTCACAAAGTTGAAAGAACATATCGATGACTTACAATACATTTTTAATCCAATATTCAGCTTTACAGACAAAGCGAAGGGTCTCCGACGGGACCCCTTATATCAGGATAGATCACAGGAGCTCTGATTAAGGAGCTAGAGGCTTCAGTCCTGCCACTAAGCAAATAGAAGATCCGGATACGTTATTTGGGTGACAAACCCCAAAACACCAAAACAGCATTTTCGACTATATCGAATTTACATGAGAAGAAGCACGAAACAGCCTCATTCTTGACCGTTTTGATCGACAGAATAAACACAGAAACCTTGGAAACACAAGTACACAGAAAACCAAGCCACACAAATGATATATAAAATTATAACAGTAACAACCCAGTACTTCACAAAAAATGTTGCATTTAGACATTATTCAGAAGAGACAAAACTCACTGCGATACTCTAGCTATACGAAAAATTGATAAAACTCATTTCTAGTCAGTCTTCCGTAATAATGACTACCCTAATAACGATATTTGAAGGTGTCTAGTCAGTCAACTAACCATCAAGAAACAGATTTCATGAACCATTACAACGATCCTCGAGCCCTTTAGAATCAATGTTGCTCAAAGACCAGCACAATTACTTCATTCCAGTCTATGCAGACCAAAAGAAAGAAATGCAAAAACATTTACAAAATAAATTGCACAATTGCAAAGAGTATTACACTATACAAAATGACCGTCTCCTTCACCTACGTATAGATAGACACAAATTAGCAGTGAGCCAACATAATGTGCTGACACGGATATAAATACATGCAGAGAACCATGAACTCGAGATCGGTTGGAGAAACGTCAGAAGTTTAGATTGGGGAAATTCCGAGAATTCTTGAGGATTTCTTGAAGCATATCCTTCAGGTCAATTGAAGATCAACAGAAAAATAGACATTGATCCAATCTATGAACCCATGGGGAAGAGGTCAATTAATCAAAAGGTCAGAGATTAACCAATGAATATAGCCATTCTGATTATAAGAGTAAGTGAAAACAACAACGCTTATAAAGACACTCAATCACAAATATGACCATTGTAACGAACTGATATGACACTTGTATAATAAAGAATATCAAACGATTTTTTGGAAGCGTCGCATTAAGCTCAGTTTACAATCAATAGGCATATCGACATGAGCTCTATTTGCCAATTTACACGAAAGAGGACAACTAACAAAGAAAAACACTCGACAGGAAATATCAAGGTAAATAAAGCATATAAAACCTTAATAATCAACCATTAACAGCCTAAATCATCGGAACAAGTTGATTGAGTGCTTTTAGATTAATTCTACTATTGAATTCTACATGAAATAAGCAATGGTGATTTTATCAAGATTGACTATAAAAGTTTTACATTTAAACCACCTTCCATATTGAATATATATATATATATATATATATATATATATATATATATATATATGAAGTGATATTGTTCAATTATTTGGTATAATCTATTATCAAAACGGGTTTTGTGGAGATTTTTAGAAATTTCACAGGTTGAAATCATGAGTCAATTGAAGCTAGACCATCATGGAAAACCTGAAAGCACTGGACAGTCGTTTCGTCCCAGTATGGGACTCGTCAGCAGTGAGCATCCACGATCCCGCCTCGGAACATTCGAACCCAGGAGTTATCAGTGCTTCCAGGTTTTCCATGGTGGTCTAGCTTCAAATGACTCATGATTTCAACCTGTATAATCTTTTATTTTATACACTGACTTAATTCCTTATGATTCCAAATATGTTTTACATTTACAAAATGATGTAGTTTATTTTTATATATAAGTAAATTTAACAATGAATTAATTATGTTTACTGTCAAATGATCATTTAAATTATAATCTAATCAATTTGTTCTAATCATGAGAACAAGGTAAATATGAATAAAGATAGAATTGTGACAAAAGAAAAAATACAAATTATAATTTACTTCGTTTACTCTATCTTTCTCTCCCTCGCTCGCTCACTTGCTCCAATTTCATTCAAAAACATACGACTCCCGCACACCGGAGTACAGATACGCACAAAAAATTGGGTGTACTGTAATTGATATTTCGGTAATCAAACAATATTTCATTTTACCGTAAATACGATATGATATTCATTCATAATATAACAATCATTATTACTAAAGTTTTCTATTCTTCAAAACGTTTTAATTATTTTATCAGAAAGCAAATTCTTATAACTGGTGCATTTGTATAGTAATTTAGTATCTATCTATATATATATTTGAATTCATCATTTGAATAAAGCTAGACCACCTTGAAAAACCTGAAAGCACTGAACAGCCGTTTCGCCCTAATATGAGATTACTCAACAGTGCGTATCCAGGATTCCGCTAGCGGGATTCGAAACTAGAAACTTTGGTCTCATGCGTGAACGCTTAATCTCTCCCTCTCTCTCACTATATACAAATGCTTTGTAGATAAAGATCATTGAGTTCATAATCAATAAATTTAATATAATTAAAGTATCTGAAAATCCAATGAATGTTTTATTTAATATTAGTAATTGTAGTTATATATTGCTTAACAATGAACACGTACTGTGTATTCAGGTTTGTCATTATAAATCATGACATTGTTATATAGAAAAAATAATTTCAATGGTTGAAATCATGAGTCAATTGAAGCTAGACCACCATGGGAAACCTGGAAGCACTGGACGACTGTTTCGTCCTAGTATGGGACTACTCAGCAGTGAGCATCCACGATCTCGCCTCACAACATTCGAATCCAGGAACTATCGGTCTGGCGCGCGAGCGCTTAACCATTAGAAAACCGAGCCGGCATCCAACGGTGTTAATTTCTAACTTCAACTAATCCACAAAATCGCTCCACCATACACCATTGTTTTCAGTGAACTGATATTTCACAACAGACCTGGTTGAACTCCACTGGTCACGGATTCTTACTAGAACTCCAGGAAATGCCTCTTGATATCAGTCACTAGTGAGCAGATGATTATTATCAGAAGTGGTCTAGCTTCAACCGAACCATAATTTCAACTACTGAAATTACTAAAATCTCCACAATACCCCTTCTGAGAAAAATTAATTGTTCATTGTAAGTTATAATAAGAAAATTCCGTTATCTGTCTATGTATGTATAATAACTAAAATTAGGGTATTTTTCTTTATAATGAAAAGACCTTTCATTACAATAGAATGGAATATTAATGTTGAATATAAATTGACGTAATAATGTTATATTTCTTATACCAAAATTATGGTCAATCTTGGCAACTATTCTCAAAGTATATTGTTAACATAGATATTCTGATAGATTGAATAAAATTTTCTTTAAAGACCCCATAAATTGTTGAATTGAGATGTATGATATTTACAAACTGAAAACCTAAATAATTATTTAGCATTAGTTAGAAACTTGTCACAATTTAGTACCTTGAACATTGTATAGTATCGAAACCCAGGTTTACCAATGAGTACAATATCATTTAGATATAATGTCAATGTACGTTTGTTTATATTTCTTGACAAGTACACGAGCATCTATTAACACTTGCTTTATATTCAATTTGGAAGATTCTCTAGTTTACATAGTCTTTCTAAAAGTTTACGTAGTTTGTCCCTAAGCTAATGAGTGAATAATCATTATCAAATGATGAACGATTGTTAAGTAGGATACTCTTGGACTATTGAGTAAATTTATTGTTGTCTGAAACAATATAAAAATGAATACCTAACCTAAACTTTGATTTGTTTAGTTCCCATTTTGTCCCTCAGGACTGAGAATGATTAATATCTGTTGAAGTTCGGACCCGTTGACGCAATGGATTGCACATAGTTAGTTACAAGTTGGCGGCATATTTTAGATAGCGGTCAATTGTAGGATGTAGTTTAAAGTGGAGTCTAAAATAACATCAAAAAGAATGAGATACTCTAACACCATTGAAGACTATCAATATGGATAATCCATATGGATGGTTGGTCCACTCGGGCTGAACTAAAACGACATGACGCAATAGCAGAAAAGCACTAGCTTGCATTGAAATCACACTTAACAGTTAATACCTAATCTAGTTTATCCTATCTTCGTAGCCAGGTGAATGAACTCCCTTAGTAACTGGCTAAAAGAAGTAATTTTACCGAAAAAACGGTGTGTATTAGTAAGAACAGATCAGAGAGGTACATAATAGAGTCAATACTGCATACGCTCGGTGAACGGCGTGCAAATAATTAATCCATATCTGTTGTACTCGACCTTGACTTGAGGCTCGATAATCTGTTTGATGTTCAGTGATCTGACTAATAGGTTTGTTTAAGAATTTGAAACATTTGATTAGCCCTATACTATTCTTATCAAACATTTAACAAACGAACACTATTTATAAAATTCATCAACTTCTATCCAGTATCCACACTGATTAATATAATCGGATTTGATTTATCGAAAACAAGACTTCGTTAAATATTTCTGCCCGACTGATAACCAAACACACTTGGTGTCTAAATAACAGTGTCGATGATTACATTAATTACTACTTTATAACATAACCATATATCTGTTGATACGTCTGCTCTTTGTAGAAACATGTAGCAATAAACGTTTTCAATAACTATAAAATCTTCGGTTTATGAAGTTGAGAAGGAACCAGTTAAGCGTTTAATTCCTAAATCTGTAATTAAATTCGGATAGGCAATTCATTTACAAACTAATTTCATAGTTTGATTTTAATATCTATTCGAATGTATTATGGTTTCTGCATTTGTAGCAATTTAAAATGACATAAATTTTAAATAGTGCTTATATGATGTTGAAAGTTTGTTTATTTACATAAATATGTCCTCCTTTCTTCGTATTCCTCCTGTTTATTTCACTTAGTTCCTTCGATATTTTCATATTTTTGTAAGTTAACAAGAGAAGTGATTCATTTTTATTATATTCTATAGTCCTATTTAGTCAATACTCACATTTAGTACGCTTGATTGATCGTTGATGTAGAGATAAAAAACAAGACTGAATAAGGAGGCTTAATATCAAGGACTGAATAAATATGCTTACAACTTATGTATATATGTATTATATACAATCAGAGGTGAACTTGTAGATGATAAGTCTGAGTTGGCAAATAAAGTCATCTCCTCCTCCCCAAATACATTACTCTGGTACATACATTATGGTTATGCAACACATTTATCCTATATTGTGCATAACTTTAAGTTATTAAGCAATATTGAAATGTAATTACTGACAGTGGGTGATATGATATGATAATCCATATGACTAAACTATCACGATTATTTGCTGTTTAAATATCTAGATTGAATTCAATCCTTAAAGTATATATACATAAGTATGTGCAAATTTACAGTATGATCAAAAATGAATAGAAAAGAAATCGCTGTAATTTCCTTAGAAAATACCAAACTCTTTATGTTTTAAATATTTTTTTAAGAAATACTTACATTGACTATATAGACCATTCAAATTACTGAACTCTCCAATATAAAACTGAATTTTAAGGGTCAATCATAGATTCCCCCCCAAAAAAAAAATTACTAAACAACATTATACTTGAATGAAACCTCTATTCATTATCCAGTTATATTTATTTGTATTTCAACAATAATAATAAGAATAATAAATCTTTAACAGAAATTTCAACAATCATTTCTTATTTAACAATAACTAATTAATTAATAATTAATATTTATTTCATTGTAATTGTATCTATTACATTAAAATATTGGCGACATAAGTTGTTCATTATAAATTCCATGAAACGTTTATTCTCAGAAAGTAAAAAAAGAAAAAGAAAAAAGAAGAAAAAGAAAAAAAAGGGAAAACAGTGTTTATTTTGTAATTTTTTCTCGCTCTTTCTCTTTCTTTCTTTAAGTAAATTTATTCTTATTCCTTTTACATTGTTTACTATCTCTATTAGATTTGCATGACTGAATAGTTAAGTTTCGTCTTTCGTTTTTTTGGTTGTTTGTTTGTTTTTTTTTCTTTTTCCTTTTTAGTAAATTTTTAATGAATCCTAGTTAAAATTTTAAAATTCTAAATTTACAAAGAAATAATCGTATTTAATGACTATCTTTTAACAGTAAATGAGTAGTATATTACACCATTTACCTTAATTAATACTTCCTATTCATTAAATCATGTGTTAAGGTGATAAACATTATATAATCTTTATGTGTAATAAACTTGAGTATTTTCTAAATGTCTAACCTCAACCAATCCACGAAGTTGCTCGACCATCTTCCATTGTACTGAGGTAGATACCTGTTTCTAACCGACACGGATTAGCTCCACTGCTCACAGCTTCTCATCAGAACTCCGAGAATTTTCTCACGAAGCTATTCACTAATGAGCACATGGTAATTATCAGTTTAGGGGTTGTGGAGATTGTTAAGTCTTTTATATTGAGATCACTTCTGAGGAGTCCCACAATAGGACGAAACGGCCGTCCAGTGCTTTCAGGTTTTCAATGGTGGTCTAACATCAGTCGGTTCATGATCTCAATCAAAAACTTAACAATCTCCACAACCCCTAAACTGATATTTTCTAAATGTTGCATTCTTTGTATTAGATGATTTAATTGTCAAGAGCTTTTTGTCATTTTGAATAATATCATCAATGCATATTTTAAATAGGAATGAATCAAATGAATTCCAATCGTCAAATAAGATAACAGGATAGATAGACATCTTCCTCCGTTGCGTAATATTTGATTGAGACTAGTCATAAGATTGATATCAAGTCAGTATTTGTAGTGCTGTATAAAAGCCTTCAAGGATGTATATTAAGGTTTATTGAAGCCTTGACTATACGAAAATTGAAACCTTCTTTTATGTGTTCAAACACAATTTGTTCTTACCGTTAACCTACTCTGGTAATAATGATTTATTATCCAGAGTGGTAATCACATTGTCTTTGTGTACTTTAATTTTCTTTCTTTGTTATGGCTTACCGTTAACCTGTCTAGTTGACCTTTTAATTTTCATATATAAATGTTCTTAACAAGTATATGTGTGACCACATAATTCTGATAAACTTCATCTTCTCACTGTATTATCGAAATTTATCAAAGAGACTAATTGTTTTAAATATCTGAAAAGAAAACTCCCTACTTTACAAATTTCAAATGACCATCTATTTGTGTATTTGTTTTCGTAGGTTTTATTATCTTCATGTAATCTTGCTTTCTGGTTAATCTTCAACAAAGTGATTGATCGACAACTTTGCCTACGAATTGATAAATTAGATTTATATAGACATCCATAACCATTGACACTTTTTTGGAAGCTTCTTTCTGTTATAACTTGTGACCGCCGATTAGAGAGCAGTGACTTATCGATCGGGTCAAAGACGCGTAAACACGTGCGAGCAGTCTAGAGTTCTGATTGGCCCCGCTTTCTGCCTAGCCCAGGCAGATAAGTCCAGAACACAAGTCTCAGTCTCTGCGATGTGAATCATTATATTTCAAACATACTCTGTTTATATTACCAATCAAGCAGACCACAAGGTACCGATAAAATATGAAACAACATTTGTACAACAATTAGCCAGATGTGGCTGTGAATGAGGAAGGTAGTAATTAATATACTGGATATAACTCAAGAATGGTAAAACGTATAATAATAGTTTATGGGTCAAAATAAATCTTATAATAAGAGGAATATGAATAGTTTAGTTATTTAACAATTATACGATAAAAATATACGTTTAGTATTGGTCCATAAAAGGGTCCAAAAATTACCATTCATTATGTTTCTCGGGTCTTAACACTTTAATGGAAAAATTTTACATTTTTGCAATTAAATTGATGTCTGTAGTTGTGATAAAATATCATAGTGGTTTATTCTCAGTTCATAAGAGAGACAGTCATTTAATGAAATGTAGTTAGTAGAAATTACTTAAAAGATGTCTCATTTTTATAGTTTAAATTGTTAGTTTTTGATTTGTGTAAGATGGAATGGAATGATTCTATTTGCTTGTGAGAAACATTACTTCAGAAAGATTTCATAATTTGTATGATGATTTTTGAATAGTAAGACGAATTACCTTTAGATAGTCTAATACAATACAATACAATACATTCCGAACAACATGTACAACATATATACTTGTTAAAAACAATTATAGATAACAAAATAAAAGAATAATAAGACTGATGAATGGTAAGAAGAAATAAAGATAGCAAAGAAAATAATATAGAAAATTAATATGGAACTCACCAAGCTGGACAACACATCAATATTAATCGTTTAAAGATCCCCGTCATATTAAAAGACTAATATTTGAACGAAGAATATTCTTTTCGATAAATTCTCTTCAGGTTCTACAATTATACATCCAAATTATTAATCCGAAAAATGGCCAGGTTAAGGGCAAAGTACATCATTTAAAGTTAAAGCATGTGAATTTAGAATTGTGATAAACAAAATACAATAAAATTGTTAATGTTAATATGACTCATATAGAATGTTAACTTGAATCTGCGTATATGTCAATTGAGATTTAAGATCCATGATCAGAATAAATATGGGTCAAATAGAGTGAGAGAGAAATAATAGTGCAATTACAATTCGATCAAATAAGTAAGACGTAATACGAAGGGATGAATGCGAAATGATTGAATCATGTATAGGGGAGATTAATGATGTTTAACCAATAATGCGAATAATAATAATAATAATAATAATACAAACAATAGGGAATAGAGATAACAGAGACAATTACAATTGACTACGAAAGATCATAGTCTTGAACACCCTCCAGCGTGGCTAAACAAAGGTTTGATGAAGAAGGTGAACAGCTCAGTATTGGCCCATTTAGTACAAACCGGTCATAGTGCCAGTATAAACCAATCTTGTTCAATTATTTATACGGTAAGTATTTTTTACCAAATCTGGTCAGACTGAAAGTCCTTCAAACGGCTGAAACAGTAGCCATCCGGATGAAGAAACCGGAGCTATGAGTACAGAAGAAATATACTCAACCACTCCTCCTCCCCTGGTCAACATCTAGGCCAATTAATCAATCGTAATCTTAACTATTGAATGACTTAATTTGACTATGACCTTTCGTAGTCAATTGCAATTGTCCCTGTTATCTATGTATTATTATTATTCGTATTATTGGTTAAACATCATTAATCTCCCCTATACATGATTCAATCATTTCGCATTCATCCCTTCGTATTACGTCTTACTTATTTGATCGAATTGTAATTGCACTATTATTTCTCTCTCACTCTATTTGACCCATATTTATTCTGATCATGGATCTTAAATCTCAATTGACATATACGCAGATTCAAGTTAACATTCTATATGAGTCATATTAACATTAACAATTTTATTGTATTTTGTTTATCACAATCCTAAATTCACATCAATATTACCAGAATTTGTTAAGAATAGGAGAAAAAACTGTTTCCAAATACTTAAAAGTGCTTGTTTTACAATTAAGGCTTCAATAAAACTTTAGTATACTCCTATGGACAACTGTGTATAGAACCATAAAGGTTAAGATTCATTAAATGAATTAGTTAAATTGTGTTTAATAACAGAGGAAGATCGATGTGTATTATCTGCCGTTAATGCTTTATTTGATTTTATCTGTTTCTGTAGCTATTTTGGTACATGTTCACAGATGCTCACTCCTAAATCACACTTACTCTTCCCTATGTATAAATGATTACACATGTAAATTAATAAATATATTGTTTCATAACATAGTAGTTTACATGATGTTTAAGTATGTTGTAAAAGACATTTTTAATCATTTGTTCCAACATAAGGCTATTTGACTCAACTCTGAATGATAGTGTAATGTAAAAAGGCTTTTTGTGCCAGAAGTATATTAAGTTTGATCATACTATGAACTTTCCATAAATTTATGAATTTAAGTCTACACATATAATACTGCAATGGATGCATTTCTAACTGTAACACATTAAATGACACAGGTATGCAATCTATAGAGAACATTAGTTTTCTTAAAATGATAAATATACCTTGTTGATCAGTAACACAAACCTTGGATTTCATGTTTCTTGAAGATCCTTTTTCGACTATCTATCGTTTACATGATGGAGATAATAATAATAATAATAATAATAATAGTAATAATAACTTTGTGTGAATAGGATTTATAATAAGAAAGTAATGAAGATAAGAAATCTATGTGAATTAGTAGAGATGAATGTATAAATTAAAAATGGGGTAGGTCAGATATAAACACAAAGCTGATTGGGGAGTCAGGGGTTTACAATATTCAGTTGGGGTATACGATAATGCACTAGCGGGCCAAGATAAACACAAAGGATGAACATACCTTATTGGATATATCAGTTAGGTTTTCTGGAGTTGATCCGAATGGTTTAAGCTATGTAAGCTATGTTGTAATCTTGCTTCGTTATATAGATTCATGAAATTTGATACAAAACAGAGATAGCTTAATATAATGTTCACTATCTACCAAGAGAGAAAGAGCAGTATTTTTAATAGATTTCGTGACACACTTTCTTAACCATGCCGGTATATATTCTTAAACGCTTAAGGATATAGTCCTCTTAGTATGGCCTATGTAACTATCTCCAGATAAGCAATTAAGTTGGTATAGACACGTAGATGATGTCTTCATCAGTAACCTATCGTTGATTCATTGTGTAAATATTGGTTGAGTTGGGAAGATCACATGTCAGTTGGTGGAACTTAGTGTCTTTACAACAGATCTATAAAGTCTTTGTGTCATTATCTATGCCCCTTTAAAATCAAGTTTTAGGTAAAGGCTTTTTGATACGAAGTTTGACGGCATTTGTTGTATATTTCTGTCCAGATATGATTTTCAATGAAATTATCCGAATAACTGCTCTTTTGTAGTATAGTCTTTATTTTATCAGTTTCACCATTTACACTATCCTCAGAACATAATAGTCCGATTTTATGACTCAGATATTTAAACCAAAGAGATGTAAAGCTACGCAAATGGTTTTAGTGATCAGTTCATATATATTCCTTCTTATGAAACTGTTTGTCATTCTGAAAACGGAGACATTAAGGAAACCTATGCTGCTATCATAATTTTCTTCTCTAGTAAACCCAATAGCTGGATTGACGTTATTGAGACTATTCAAAAGCTCTTGTTTATTGATACTATTGTTACACACGATTAGCGTTTTATCTACTTATTAACAATAATATTCTAGCTAATTTAAAACATCCTGTATTCTATTTTAGCCGGGAAAGTATCACTAAGCATCCAACCTAAGTCAGAACCCATTACTTCTCCATCTACTTGTTTATAGACTTCCTTTTTAAATGTGAAGTAAATATTCCTTTTTTTCATTTCAATAGAAGCTCATCTATTTTCTTTGCTGATATCAAGTATCATTATTCACTATTCTAAATGTTCTTCACACATCCAATCGATAGTTTTTGTCAGTAGAATATTTGTAAATTGAAATGTCACATCTACAGATAACACAGTTTCAACCTTTATATTCATATCCTTATAGTATCCATAATTTGAAATGCATCTTTAACATTTTCCTTTATAAAGTTTCAATATTGAATTAACTAATTGTATATTCTCCGCTTATAATAGTAAATTCAAAGTATTTTGATAATATTGCAGTGAACAATAACACGAGCGGAGACAATCGAATGTATTTGACACGAAATTACAGGACATCTCAATAAAATCTGAGAATCATATAGTAAATCGTTAATTTACAAAATATCAATCCATCGTCTCAAAGTTGACTGTTCAATTTGCCAATATCAGTCCATCGTCTCAGATTTCATTGTTTATACACTTTCATACTAATCGCGTTCCGTTTCCATCCTTTCCTTTTCAATCTTCTACTGAAATACATTCTACGCCTGACCACCGTTATATACTACTTATGTGGATATAAGTAACCCATACCACAATATGATTCAATGTTTGAATGAATAGAAAATATCTATTAATTGAATTCATGGATTAATTGAAGACAGACCACCATGGAAAACCTGGAAGCACTAGACGTCCATTTCATCCCTTTGCGAGACTCTTCAGCAGTGCGCATACACGATCCTGCCTCGCGACATTCGAACCCAGGATCTATCAGTCTCGCGTGCGAATGCTTGAAGTCAGACATGAACACCGTTGAATGTCGGCTCAGTGGTATAGAGTTTAGGCGTTCGCGCGTGAGACTGATAGCTTCTGGATTCAAGTCTTGCGAGGTGGGACCATGGATACACACTGCTAAAGAGTTCCATACCAGGATGAAATGGAGGTCAAGTGCTTCCAGGTTTTCCATGGTGGTCTAGCTTTAATCGACTCATGAATTCAATTATTAAATAACTACAATCTCTATAAAACTCCTGTTTGATTAGAAAATACCTATTTAGTAAAGTTATTTGTAAGAAGAAGAAAAAGAAAATAAACTTAATTTAGACGCCTAGAATAGATTTAAATTTCCGGAACTATTTGAATAATACAATACTCAAATCGGTCAGTAGAAGTTCCAAACAAAACAAAATCTTTCATTCTAACTCCAAACAATATATATAGATATATATATTCTCTATATTTATTTCAATCTCCACCCTTAGTAACTGTTATATATCACATAATTTTGTTGATAATCATTATCAATAACTTATTGATGAAGAAATGTTATTTATAATATGGAGACAAATTTATACAGTCACATTGTGTACAGTTAGAAATGTTTACAATTCGATATTTTTTACAAAAAAAATAATAAAATCAGTTTTATACATACATTTCTATTTTATTGTTGTTTATAAGTAAAGTCAATTCAATGAAAAGAATTTTCTTTTTTTTTAACGATATCATCTACATAGACTGTGCAATTGTATGAATATAAATAGTTGAAATCATGAGTCAATTGAAGCTGGATCACCATGGAAAACCTGGAAGCACTGAACGACCGTTTCGTCCTAGTATGGGACTCGTCAGCAGTGAGCATCCACTATCTCTATCAATGGTGTACGGTGGCGCAACTTCGTGGATTGGTCGAAGTTATACATTAACACCGTTGGATGCCTGATCAGTGGTCTAATGGTTAAGCGCTCGCGCGTGAGACTGATAGGTCCTGGGTTCGAATGTTGCTAGGCGAGATCGTGGATGATCACTGCTGAGTAGTCCCATACTAGGACGAAACAGCCGTTCAGTGCTTCTAGGTTTTCCATGATGATCCAGCTTCAATTGACTCATGATTTCAACTATTGAAATTTCTAAAAATCTCCACAAAACTCCTACTGATAACTGTATGAATAGTTAATTAATTAATGAATAAGTTAGTCAATTGAAAAAAGATTACATTATTTCATGTCTTAAAAGAAAAAAAGCATAATAATTAGAAATTGAAGTTAGACATTAATATTGCTGAATGATATCTCAATGGTTTAGAGGTTAGGTATTCACTTGCGAAGCCGAAGGTTTTGGGTTTGAGTCCGTTGTGCGGAATTGTAGATGTGCACTGCTGAGGTGAAATGACCATCCAATGCTTTCAGGTTTCCAGTAGTGATCTAGCTTAGATTGACTTATGAATTCAGCTATTAAAATTTAGAAACAGTTTATAAGATGAAACTAAATATGTAAAGGATAACTGTTCACTTGACGAGTATGAGAAAGGTGAATAGTAAGTCTGGAACAATAAAAGTGATAAAAATGAACAATTAGAAATAAAATGATTAAAATAAAATATTAAAGGATATATTAACAACTGAATTGTGGTCGATTTAAATTACATGTCACAGTGATGAGAAAAAATGATAGTTTGGACGTGTCGTTCTTGCACACAGAGCTCAAGTTTGAAAAGTGGGTCACTAACGCCTCTGAACTGAACAAGTTATTGATGTGTGCTTTTCTCGAATCAGATCGTTGGATTGTATAAATCATTCTAAAGGATTTGTCTGAAGGGGCCGTGTTCCAATATTGAAATGTTGATTGTTTTTTCATACGACTTTCGAAAACTAAGCAGAATAATTTTCAGAAAGGTGTTTAAGAAGCAATCGGTTGTACAGCTTGAATAGATGATATCGTTGAGGTTAAATTTACTTCAGCTAACTGTCGTTATTTCTTCTTCACTGATACCACAGGTTACTTTAATTTATTATTGATTTAATAATGAATAGTATTTAGCATGTTGAAAACAATTTGAAGAATTCATCAGTCATTTCAAATCATTTGGACAGAAATATAGTACACTACTTGCAAATGTGAAGTATTTAACAGTACAATGAGAAAGAAATTAGTGACTGTATGGATTATATATACCCTAGTCTAAATAATATAGATCAGAAGGAAAATATGTCAACAACTATATTGTTTTTATTTCATTGTAATAAGTTGTAAGCTCTCCATGAAAACATATATAATTAATAAACAAGTGTTTATTTTAAATCAATTTCAAACAGTAAGGATTTTTAGAATCCAGATGGATAAAACTCTTGAATAGCTACCACAATTTAAAGCTTTTGTTGGAGGTGAATCCCAAATCCATGCTCACTAGAATAGTCAGAAAACCACTATACAATCACATAATTCAGTCACTCCATCCTAACAATATAATAAATATAGGACAATGTTAAACGAAAGCAGAAAAGTCTGTTAAGGTGTACAGTCGAATGAATAGACTGATTAGTTAATTAATGGCCAGAGGTAACAACCATCCAGACGAAACGAAACAATCTTTAATAACTAGTCACTCATACTTATAGATATATTACACCTTGACCAATATCACTTAGTTATTACCAAGAATTTGAAACTGGTTTTAATAAACGATCAATTAAAGGGTAAAGTTATTTCTTAAATTCACTATTGAATTATTCAAATCCAACACACATATTCACAACACTTATTTTACTCGAAACATAATATTTCATGATAAGATATACGTAAATCACAGTTATATAACTCAAACCATAGGTACTATAAAATACAGAATACTGTAAATGATTATGCCAAGAGGTACTTTATTATTATTAATATTATCATTATTATTAACATTATTGTTATTCTTGATATTTGTTTTCGTATCGCAGAATATATGTGTGTGTGAATAGTTTCATCTGGTAGTTGTTTTGAAATTGATAATAATTAAATCACTTTGACACATGCACATACATACACAGCCATACGAATACAAATTACGATGTAACTAAGTAACTAACATTAACACTTACTTATAGAATAGATTTCATTTAGTAAAATGTTATCCATTTTGTATGTGGAGTAGTAGTATTACAATATCTCAACCACTTTATCATGAGCGTAGTAATAGCAATAAGTTAGACGATGCAAAAAATAACATTCATGAATTATTGTTTATATTGTCAACGTAAAGAATAATACATTAACAACAATGAAAGAGAAGACAGAAATAAAATGCATTGACAAAGAGAACAAAACAACAACACTCTTGGTAAATATAATGACGAATCTAACAACCACTAATTAAAACATTCCCTTGTACAAAATTTGTAGAACTATAGAGTATATAGGAAAATACATTATAAGTAGAAGAATGCAGAAGGACATTTAAATCAATCAAAGAAGTACACACACACACACAGACGAACAATAAATCAGTTTAAGAACTTATCAATGTATTGCTTTTTATTATTTAGTGACAAACATCACATTGAATGATCCAATTCATTTGTTTTTGAGATATTCATAACAACTGATAACAACATCAACGAAAACTGAGTTACATCTGCTTAACATAATGCTATAGGCTATTGTATGTGTTGTTTGTTTTTTAGGAAAAAAAACCCAATTTACTGTTTAAAATTTAACTTATCCGTATTTGGACGTACAATAGTATTGACATTTTGAAGGAAATTTCTACGTTTTAACCATTTCTTCAATCTTGGCTGTTTACTCATACATTCATTCCAACTATTAATTGATCTCATAATTTCATTGTATACATAATAACTACTTTTAGGCATTGGTGTAAATGCATATAATAATTTAGCATATATCATTTTAATATGTAGTTTTTCATCAGTTTCATTGGATTCCATAATTGGTGTTTCTTGTTTTTCTAAATAATCAAATAATTTTGATAGAAACATATCAATTGGATGTGGACCACATGGAAAGTCAATTAATAATGATGAATCATCTAATAATTCACCATTTATGCATAATATATTACATATTACATAAATGGTAAAGATTGATATATACTTTTTAGATCTAAATAAATTATAATGATGATATTTATGCATTATTAATACTCAGATAATAATAAATAGGTTCCACTATTTTGTTGTTTCGTTTATTTTTGAAATTAAACAATTTATCTTAATATATGATTGCCTTATAAAAGTATCTAACCCCTTTATATAGTGTATTTTTCTTAAATGATAGGGAAATTATCCAAGGAGAACAAATAATAATTCTCTATTTTACAACATTTAAATGTATAAGAAATATATAGATAGGTGGTATCGTTTTTAATGTGTAATTAGTGTATATAACTGAGTTTTAATTGGCTGATATTTACTAATGTAACTATTATTTCTATTGGTTAGTAATAATCAACCAATAGAAATCATCCGTTTGTTTCAATGATAAATAAATACATTAGATGGGTTTTGTGGATATTATAGTAATTTCCTCAGCAGCGCGCACTGACGAAACGGCCGTCCAACTCTTCCAGGTTTTCCATGGTGGTCTAGTTTGAAATGATTCATGATCTTAACCATTGAAAATAAATATATTTTAGGCATTGAATTGGTAATTTGACGAAACTCAAGAAAATTTAAAACATAATATCACAGTTTATAAGTAATCACAACGATAGTATTATAAGATACAGTTAATAATCTGACATTACTGATTGAATTCAATTAAGAAAGTATTGGTAATCAAGAATCACTGGACAGTAGAAATCTTCAATAGAGAGTATCAGTGTTAAGAAAGGCTTAGTATTATTAATTTCGATGAAGGATGACAGAGAATTATTGTGGATTGAATGAAACTGGAAATGTAAATCAACCCACTGATCTGAAGACCAGGTATTCACTGAGGTTTGAATGTCTTTGGTTAAAACCTTAATGAATTTATGGATGTGCGGCACTGAATAGTATCATACTTCAATGAAACAACTGTCAAGCATTTCCTGGTTTTCCGTCACTGACTCATAACCTCAATAACTCCTTTAAATGCCTAACATTATTAATCCAATTAGTGTCAATCTATATCTCATCTTAAAGCAATATATAAACCCCATGGAAAAACAAGAAAATATGCCGACAAATTTCTTCAGAATATAATAAAAAGTCTATAGTTTCACTATACTTTCTATTGTTGTCCCACAGTCTAATACAAAACTGATCTGATCAAATTACAACTGAAATACAAAGTACAAGTTGTTTAAAATTCCTCAATTTATGCTCATAGAAAATTCAAGTGAATAATATCCATTTACTTCACTATCTTTCAGTATATAATAAATTATTCCTAATTCAAGTGTAAACTTACTTAAATAGTTTATTTTTTCTGGTTAGTGTTTTTTAGCGAGTTAGTTTACTACGGGATGGGGTCGCTAACCCCATGCCCAACCCTACTCCTTTATCCGGGCTTGTGACTGGCAGTAGCCCCATAGGGGCTCCAGGCGGACCTAATCCAAGTGTAAAGCTTATAATTAAATCAATCAAAATTAAAATCAGTGTACCTAGCACTAAATATCCGATGATCCTTTAAAAAATATCAAAAACGAGGGGATAATATTTTTACAAATGGAATACCTTAAAATTTAAATCATTTTACTTTCAGAGAGTATAAAATCGTGGATGCACACTGCTGAGGAGTCCCATACTAGGACGAAACGGCCGTCCAGTGCTTCCAGGTTTTCAATGGTGGTCTAGCTTCAACTAACTCATGATTTCAATCTGTGAAAATTTCTAAAAATCTCCACAAACCCCTTCTGATAATAATCATCTGCTCACTAGTGACTGACTTCAAGAGATACTCCTGGAGTTCTAGTGGGAAGCCGTTACCAGTGGAGTACAACCAGGTCTGTTGTGAGATATCAGCTCACTGAAGACAATGGTATATGGTGGCGCAACTTCGTGGACTGGTTGAAGTTAGACATTAACACCGTTGGATGCCGGCTCAGTGGTCTAATGGTTAAGTGCTGGCGCGCGAAGCCAGTAGGTCCTGGGTTCGAGCTCCGCGGGGTGCGGGATCGTGGGTGCGCGCTGCTGAGGAGTCCCATACTAGAACGAAACGGCCGTCCAGTGCTTCCAGGTTTACAAATGGAATACCTTAAACTTCAAATCATTTTACTTTCAGAGAGTATAAAATCTTTCAGCCTTTAAAAATCATACAGAAGAAAAGTTTATCCTTTTATTTACCATGTTCAATTATTTTATTCGCTTAAAAACATACATCTATTGACTATTTTTATCCCTTGACAATACCCTTTGTAAAATCTTTAATTTTTCTTTGATAGTTCCTTCTCTAAATAAGTGAGATAAATATAGGTAGGATATAGTATGTAGGTAAATTACTCACCTATACAAGGTCATAGCTAAACTGTTTCTGTCTGGATCAGGAACCTACGTATATACATAAGTTTTCAGGATAAATATTTTGTTTTTATCCAAAATCTTCCCACACAGTCTTAATCTTCTAACTTCACATAACGAATTAACCAAGTGTAAGGAACGTGCTTAGTGACTGAATCAGACCTCAGAACACAAAAACATTTCACTTGTATAAATATAAACCGTATAAATTGTTTATTTCATACAGACAAAGAACTCAAAGTCTAAAACGGTGTACAAGGAAATTTGTATCAGAAGTTAGAACTCAAATTCAGATATCCAGATCCCAACGTAAGAAATTTGATATACAGTGGCAGTTTTCTATTGTTTTTTAAAAACAGCTATGTTTAATTAAAAACAAACCAACTTCAGAGTTCACTTAGATGGCTTAGTTCTAGATGTTTTGTTGATATTATCTACCATGCTTTATCGGTTGACCAAATACAACCTGATATTAAGTTTACCTAACTCATAGCTAAGTTACTGTTAAAATAACTTCATTACAGTTCTTTGATGCAAGTTGTTCTATACAGATAGAGAAGAAAATTGGTACAAGTTTTAAGAGACTGACAAATATTTTGATGAGACGAGCAGATAAGAAGTGAAACTGATTATTTTATCATCTTTACGTAAGTCTTTGATAATACATTTGTTAAGTACTGAGTAATTCATTTATAATGCTTGGGTTGAAAAATTCGATTGTAGTAGACAGTTATAATATCTTAATAATAATTAAACCATTAAATCACTGGGTTTTTTTCCCGAGATTTATTTATTTATAACTTTGAAATCGATTCAGTGAGCAAACAGTCATTTAGATCAGCTCATTTACTCCTCTGACTAACATCGATCAATCATTAGCAAATAATTGCTATTCAGTGTATAAAAAGATTGAAAACTGAACTATTGAGAAGGATGTCGATTATAATTTTTGCTACAAGAGGCTTTGTTAGCATTTTAGAATTTTCATAGTTCAAACCATGAACTGACTGTAGCTAAACCACTAATAAAAACCTAAAAGCTTCGGCCCGCTGACTTGTCCTACTTTAGGGGTTCATAGTGGTGCTCATCGACTATTTTAATACCTTCATCAAACCCAGGACCTTCAATCACGTTTGTGAAAACGATAATTTTACAGAACTATATGTTAATTGGCTACCAATAAGCTCGACGAAGAGTCACCAAAAGTTGAGAAATGCCTAAGATATAACAGGCATCTACAAACTAACATTGATGAATGAGATAAACCGTAAGATAAAATCTAAGCAATCTACCCAAAACAAATAACCTGGGTTAATTTACCTCAACTTTAATGGTGATAGCGTTACAGCAACAACCAACAAAGGACCTTAAATTAAATCTACTCTGGACCTAAACTGACTGTTTTATATGAAACAATGTTTTTTTTATTTTACAATTAATAGGACGAAACGGCCGTCCAGTGCTTCCAGGTTTTCAATAGTGGTCTAACATCAATCGGTTCATGATCTCAATAAAAAAAACTCAACAATCTCCACAACCCCTAAACTGATAATAATAATTATTATTATCTGAAAATGATACATGGAACATAAACAGAACAATAAAAGTTGATTTATATCAGAAGAGGTTTTGTGGATATTATAGTAATTTTAATAATTGATATCATGAGTCAATTAAAGCTACACCACTATAGAAAACCTGAAAATATTGGATAGTCGTTTCGTCCTTCTGTGGGACTCTTCAGCAGTGTACATCCAAGACGAAACGACTGTCCAATGCTTCTAGGTTTTCCATGGTGATCTAACTTCAGTTGACTCATGATTTAAACTATTAAAAAGTTGATTTGATGATAAGAAATATATTTTATGAATAATAAATAATATTGGTTGAATAATTTAAGATTTAAAATTTGGAAAATTTTACATTTTTCTATTATCATTTATTTGTAGTTATATAAGAGAAATCAATGTAATTCATTATATATACAAATTTGTTAAGAAATGAAATCATTATTGATAATGTTCATTAATAATCTAATATTCATAATCCACTACGATTAGGTTATGTCTCAAAAACAATTTAACATGATAGTCACAGTGGAAAATATTAATCCATTTTTTAAAAAAAATAACAATTAAGACTATATAGTGTCACCAACACAGTTCAATATCAATAACAAGCATATTTCAATGAATTTTGCATTCAGGATTTCATGTTAATTATCAACTAAAATATATACCATCAGTATAAGGAGCTGTGGAGATTAGCGAATGTTGATGAAATCGTAGAACGACGTAAGTTAAGTAGACACTAAAAACATGAATTGACTAGACAATTATTTTGTCCCAGTATAGGACTCTACAACATTTCGTATCCACTATCCCGTCATGATGCACCGAACACAAAACATTTAGGTCTTGTACGTGATTAATGAGTCGAGGTCCAACGGTGTAAAACTCTATCTTTAGTCAGCCACCTATATTGTGTGACCATTTTTTACTGTCTTCAGTGGTTACCTACTACACATCCAACATAGTTGAATTTCACTCGTCACAGCTTCTCACTAGGACACCCGGAAATTCCCTCCCTAGGTCACTAGTGAGTATATAATAATTGTCAGTTAGGGGGGTTTATACATAGTGAAAATTTTTCCACTAGAGCTAATAGACGAATCTCATGAGACATTCACTGAAAACAGAAACACCTGATACTGAAATGTTTTAATGCTTAATTAGCATAGTATAATCACACTTCATTTGTAAACAACAAATAACCATAAGAGTGTTCAGAAGGGAATTTCAGGCTGATATTCCAAACCTGTTGAATATAGAAATACATCAATATATAGCGGATATTTTCTCCTTAAATGTAACCAAAGATTAAACTTTAGTGAACTAACCAATCAACAAACGGCATTGATCCAATCTATAACATAAACCACATTTCTGCATTCCATATGGAATTACACTTTATTTGTTTACCTATTTCCTCTTTTATTCGTATGGGGTTGTGGAGATTGTTGAGTTTTTGATTGAGCTCATGAATCGACCAATGTTAGACCACCATTGAAAACCTGGAAGCATTGGACGGTCGTTTTGTCCCAAAACGGGACTAACCAATTTTTCAACTTCTACAATGCGAATTAATTATTAATACCTTCTTTGTAACTAATTATTACCACAAATATCTAAATAGAGAAGGTAAGAGCTGTGTAGTACCGCTCACTTTTGAAGTTGAAAAACTAAAGATAGTTGGAGAAAACCGGTAGGTAAACCCATACCTAGATTCCGTGCCAGCTGGGTTTTTAATAACCCTGTGGGTAGGTTTCGAACCCATGTCACTCACTTTCATTGTCTCGGATGCTACCACTTAGCTTTTTAGTCAGCAACAGCCACTCAACTTTATAAGGATATATCCATTTATCAAACAATTAGTGGTATGCAATATCCTGTTTGCCTAGTACTCAACACTGCTGAAACGATCCTATCAGCCAAGTTTACATATGGACATTTATGTAAGTGATGAGGTATCATAAACAATATATTTTCAACTATTAAGTAATTGGATAATTCTGCTTAAAATCCATACGCATATGCAGTTTACAAAACTGATCAATAAGAGTAAATATATCTGGTCGCTTACTGGATTCAATCCCCGAAGGTGATATGGATGTGTACTGTCAAAAACTCTCATATTATGATAAAACAGCTGCCCAGAATTTTCTGATTACCAATACTTCATCTAATCATGATCAGTTTATGATATAAACTAAACTTTTCACTATTTATTATAAATAAAACTAATTATCTGAAACAAGTTTTTCGTAGGTCAACTTATTTAATAGTAATACAAAACAATCAAAAATATATGTCATCAGAATTTATCACCTTTGACAGCTTGGTTGGTCATATTGAATGATTGGATACATGTAAACAGAAAAAAAATATATATATAATACATAAACAGTGTTAAGAAGATATCACCAAAACAATGTAAATGTCATTAATGAAATTGAAAAAAGTGAAGTTTAAACATGAAACAGTTGAAGGTTAGTATCAGATGTTAATCATCTAAAGAGAATTTATTATCTTTAGAATGATATTTTAATTATTTAATTGAATGATCTACTGTTATTTAATATTCTCAATAAGTATAAATGACTGATATATTTAGAGATTAGATTCTTAATACACGGCGTATAACTTAAGCACTCGAACGCTTGAACCCTCCGAAGCTGCAAATGAGAAGATAGGAGACAAGTTAAAGGAAAGCTATTTCAAATAGTGTTAATTACGGTACAAAACTGTCAAATATTTATAGTTTTTAGTAAGAACGAAATCTCCAATCCGCATACAGGGGGTTACTAGGATTTGTTCAATAGGGAAACTACATATAGGGATTCCGGACTATTCTCCCAAAAGATGATTGGATGGAATATCTTCAGCTCATTCCGAGCTTCTTAGAGTTCATTTGTGGACTGTTTTCACAATTACGAACAACATTCAATGAATCATGTGACGTAAGATTTTGCATTTTCCCAGTTGTTGATACAAGTAACACATTTGATCACTTTTTATTGCTTTATCGGGATTTAGAGTGATTTGACTCTATAGTCCCTTTGGTTATAAATTTTTATTTCATTTCTGTTATAACTTGTGGCCTGTGTGCCCTGTTAATATATAACGTAATGATACCACCAATTAGAGAACAGTGAATTACCAATCGAACCAATGACGCATAAAAACCCGTATGAGCAGTCTAGAGTACTTATCGGTCCTGCTTACCGCCTAGCCCAGCCAGTTACGTTCAGACCACAAATCTCTTTATTCTTTATTTCAAACATACTGGGTTTATATACCAACTGGACAGACCACATCGTACCATAAAATAGAAAACGGCATTTGTACAAGATTTAGCCAAAAGTGGCTGTGAATGTGGGAGGTAGTAATTGACAGACAGGGCATAACTCAAGAGTGGTAAGCCGTATAATAACAGTTCATAAATCAAAATAAAGCTTGTGATAAGAGAAACATTAATATGCATAGTTTAGTTACTTAACAATTATATGATAAAAATTTACTTGTAGTATTGGTCCATTAATGGGTACTAAAAGTTACCATTCACTATTCTCATCGGGATAGAACAATTTCGATTTTGGCTAGCAGTGGAATCCAATAAACATATTTTGTTTTATTTGGAACCCTTCAGCTTGCAGTCGATAAATGAAGCATATGGAAATTCCAAAACCTTTTTCAGAAATAATAAGTCAAGTGACTAGAGGTAGTTAGGAAGAAACTTTAGATTCAGGTCTCATGATAGCTTCTACTCGTCTGCGAGGCGCATCAACAATCTTCGCGAGACTGGTGCTCCGTTTCCGACTCAAGAAGAACTACTTAATTCACACGATGTCGCGTCACTTGGACTAGTGGCCACACCACTATTTAATCAACAGAATTTAGTTGGAAATAAGCCATTGAGAAGCATAATATTTGTTACCACTCAGGGACTAATCACTTTACAGAAACATATGTACTACGTTATTGAGACTGAAATTATAATGAGCTAAGTATAAATAATCAGATTATTTATTTACTCAACTTATTGTGTTTGAACACTTTAATGCATACTAGAAAATGAAAACAAAACTATCGATTTATTAATCAGTTGTAATTTCGTGTGGAATAAAGAAATGTGATGCGTGTATTAGTTTGTAGTAATGCCCTTTATTAATTAGATATTCTACTGTATTGGAAATTATACGTCGTTTGCACATCTTTTTCAAGTTGTCCTTTACATACTCCATCATTCTTTCATTTCTTTTGTTGTTCTGATTGCTTTCTGTTCTCCTGCCCCCTCTCTTTATTTCAATCTTCTGCTGATAAGCATACCACTTTGAATTTCTATTAAATACTACTCATGTCTTTCCGCATAAGTAGCGCATACCATAATGGTTAGCACAAAAATGCATGTCAACTATCATCAAATAACTGATTTTAATTATGGAAAACATTTAGCCAGTTATAAAAGGGTATAATATGCCAGGCGTGAGTGTGTCAAGTCATACGATATTAACACAGTGAGGTGGAATTATCAGGATTAAGACCAATGTGATAGCCATATTAATGTTAACATTAAAAAAACTGATCACACAGAATATGATTCGAGCAGACACCGTTAATTCGTGAAATTAAATTTATGGAATAATTTTAAAACTCAAGACATAGAGTGTATTTTCACCATTGCAATCGACTCTAATCCATATCACCCGAGATCCCAACCACTAGTAACGATAATTACGCTGCACTTAGCCAGCTAGTTTACACACAACAACATGGATTAAAACAATAGTCAGTGGCTTTTCGAATTGATGACATATTTTGGTCTGGTTATCATTAATTTTCTTCTAACCTACTCCTAAGACAAGCAACCAGAGTTTTCAGGGATTTAGCATGTTTAATATATAATACTAATCTTATTATTTCAAGAACCACTATCTTATCAAGCGATTTGCTCATTTCATAAATCCAATGTGCACTAGCAATAATTCGAAGACAGTTTGGTCACTACCGGATGATTATCCAACGTTTTATCAGATCCTCGTTTTATTTTTGTCTTCTGTGGACCTTCTGACTTTTTCGTAGATGCAGATATGATAGATGTGGTACATCATAGTATGATCGGTTGAGACCCATGTAACATTTTGGAGGAATATAAGACCAGATGTAATAATGTTGTCGAAGGTGTTTATATTAACTATTTTTCTTCCCGTTCCATATCAACCTGGTTTGAATTAGTGACTGGTGTTAATCCACCTCAACTTTATTGCTTAGGCCACTCACCAAGATGATCCGGCAGTTCTCCATCATCGACTGCAGTCTCCTGTAAAACTGATATTTATCATCTTGGCTGCTACCATTGCTGGGTGCATAGTACTGGGTGACATTTATTATAATCTCTTATTTACTTGTTGTAGAGGATGCTTTGATAATGATAATGAAGCTATGGATTCCAATCCTATGGACGACTTTTGCACATCATTATGTTTCAGATATTAATTTGCTTCTTGATAAGAAGGTGAAGTTGTTGACTAAGTCATATATGGTGAAAATGATATGAAATCATTTATCATATTATGAATAGTTCCTAGTAAAATATATTAGGAATAATTAAAACTATTTCAATTATTCAGATTCAAATTATGTTATCAAGAATAATGTATTATTCATATATTATTAGTATCATGATTTAGAATAAAATTATAGTCTGAAATGTATCAAATCAACTTTCCCATTATTCAATATAATAACCAAGAAAAAAGATACTTTTTTTAAAAAAGTTAATACAACAGAACAAAAAAGAAAAAGAGAAACGATTCATTTTAACTATTCAATAAAGAACGTATATTTCACTTATGAAATTGTTTCTATCTTCCTATAGAGATAACATGATAAAGTTGTTGTTTTGTTTTTCTTTTCTATGAAATTTTGTTATGATCTAAGTATATTGAATAGATTTCATTTTTATTTGTTTTATTCATCAAATGTTCTTTTTCATTAGTTTGTTTAGTCAATCAAAGAAAAAAAAAGAAGAAAGAATCATTTTAAAGAATTTGTAACATTCTACTGAATTCAAATGAATAATATTGTTCTTCTATTTGGATTGTTTTATTACTCTCAGTTGATGATTTCCCAGCATAATAATAATAGTTCGACACTTTTTCATGTTTCAATCTTTTATTTTCAATTTTCTTTTAATTGACCGATTTTCAGAGTGAATAAATGTTAGTTGTTACTGTGTAGTAAATAATTAGCTCTTGATTAGAGTTAAATGTTTCTTTGGTTTTTGATTATTCATAATCATGAAATCATTCCTATGGAATGCTTAGTAATAATAATAATAATAAACCAGGCGTCAATATTCAAAAAGGAAAGAAAAACAGGAACCTGAAATGTAACATAAAGAACACCAACCTAATCACACTTGATGAAGAATCTCAGAAAGAGGTGAAAAGTTTCACGTACCTGGACAGCATGATTGATAGATAAGGAGGATCTTGTTGTAAATGTAAAAGCAAGGACAGCATTTCTACAATTGAAGAACATATAGAACTCAGAACAACTGTCTATTAGCTCCAAAGTCAGAATCTTCAATACGAACGTCAATATAGTTTTATTGTTTGAGGTTGAAACTTGGAGAACTACTACAAACATCATCAAAAAAGTACAAGTATTTATAAACAAACATCTGTGTAAGATTCCTAATTTCTGTTGTCTGAATACCATCAGCAGCAGTCTACTGTGTGAGAGAACAAACCAACTTCCAGCTGAAGAGGAAATTAGGAAAAGACGACGGAAGTTGACAGGACATACATTACAGAAATCATCAAGCTGCATCGAGAAGAAATTTTTAACTTGGAATAGGAAGCAGGCATCAAAAGGATGAATAGCAATTGGAAACTGGAAAGGGAAGCCCAGAACAGAGTTGGTTACAGAATCCTATTCGATGGCCTATAATCCACGAGTAATGACAAGTGTAAGTAACTAAGTTTAATCTATTTAAACAACCATGTACTGTGTCGAATGCAGAAGTTTCACTGAACAACTACAAATTCTGACTTAACATCCACCCATTTATAAAACAATTTTAAATAGATTTCTTGACTGATTTATAACTTCTCTTCTATTAGAAATAGTTTACGTTGGATCAGATCATTTCTTATTGACTGACAAGGTGTTCCTAATGTCATATGTTGAGCTTGAATAACGTATTTGATAAACAGACACATTTACAATGTTTTGAATTATGAATAACTGTATCTCTAGCATGTACCAGTACAGAGTAAATTATTCATATTATTGATTTTCATCACCTCGTTGCATGTGCGTAATTGTAATTACATCTAAGCATCAAATCTTATGAGAGGAAGTAGTGACAATTGTGAAGTTGTTTTAGTGAACTCCTCCCTCGAAACAGAAGGAAAATAATTTCCGAACAATACAAATAGTTATTTTCTGATGTGGAAATTTACCTTGCGTTGCACCAAACAAACTTAAATCAACACCCCAAAATGAGTGCGAATTACTGATAGACTGAAAATTGTTTTTGTTATGATTAATCACAAAATTTCACTTTATATTAATACTAAAGGGACTTTTCAGGCACTGTTGTATATGATAGTTTATACTATGAACTAACTTTTAGGTAGACAGCCAATGAAACCAGGAAACATTGAACAAATGTTTTGGCTTTGTATGAGACTACTCCAAAGTGCACACTCACCACTGAGCGTTCACTATGAGAACTGAAGGTCCTAGGTCCGAGCTCCAGTGTAATAGTGGAAGTCCACTGTTGAGAACTAATACTGATATAATAATATACACACGCGTTTCTTGTGCCCTGTTGAGGCTTGTGTGATTGACCCGTATCTATAGGAACAGTTGTTTGATCTAGTCCGAGCACTGATTATTTCACCGAGATTTCCTATATAGGGACAATAGCCTTCTGCTGATTAATGACGCGATGATCTACCTTTGACCAATAACGGAATGGTTGTGAGGTAACGGGCAAGACCAGTACTTAACGCCTGCTGGTCCAAGATTATGTTATTCCACGCTCACTTCCGCGACATCCAGAGTAGAACAAGAACACAGTAAACGTATAACCTCTGTCGTACAGTTCAATTCTATACTTTAGTTAGCACAATAATATAGAGTTGATTCTTGACAATCGACCAACAGAAATAAGAAATTATAAAACATGCATAACTACACCATAAGTGGAAGAGAACTAAATGATAATGACGTAAATAAAAGACTATAACTTGAAGAAGTTGAAACATACAATAATAGTTTATGCGCCAAAAGAAAGCTTACCAATACGGAAATACCAAGAAACAATAAGCCAAACATTTAGCGATCATACAACATCTAAACAATAATTGTTTCTTAGGTAGTTTTGAGATTACAACCTCTGCACTATTTTCTTCCATTATAGAACAGACTAGGAAGAAATAGTTTTCCATTGCTTTTAATGATTATTTTACTAAGGGTCAATTATTATATTACTGAAATACAAAATAAAGCAAAAATCAGAATAACTGCTATATTCAATGAAGACTAAATGAATGATGGCTGCCATGATTAATTTATAGACTATTACTGTACATATTCTTATTGTATAATTATAACTAGGTTTTTCATATATATATATATATATATATATATATATATATATATATATATATATATATATATATATATATATACTAAATGTTTAACTATTCTTAATCTGTTTTCCGCAGTCTCCATTACTCACAACCATCTTTTGGCTCTATCCTTGCTATATTTTAACTCATGGTGTGATGTGGTTGGGTACTTCTGTATATGAACCACGCATGTTCGAAATATACTATTCGTATAGCGGAGTCCATTAGCTGTGTTCTGGACTCAATGGCCAAGGAAAGTATCAAATAGAGGACCAATAAGAGCTCTGAGTCGACTCAAGGTTTATAGTGCTGTAGATGGGTTCCCATTCGTGTTTTTGTCATGTGATATTAGTGAGCGGCCATAAGTTATAACTAACACTTTTTAAAATGTTATTCTGAAAGGGATTTGGATGAAATTTAACGATTTTAATTTATTGAATTGATCTATGTCAACCATAGAAATACCATGTAGTATAATATTAACTAATCCAGAAAAATATCTCATTCCGACAGCACGTAAACAGCTTTATTAGAACCACTTGTCTCAATGAGGATAAGAATAAAAAAGTTGTAGGTACTGAGTCAGAAAGCTAAATACAGTGAATTAAAACGGCAATGATAACAATTACAGTAATCAGTACCTTCGGTAAATTCTATTGATGTATTAAGAAGTTGAGTAAAAATGTGATGCATGTTTGCAATATACATTTAAAACAATCTAATCATACATATAACTACCAAGGGATTAATAAATCAAAACCAATAAAGGTCGAAAGAATAAAGGATTAACAAAATAAGCGATAATCCGAAACAAAAAAGGGAAAATTAACATAATATTGAGAAAAATAAGTTATCATAACAAATGGATGAAAGATTAGCAGGGTAGAAACAAGGTTAAAGCAAATTGGTATACGATAGAGGGTTGAGTTCCCTAATATTCAAGGCTTTTACAAACTTAAGAATCAGTCCTTGACAATTTCTACACTATACTTTAAAAGTTGTTTTAAGGTCAATCTAATGACCTATTTCGACTGTGTTTTGCTATCTAGGATTATGGCCTCCTACTTCCTGTTTATTGGAGCGCTTAACATTAACTGACTAAGGAGATGTTTATTTCTAAATCTATTCTCTATATGAATTACTTTATAAGTGAGTTTTCACAAGTCTGGAACAATTTACCACAATATTTATGTCGACAGACGAAAGTATTATGCAACACCAATTAGAAGTGGAATACCTGAAAGCAAAAGGTTGAGAAGATTGAACTGAAAAAAAAACAAGAAGGAAAAGACAAAGGAATCGAGAATTGGAAGAATCAAGAAGAATGTAAAGGACAACTGATGGAAGATGTGCAAGTGAAGTATTTAATCTATGGTTTTCGTATTTTATGAAGACATTCTGTAATTTTGTATTAACTGATAAATTGGTTATCCCCACTACAGTACTATTTTCCCTAATTCAGTTTTCCCAATGACCTTAGGCGTTTTTCTAATTAGTTCGCTAAATTTTTATCTGTTCGAAAATCATATTTTCGTTAGTATGTATACGGAGTTATACCACTTTATTTAATTTAGCTTGGTCTACTTTAGTTGTCAAGTTTTCTGATTTCTACCTCTGTTAGTTGGTCAAGTGTTGTGTACTAGTTACCCTTATGAACTTACACAACACAACCAGCTGTATTAAAGCTTGTGCTGAACATCAAAATATCAAGATTTCACACTTTGTAAATAATGTACCACCCTTTTTTTTTTAAAATATTACCTCTCTATTCTATATCACTTTCCTTATCTCCCGATAAATTGATGTGTATTGTCCAATAATTTTTAGAATAATTTATAGTTACAAACACAAATTTATTCTATATGAAAATAGACATTATTATTACGTAATGTACGAAGTTGTAATTATTTCAGCACCGGATTTGAAATGATCCTCTATAGAAAAAAAACCCAATCAAGTCAGTAGTAGGCAGAATAAGTCAAAATAAACCAAAAGATTGTGAATACAAATCCAACACGATCCAGGAGTAATATTTTGCCATTAAATCAATTACCATGTCTTCAAAATTTCATATGCCGAATTCAATGTTGAATCCTCCTGAAAAAGTCATAACAGGAAAAAAACCAAAAATATCAATAGCTAAACATTTTCCAAAGAACAGACAATTACACAAACAATTACAAATGATACTCAATAAATAGAGTGATTTATTGATCACCAAACGTGGATGACTTAGTTATTAACTTGTATACAGTGAGAATAGAGGCCTAATGCTTAGAAAATTCGCTTTAAGTAATTTAGTTTCAGATTCGAACGTACTGCGGATTTACTAAAATAATGTTCCATGGATTTCATCAGTTAGTTAAAATAGACCAAGTAGATTCAATTGTCCCAATATTTAATACATTTTGCAGTTTATAACGTAACAATCAAAAATTAGTATCCATTAAAAAGGTCCCGATTAAAGAAAGGATACATCAATAATGACGACCATTAAAAACGTAGACATTAATAACGGAGAGAATAGAAAAACTCTACTTTTAACGAAATGTTTGAATTTGGAAACAATTTATTATTATCAATCCACTCATGTCATTGCAAACAACTATTCTGAAGAGAAAGGTTTAGACAATATATCTTTTCACTCACTATTGAGTTTTATTTTGATATGATATTTATACGTTCATTCATGGTTAAGATATCTATTAGGCGTTAACATTAGTATTTCATTGTAAGTATTCACTGTGTATTTGAGAAGTCTTTTAATTAATACTTACATTTGATTGATGACTAAATTTTATAATGAGGAACAAGATTATCAGACAGACAATTCTTTCATCGTATAACTATTATGGGTTATCCTTGAAAAAGTAACGCCATTTTTAAATTGGAATAGCTATATGTAAAGATTATTCAGACTAATGTTTATTCTAAATGTGATATATTTTCAGACATGTATATGTAAGTAAGTTTGTGTGAATACAATGTGAATAGGTCATTTGTAGGTTTATAAAGGATAAATAATTCCAGTTAACGAATAACCCGACAGTAGCTGCTACATTGACGTGGTGTTCGGGCTTACCTATCTTGATGACGCAACCCAGCTATATTGGCTAAAACATATGTTCCTGTAGGTTCTACCATGCCAGGCAAGTTGCTTGGAGAACGGCAAGACTAAAAGCAGCAACTCAATGTCTGAGGGCGAAGTCATACCGCCAACTGTAGAGGGGTGTGACAGCAGTAAGGTATTTCCCTCGGACAACCAGCATTTGCAGCGATGCTGCCTTCACACAAGGAAGGAAGGGGTTAGAAAAGACCGACCCTAAAAATATCACACCTCACGGATTTCCGTCTCCAAAAATAAGGTCTTTTGAATAACAGAGCTAACACGTTAAAAAATCCCAAAGAAAGACCGTGAGTGACCGGCCTCAATCAGTTGTCCCTTGGGCTCTGTGGTCACGCTTCCAGGTCGTTAAGACCAATACTAATTCAAATTCTTTCTCAGGTTCATGTAAGAGCTTTAAACGTCTGAACACTGTGCCAAATAGGACAACAGACTTATTTAGCTAGGACTTTAGAATCTCGTGCCATCGATGTATGCTGCGTATCCAAAACGCGCATACAGGATCCGAGTCGTGCCATTCATTTGACTTCATATCAAAATAAAGAATCATCTCGATTCACTATTCATGTATCTAGAAGCCCTGATGCCACCTCCTGTGGCCTACTCTCTCACTGACTGCAGCTCAGACGAAATAAAAGATGAGTTTTACAGAAATCTTTCTGACCTCTAAAAAATTAGGCGCTCTGATGTAGTAATAGTGGCTGGTGACGTTAATGCTCAAGTAGGTAAACTAAGAGAAAAGGAAAGACACCTGAGTGGGTCTTATGGTGTGGTGACTTAAAGAACAAATAATGGCGACCGTCTGTTGCAAGTTTCCCGAGATTTTCAAGGATGGCAGTCCAGTATTAGCAGTGAGATTGACTGAGGTCTTAGGTAGAATCTGGGAACTGGACGTAATCCTATCTGACTGGTCTCAATCACTGTGCCAGTCCATAAAAAAGGACAAAAGTCTTCTTGTGACAAACACAGAGGAATCATTTTGACTAATATAGTGTCTAAAATATTAACTTCAATAATACTTCGACGCCTAACTAAAGCTCGTGAAGAGCTCTGTAATTTCATGTCAAATACATTCGATTGTACCCGCTGGTGTTCTGTTCACTACATAAGGAGTACCAAAGAATGACATTAACCTTGTAAAGGCTCTCTACTTGTACACAACTGGTCGAGTGAGAGCCTATGGCGAACTGTCATCAGAATTGATTACCTCAAAATGGTGTTCATCAGGGCTGTACATTCTCTTCATTATTGTTTAACTTTGTCGTTGACGTGCTTTTAGAGATAACACTTTCTTCATCTAAATTTCCAGGAGTTGAACTTCTACCGAGATTTAGCTGTTGATTTTGAATATGTCGATGACATAGTTCTATTTGGTGAAGACGCTGACAAAATGCAGAGTCTTCTGACCACTCTAAGCAACAATGTAAGCATGTTCGGCATGCGATTCTCACCTTCGAAATGCAAAACGTTACTTCAGGATAGGGTTGCATCGACACCCGAACTAATGATAGGGAGTGAACTGAGGGGTCTCATTAACCCTTGTGGTCTGGTGTGTGACGAAATCTCAGCACGGATACAGAAGGCTCGATCAGCGTTTGCCAACTTGCGTCATTTATGGCGTAGGCGAGATATCCGTCTATCAACCAAAGGACGTGTTTACTGCGAAGCAGTCCGTTCCGTCCTACTTTATCGCTGTGAAATATGGCCGGTAAGAGTAGAGGATATTCGTAGGTTATTAGTATTCGATCAAAGGCGTCTTCGAAGCATTGGTCGTATATCCTGGAACCACCGAGTAAGTATTGCAGTTCTTAGGAAAAAGGTACCAGGAAAGGATAGCAAAGCAGTTGATGAAGTAGTGAAACTTCATCAGTCGAGATGACTGGGACATGTGTTACGTATGCCCAACCACCGACTGCCCCAATGAGCGATGTTTTATGGTGTAGAAGTAGGTTTGAAGAAAGCTAGATGCGGCCAGACCAAAACATGGCACAAATCCATGAAGTCACTGACAAGTGAATTGAGCCATGTTGGGAGGTGTAGACTACCTGGTTGGGATCAGCGAGACGATAGTAACAGATGGTAAAGAGACCTTGGATGACATGTCTCAAAATCGTTCGCGACGGTGCATGTGCATCCACTCTTTGTGTTCTCCCAAATTCTAATCTTATGGATTTATATCCATTTTCTTCTCTTTCCAAATTTATTTCACTGGCCTATACTCCGTGAATAACATCTTCAGACCCTAATCTTTCCAATTACTGCTTATACTCTTACTACCTCTACCACTACGGGATTTGAATTGACAATTGTATCTCCGTGCTAATGTGGTGTGGCAACTCGAACTGATGTACGTACGTACGAAGTTCTACGTTGTTGCTGACTGACTGAGAGTTTACAAATAAAAGTCTAGTGACATACAACTCCCTTACAAAAGAAAATACTCGTCGAACACTTATTCAAAGAGAATTACTTTAGCCTGAGGAATAAACATCAACTGAGGGCCAATATTGAAATGATGTTTACAACCCCCATATTATCGCCTATCGTGAAGACAATATGCGTTACCAGCCTTCATTCTCTCCCAATCCAACACATTTTCTGTTAAACGCTTTATACTATTTGCTAACCTTCAGTAGTCAATTTTCTTTCTAAACTAAAGTATTTCTACATACAAATATTCGCCAAGACTAGAACGAATAGCTTGACAGAAATTGGGCTCCGAGTAAAGAGAATTCATTATATGTGAAAATTAAAAAGAAGAATATATTTGTAAAATCTCAGCGAATGAATTTTAAGTAAATCCAACGTTTCGCCTGGCAATCTGGTCCAAGCTTTTTCAAGGAAAATATAATCAAACAACAAAATTATCGAATATAAATAGGTACATGGTTCTTCGGTTTACTGTATACTGAATAAATCATCCAATCAACGTGAAGGATTTTTTATAAATAGGTATTTGCATTAATGTGTAAGAGACATGTTTATATGAAAAATAATATGAAAAATAATAATAAAGGTCAACCAAATAAAAGTTCATTTGAAAATAATCAAGGGAAAGAATAAGAAAAAATTGTCGTGTTATCCTAGGTTATGACAAATTGTTTTTGTACTCATAAGGACAAGGTATGTGTTATGGAACCAAAAAGTGTTAAGACAACAGAATGTGTTTATACGCAAGTGATGTGAGAAGAAATTTCAATCAACTAAATATTGACTGCGGTCTGTGTATATTAAGAAAACATATCATTTTTATATATGAAATGAATTACAAATGCCACAGCCTGCATTAAATGAAGATAAATAAATAAGATAAGTAAACAAAATAAAAGACTGAATTCAAAGAGGAATGTATATGTAATTGAAAGTGTGTGATATTTTTAATGTTCCAGTCAATTGTTTAACATATTCAGATAAGATAACGGATTTGAATCGTTGAACGTATTATCTATCAATTAGTTACTATGACATAGATATATCGAATTGAAATAAGGAGATCAGGTTTACTTATTAATTATTAGTTGCCAAGGGACAGCTAGTTGTATTCCATCTCTCCTATTAATATTGTTTGAATTAGCCCATATGTGTAGGGCTTCGGGTGTTAGTCGTTCTTTGTAAGAATTAAATCCTTTTGAATGATTCTCGTGCCATTGAAATCAACTGTATGACCCGATTCAATCGAGTGTAATGCTATCGCTGATCTGTTCTCAAGCTTTTTACATCAATTGAGGATTTAGGAATGTGCTTTAAGCACAGTTTGTGTTCCTTCACCCTCACATTCAGTTGCCTTGATGTTTCACCTACATACGTTGCATTACAGTCATTACATTTGATTTCATAAACACAATTCTGTTGATCATCCTTGTGTATTGGATCTTTGATTCTTACTAGTTTTGATCTTAGAGTATTGTTTGTTCGAAAAATACTCTTATATTTTGACGAATTAAAATCCTTCTGATGTCTTCCGAGATACCTTTACGATATGGGATCACTACTGTGTTCATCCAATCTTGCTTAACTCTTTTTTAAAAATATCATTCCGTTCTTCATTCTTAATTATTCTTTTAATAAAACCTTTCGGATAATTATTCATTAATAGAGTGGATACAACTAAATTCATTTCCATTTTTATATCATTCGGTTCAGTGACAAGTTTTTGACTCTGCTGATCAAATTTTTGGCCACTGTCACTTTGGTCGCGTGTGGGTGTGCAGACTTAAAATCTAAAAATTTCCCTGAATATGTAGGCTTTCGGAATATATTAATTTTTAAACAATCATTATCCTTCCTTTCAACCAGGCAGTCTAGAAAAGGTAATCTGCGTTCAGGCGATTCCAACTCTTTATTAAACTTGATTTCGTCATCTAAGCTGTTGAACCGTTGGAATAGTTCGTCTAAACCATCTCGTTTTATAATGACAAATGTATCATCTACGTATCTTACCCAAATTTTTGGTGGAATGGAACACATTGAGATAGCAATTGTTTCCAATGAATGCATGAATAAATTAGCCACAATTGGAGAGACAGGTGATCCCATAGCCACACCTTCTGTTTGTCTGTACAGAACTCCTCGAAAAATGAAAACCGTTGAATGTAAGCAAAGCTCCAACGCTCTAATAATGTCTGAGGGGTCTAGGAGGCAACTCTGTTTAAGTTCAGTGTCAGAATCTAACATGTTATGCACAATATCTAAAGTTTTTTAACAGTAACATTAGTGAACAATGAGCAAACATCAAAACTTGCCATTATTTCATCCTCTTCTATCCGAATATTACTGACAATGTTTTTGAAATCATTAGAATTTTTTATTCCATATTTTATTACGCTTTGATATGGTTTAAGAATTTTGGCCAAGTATCTAGAAAGATTATAAGTTGGTGAATTAATGTAATCAATCACAGGTCTTAGTGGTACATCTGTTTTGTGTATTTTTGGTAAGCCATAAAATCTACACGGGTTATTGCTTTTGGATATAAAGAGAACCATAAAGATGATCCTGGTTTGGGCTTTAAATTCTGTAGCAATTTGGCTGTTTCAGCTTTCAACTTATTTAAAGTGGCTCTACATTTGCTCTCCATGATTTTTTCATACGGTCCATTATGGAGATGTTCATTGACTTTTCTTTCATAGTCAGAATTATTCATAACAACAGTGGTGTTTCCCTTGTCTGCTTTCATAATAACAATTTTTTTGTCTTTCCGTAACTGTTTTAGGGCATACGTTTCTTCTTTAGAGATATTAGGCGTATTAGGTTTTGATTCAAAATTACAGCTGCGATGTTAAACCTCAATGAATTTGCCTGATCATCCGAAACATTGTTTAAGGCAGGCTCGATCAACGGAATTATTTCAGAAGCCGAAATCCGTGTTCTGTTCATATTGAAATTGAGACCTTTTTAAGTATTGAAAGTTCGTGTTGATTTAACTATCTATCCGATAGATTTACCACTACTTTGTTTATATCGAGTTCCTTGGATTTATTTTTAATCTCATCATTGTTGGATTTCGACGAATGTTTAAACATTTGTTCAAATTTTCTTATTTGACGTCCTTTTGTGATTTGGTTATAAAAGTTATCTCTATGTTTCAAAAATTCATTAACATTTGTTCTTAATTCTGGTGGTATAATTAGTGATAAAGCACTATCAATGTTTGCTATACGTGAACGTAGGGATTCCAAGTTTAAAGTGGATTTATGTATACGTTCTCTAAGGAATACTCTAGTACCTGTAATAGCTGCTTTTTGTGAACGTATAAAATTGTCTGGAGTCTTAACTCTTAGCGTTTTTGGATAAATATGCTGGTTTAAACAGCGTAGATTGAAAATTCGGTGGTTATACCAATTGTACATTTTCTTCGATAATTTTATACGTTCACAAAAAGCAGCTATTACAGGTACTAGAGTATTCCTTAGAGAACGTATACATAAATCCACTTTAAACTTGGAATCCCTACGTTCACGTATAGCAAACATTGATAGTGCTTTATCACTAATTATACCACCAGAATTAAGAACAAATGTTAATGAATTTTTGAAACATAGAGATAACTTTTATAACCAAATCACAAAAGGACGTCAAATAAGAAAATTTGAACAAATGTTTAAACATTCGTCGAAATCCAACAATGATGAGATTAAAAATAAATCCAAGGAACTCGATATAAACAAAGTAGTGGTAAATCTATCGGATAGATAGTTAAATCAACACGAACTTTCAATACTTAAAAAGGTCTCAATTTCAATATGAACAGAACACGGATTTCGGCTTCTGAAATAATTCCGTTGATCGAGCCTGCCTTAAACAATGTTTCGATGATCAGGCAAATTCATTGAGGTTTAACATCGCAGCTGTAATTTTGAATCAAAACCTAATACGCCTAATATCTCTAAAGAAGAAACGTATGCCCTAAAACAGTTACGGAAAGACAAAAAATTGTTATTATGAAAGCAGACAAGGGAAACACCACTGTTGTTATGAATAATTCTGACTATGAAAGAAAAGTCAATGAACATCTCCATAATGGACCGTATGAAAATCATGGAGAGCAAATGTAGAGCCACTTTAAATAAGTTGAAAGCTGAAACAGCCAAATTGCTACAGAATTTAAAGCCCAAACCAGGATCATCTTTATGGTTCTCTTTATATCCAAAAAGCAATAACCCGTGTAGATTTTATGGCTTACCAAAAATACACAAAACAGATGTACCACTAAGACCTGTGATTGATTACATTAATTCACCAACTTATAATCTTTCTAGATACTTGGCCAAAATTCTTAAACCATATCAAAGCGTAATAAAATATGGAATAAAAATTCTAATGATTTCAAAAACATTGTCAGTAATATTCGGATAGAAGAGGATGAAATAATGGCAAGTTTTGATGTTTGCTCATTGTTCACTAATGTTACTGTTAAAAACTTTAGATATTGTGCATAACATGTTAGATTCTGACACTGAACTTAAACAGAGTTGCCTCCTAGACCCTCAGACATTATTAGAGCGTTGGAGCTTTGCTTACATTCAACGGTTTTCATTTTTCGAGGAGTTCTGTACAGACAAACAGAAGGTGTGGCTATGGGATCACCTGTCTCTCCAATTGTGGCTAATTTATTCATGCATTCATTGGAAACAATTGCTATCTCAATGTGTTCCATTCCACCAAAAATTTGGGTAAGATACGTAGATGATACATTTGTCATTATAAAACGAGATGGTTTAGACGAACTATTCCAACGGTTCAACAGCTTAGATGACGAAATCAAGTTTAATAAAGAGTTGGAATCGCCTGAACGCAGATTACCTTTTCTAGACTGCCTGGTTGAAAGGAAGGATAATGATTGTTTAAAAATTAATATATTCCGAAAGCCTACATATTCAGGGAAATTTTTAGATTTTAAGTCTGCACACCCACACGCGACCAAAGTGACAGTGGCCAAAAATTTGATCAGCAGAGTCAAAAACTTGTCACTGAACCGAATGATATAAAAATGGAAATGAATTTAGTTGTATCCACTCTATTAATGAATAATTATCCGAAAGGTTTTATTAAAAGAATAATTAAGAATGAAGAACGGAATGATATTTTTAAAAAAGAGTTAAGCAAGATTGATGAACACAGTAGTGATCCCATATCGTAAAGGTATCTCGGAAGACATCAGAAGGATTTTAATTCGTCAAAATATAAGAGTATTTTTCGAACAAACAATACTCTAAGATCAAAACTAGTAAGAATCAAAGATCCAATACACAAGGATGATCAACAGAATTGTGTTTATGAAATCAAATGTAATGACTGTAATGCAACGTATGTAGGTGAAACATCAAGGCAACTGAATGTGAGGGTGAAGGAACACAAACTGTGCTTAAAGCACATTCCTAAATCCTCAATTGATGTAAAAAGCTTGAGAACAGATCAGCGATAGCATTACACTCGATTGAATCGGGTCATACAGTTGATTTCAATGGCACGAGAATCATTCAAAAGGATTTAATTCTTACAAAGAACGACTAACACCCGAAGCCCTACACATATGGGCTAATTCAAACAATATTAATAGGAGAGATGGAATACAACTAGCTGTCCCTTGGCAACTAATAATTAATAAGTAAACCTGATCTCCTTATTTCAATTCGATATATCTATGTCATAGTAACTAATTGATAGATAATACGTTCAACGATTCAAATCCGTTATCTTATCTGAATATGTTAAACAATTGACTGGAACATTAAAAATATCACACACTTTCAATTACATATACATTCCTCTTTGAATTCAGTCTTTTATTTTGTTTACTTATCTTATTTATTTATCTTCATTTAATGCAGGCTGTGGCATTTGTAATTCATTTCATATATAAAAATGATATGTTTTCTTAATATACACAGACCGCAGTCAATATTTAGTTGATTGAAATTTCTTCTCACATCACTTGCGTATAAACACATTCTGTTGTCTTAACACTTTTTGGTTCCATAACACATACCTTGTCCTTATGAGTACAAAAACAATTTGTCATAACCTAGGATAACACGACAATTTTTTCTTATTCTTTCCCTTGATTATTTTCAAATGAACTTTTATTTGGTTGACCTTTATTATTATTTTTCATATTATTTTTCATATAAACATGTCTCTTACACATTAATGCAAATACCTATTTATAAAAAATCCTTCACGTTGATTGGATGATTTATTCAGTATACAGTAAACCGAAGAACCATGTACCTATTTATATTCGATAATTTTGTTGTTTGATTATATTTTCCTTGAAAAAGCTTGGACCAGATTGCCAGGCGAAACGTTGGATTTACTTAAAATTCATTCGCTGAGATTTTACAAATATATTCTTCTTTTTAATGTCTCAAATTAACTCGGCGCCCAAATATTGTGAAACTATTCGTTCAAATTTAGACGAAAGTTCTTATTTATGTGAAAATTAGATTTGAAATAATCTCAGCGACTGAAATGTAGATAATTCCAACGTTTCATCTAGCTAACTTGTCTGGAATTCTTCAGGGTAATAATCAAAATCAAAATCATTAAGGAAATATATAGCTTTTAACAATCATAACTATACTGTGTTACACCAATCAAATTTGGATGTTCATTTTTGTAAAATAGATAAAATGAGTCAGTTAACTACAACTCATGTGAAAAATTCATCTACATGGAAATAATTAACTGAATAACAAATTGTATGTGTGTGAGTGCGTATGTATATGTGAGACTAATTATTGATGTTCTGTGTTGATATGTTATATATGAAGGAATAAATAAATAAATAAAAGTGCAAGTTCAAGGTTCATAAAATTGTTAACGAATCATCTTTGTACATCTCAACACAGAACATCAATAATTAGTCTCACATATACATACGCACTCACACACATACAATTTGTTATTCAGTTAATTATTTCCATGTAGATGAATTTTTTCACATGAGTTGTAGTTAACTGACTCATTTTATCCTATTTTACAAAAATGAACATCCAAATTTGATTGGTGTAACACAGTATAGTTATGATTGTTAAAAGCTATATATTTCCTTAATGATTTTGATTTTGATTATTACCCTGAAGAATTCCAGACAAGTTAGCTAGATGAAACGTTGGAATTATCTACATTTCAGTCGCTGAGATTATTTCAAATCTAATTTTCACATATAATAAAGCATTTCTATGTTGTTTTAAGACTTGGAGTTTCGCTTGAAGGAAAAATCCCTTTATTTCAACTCCAAATTGTGTCCACAAATTAAGATGTGTCAATTGTGATGTTTATTATATTGGAGTGTCATCTTTTGAAATCTTGACTCGAGACAAAGAACATCTTAGATACACAAAGAAACCACCTAATAGTCTCGTAGAGCTGGAAGGACTCCAAATTAAATCGGCAATGGCAGTTCATCCCATTTTTAAAAACCATCAAATCGATATCAAAATAATACAAAAACTTTTTCCAACTACAAATAAAGGCGAGTAGCCGAAGCTTTTCATATTTCGCCTAATCCGACTGCCTTCAATAGAAAAGAAGGCCTCACTATCCATCCAAATTGGACCATCTATCCAAGCTATCATGTCTGATTCGATTCACATTTCATACTATTAGCGTACGTGCAAATTAAACTCTACCCTTTATCACCACAAATGTCACATTTTTTCATTCCTTACCATACAAACACAAATATATAAACATGCCTCATATAAATCACCTAGACTGGAATGACATGACATTGACTTGGTCAGACCCGTTTTTGATTGATCACAATTTATATTCTTATTTTGTTCCTTTGTACTATTTAAACTTGGGTTAATTTTATTTGATTTTTTTATCCTCTGAAAAAGTGGCCTACGCTGAGTCACGAAACGTCAGAAAAAATTCAATTTTTTTTCTCATTGGGATATTACAAGTATATTATTTTTATTTATGACAATCTAACCAATGACCAATTTATGTGAAAATACCAAGTCCATCCTTGGTAATGATACCCGCATATCTTGATTGTGTAATAATCTAAAGTATGTACATAAACTAATGACATTTACTGTATTTGTCATTTTAGTTACATTCGCTGAAACCTTGTAACTGTTATTTTCAGTTTTTGTACATTACTCGAACCTATGCTTCGGCAGCTTCCATGTTTATCGGCACTTTGTCTTTGTTCGATTGTCGATAGTCATTACTGACTTAAGACACGGTTATTAATTGTGATTTACATCTTTTTCTTTTCACATATAAAATCGTTTTAACCCTAATGGATACCTTACGAGTTGAGGTTTGTAACTAATTTAGATATATTTTGCAATCATAAAACCGTTTTTTTTAGATCTTTGTTTTGAACCTCGATTTCACGAGTGGCTCAGCTATGTAATCAAACACTCAAATAGATTTGACACTTATGAAACAAAAAGCCTACTCAGATAACCTAAATTGGGTGACAGACATCCTTTAGTTCAGTTCAGCTCTATTTACCTAGTCCTGGGTTAGCATTTATATGAATTAGACAGAAACGGTATTATCAAAGAGAATCTCCAAAACACCCAACAGCGCTATAATTTATTTTGTTTTCAAAATGACGGGAATCCCAATAGTCTATGCTGTCAAATAATGTATATATTCTGACATACATGTAGATTAATTGTTTAAAGCGTAAGTAGGTTAGGAGTATCATATCAAAATAATACTCAATAGTGAGTGAAAAGATATATTTTCTAAACCTTCCTCTTCAAAATAATTGTTTGTAATGACATGAGTGAATCGATAATAATAAACTGTTTCCAAATTCGAACATTTCGTTGAAAGTAGCGTTTTTATAAAACGTTTTGAGAACTACATTTTTGATTGGCTGTAGAGGCAAACGGACAAACGACTAACTTTCTATGCTCGCCTTTGTTAATATATACTTTTTCAATGGTCACGATTATTCATATGCCCCCTTTTTCTTAACCCCTTATTGGTGTGAACCGTCGGTGAAGTACTGGACCAAATTATGGAACCAGTGGTAATACCCAAGTATAGTGTTTGTTAACATCCAATTATTATCATTGATATAGTGTGTGTATTTCACATGGGATAAATATAAACAGAAATATATAAAAAATGTGGAAGAAATAAACTTACTTTGAAAAAACAGAATCGTAAATATTTTGAACCAAGATGTTGATTAGATGTTGAATAAAACACACTCATTGGAATAGCAGAAACACCCTACAATAAATCAAATAAGATTATATAACGACGAGATATTGGTGGTAGAAATGAAACAGGATAACATACATTATAGCAATCAGTGATTTATCACGGTTAGATACAGTACAAATCTACATTTGATAAAACTAATTAAGGAATAAAATACAGTTACACAAAAAGAATACTTCATGCAACACCAGCAGTCAAACGACTGACTACTTTCAATACGCTAGAAGACGTGTGTGTAGTAGGAAAGAGTGAATTATAAAGGATGAAACGGCTTGGTCTACATTAATATAGAATAGAGGAAATGTGAATGACAGTGGAATCCAAAGAAACTTGTTTCGTCCTATTGGGGATCCATCAGCTGAATATATATACATCTTAAATTAAATCCTCACTTAGGGACTTGATTTACTTTAGTTTTAAATGTAGAAATGTCTGTGGCTGTGAACGATCTTGATGCGAACACACAGACTAATAACTACGGTTCATGGTATGAGGAAAACTATTATAATTACAATTACACTTTGTATAAAACTATTATAAATAAACCATATTTCACATTAAATTTAGATAAAAACTAGTGAGATTTGTCAGACATTTTTCGTTAAAGTAGTATAAATAGATTTGTTCAGTCAGTCAGTAACAACGTAGAACTTCGTACGTATATACATCAGTTCGAGTTGCCATACCACATTAGCACAGAGAAGCAGTGGTCGATTCAAATCCCGTAGTAGTAGAGGTAATAAGAGTATAAGCAGTAATCGGGAAGATTAGTGTTTGGAGATGTTACTTAAAGAGTATAACACAGTGAAATAAATTTGAGAGGAGAAAAAAAGAGACGAGGAGGAATAAGGAGATCAAAATTTGGGAGAGCACAAAGAGTGAATGCACCTGCGCCATTGCAAACGATTTTGAGCCATGTCATTCAGGGTCTATAACCATCGGTTGCTATCATCTCGCGGTCCCCAACCAGGTTTGTTCACTAATTAATGTATCCTCTCTCCTATAATCATCAAAACTTTTAGTGTTCTGAACTATATGTCACCCATTTTTGGCAAGAAACCTTTCAAGAGAACACTGTATATATTCAGGTAAACATTGACAAGTATTTTCACGTAAATTCTTAGATTTATTCAGTGATAAAAAGCTGAATCATATGGTGTAAATTCACTCAAAGACCCCATATAACTATTGGTGTAATCTCTCATCATAGGGAGTCAACCTGTGAAATTTCTAAAAAAACTCTCCACAAAACCCATTCTGATAATAAACAACTGCTCACTAGTGACTGACTTCAGGAAAAACTCCTGGAGTTCTAGTGAGAAGCCGTTACCAGTGGAGTACAACCGGTCTGTTGTGAGATATCAACTCACTGAAGACAATGGTGTACGGTGGCGCAACTTCGTGGATTGGTTGAAGTTAGACATTAACACCGTTGGATGCCGGCTCAGTGGTCTAGTGGTTAAGTGCTCGCGCGCGAAGCCAGTAGGTCCTGGGTTCGAGCCCCGCGTGGTGCGGGATCGTGGATGCGCACTGCTGAGGAGTCCCACACCAGGACGAAACGGCCGTCCAGTGCTTCCAGGTTTTCAATGGTGGTCTAGTTTCAACTGACTCATGATTTTAACCTGTGAAATTTCTAAAAAAAACTCTCCACAAAACCCATTCTGAGTCATATAATAATTCGTTTATCATTTTGAATCACTAACATTATATATGGAATTTCGGATATGATGTATCGTATATCTAAGCTCCTTTTCTATGAATTGTTCCACACCATTAAAGATTAATCATTTACTTGTTAGTGTACTAATTCTAACTTAATTGTAATTTACATTATTCTCATTTCCTAGATATTATCTTGAATTTTTATTGTACATTATTGTCCTTTGAATTGTAGTTACATTCAAAAGAAAACAATTTTGAACTGTTTGAGAAACATACTAGTAACATTTTAAGATTTCACTGAAAATAAATCCGGATTTGTTTTATCTAAGGTTTAATACTAATGTTAATTCTAGATAGTCTCAATGTTTATTGAACATATTTACTAAGAGATTTATTTGTGTTGTACAATTTATCTATTTGGTGAGAAAAAAAACAACAACACATTCATCTAAGTACGAGCCCACATAACATGAATAAATGAAAATGGTTGTCGCTTAACTATTCACCTTTACATGGTTAATTATTGATTCAAGTCAATTTTATGTAGTTATTCTAAATAGGAAATCGCTACTAAACTGTCACTTCCGACTAGAATAATACAAATAGCGATTCAAGAGGATGAACAAATCATGCTAATTCTTAATTCACGATCTCAACATAGACGTAAAACAGATGAGAAAACATATACGCTAGTGGATTAAATCTATCATGTTTTAAGTATTGTAATTCAGAGGTAAGAACAACAGGTTATTTCATTATATAGAATGTGAATTTCTATAGAGATTATGTCATCAGTTTACCTACCGAGATTTTTGTTTGATAAAAAAATAGTGGGAATATATTGGAGACTGAAACTTTATCATTATTATTATTCAGCATAAACTGTACAGTAGTCAATTTCTGTTGTTAAAGAAAGACTTAGAATACATAAATTGGACTTCATATTTCCAAAATTAATATTTGTTTATCAAATAACTTATTCTTGGTAAAGAATATCTTAAACGAGTTGAGGATGATACTAGCAACGTTACTTAAATAAGTGAGGAATTAGTAATGGCATGGTGTGGAAGTCCAACTCCAACCAATCCAACATACCAAGTGACCATTTCCTCCTGTCTTTGATAGGTGTTTTCTTCACTCTCGACATGACTGAACCTCACTGGTCAGAGTGCAGTCGTGGATGTCTACAACTACGGAGTCCTATACTAGGACGAAACAGATGTCCAGTGCCTTCGGGTTTTCAATGATTTCAATAAAATTTACTACTAGGACCAGCTTCGAATGACAAAAACCAATATAACAGGGGTATATATACATATGTTAGATTGTTGGATACAGTTCGTAAGAAGCTACTCAGTCCCCTATCAACGAACGTTATTTGAAATCTGGAAGGGACTGGTCATCCCAGGAAGATGTGAACACACATCGTTAAAAATCCATAGTCGAAGACGTTACCATTGAGGTTAGTCGGTAAACGAACGTCATTATCAGATACCAGCTAAAGACACTGATTGCTACATATATACTTACTTTATTTTGCATCATCCAATTATTAAATTTGACATCATACGATAATGAGTCATTTTTATCCAATTCATTCGATGGGACATCTGAAAGAAAGGAGTACAAATGTAAAGAAAATAGAACCTGGAAAAATTGGACCTTTAATAAGGACACTAGCATTATTAGAGACAATAAGTGCTGCAGGGAAAATTTTTAAAAATCATGTTAAATATATACAAAACAAGGAATTAGTTAGTTTTATTTTAGGCATATAGGCATGGATACGCTAGTTTATCAGTGACAACGAATCTCTTAGGATAAATGTGTGTTAGCTCAACTTTCTATACTACAGCAGAATGACAAAACGAAATTAACACGTGAACGAGTCGAAATAATTATGATAAAAATAATGAGAAAGAATATATAGTGGGAACATGGCCCGAGAAATCACTTCACTAACTAGCGATGAGAACTTGTATGGATGCTACTGCAGAGGTCAACACCAAGGTGAAACACCTATCCATTGATCTCTAGTTTGCAGTGGTAGTCAAAATGAAGCTGATCTGTAGGGAACATCGCCTACCAACAAAAAGTTATATTCATCAAAAACTTAAAAATACGAAACAATCTGGAAATTGAACAAGAATACATAGTGAACAAAAAACATACTGATATACATGGAACTTACGCAATTTGGAGATATCTGCCACGAGGAAATATCCTCCAGTGGGTCTTACTGCTATCATTCCTATTTCATTCAATTTCTTAACCATATTTCGACCTTTCGGTTCAATCAATGCACACATCTCATTAAAATACGATTCATGTGTATTCAATAATGGTAATTCAATCTCTAAACTTCGTGCAACAGCTTCCTAGAATAGAATTCGAAATAGAATATGAATCAGGTGAAATGAATCACGATTATAAACACCAATCAGTGTAGAGAGTCCGCTCTCACTCACGAAATGCTTCCACATGGCCACGTGCATACAACCACAACCAGGAAAGTCCTACTCACTGCCTTCTCGCACCACAGGTGTTGTTTACGAAATTGACAGGACGAAAAGAGAATGTCTGGCGCTTCAACCGGGTTGGTGGATACGGAGGATCCACCTAGAGGATTAAATGAACAATCTATAAAAATCACAAGAGAACTAAACAACTGTTTTGTCTTAGCTTGGAGACTTGCAAGCAGTTCTCGTACCATACAGATAAACATAACAATGAATTGGAAGTGAGATACATACCACTCGTATCAAATAGTATGTTATGTTTATGAATAAAGACTCTGGCATTCTCGAAAAATATACTGTTGCTTCACTTAACAACTGCAATATAAATTGTTTTATTTAATTGACAAAAAATGAAGCCACTACCTCGGAAAAGAAACATAAAGTAATGGAAATTGATATTGTAACTGAAATGTGTTTATTACTTGTAAAGGAGTTGGACATGTATACACAGTATTTTGTTGATGTAATTGCATAGCCTGTATTAAATTAGCTGGTCCAATTGTCCAACCTAATTTCCAACCGGTTACACTGAATGTTTTGCCAGCACTTCCAATAGTAAGGGTACGTGACCACATACCAGGCAAAGAGGCTGTGAAAATAAACACAAGTAAGGTTGAATTTATTTCCAAAATAAAACAGGTCGACGTATAAAGTTACACAAAAGATAATTACACCGAATTTGCCTGATATACTTAAAAGCTGACGAGGAGTCACTCAAAATTAACGTTTACAGCGATTAGTGTGAATTTGAAATGGGAAATATTGGTCATCTACCTGATAAGTATGTGTGAAAGATGTCTCCTTCATGTTTTAAAATGACAGGAATTTAAAAAACATGATATATTAAAAAATCTAGAATAATTGCTAACACTGAAGTAGAGGTCATGTTTTTCGTGCCACCTAAAACTCATCAGTTGAATTTACCTTCGTAACAGTGTTAATGTTCGAATCGAGAATCGATCACAATATAGATCACTACAAACACCATAAAGAATTCGCTACTGAAACACTGAAAAACCATACCCACTAGCGTCCACCGAATGCGATGAAACTACTTCCAAGAATACTCTTGATGAGAAAATTTCTAAATTCAGACAGAGCTGTACCGGGGACATAAGTCAAAAGAAACTTAACAAATGCAGCCAACAATACACAGAATTTACAATTGCTGTTTATGCATTCATGATTACAAAAAATCTTGAACTTAAATTAGTTACACAGCGGACGATCCTAAGCACCCCTTAGATAGTAATTCAAGGTAAACAAGTACAACACTTTATATCCATGAGATATACTCAAGCAAATAACTGTTAATTTTACCCTATGATAAATGATCAGTTAACATTTAGAGTATTTTGGATTAACGGTGCTTACAATATATTGGAATAATATATATACATACTTTATTCGGAATAAACAAGTGTACAAAAAGACATTGAAATAATCATTATTTGTACACAACTTCAGCACTTAATAAAACGGAGCATTGGCTAACCACGTACCGATTTTAATATGATGATTAGGCGGAAATACTAACCATTCATAAACTTCATCTGAAATACACACCAAATTATGACGAATGCATACATCCGCGATACTCTCCAATTCTTCTCTATTAAATACCTAAATGTTTGGGAGGAAAAATCATAAAACACTTGAACACAGATTGATCACATTGACTAGTGCTGCTTTTTATAGTTGCTGATCGAATTCATCCGACCAAGTGTGACCTCTAGTCTAATTGAATTAACTTCACCTAAGTTCTAACATCATATAGTTATAGACAATGCACAAGAAGCTGAAGACTTAGACTTCATTCCCGATCGTACAAAATAGCTAATTACATCCAATTTATATAGGGAAATGATATTCTTTAGTGACCCGGCATCTGACTCCATTTGGATCCTATGGATGATTGTTATTGAAACATACATATTGCCAGTACTCGCATATAATTATCGACTTAAATCACGTTGTTGAATAACGAAATTAAATAAGTCAAATGCGAAAATGGATTTTTGAACACGTATATTTTGTACAACCACTGATCGGAAAGGGAAGCAAAACAAAACTCTATTAAACCAGACGTCAACCGATATTTATAGTCAAACAAAAGTAAGTTACAAACATGTGATGAGGAAGATGAGAAATGCACACACATACGCTTACACAAAAACAGTCAAGGCTGATAAGCGAATAATTAACAAGGTCAAATGCGACTCAAGAAGAATGAATAAATTGGCCTGTCCGGAAGCTAGAATAAGGTATGTGGGGTTGACATAGCAACCAACACTACGGTTCCCCCAGAAAGATCTGAAACACAGACACCTGAGCTACTCAAATAGGTTATAAGAGGAATATTTTAAAAGAGAGAAGTGACCAATTATCATGATCGTTTAATTCTTACTTTTAATTGAAAGCAGTAAAAACATGTGGACTGAAGAGGCTAACCGACACGTCAATTCAATTCACAAATACTTAGTTTACGTTAAAGTCAAATCAACTACATATTTATTATTGAGAATAGAACAATTACAACTTACTTTACCCAAAGGATTATGTGGTGTGTTTAATAGTAACACTTTAGTTTTTGAAGTAATTTTCGATTCCAATTCTTTGATATCTAATTTCCAACAATCACTGATTAATTCTTCACCATCATCTAATTGCTATATAAATTAATCATACAAGATTACTTGGAAATTAAGAGTGGGTTTTACAGAAGTAAGCAATTGGCAGATTATATAACTATCACCTTTTCTACATAACAGGAAAGTGGTTAAGAGTAAGCCAATGGTGAATATATAAATTGTTATAAAGTCACAGTGTAGATGTCAGATGAATATATCGTTAACAGTTGATAAAGTAAGTGAAATAACGGAGGAAACGTTTTATTCGGAAAAGCATGCCGTACTTAAAAGATAATTAGAATGTACAAGTTAGAGTTAGTATGTTGAACTTAGATTTAGAAAAAACTGTAAAATCTAATACCATCTGTCTTAAGTCCTAAACCCTAAATTACAAAGTGTAGATACTGATTCTGGCATTAAAATCTAAACTATGTTTCCCAATCTTAACTCTACATCTTAAGCACAGCCCAAATCCTAGTCAGTTGAGTCATAAATCCCTTATTTACCTTTTCTGCATTCTGATCGCCTGGATATGTTAACAGCTTGCCAAAGTCATACAAATGTTTCCTTCGGCTCGTCTTTACAATTCAGCTTTATAGGTTTTTCACTAGCTTCAAAACAATGACATAGTAGTTTTTTGAAAAATGAATCTGTTTCAAAGCAATTCTAATCATTGTATCATGCTTTGAGAGATTCTAGAGTCTTGAGCTCGATTACTCATTTGTTTGCATGTTAACTGAAGAGTCCTTAAGCTATCGTATCTATTGATACTTAACTTTTTAAGATTATTTAACTAGTATCGGCTCGTGATGAATACGAACTTCATATAACACTATATACATGTTTCTGTCATAATCTGCAGTTATTGTGGTAATTTCATGTTAATATCATCTTTCTGCAATCATATGGAATTGACAACTTGGACCGATGTACAGACCTCCCAGATTCTAAGTTGCTTCAAGCAGACTAAAAAAAATGTTGAAATTCAGTTTTAAATGTTAGATATATTGAAATGAGTTGACATTGTTATAATTTCGCTGAGTTACTTCTAATTAGTATAGAGGCTAATGGCGGACGTATGTTTCATCCTACTTGGAACTAGTCAGTTTGATATACCTCTATGCCAGGGTTGATGTTCGCTCTGAGACTTATATCCAGCCCCAATAGATTCTAATACAAACGTAGAATCGTTCAATTACTATTTCACAGACACTACGTATTATTAGTCTCAAAACTTCGTATATAAATTCGCAGGCAAATTCTCACAGTTTAGTTAAATTTACTTCGACTCGAAAAATAAAAAATCCAAATACGAGTTGGGTTACAATCGATGTTTTAGAGTCAATTGACTCAACAGACCACCAAACGCTGGCAGTCAAACAAGACACAGAAATAGAATGTGTAGAGTGTGCTTTGAACATACCCAAAAATGTGTACATGAGTGAGTCATAAATTATTAAGTGACTGAGTTTACAATAAGAGAACAGATAGATAACTCAGTAAGTTAAATACAAAGCGTTAACCCGACCATCCGAAACTTTTGAGTTCGATCCCTGATGAAATCGTTAATACAGACCTTTAACAAATCCTAAAACTATAACAAAGGAATTGTTTTAGTCCTTATCGATTTTCAATAAGTATTTTCGGTCGATATGATGAAAAGTAATTTTAAGAAAATTAACTTAAATGCTACCGACCGGTCGAAGTGGTACATAAATCGGTACACCACCAGCCATTACTGTCATTGGAGTATAACAGTCAAAACTTGGATCCATAATTATCACTTCATCATCAGGATTAACTAATGCTGAAATAGCCGTAAAAAGCGAACCATAAGCACCAACGGTAATAATAACTTCTTTTAAAGGATCAATTTCTCTGTCTGGTCCAAACGAGTCTACTTGAAGACTCCCAGATTCACCATACAGTTTACGATCACATCTTAAAAAACTTGTATACAGTTTAGATAATACATTCACTAAACGCGGATGACCCTGAAAAAAAAAGAGAAAAATGCATATTTCAGAAAAAAACTACCAGTGAAGCATAATCGTCAACGAATGAAAGGGAAGTAAGATATACAATCAATATGAAGTCGGTCTCAGTAGTGCAGTTGCGTTCATTTTATTATCTTTTTGAGAATTTAAAGATGCGTTATTCCATACTTCTCATTCACTGGTCTCATTTTTTTTTCTTGTATAGAATTGAGATGGAGTTGAAATTTACTACTCTTATTTACTTCATAATCAGGTTAATCCAACCCCCCCCCAAAGCTCTCATTATGCTAATGTGAGGTGTAACCACTAAAATCAAAATATATTTGTCAAAGCTCCTACATGAATGATCGCTTACTTCACTGATTAAATAAATACACCATCACGGTGATAAATACATCAAACTGAAACAGTTCACCATAAGTTTTAATCTAACCCGCTTGGTCAATTCAAATTACAATATGGGCACTATGATTGACGAACTCCCTCTAAACATTAGGTTTCATCATTATTATCAATATATTGAACTCTCTATTCCTAAAATTCCACTCATATCTTTTGAACTACGCTTCCCATGTTTATTTTATCAAGACTACTGATATTTTTCTAGTGTCGTTGCTTAGAAAAAAATTAAAAGAATGAACAATTAATTCCATAACCACAATCACATTCTCCTTACTGTTCCTTTGTCAAAATGAAGTTTTATTATCTCTCAAGTACATGTAAGAACTATTACATAACTCCTCAACAAAGCATATCATGAAGGTAGAAATTGGGAGAACTTTATACGTAATTCAACCATTTCAATTAATGAAGATTTATAATCTCCTACTAATCAATACACAAATGAATGTAACTAATAGTCAGTCTTAATCAGTCATCAGGCAAACCCCTTCTAAACTCTGTTTATTAATCACTGTGTTGAATGGTTAAATATGTATAAACTTAAATACGACATCAACAATGTGTAATGCGATTCAACTTAAATATTACACAACAGATCGAGGTGTAAAAATACTTCGCAGTAGAACAAAACCTACATCTTTTTTAGGAACTAATTGGTACAAACAGATTGATTATGAAAACATGATCAAAAATCAGCAAATATCGATCCAATAATCAAAACTTACGAATTCAAATTCAGAGTTTCATTAGACTATCAAACACATTTGTCAATGAAGTCATGACATAACAGAAAAAGTATATTTCAGTAATAATTAATTTACTTACCATAGATCTAGTGTATTGATGAAGAAATGGGCTAACATCGGGTTTTCCAAGCATGGTTAAACTTTCAAGAACATGTTGTTTTGGAAGAATGTCCGGAAAACCCTATAAATTACGATCAAATTATTGCTTCAGAACAGGAATTAGAGACAATTGTTTACGTTATATATATGTATATACCAAGATCACTTAAGGATAAGGGGTATATTCAGTAATAGCATTTCAAAGTTGGCGGTTGGTTGGCTATTAGTTTACTACCTCCCTATATCATGTTGACCGAAAAGTAACACACAATCGTCTATGAAAGAAGACTAAAACAGTAAAAGGGAGAGGAAGAAACGTAACAGCACTGCTAGAATGTGTACACATTAAGCGTTAAATCTAAACATCACAACATTGAAAATCATTCTAAGAATGTTACATAGCTGGCTTTATCGAAAAATATGTGTATTTCATACAACGATATTAATCATTTGACATATAATAGATGGGATCTGGCTAACAGTGGAATAAGGGATGTGTTTCGTCCAATATTTGACTCGTCAGCTAGATGTATTTGCATCCTGGAGTTGCTGCTAAGTCAGGGACTCGAACCCGGTACCGTTCACTTCGAACGCTATAGCATTATTCACTTGACTACTGAGTTCAGATAGCCACTGACTTACGAAACCCGGTCTCGGAATGAGCACAAACCCTGGGATGCAAGTATATCTACCTGATGAGTCCCGAATAGGACAAAACATGCATTCTGGATTCCACTGTTAGCATAATTATATTTACCATACATTAAATTGTGCTACAATAGCTAGGTGATTCGCACAGGATGTAAATATTCCAACTCAGACTGATCAAATTACAGTCAAAATATCAACAAGGGGATAATCGAAACCATTTTACATTGAAAGAAATCTGATTAATTTTATTTTTTAATTAACAGTAGAAGTTACCTGACCTAAATTGACCGGTTTGTATTTAGCCACTGCATGATTAATTTCCACCCTGTTCAAAAGAATAAAAAATCAATACAATTACAATAAACGATTAAAATATAACTTAGATTACAAGCAAATGAAACAATAATGATAGGTACAAAAAAGCAAAGGTTTCATCGTGAATAGATAACTAGAAAAAAGGTACTCTGAAAGTATGAAGTGTAGGAGTGTTGACTTGCGGCAGTGCACTTAGGATCAACTTCTGAGAGTTAAAGTAAAGGCCTACACTGAGAGGTAATGATGGACTAGCATAATAGGTTAGGTTATAAATAGTAAGATGAAACCACAGCATTACTTCGTGAAATGATTATTAAAACAAATCATATCATGAGCTATAGACGTTCTGGTTAGAGTTCGAAATAATTGTAATCAATGTCTGGAATTCACGGATGGCATGAATTTATATCGACTGTAATACAACAATAGGATTTGTTTCCAAGACGAGTAGTTCATATTTTTCATTTTTAAATTTCATATGTTCTTTCTAAACCAGAATTCCTTTGTTCAGTTTTCGCTATCATTAGAATTACAATTTAAACTTTATCGTTTATCATTCTATTGATTTTCCTTTGCTGTTAAGTGGGGATATATGAACTGACAGAAATTTGCACTAAATCATATGTTCTTGATGAATAACTGAGAAGCAGAGACAAGCAGGTAGAACGTATAAGTCAATAGAAACATAGACATCTTCTAGACGTATAGCTCCCAACGTATCGTTGGATTCAATGAAAAGAAACGAAACGAAATGAACATCCAAGACACAAGCAGATAAAAAATATTCCAACCATAGTTATTATTTTTTATCTACTTGTGTCTTGGATGTTCATTTCGTTTCGTTTCTTTTCATTGAATCCAACGACACGTTGGGAGCTATACGTCTAACTATGGTTGAAATAGCCCCCCGAATGCCCTGGTACGGCCGAGAGTGGGGAGAGTCCGCTCTCCCTATCGAAATACTCTCACACGGCCGCGCGTATACAGCCTCTGCCAGGGAAGTCCTACTCATTACCTTCTCGTGGCGGGGGTGTTGTTTACGAAAATAAGAGGACGAAAAGCGAATGTCCGGCGCTTTAACCGGATCACAAACCAATGGTGCACATGGGCTCCAGTATCCTGCGGGAACAAATGGCGTATGAACCAATCGTTGGTCACCGGCTACCATGGGATTGTATCTCCTTACGATACTCCACTGCCTTGTGGGTTAGACCTTTAGGTCAAAGGCTCGGGGTGTGGCCCCCTAAGATAACCACCTGCTTCGGTTTGGGCACCCGGGCAGTATCACAGCCCTCACACAAATGATGAACTCTTTATGTCTATGGAAATTACTTTTCTTGCTTCGAAAAACAATCAATTGATTCAAATTATTATCATTACAATTATTGTCATTATTATTATTATTATTATTATTATTATTATTATTATTATTGTTATTTTCCACATTATTCACCCTCTTTTATACTTATACAGCGGCTCGTCTTTGGTGGAAATTCGACTGTATCTAAACGTTCTCGAGTCACTGTCCGGTTGAAAATTGTGTTACCACCGAATACGAGAACTGAAGCAGTTTTTCTGAAACCACGTGCACCATTCAAACTGGCTGCCTTCAACGTTCGCACATTTATGCAGGTCGGACAACAGATAGGGCTGGCTATGTCTTTGGAAAGTCTTAATATTGATGTTTGTTGTCTATCCGAGACCCGTATTCAAGACTCTGGCGAAGTACTACGAATTCGATCTCCATCTGTCGCTTCGAAAAGCTTGTTTTACGTGCGCTTATCCGGGGACCCTGTGGCATCTTCGTCTGGTCTTGCTGGCGTTGGTGTCGCACTAAGCGCTAGAGCTGAGGCAGCACTAGTCGATTGGATCCCCATTATTAGTCGGTTATGTGCTGTTAGATTAGAAAGTTCCATCAAAGTGAGAAGAAATCGGCGTGAGAAACGATGTCTTTTCGTCATCTCCGCCTATGCCCCGACAGATTGCAGCCCGGATGCAATCAAGGACGAGCTTTACCACCAGTTATCTGTTCTTCTCCAGGAAGTGCGTTCGACAGATATTGTAGTACTAGCCGGAGACTTGAATGCTCAGGTCGGGCGTCTAGGCGCGGAAGAGAGTCGTTTAGGTGGCCGATGGGGACTCGTTGGTCGCAGGTCAGATAACGGGGACCGTCTACTGCAACTTTGCACAGACCACAACCTGTTTCTGGCTAGCACTAACTACTGGCACAGTCATCGTCGATGTGCCACCTGGCGTCCTCCCTCTGCATCTCAAGCCTGGACTCAGATTGACCACATCGCGATCAGCTACCGCTGGCGTGGTTGTGTACAAGACTGCCGCTCCTTTTGGAGTACCTATCTGGACTCTGACCATGCCTTGGTCTGCGCCAATCTTGTCTTACTTTTCAGTGGACAACGAAGTGACCGCCATCAACGGATTGATATTAGCAAGCTGGTTGCAACTTCTGTTGCAAGTAAGTATCGAACCGAGCTAGCCTTTAGGCTAGCTACCACTCCACCGAAAAGTATAGATGAGCATTGGTTGCAATTGCATGACGCCATGAAAATGGCGGGAACAGTCAGTTGTGGGTTTGCGAAACGTCCCGCTTATAAGCACTGTGTTTCTTCAGGCTATTTACAACTCATCGAAGCCCGTCGGTCTACTCCGGGTGACCGTGAGTTTGACCATAAACGAAGGATGTTACGTAATGAAATTGGGCAAAGCTTGCGTAAGGACCGAGAAGCCTGGTGGTCGAAGCGTGCTAATGAGCTGGAAGCAGCAGCTGCATCTGGTAACTACCGGAAGCTCTTCCAACTCATCCGAGCCACTGGCAGCAAGAAGTCTGGTGTGAAGAAAACAATCTGCGAGGATGATGGGATGCCAATCACTAACATCCATCGACGTCTTGGACGATGGGCAGAATTTTTCGAAGGGCAGTTCAACTGGCCTGCTGCTCCGGCAACATCGGTCAGACTGTCCTGCCCTCCATGACCGGTGACGACTGATCCACCAAACGAGGAGGAAGTCCGCAAGGAACTCCAACTCTTGAAGCGTTACAAATCACCTGACCCAGATAACTTACCTCCGGCTCTTTTTAAAGATGGTGGTGACTTTTCGACTAAGGAATTGACGACGTTGTTTACAAAGGTTTGGGAACTAGAGAGTGTACCAACGTCATGGAATGAGTCAATAGTTGTCCCTATCTTTAAAAGGGTTCACGTCGTTCCTGTAACAACTATCAAGGGATAAGTCTACTTCCGATTGCGTCCAAGCTATTGGCTTCCGTCATACTTCGTAGGTTGTTCAAAACCCAAGAAAGATTGACTCGCGAGGAGCAGGCTGGTTTTCGTTCTGGTCGAGGATGTATTGATCATATCTTCACCCTCTGCCAAATGTTAGAACACCGCCATACTTATCAAAGGCCAACAATCGTAGTGTTTCTTGACATCAGGGCTGCCTTCGATTCGTTGGACAGGACTGTTCTCTGGGATTGTCTATTGAAGAAGGGTGTGCCTGAGAAGTTTATTAACATCCCAAAAGCCCTATATAAAAACACCTCAGGCAGAGTGAGGGCATACAACCACCTCTCTCCATTGTTCCATTCGAGTAGTGGGGTTAGGCAGGGTTGCCCAATCTCACCATTCCTCTTCAACTTTGCCATCGATGACATTCTGGAAACAGCTCTGATGAATGTAAGTAATGGTGGTGTGGATCTGTTGCCTGGAGAAAGACTTCTCGACCTTGAGTATGCGGACGATATTGTCTTACTGTGCGATAATGCCCAAGGCGTGCAATCCGCATTTAATCAGTTGGCAATCAATGTCCGTAGGTATGGTATATGCTTTGCACCTTCGAAGTGCAAAGTACTTCTACAAGACTGGCAGGATTCCAATCCTGTACTCACCCTGGATGGTGAGCAGATAGACGTAGTCGAGAAGTTCGTGTATCTGGATAGCTGCATAAGTGCTGGTGGGGGTGTGAGTGATGAGATCAATGCACGTATAGTGAAGGCCAGAGCGGCTTATGCCAATCTGGGCCACCTTTGGCGCCTTCGTGATGTCAGTCTGGCTGTAAAAGGTCGGATCTACAACGCGTCGGTGAGAGCAGTTCTGCTCTATGCTTGTGAAACCTGGTCTCTCCGAGTTGAGGACGTTAGACGACTTTCTGTGTTCGATCATCGCTGTCTCCGAAGGATTGTTGACATTCAGTGGCAACACCATGTCAGTAATGCAGAGGTTCGGCATCGTGTGTTCGGGCACAGAGATGATAATTCAATTGGTGTCACCATCTTGAAACACCGACTTCGGTGGCTTGGACATATGCTACGAATGTCGTCCCAGAGAATTCCACGTCGTGCATTATTTGCCGACTCTGGGACTGGTTGGAAGAAGCGGAGAGGTGGTCAGTGCATGACATGGTGTCGTGGCATGAAAGAAAGCTGCAAAGGACTGGCTTCTGTCGGTCCTTCACGACTCCCTGGTTGGGGTCTGAGAGATGGTGCAACACAGTGGCTAGAGACGTTATCAGATATGGCTCAGAATAGAAGCCAGTGGCGATCCTGCTGTAATCTTCTTTTACTTTCTTCATAAAAAGTGGTTGTGTCTCCTTTACCTGAAAGATTTCTTCCGATTGTACTTTTGCGTTCCCTCATTACTACCACACTACCTTACACCAATCTCTTCGTCATTGTTCTCTTTTTTTTTTCTATTGCTCTTCGAATTCTCATTGTTTTGTGTGGCGCATATATATTGGCTCTCTTGTACCAATATTCATGTGTTCAAATAAATAAATAAATGGTTGAAATAAACCGATAAAACGCGGAATAAATGCAATTGTTTTTAGCTTTGAAGCATGCCACCAGTATTAGTTTTCTAAAGACTCCAAATACACCATGCTGACAAGTTACAACTAACACTAAACCTATGTCCAGGATTTTCTCTTAAATATCTCCAACCACTTAATATCTCAACACACTGTGAGCAACCACGAGTCACTAAGATCAGTGCGCACATCGCAAATTTTGGTCGATCGAGTTCACTCAGCATTAAAGATTAGGCAAGCATAACGTTAGTCACTACAAAGTAATCAACTCATATACATCTTAATAGTGAATGCTCAAAGCTTTAAATCCAGGTTCATAAGTTTAAATTAGCTAACAGAGAATACACTCTTGTATTTGCACACTTTTATTGCAATTATCAAAACTCGGTCAAATATTAAGAATATGAACAAGTTGGTGAAAGTTAACGAGTTTCTTTTTAAACCAAAGAACATTTCAAATGTCTAGTTGAATATATAGATACATACCAAATACTGGGTTTTTGCTTCAAAATACGAGCAGCTGGAAGAATCATAGCAGATAGTGTTTCATTAAGCATATCTGTACAATTCTCTTTAGCCTAATTAGAATAATAAAACAGAAAAGATATGCCATTAATAATATTACACTAATACACATAGATAGTCAGTAAATTAGTACATATGATTAATAATAAACAGCTAGACAAACAATAAGGGATCAGGAAAATACTTATACTGAATAATGTTTACAAACATCAGTAATCCAAAAGTCATATTAACTGACCACATATACATGAAAGGATAGGTGTTTACGAATTAAGACTATTATTCATTACCGAGTCAAATTCGTGTTTTGCATAATCTCAGTAGGTTTTTGATCACTGCAACTGTCATTTTGTAGTTGCTCGAGACGAATCTTCGGAAATCAAAATTGTTTACGATAAATATACCTAAGTTTCTCAATCGACACATAATTAGTCGTTAACAGGTTTGCTAATTGCATGTTGTTACAAACTTATCAACTTGGATAAACGCGCTGTGATGTTTATGACTTTTCTTATTGAAATTAAAAGTCGATGTTGGTTGATACTAATCACAAGCTACAGAGATTATTTTGCTCAACAGCTGGCAATGAGAGTTGATCAAACTCATATTTTGTAGGAACAGATAACACAGCCATTCAAGCTATTTTACTACGAAAAAATGCAGCCTTAGCTGTTTTTTATACATTCCTTTTAACTTTTCCTATTTCACCCAACTATTCTTTTCTAGACATAGCTCGCTCTTTGTAGCATCGAAAATGCCAAGCATTCTGTTAGTTGCCTTGTACCACAGTTCAAATTTATTAATGATAATTTCGGGTGGTGATCCGTCCAATGTCGATTGGCTTTTTACTAATATATCAACAATCGTACAAATTTGTTACAACCAGTTTTCTTCCTTCCACATAGATTATTAAAAAGAGAATAGTATAAGCTTACGAAAATAATAATTTGCTTAATAGACTTGTTAGTTGTGAAAAATAAAACTACACAGTAGACTGAATCATCCATCGTTTTGTGTTTTCTGCAAATTATGAGTGCAACCTTTCTTATATTGATAAACTAAACACGATCTCGAAAGGTGACCTAGTTTCTTTTGAAAATTTTTGTCACGTAACAGGCAACGAGAATCTCAACCAACTGGTTTAAGTTAAACAACTCAGAAATAATTTAATATGTAAAAGATGAAATGTGGCTATCAGTGCAATCTAGAAAGAGTGTGTCATCCTAGTTGGGAACTGTTAGATCAATGTACCTGAATCTCAAAGTGGAATTCGAGTCCCGGGACATCAACTCTGGGATACAGGTACACTCATTTGACGAGTAAAAAATAAGGCAAAAACGCATCCTGGATCCTATTCCTAGTCACATTGCATCTACTCTATATTAACTTGTGTCACTATAGCTATATCGAGGAAATTCGCACAGAATGCACATGTGCCAATTAAGACTGGTCAAATGTCAGTCAAAATATCAACAGGATAATCCAAACCACTTCAATTGTAATCAGAAATAACCGTAGTTACGATCTTAAAATCCGAACCAGAGAAAAGATAGCTGCTTAAGAAAATCAGAAATGTTCTAAAGAACTAAAACATGAATGAAAATCAGTTCGTGCCTAAGTTTTATACAGCTATGCTTCAATATTTTTGAAAGTATAGGCACTACATGGTTGATAAAAATGACAGAACCGACTGATTTAGTTGAAAATTCGAAATTCCATACTGTTGTCCAGTTATTCGTTATGAGTGAGGATCTAACCTTCTATCATTCCATTTAATAGAAATAATTAAATCAAGTTTGAAGCAGGGCAGAGTTTCGTATCAGCCTAGTTCGTTCTTCTGGCTCTAGAAAAGGCGGTAAGGATAAATCGATGGGTAGATGAATTAACTGATAAATCAACAACTTGAGATAATGAAAGCAATTAACATGTCATAATCAACAATAACATTCGTACCTGCCCATTCACTAATGAACAATGCACTTTTTCGATCAAGCAGTCAATTGGGGGGTTAGTGCGTAGCATACCGTGTATCAGTATCAGATTTCGGATACCGCACGTGCCCTTAGAATTTATCATTAAGGTTAAAGAAAGAAAAACTACAGACGGCGGTCCATATTATAATTTATCATAGTAATTCGATTGTCAATCTCAAAAGTATTACATTTCGAATAATAAAAGAAATAATATGCAGATTGTTAAGAAAGAAATGATGACTTTTTGCTCAACATACAAATAAATCGAAGTCTTTCTCTAACACGTTCACAATGTCTAAATGATATTCATTCATGAAAGCAATAAATAGAATGATTTGTAAATACAATTTGGCGGTACCATAGATGAGTGGAGAATATAACCAATACACACACACACACATTCACAAACATGTCGAATCAAAACAGTTTGAGAACTGAACAAAACAAGGAAATGACTGAAATAAATGAAATATTAAAAATAAACAATTGTTTTAGAGTTTTTATTGAAATTTCAAATATTTATTAACCATGAGTTGTGGATTAATACCAAGAATATGACCAACATATACAAACACATTATAAATTCAGTAGAAAATACTATTTACAAAGAAAATGCACGAGAATAATAATAATAAGAGTATATTTAAATTGAGTACAAAAGCAACTGATAATTATAAACAAAATAGAGTATACAGGATTCTTATTGTCAGTTTACTACTATTGCTATTATAACTACTGGATGTTATCATATCGACAATGAAAGCCCAATACTGATTTGTAGAAATACAAATACAAGCGAACAAATGATGGTTCCGTTGATGAGTATACATGAAACAAATACTTTATTATTGTTACTTGACTCTTTTCATTCTCTTGTGAGATTTTTCGTTCATATGTTTTTTGTGCTTCTTACGAACTGATGATGTTGAAGGTGAACGACTCAAAGAAGATCTCCTGCTACCACTACTATAATGCTTATTTCTTTTAGATTTTCTATGACTGTGATATTCAGATAGACGGGAATTTTTATAATTATTTTTAGACCGAGATGAATGATGATGCCCTATTGGAGAAGAGGACCTTGAATGTGAAGAGATTGAGCTAGAGGATTGTTTTCGCGTTTTACGTCGATCATGATGGTGGTGATGACGATGGGTAAGAGATGAAGAGTCGTTGGAAAGTGACCTAAAATGCAGAAAAGTAAACAGAAATTAGAAATTGAATGAAAAGTGCTTGATATCTCCAGTTAATAATTGGTAACAGCTTGACAATTCACAAAGATACTTAACACTGAATAGCACTGAAATTTCACGTCCTCCATTCCACCACGTTTAAATCCACCTAAACAAAAAATTCTCCATAAGTGTCAACAACAAATCAAGTAATTTTGACAGTGTATTAAGAAGACGAAGATTATCAGAACTGTGACATATTAGCGCGATACATTTCGAACAATCTGATCACATATATACTTGTTAAGAACATTTATATGGAAAAATAAAAGGTCAACTAGACTAGAAATGAAGGGTAAGAGGAGATAATGATAATATTAGCTTATTATCCAGAGTGATGAGGCTTCAAGATGTTTTCACATTATTTCTTTATTATCCTTGTCTCCTCTTACCCTTCATTTCTAGTCTAGTTGACCTTCTATTTTTATATATAAATGTTCTTAACAAGTATACGTGTGATCAAATTGTTAGAAATGTATTGCGCTAATATATCACATAGTTCTGATAATCTTCGTCTTCTTATTACATTGTCGAAACTTATCAAACGGACTAATCCCTAATAGCGTTTCGGCATAAATCTAAATGTTAACCCGTACTATCAACTATAAATCATAATCCTTATTCTTCACACTGCTTTATAACCCTCATTATGGTCTCACCTTGACTTTTTTATGGAACATAAATTTACCCTGAAAATCTCGTTGTAGTGAACGAGAACACCAGTGAGGATAGCCAAATGAATTTTAATACGACGTTACAGAATATCCTAGTAAAATCTGAGAACCGTATAGTAAATACTTCATTTGCAAAATATTTATCAATTGTCTCATACTTTGCTATTCGTTCGTTTCCAATCACTCATTGTTCTCGTTCTCTTCTCTTCTCTTTTCTCAACTTTATGCCTCCAGGTATTCCACTTTCGATTGGTGATACATACTAGTTATATCTGTCGACATCAGTGGCACATGCCACACTGTCTTCTCTACTAGCCATGTGGATTATCAACGTTGAGGCGTTGTTATGTATTAGACATCTGGTCTATTCGAATTACCATCAGTTGGGTTATATTAGAAGAATATTCAAACTTATGTAAACAGAATTTACCGTCGATCAAATATCGATATTTCACATACAGAATAGATATGTCTGATATAATGATTAGCAAGCACAGAAAGCATAACAGTATTAACACCAATTTTCATAAACTTAGAACATGATGTATATCGATTCACTTATCAATATTGACCACAAGCAATCAACACGTAAATTAAAATAAATAAGCACCGAATGCACTTTCTTATAGTCACTCTTACCGATAATAATTACAGTGGAAATTAAACGACTATTTATAAAAATTATTTATTGTTGGATTGGGAGTGAGCAATATGGCTATAGCAAATTCCATATTTTGATAATTTTTGAGAAATAAGGAATTTTCAAAAAGTGTTATGATTTCGTGACAAACAAATGTAAAGTTGGACCATATTAACTAGTAATCATTCAAAAATAAGCTTACTTTACTGTAGAAGAACGTCCACGATCACTGTGACCATTATTATCCACCGGACTAATAAGTCGACCTACATGACGCCATAAAGTTTTTTGTAGATCATTACTGGTTTCTCCAGGGTTAAGAAATACATGTAGAAAATTACAATGAAGGTCTCCTTTAGGACATTTACCTCGATGATAAAGACCTGAACAAATAAGTAAAGATAAGACTGATATTTATTACTGAATTAAGAGGATAGGTTTTGTTGTTATGATATAAACGGAGAAATGAAACTATCAAAACGTGATACTACAATTTTGTTATAAACAACACTTCACGAAACGAATGATTAACACCCCAATATCTAATTGTATACAGATTTCTCTCGATTGATAGTACTAGACATTACACAAACCTAATATGTATGTGTTAACGCAACAGTTGATCCAAAGTTACGATCATTACAATTAGTTGCCAACATTTGCTCTTCTTACTCTGAAATGATTATGAAGTATAGAATGACTGGTTGAGCAACAACAAGCATAAACTACACGACTTTGAACTATTTTCAATTGTTAAGACTAAATATACGGAGATCTTCAAAAAGAATTTAGTTACACAAGTATTTAGTCAATAACAGTGCGAAGTCAATCAGTAGCCATAAAAACAATGTCGATGGTCTAAGTACAAATCAGTAACTTATAATCCAGTTGCATGACAGAAGTTTATTTCATGCACAAAATGAAGTCAACTACTCAAATATTTACGATAAAATCAATAAAAAGCTAATGAGATAAATTAATTTCTAGGATAATTATTCTCAGTGTCAAATCTGTAGCACACATGTCTTCCCCCCTTGTCCTTCTTTGTGAATTATTATAATACGTAATAATCTTCAGTAGTTCATGTTACTACCATCTATTTTTGAAAGCCGGTGACGAGCTGGTAGTCACTAAAGTTAGTATAATTATATTTATCCAGTGTTTCGACTTATTTTCTCACTCGTAATTGAGTTGCTTTCCTGAAACCTGAAGAGCCAGTACAACCATCATACTAATGTACAGGTGTTTATAAACAGTTGTTTACCCAAGATACTTCAGATCCGTTGACCGGACACCATCAGCGATAACCTACTGTAGCAAAGAACAAACCAGCTTCCAGCTGAAAGGGAAGTTACGAAATGATGCTGGAAGTGGATAGACCCCGTTATATGGAAATCATCAAGCTCTATCACAAGCCAAGCCGCAATTTGGAATCTTCAGGACAAAAGAGGAGATAGGCTAAAGAAAATGTGGCGCCGAAAATCGGAGGCAAACACCAAAAGAATGAATAGCACTTGGCGACAACTGGAGAGGAGAGCCAAAGATAGAGTAGGCTAGACATCCCTAATTAGAGGCCTATACTCCACGAGGAGTAACAGGCATCAGTAAGCACATATATTACACACTGAAACTATTTACACTGAATAGCCCGCCTACCCTGAATATGTTTGGTTTATTTCGTTAATTCCTAATACATGTGTGTTGTTCTCTAATTAATAGTACGTGTCGTAATTTAGTCCTTTGGAGGACAAACCTCACTTTTGACTGTATTCCTGAATGCGTAACCGGTATCTGGACACCATACATTTTGCGGTCAGTTAACTTCATTGGTAATTTTCATACAACCACCCCCCGCTTGATAAATTTGGACAGTGCAAGAACAACAAGGTCAGCAAAATAAAATGAATTCATTTTATTTCACAACTTATCACCTGAGTTCCAAACAGGCTAAATTTACAAGGTGTAGTATGATTGTAAACAAAAGTTTAGACGTTTTCGAAAGAGAACTGAAATTTATAAAAGGTACAGAATACAAAATATAGTATCAAAAAAAGTTAAGATAGGTTTTTTGGAAACAGTCGGTTTTTACTGTCTTTAGGATGACCCTTTCTATACTTTGCAATAAATTTCTTTAAGTATCCATTTTTTTTTTTGAGGTTCTTTTAAATAAATGCTAATTTATCATTTATTCTGTAGTTTGGACAAAGCACCCTATCTTCATAAAATAGCATTTTAACCAGAAATCGTTTGCAACTTGAATAAATAAACTCATTTTATTCTGCGAACCTTGGTGTTCTTGTGCTGCCTAAACTTACTGGTTAAGTTGTTTTCTTTAATAGTACCGTTTCCAAAAAAAATCCTGTATTTTGATATCGAGAACTTCAAGTATTATTTGTCTACTTGATCATTATCATGGAAGGAATTCTATACTTAGCATGATAATAAAATATGTATATGAAAAAATATGGAAAAGGACACTGTTCAACTCACCACAAATAGCCTCTCTCCAACCACCGCCCAATCTAACCACAGTACACGTTAGTTGACGTCCAGCAAACCAACGACCATTGCAAGCTTCAGCAGCATCCCATGCTGCACTTGGACCCCTTGAGAATTCAACATAAACTGCACCACGAAGATGATCAGCTAAATTACGACATGTTCGAATCACTGAAATTTTGCCCCATCTAGATTCTAATTCCATACGAACATCATGGTAGAATTCATGATAATCTGAGAGTAACTGACTTTCATCTACTTCAAGACCAGAATCTGAAATTTTATTATTTAAAAATAAATTTAATTAATCCGTAATTACAATTAATGTGCATGAAACCTAAAACCTATAATGCCATTTCTTATTAATGAATGACTAAAACCACATCTAGTTTTTGGCAGCTTAGTAATCAAAATACTTGACTTTCAATCACAATAGGTTGTAGGTTCGAACCCTTCCTCACCTAATTAGATTTCGACAGCTAAATAATGGTATTGGCCTTGATACATATAAGTCTGTATTCGATAAATGAGTTAAATTATCTATATTATTCATAAATTCTGCCTAAACACTATATTTGTTAACTAAATTATTTTACCATTAAAATGAAACTATTCGTTGAAAGTACCGAGTATAGAGTATAATCTACCCGGCCTACTTACAAATTACCATTTATTTTGTGAACATTCCACAGAATGCAAACCATTGATGATGCACTACAACATGCTGGATCGTTAATAGTCCTATGCATATTTAACTATTTATCATATATGGCGTAATCCTAATATAAATTAATGTAAACAAACAGCAAGATACACTCAATATAGGAATTATGAAGATTGTGGAGTCCTTTTGAGATCACGAATCGACCAAAGTAAAAAAACTGTTGGAAATCTAGAAGTACTAGATAGCCCTATCGTCCTCGAACTCCCCAATAGTGAGCATCCACGACTCTGTCATAGAGGACGAAACCAACGGCTTTCAGTCTTGTGTGCAAACGAGTAAATCCGACATTTTTAACAAAAATTTGCCTTCAGTAGGCAATAAAATCACAAACCTTGATCCTCTGAACCGGTATTTTTTGTTAAATCTAAATGATAGTGTGTGAACATTTTAGGAATTTGTAAAACTAAACAAGAATTATCTATTGGTTCGTCTAAGCCACCAACATCTTGATCATCAGCAATATTGAACGATTCAATAGTATCGTCATATGGACTTGGATATTGATGAAGACGAGAACAACTACAATGAATGAGTGAAGAGAGGAAAAAACGAAGTATAACCATTCTTGGCATTGATTTGTAACAACTTGAATGAGTAATATAAATAAACATGAACGAATAGTAAACAATATGCTCAATATTAGAGAAAAAGAATCCACAAATGTGTTGCAAGAGAGATCAATATTCTGAATGTTATAGAAAAGAAATATTTGATAACATAGTAAATGAAATATGGCTAGCAATAGAATCCAGATTGAGAGTTTCATCCTATCTGGGATTCGACAGTTGGGTGAACATGCTGTGTTGATATTCTGAATGTTAAGAGAACACATAATTTCATTCCTTTATTATCTATCATAATCATTGGAAAAAGGTGTGATGAAGACTATTAACACATTTATTTCAACCCATCTAGTCCAATACACACAATTTAGTCCTTTTCAATAATCTGACATGTTAACAGTAATCTGTTGAGAACGGATAAACTCTAAATTTAGTAAATGGCAACAGCAACATCTTTGATAACTTTTTAAAACAAAGTTCTGCAACCAAAAAGAGGCATGTACAACTACTTTCTTTACAATGGCGAGCCTCTAACATTCATTTAAAATATAATAATATAATAATATATATAAAAGGATGCCATCATACGCGTAGTGTATACGAGGTGTATGCTACTTATGCCTGTCGACATAAGTAGTACATAACACCAATCAGGAGTAGAAGGCCTGGCAACAGAAGGTTGGGAAGATCAAATAAAAAAGAATGGGGACAGAGAGTAATTGTTATGGTAATGAATGAATGAAGTTTGAGACATTTGATGCAGGATTTGCAAATGAAGTATCGGACGTATAGTTCATTTTACCAAGAACATTTGGTTGTCCTCATCTGTGTTCTTGCTCATTACACATATATCTTCTTTCCCTTTTGATAAATCAGGATAAGTTGAGTTGACGCTTTATCCAACTCGGTGTAACATTTTATGACATGTTTTGTTTTCAGTGTGACATTTTATTCATTATGATATTGGGGTTATATTTTCCAGCACAATATTGCTTCAGGTAGATATATTTGAAACAATTAGCTATAAATTTCGTTCAATATGACAGGGGTGAACTTCCGTTCTGTTCCCACACCTTTGAAATAGTTAACTCATTTTATTTTCTATTAGCATGGGGATTTGTGGCGTTTATAGCATTTTCACATTTGAAATCATGAGTCGATCTCAGATAGACCACCATTGAAAACCCAAAAGAACTAGACGGCCGTTTCGTCTTAGTATAGGACTCCACAGTAGTGCACATTCACAATCCCACACCAGAAACGCGAACACAGAACCTTCGGTTTGGCGCGCGAACACTTAACCCCTAGACTACTGAGCCAACATCCAGAAGTGTCAATTTCTAATTTTAATCAATCTATGATCTTGCTTAACCCTTCATCCTAATTCATACATAAGGTGATCTCTGTTCACAAAATCTGGACTGTTTATCTAATAATATTAATATTCCCCTCACGCGACGGCACGTACAACCTGATTCAAGCACATGTTCTGCACTAGCCATTTGGATATTTAAAAAAAAACATTAAAAAGCTTATTTTAGTGAAGTAAAAATTCTTATTTAGATATTCATTTTTCCTAAAAAAGATGAATAGAGAGAAGTAATACTTTTTGCAATTATTATAGTGATATGTGGTGTCCGAGAGTTGAAACGCAATCTTCCTATGCACGAGTTCAATCGGGTAGTCGAATGAAAGGACTGAGAGTGAGAAAGTTTACTGACTAACGCAATCAGCCTTTATATATACGCATATGTAGGCCACCGGTAGTACATTTCATTCCTAGTAAATGTAAGCTATTTCTTGGACGAAATAGCGTACACTTATCATTCGACTGACTACTGACTGACTTAATGCATCGATTAGTCTTTCATCATGGTCATATATAAATGTCTTACAAGCATGACAAAATCAGTATCAATCAAGTGATGTGTTCGATAACCATTATTATTAAAAAATCAAAAGTATTCATAAAAATGATGACAGTGTACTATGAATAGAGATATACCACGGACTACAAGTCACGCATAAACAGATGTCACTCACAGAAAACCATATCGACATGCTCCTGTTTTACGGAAAAAGCTACATTTTTCCATCACTGTAGAAACGGTGGGACCATATGGCACTTGCTCAATTACTGTAGGGATAGGTACGGGTGGTGGGGGAAGATGCCAAGGTGGAAGGTCTGGAGACTGCTGTTCATGAACATCCTAAGAAATGAAACCAATATTTCTATGAATGCGTAAAAGTTAGGTAATCAATATGATGTATAAACATCTCACATTAAGTATCATGCTTAGATTTGCAAATACACATCACAATATTGTATGTTTTCATTCATGACGTCTAGTTTATTTCTTCGCTCCCGGTAGCTTATCAACCTCAAACTACTCGTTCAGAAAGACGATAGTTGCTAAGGTAACTGTTACAAAATAACTCACAAAGTACTATTGTGACTAGTACTAAACGAGAATCTGATGATAAAATAATAAAAGTTTTATTTCTGAAATTGTACCAGAAATAAGTACAGTGTATAATAGTTATATAACTGTTCATGTTGCGGATTTTCTAGAAATCTTGATCAAACCAAACAAGATTAATTGAAAATATCGTGATGTCATGTTCAGTGCAAATTTAGGAACTAGGATCTCTTTACAGGTTATTCTAAAGATGACTACAAGAACAACATAAAAATATTTTGTTATTAACTGTGACAACAAAGTAATAATATATCCGTCTGATCAATATAACGAAGTATTATCAAAGGATACTTAGAAAAAAGCTCCGTGTTCAACAAAATACAAAGTAACTAATAAGTTCTATGTCGGAATCCACGTACTTTATTTATCAGTGAATATTTAATGACGATTGTAACTCAATGTAACAGTTGGAGCATAGTTGAACTTTACTCCAAACCCCGGGACGTACAGCCTCCAACCAGAACCAGTCGAACCCATTTGGATTACAAATTTTATTATTCGAATTATTAATATGTTTATCCAAAAAAACAAATACTTCCCTTTATTCATGACTAAGGTTGTATGTTAAGAAAATTTTTCGGTAACAAGACAAACACCAAAAGCTATATATATATATATTAAAGTATACACGGAAACAACCTTTCTAGTCATTTTTATCACGGGTGCTCACTTTACAACAGTCATCTTATTCCTGAGATCAATAAAAGTGTATGTCTGCTCTCCTCATTTTAGTACTTGGATTTCCAAGTCATGAGTGTTCAGGTGTATGGCTGTCACTAGTAAATTGAATCGGATCCTAACCAGAGAAAGCCTTAGAACACTAAAGTAATTGAGTGTTAAGAAAACTTGTATTAGATAATACTAACCTAAATTAACGTCCCGATTGACAATCTGTTATCGTAAAATGGTTATCACCCAGAAAATAAAATCTTTCCAAACAAGAGAGTCATATCAAGCTCACAGAGTAATATTATGTAATCGTGAAGTGACAGTTGACACTAACACTGGAATTTTCAGAATACATGACTAATGACTTAATCAGTTGAAGTTTAAAAGCAGAGAAATACGATTTTATATAAAGGCAATCCACTAACTATCAATTTTGGATAATATGAACAACTTATGGATAAACGTATTTCAAGTAAAGTACACATTGTTAGCATTTTCCATGGAAAATGCAAGTTTCACTAAGTTTATATTTAGAAAAAAAAAACACCTGATTGACTGATAAAAATAACAAAGCAATTATGATATTTCATCATCGTGAAACAATGAGAGAGGATACGTTAATATTCTTGTGAATAAAAAAGAATGATAACCGTAAGAACTCCATGGAAAACCTGTGTTTTTGACTCAGGAATAAATTTCTTGGATTCTATTTGTTTGCTTTCCCACTCTGCTTTAATTTTACGCTGGAAAGAAAAAAAAGCAATATACTATATAGCAAACAAATATATCGGTAAACTGATAAATTGACACAATCACATTTTTATTAAAATAATTATGATTAATGCACGCTTCGTACTGAAAGAAGTTAAATTTAACTCAAGCAGTCGTTTAGTACACATTAGATCTCACAGGAAATGTATGGCTAAAACCAAAGTATATTAATTAGATTATCGTTTTCGTCGAACAGCAAATAGGTTGTTAGACGCACGTCTGAGTAGCACACACTAACCAGTACCAACTCTGACGATAAAGGATACAACTAAACTCTATTAAAAATGATCAGCTCTAATAAAAACAAACGACAGTAATTTACATTTTCTTCAATTGACTAACTATTACTGCATAATGATGTTCGCCAAAATCAGATTATGAGCTCTTGTAGAAGTGGGGATTTAGGAGATTTTACATAACACACATGTATCCCTTTGTTACATACAAAAGGATCGAGATGAAGAATCGATTTATGATAATTGATAGACAGCCAAAAACACTGTAACGATTTTGTAACTAACACAACTCATTTCAAGTCGTGATAATCCCAAATAGAAGCAATATGAAATAAATGTATCCTAAGGAGCTACTAGTGATGTGCTATATTTTACACAGAACCAGAGAACCGTTCAATATCAGCACAAATCACACGAAATAAGGTCTTAATAGTAGTAAGTTAGCCATAAACAAGGTAATTTCGGGTATTGTTGGAGGGCGGTTGCCAAGTTCCAAGTGCAGTGGAAGTATATTTTTTCTCGAGAAACCTGAAAAGGAAACTGGATCAGAAGTGACCACAGAGGGAAACTGCTTGGGGCCGGTCACACATGACCATTTTATGATTCAGTTCCGTCACTTCAAGAGGTCTTACTTTCGGAGACGGAAATCCGTAGGATAAGGTGGGGTGCAACATTTTCGAGGTTGGCCATTTCTAACCCTTTCCTTCCTTCGTGAGGAGGCAGAATCGCTGCAGATGCTGGGTGTCACACCTCTGTACAATCAGCAGTACCACTTTGCCCGCAGACCTTAAGTTTCCGTTTTTACTCTTACCTTCAACTAACCTTCCTGGTATGAAACGGCCTAAAGGAACAATCGTTTCAACCATTATAACTCGATTTGGTCATTACAATGGGCAAAATTGGCCATCGTGTCACGGTAGCAGCTATGGTCAGGATAGTAATAAGCAGTCTATAAACTACTAAAATTATTAATTACTATACGCTAAATCAATTTACCCAAACTTTACGAGTCGATAAATTACTTCCTGTTCCTGCCTAGAATAACAAAAAACCGTTTTTATCCACAAAACACCATAATTTCGACTATGAATCATATACGACGAAACATAATTTACGGATTATATTGGAACGATTATAGGTGGTAAAACTTTTTCCAAGGTAACACGATAATCACTCACTCAATATAATAGTTTTCTTGAAAGGAAAACCAGATTTGGATCTCCTAGTCACTTACGACGTATTCAACAGATTGCTATAAAAAGTTTTATTTTCAGAATACTGACGGTGAATTGACTAACTACGTTAAAGTTCGCGGTAAAGCTTTCCATAAGAAGTGGTAAAAGCGCATAAAATCCGAGACGCCTGAACTGAAAGATTGGTCCGTTCTGAATATGATTTACAAATTTCAGTTAAACCAGTTTGATAAAAAAAAGGAATTAAAACTTTTTCCAAAACAAATAGATGCTTTTTAGTGAAGCTACAAGTAACTAAAAGTCCCTGACATACAGTTAAAGTTTAACTGGTGCGATAACTCGAGTGGAAAGGCATAACTAAGATCGTTCATGTCCAGTTAAGTAAGAGGGTACAATTAATTTTCATTCTAAACTAATAAAACTGATTTGTAAGTAACACTTAATGTTAATTACAATATGGCTAACAAATGTTAGATTACCCTTGCGATAAAAAGTGAAATTCATTAACATACAGATTCATGGATATATTGTGACCTAGGCTTTAAATACTACTTGGTTGTCTGAATATAATTGAGGTACGGTGCAAATAACAATTTGCTGAAGGTGATTTTAACTCAGTTTACTCCAGCAATAAATGAAAGGTTAAACGACTAACTAATTAACTTAAAAAAGAAATCTCACCAACCCCGATGAGCTGATGGCTAACAAAATCTCAGCATGGATACAAAATGCCTGTGGTATTCAGCCATCTGAGACTCCCAACTGGGATAGACGAAATTCTAATGCCATTGAAATCATGAACCGATTAATGTTAGATCACCACTAAGACCTGGAAGAACTGGACGGCTGTTTCGTTCTAGTATGGGACTCCTCAGCACTGCGTACTCACGACCCTGCACGTGGAAACCGAACGCAGGACCTCAGATGTTGCATACGGACGCTTAACCTCTAGACTACTGAGCCGCCATCCAAACCAGTTAATGTCTGACTGTGAACAATAGTCTTCTGAGGTGGTCGTACGTACACATAATCATAGGCTACCCAAACGTATAATGCTGACCGACAAAACAGTGGATCGTAAAACTGCAATAAATGGTGCGAATAAGACAATGACTCATCGACTGACAGACAACTGTGATGTGGTGTGGATGTCTAGGTTAGGATTCAAAAGATAATTGTAATCTATAGTTGTAAAACGCAGTTAGCATCGCTCAAAACTAACTTCAGCGACATAGGAGTATTTAAGTTGTTAACTTCCTTTAAATATTGAGCATATTATAATCTCACAGGTTGAAGTCATGAGTCAACCTGTGAAATTTCCTAAAATCTCCACAAAACTCATTCTCATATTATAATCGCAAACTCTTCATTTATTTGTTTTGAGATCTATACCAAAACCTTGCCCAATCGATCTGAAGTATAACACTAACAAAACATGGAAATAAAATAATTATGGTCATAACATACATCTAGCCTAACCAAATAAGAGTTGGAATGATGAATACACAAATTTCGAAGGCCAATCTCCTAACATTTTAGCATCTGTTATATACATGAACGTTGAAATATATATGTACTTGTATTAAGATAATTTAACAAGTTGAATATATTATGAAAATATGGAAATAGGTCACAATAATGGTAGATTTCATATATTATATACACTAGTGCGTGATAAAAAAAGAGCTATTAATAAAAGTCGATATGCTTATACCTGAGTCTCCTCCTCGCGTTTCTTTAAGAGGATTTTTTGACGATTATTTTCTTCCCACTGACGTTGTGCCTCCCTCTCACGTTCTTGCCAAAGTTCCTCATTACGCTCACTATAAAAAGTTACATTATAGTTCAAATTGTACCGCTCTTTGGCTTCAAGTGCGGCTAACTCCAACTCCTTAGCCTGTTGTGCTTGATAAGATGGAGAAAGTTGGAGCCGACTTAGCTCTGAAATAACGTAAAGAAATAAAAAAAGTAGTATACCTTCGATCTCCCTCTCGATATTTTCCTTGGCTAATTTTTGACGTTTACGCTTTCTTTTTAGCTTCTTAAGAAAAGCACGTCGGGCACGATGTCTGATCATAAGCAAACCAATCATGAATCAAGCACATACGACATGTGAGACAAATCCATTATCCGTTAGACATTCATTGTTTGCGATTCATTAGGAATGAACCAAACAATTGGATGAATCTAATTCGGAAATTTGTTAAAAATAGAAATGCAACTATATATATTGTGCGAAGGTTGATAACACTGGCCAGCCAAACAAATGATTGTGAGAAAATTTGGCTTAATGGCTTAGTTTAGTCAGGAAAACGTCATAATAGCAACCTTGCCATTAATAGGCATGTTGATATTTTCTGATCTGAGCTGTCAGAACTGAAATCAATGCATTTTCACCCAAGGGTTCAGATTGTTGTTTCCGGCTACTTTTTTTGTAGCGAATATTCAGACGAAGATGAGGATTGCAGTGTAATAACTAAGGTTTGCATTAATTCATTAATACGTAGTCTTCAGTGTGAACAGCACTAATCACAGTTTGGCAATTAGTGCACACATGAATCGCCTAGTCATAATGAGCATACGAGAGTATAAAACAACAGAAAAAAATAATGTTAGTCGTTCATTTGCCAAAAAACAATCATCTCTATTATCTACGGTCTACATTGGTAGTTCTCCATTGAGTTGAAAAAAGGAGTGCATGTTTCCACGTTTTGAGATACTCAACTTTCGTTGCGCTAATCATAGTATAAGCTTAAATTAGAACTTATTTTTACCGCTTTGAGAAATATATTTGCGAAATACATTTCTACACGCTAATCACTTCGGCTTTTACTAGTTGACTTTTTTTTATACATACCTGTATATTCATAATTACCTAGAGTTAGGTTTGGTAATATTTTCGACAATGTTGACTTAACTGCCGTTTCGGTACATTTCGGGTTACTCTGGTAATGGTAATTATTTTCCACTTTTCGTTGTGTTTTTCAAACTTTTTCTCGTTTTATCATACCCGTCAAAATGTTCATTCAAAGCTATCGATATGTTAAAGATGGCGTGCAGTAAAATGTTGTAAAAGATGGTCCCATAAAGTCCGTGCCAATCTATCACCGGCCACGTGTAAACTTCGCTCAAAACCACTTTCAACCTGGTTAAGTGAAAAATGATACCTAACTAAGGTGATTCTCCCAAATGAATTCATGCAATTTTTCATCTTGATAAAGAAATTTCGAAATGACGATGCCTCCTCGAAGAATCTGACGTTGCATGAGGAGACTATGAGTGTGATCGCTAGTGCCATCAACCTAGCTCTTACTTTAGATAGGATGGTTGAGACTTCCATTGTCAATACGCTTGAAGAGAAGAAACTCCTGTCCATATTATTGTTACGCATAATCGTAAAACGTCTTGCTTTATCAGAACTAAGAATCTATTATCCATCGAAAATGCACCCACTCTAAACACTTTTAATGAGATGAATGCGAGTGTATGATATACATAGAGCAAAATCCTCACACGACAAATTAGGTAGCGTAAATGAATGAATTGGACGGAAAGTTAAGACGACAAGAACGATTACAGAAAAATTTCGTTAGTTAGTGGGAAAGGAAAAATAACGACAGACAAGAGCCATGAACACGACTTTGAAGGAAGTTATATCCGTCACTAGTTAAATTACTTAGAATATGGAGTCTAATGACAATGATTCTGCTAAACGGCATTCACAAGATCTGTAGTGAAATCTGATATCCAAAATTTACTGCCGAGCCTTTGAGGGTACGCGCTCTTTAAGCAACAGAACTCGACAAGTGGGGTGTAGGCGAGACCCGACCGAAGAGCATCTTAAAGTTAGTACTCAGAAATAATGAGGGAAGAGACATTATACTAAATAACGTCCGAAAAATTGTAATTCAAACATCTACGTCCAGCCAGATTACTCACTAAAATTGAATGAAATGGAGGAATGATCTTACTGAGTTAAAATCTCGAACGCGAAATGGACAAACCAACATTGGAATTTAGAGTTTACGGGTAGTGAAGTCTTAGGAGCCAATGATTTCAAAAGACCCCCCCTTTAGACACTAAGCTACACAAACGCTCGTCGTCTCGGAAACAAAACGTTCGAGCTAAGCTTAATGGTGGGATAGTTAATTACCAGCACAGATATTGTCACGGAAACATGGCTCATGACAGATGTAGAGTATTCACCAATTGTTGCAGGACAAGTCTGTACAATAAGTGGCAGGGTTATAAATCGTACAAGAGGGTACAATATTGTTCTGGAGACTACTTTTTGCGTACAATCAAGTGTAAACCATAGTCCAACTTGACATGCTGACAACTTTGTTGGAAGTCTCATCTGCACATGGAGTAAGGTCAAGTGTCGTCTCACCTTTGTGGAATTTCAAGCACCATGCACCAATTGTTTAGAGTTTACAACATCAGACGGCAGTCTACTGTTAACAAATATTTAATGGTTACGTGTACAATGTATTGCAAAATCGACATATTTCGACTTATAACACGGACCATAATCGTAAAACCTTGTCTTCACACACCATAATGACGACGCTACCAACAATCCGTACCTACCTCCACCGACTAGCAGTGATGACCCAGTATTACTTTAGGTTTCGGACACGTAATATATGGCATACACCTGCTCCATACTGTCTCAATATTTGAGAAGCTAACATTCCAGCAGTCAGAGATTACACTGTTGCAAAAATTTTCCTATCAACGTAAATGAGTTGACTAAAGACGAATGGAGTAAGTTTAAAGCCGTGTTTGAGGTAGTAACAACCCTGTTCATCCCATAGGGGATGAACAAAGTCCTCGATCAATCGATGGAGAAACCCGAAAGCGAATGAGAGGTAGAGAGTGTTTCTGAGACATTTTCTAGACAATGGTTTATGAAGCATTCAATTGTGAGTACCGATCGGAATTCTCCTAGGTCTGAGGAAATTTTGTGGCTTTAGTGCCATTTCCCCAAAGTTTACTGTAGCGGCTTCCCCAAAATGAGTCAAATTTTCCCCGAAATTGGGAGCTCAACGAAAGGTCAGAAATATGTGGCGAATTCACACAACAACGTGTAAGGTAAGGAAGACTATGGGCGTCCAGCGTCAGAATTAAAGTTTGACGTCTTTTTGACAGTGAAACTTGATCTCACCAAAAATAAGTAACCATACAAAGAACAAACGCCCAATACTTGGAAACTAGATTAGTTACGTACAACTTTAAAAGTGAAACATGAAATTTTTGAGTTCCAATATCCAGTAATTTGTGACAAACTTCTACAAACTAATTGATTACTTTATTCTCAATAATGTTTCATATCTTTGACAATGTTGAATGGACGATAGTATAGCTACTGAAATTCACTAGTTGTGATCACAGTGTCAGTTATTTATGGGTTTTTTTATCTTGTAATCAGCGTGAGTGCATATATAACAAGACAATAGAGTTACTAGAACCAGTCTCTATCACATTATCAAGTAGAAAATTGGGTGATTGCAATGCGACAATAATAAACACAAAATTCAAATATGTAAGCGAAGATTTCCATAGGTTAAAGCGACGAAGTTAATTAACTAGTCATTCAGGCAAGATGAGCAGATCAAAGTGTAAGGACCAAAGGGAAGACAGAGATTATAATAAGACGGCTGGGAATAGATTTTTGGTGTGTCATAAAGATAACAGTAGGTATGTTGCGAGATATGCACCAGGTACAGCTCGTTCAAACGTTAGATAGTAAGTAACTCATGGGTGAGTATGTGTTTATCAAATCTGTTCTTGAAGCTATGGACTGAACAGAATATAGTCACTTTGTGTATGCGAACATAACATTTTGTGATATCAGCCTTCTGTAATAAGAACAACTGATCGGCTGAATTGTGTTAGCCTTCAGACCATATTTTGCAGGGAAGATCCACCTTCCTCTTGAAGCTGTTCACCGATAGGTCTGACATTAATCCACGGAATAACGCTTTCCATTCTCTAGCTATTTCATAAGAACGAACCCTTACCTTTATTCTATTCAGACGAGTTGTTTAAAACATTTATATTGACCTCAGAGTTAAAAGTAGGGTTACATACACATTATATACATTTATTAACGAACTATTTGACAGCAAGTGAAAGATTAGAAGCTAAGATCACAGACAAAATGAATGTTTCTAATATTACGCGAACCTGATCATGTGGTGAATCTACAAAGATTGTAACATTACAATCAAGTGAAAACAAGTAGTTGTCTTCACACAGAACCTAACACGGGGGGAATTCCACAAGCATAAATACGAACATAGGAAAATAATCTTACAATGGCCTCCAAAATACCTCCATACAACACGTGAACATTTTATTTGTCATTTAATACGACCAAATTAGTTCACTGATAGAATTCAGTGGACACATCGGGACTCAAAAAGTCGATTTACACTCCTTACTACACCAAAGTACTATGAAGGAGTCAGGTATTCTACAGACTTATATTCACGTTTATACAAGTCGGAATGTCTTTCAAATTATTATGTTGCTAACTATTGATTTCATAGCAAACTGTAATAAGTTGTACTGCTGAAAAAACCCACACCAAAAACTATTCATTACCACCATCTCTCTTTACATACTAGCGCCTTCTTCATTCTTTTCTAAAACAGGTAATAATCGATCAATAGGCGTTCGTCTGCCTATCGCTTAAGCGTGAAACCCATCTTAAACACCAAGCTGCTTTGCTCAACATGTCTTCATAGTTCAGCTATCTATAATATTCGTACTTTTCCTCAACACGGTATACCAGATCTCATTCCAACAGAAATCGGTCATTTGAACTCTAACAGGCGAATAGCCGTACTAAGCAGGTAGGCTAATACAACTAATTTATAGACGTATTGCTATCTTATCACATGTACGCTGTGGCTTTTAATCATAGTATTTTACTGAAGTTAACGGTTGGGTTCATGTATATCTGAGTTCGGGTTGCGCTTCAATTAAAATACTTAGAGCTTAAGACATATCTATTATATGTGTATTATGATAAAAAAAGTGGTTGTCGTTTAATTAGCCTACGAAAGTTCTGTATTACAATCACTTTCAATGAAGTCGTTACACACGTAAAGCTCAGTAACCAAACAATCTCTCCAAAGTATATCTTCAAAGGCAGCACGTGAATTTTCTGAACCATGTCAATGTACTCTACTACTTACGCGAAGATCGGGGTTTTTAAGCAAAGCAATAGTCTGTCTTCTTTCTGATATATTGATCTGTGTTATGACCAACAACAGAATAGACTCGCATTATTCTTAACCCCAATGATACCGATGTGGTTAACCATATCATCAAATGATCTGAGGAACTAACAAAAACACTTTGATGTTCATATCACTCAGTAACTTAAGCATATAATAATTGATAGCAAGTTTGACTTCTAACAAACATATTTTCTCATCAACAACAGATGCTGAAACCAATAATCGACAATGATCAACTCCAACTTTGTTAGTTGTCTTGCTTTTTCCATGGTCATGCACATAGCAAACTTTGGGCAATTGACTGGCTGGTCAGTTATACTACACTTCAAAATAAATAAGTGACTCTTACCAAGGCCTTCTGTGTTGAGCAGTAAATCCACTATCCTGACATCAAATATGTAAGTGGTATTAACATTAGTTTCAGGATATAGTTTGTGGTCGATGTCCATGCTGGCCTTTGATGATGACTCTCCATCATCCTTCTCACTTTACGCAACAATTTTAGTCACATTAGGTCCCGGCTCAAACCGGACCTATTGAATATTCTTCAGGTCGTTTTATTTATAACGACTGTGCCTAATAAACAACGGACTTAACTATCACAAGACTTTTAGGCCCCTGCACCCTATCAGTCGATCGGTTTACATCTAATAACCGGTTAAACAGGAACATTAACAAGTTGTGGCTGGGAGTTTGGAACAAGATTACTAAACTTCGGAAATTTACGAAGGTTTTCGGTCTTTCAGCTGCACTATCTTTGATCACTCATTTATTGACGGCAGCTTTTTTACTGTTCGAATGAATTTATTTATCATTTAGTTCAACAGTTCGATCGGGCGAAGCAATCAAATTACCTGAGTTATTTCGAGGTGTCTGGTTCGGGCTCTTTTCGTGATCACACATGTTTCCCTCATCATCAACGCCATTGACAAGCCCATCCTCTATTCTACCAGGTTAGGAACTTATTCTTGACAATTTCTTGCATTCTCATGTTCTCATATTTTTCTCCCGACCTTTGTTACTTCTAATGCGTAAATAAATGTAGGAAAAATTATTTTTTTAACTGAAGCGAATGAACTGTGGTTGGACCGACTGAAACAGTCAAGACAACTACTCTTAAAAATGTGTAGTGTCAGTTATTATGCTAAGCAGTACTCGAATAATGTTGCTGATCTTGGAGCCATGACATAAAAATGTAAAGATGTATCATGAGGCGCTCGTTTTGTAACTAGGCAAATTCCTCAGGGTAATCTCCTTCATTGGCCAAGGTAACTCGAATTAGCCTCTCTTTTCTTGATGAACGTACCCTACGGAAAGTTATTCAATTAGCCAAAGCATAATGTCCGGCGATTCTAATCCAAGTAAAATGTTTAGTAATTTCATAGTGATTTTGTGCTTATCAACAAGATAGTGCATTAGAACAACAATCCGAACGTCTGATCAGTACCGACAGAGGATATGAATATATTCAGTGATTCTCCGCAATCCAACTCCAGAATGAAGATCTTCAGTACATCAAGAGAATATAAACGAAACGTCACGAAGGCTTTATTACTTAAGGATGATTGGAATAATTTCGCTTATAGAAGTGCTAAATAGTATTGTTTCCATCCCCGTTATGGCTGGAGTAAGATTTAAAACACTGAAAGAAATTATAGCGTGTAACTTGTAAATAAATTCCTCAGAGAAGCGGGTCTTATATATTCCCACAAAGTTGATTTGGTAAGTTACGGTCACTCCTTTCATGGTAGGCTGAAAATTTTTAATTTGGGGGGAATATAATGGTTTAGATTATTTTTATACTGTATCTCATAATCGCATACAAAAAAGTCATTCCCTCACTTTAATCTGAAGTAAACGATAGATAACGTCAGTATTCGTAACAAATTTTCCTTTTTGAGGCTACCACACATGCATTCTGATGACATGATATTGCTACCGTAGTACCGTAAACAATGCTAAATATTAATTGAAATAGCCATAGTGTGACTCCAGAAAGGAGAAACATGTTCAGTGAAGAAATTTTATAACAAATAAACTAATGAAGTCACCATAAGACATCAATACAGATATTACTTTGGGATGTAGCTTAGTTATTTTATGTATAATCTGTTGTCTTCTTGTGTCAAGTTATGACGTTCAAATAATCCTATTCCGATGATTACCACAGGTATAGTCGATAGGCCACTATAATGAATCAGATTGCACGTTCACAAATAAAATATCTGACCAGAGACGAAAAGCATAACGGTTGCTCAAAACCACAAATTATCAAAACGAAATAAATGATGACCACTCATCGTGAAATCCTCACGTTATTACGTTCAAATTAATCTTCTGTGTGGTACAGTACTCCTTATACTGAATACTTGTTTGATTTCATTTATATCAACTTTTTGAAGTTCACTCTTCATGAACGCCAAAAATCCTTATTCCAGATATCAAAGTCATCCACATGCCGAGATTCTGACGAAGTGTAACCAACATCCATAGTCGTCAGAAAGTCTGAATAGCAATAATAACTGCTTAGAAGGACAAAGTAAGAGCTTACATTATGTTGCAGCTCGTTTAAAATGACTAAGCATGCTGAGTCATGTGTTGAAAAAGGTTACAAACCGATCAAGTATTTGAAGAAAGATAATAAGATGGAATCGTAAGTGTAAAAGATAATTATCAACTTGATGAGTATGGGAAGATGAAGAATAAACTTAAAAAGTGAAGATGATATTGATGAACGGTCAAAATAACGATTTAAAACATTCGGAGTAATTATTAACCATCAAAATGCCTTATAAGGAAAAAACTAAAGAAGATACTATGTCCACACTGAAAATAACTGCACAAGAATCTCTAAGAAGACGAAAGATGTGCCAATTACAACTATCTGTATCTGCATTTCTTTCTGTGTATGGGACAGAAAAATTAGGTTGTTTGAGGCGACAAAATCGTCTAGCTGCATCTGAGCTGTTAACTCAGCTCCCACCTGATAAGTTGTGCAAAATCGTCTACACAGTGATTTGACCTTAGAGATGAGTGAATCAATTACGTATGCACTGCAAAAGGGTCGGCAATCCACATTATTAGATCCTGAGTGTGAGAAAGTGATTCGCCCGATTATTTATTCTTCTATGGCCCTAACGTTTAGCTGTCATAAACGGCAATTTGGTTGTTAGTACATCCTTCTGATATTTTGTATCTTTATTTCGATCGTTCATCAATATCATCTTCACTTTTTAAGTTTGTTCTTCATCTTCCCATACTCATCAAGTTGACAATTATCTTTAACACTTATAATTTTACCTTATTATCTTTCTTCAAACTTTTGATTGGTTAGCAATTTTTCTTGATACATGATACATTGTATTTTTTCTCCTACTTTCAAGTAATCTATTTTAGTTGTTAGTTAAATATTAGTACGATCGTTCAACTCCTGTAAATCATTTAATTGGAACAAATTTTTTTTGCTGAATGGTCTTTAATTCTTTAATCTTAAAACGTGGGTTACCATGTTGTTTAAATAATGTTGCTTGAGAGTTCGTTTTTGGATAACCATCACAAGTTTAATGTACACAAATAATAAACATCTTCCGACTGGGATGTCACTGACGGCACAAAGAGAAATGCGAGTCCAATAATTCCATCAGGAGATAGTTCAGATCAATAATCCTACGTAGATTTGAGCGCCGTGAACGGAGAATACGATACTTTTGTACGCATTAATGAAAGGCTGTGGCCAATAAAGTAAAGAAATGAACTATGAAGATATTTGTTTGAAAGCAACGGAAGTATCAAGATAATACACAAGTAACGTCAGTTCACAAATGACGCAGATTGAAAAACAGATATTTAGTGCAAATATGGTTACATGTACAACGCCAAATAGAGAGTAAGACATAGCATTGTCTTACAGTCACGAAATTTCATCAAATCCATGTAATTATCAATAAAACCTAATCAGTCAGGTCATCAGAAGAAGTAATTCCTACTGAACTTCACAAATGTATTTTCCTAGGTAAACATTTAGGAATCATGTTAAACTTGAAATCCTCAACCTCAATCTACAATGGTAAATCCCAGTGTGACCGATCGATTCACGTTGCTAGAGTCGGATAACAAGATGAAGGTAGTTGTTAGGTGCGACAAGCATCCAACGTTTGGTTGTGAACAATGTTCACTGAGACAGCGTTTTGCAACATTAGCAACGGATTGTGATTACTCAAATGACCTACTGTTTCAGATTGCCCCCGTTTCACTTGGATTCTCGGACATTATCAGTAGTCGTCCGTTGATTGAGTCGACTGACCACTGGACAGAGCAGTGGTAAACAAGTGTGCGGTTGAACAGTAATTCGAATTGTGTTCTCGTTCGCACACTTGTAGTGGCGTTGGACCATAACCACACAATCCTCAAAGCTGAATACGAGATTACTCGGAAAATAGATATTCAATATTTAACGCGGAGAAATATCTAACAATGAAGAAGGCGCGAACAAGGAATTGAATGAATGGGAGTTGATTGGATGGCATGGCTCGGCCATGCAGGCGTGGTCCTTCTGAATGTTACCTTATATCTTCTATTCATATTGAATATATTGTTCCTTCTCTAGCCTAACCTTGTTCTTCATCATGTATTGGTAATTGATACGACACACTGAGTTGGCGTAGTCGATGGTGTGACTTCCACGTAAGATCTTATAGATTAGGCAGTTATATCATGACAAATCTACAATTTTAGGATTAGGTCTATTATTAGAGTAGTACTAATATCATAGTAGACCATAATTCTACATACTCACATACGGGTAAAGTTTAATTAAGCCGTGTGACTACAAACTGCATTCCTCAACGTTTCTCTAATAATGTGGTCCTGTTTTCTTCTGTAGGTGTTGACGGCTCTGATCACATTCTAGATGGCAGCCATAATAACAATGATAAATCCAACCTTGAGAATAATGGAAATTTCGATCCTTCAGACTCACAACTGGGACGTCATAAGCACAATCGTAATCCTCCGAATTTCATAGCTGAGCGTCTTTTCGAAATAAGAGGCAGGAATGGTGGGCGACACTGATATTCAGCAATTTGTTATCCAGACACTGGACAGTACTATTTATGAAAACGTGAACCAAGATATCTGTGTTTCACTCGGAACACTTCTCATATCTCAGTATCACCGATTACTTCAAATCTTGCATGGTCATTTCGCTACTTAATGAAACGTTGGGTTGTAATTTTCTGATCAACTCTGCTGCCGACTCACAGCAAGCATGAAAGACTAGTACCGAAAAGCTAGCAGGCAAGCGAGCGAGCGAGTCAGCGAATAAGAGTACGAGTATGCGATTTCAATGAACATGATTAGAATGGACATATATATAACATAGTGAAATGAATGATTCATCGAATCAATTAAGCGGTTGATAGTAAGGCTAGCAGAGTGAATATATGCGTAGGCAGTAAGCAATGATCAAGCATACATATTCATACAAGTGTAATAACAATAAAGGTACAGTGATATAGATAAGCTCTTATTGTACGAATGACTCTGTCCGTTAAATAAGTTAACAAAATATCTTAACCAAATTAAATGTGAACAAACTCAATCTCACGTGAGCTATTATAAGGCTCTGAAAACGCTGAGACGCATCTTATCCGATCAGCATTCACTAGAAGTGTTGCCAGAGACGTCTAGAAAGTGAAATGGCACATGTCGGGTTTGTGATTGGATGATCGTCTGTACTGCTGCTATGTTGAGTAGTGCACTAGAATTTTCCAGGGACCAGAGGCCATCCAAAATATCATGAAAACTCTAGATTTCCTGTACATAAGGGAAACTTAGAGTAAAACATTCTTCTATATTTCACTCCTTTCGCTCATGTTTAAGTCGCCTAGTAGATTTAGCCTGTGGATTACTAGAAGATTTTAGGAGCTGAATCTAACGTTCAATTAGAAGGCGTATCAGAAAGAAAATTTGGTGGTCCAAAAGACTCTTATTTGCGCAAATTATGCTTTTCTTAATACTACTCACCTGAGCATTTCAAGTCAAATTAAGCGTCATTGGAAAGATGAATTCTGAATGCTTTGTTTAAGCGGTGTTTTTGTGATGGCAAGTTAAATCTTCCCTATGATCACTGGACAAATCAAATCAAAGTCAAATGAACACCTCCTTTCTCTGAACTTGGTATTCAATCACTTTGATGATCAACTCCCAATTACCAATGAAGTTTGAATTGTTTATATTATCTTTGTACATTGTGCGTTGCTCTGCTCTTAGTTATCAACCGTTGTCCAGTAGTTTCATTACATTTCTGTCGACTTATTGCATTCATGTGATCTGTATAAGGTTTTATCACTATCTGGTATGCAAATAACACAAGTGATACGACTTGTCTCTTAAACATTTTCTGATTATTGATGTTGGAATGCCGAATTTCCGACTTCTATTCCAACCTTACCACCACACCATTCGCTCTGTTTATTTTAATAGGAAAAGTGACTTTAGGTATCAATCACAAAGCATTACTTTACCGTAAGCTGAAAATTCAATCTTAAATGACCACTGTACTGCTCATTCAGCAAGATATTGAGACAAATACTAATATCGATTTCTTCTGTCGACAGTTAATGAAACTTTTATGAATATAGTCTATCTTTGACATTCACTGTACGTGAAGTTGATACTTACTTTGAATAGAGAGCCACTGAGCTCCCTAATGGACTGACGAGTTCACTTCTAGGGTGTGAACATTCCGTTGATGAATAAGGTTTCACAAATAATCTGTGGCCTGATTCGCCTCCGTTTGAAACCAAACATAGTGGGTTTCTCATAGAACGTTTTGACAACATTATTTAAATATCTTCTCCAGACAAAACTACGTATTAGATTTTAGTGTTGACTCATGTAGTGGGCGGTATTTTGTTGTTCCTATTTAATTTTTACCATCATTTTGTTATGTTGACGTTGTGTGAGGATCAGACCAATAATAATAGTAATATGTTCTCAAATAACAATATGTTACACGAAGTAATTCAGATTACATGCGAGATCAAATTGTTACAGATGATACAGACTTGACAATAATAAGTTAGTCACTTAGGGTGATATATAACAAGGCACATGGGTCGTAGAATCAAGGGGTTAACACTTCCCACATATGAATACAAATAACGTTAATAAGACTCAAGTTGTCAATACAAGAATTGGTGCGCTTTAAAGAGGCTACGTTCCAACGTGCAACTGATGCTGGCGAAAGTATAAACGTAAATTTGAGAGCTTCTGGGAAACGCAGCGTTATATACCTCTGGAATAATTGAAATATTAGTGATGTTGTTAATTTATATCTTCTTGTTCTTCTCTTGTTCCAGGGTTTCATTGAAGTTCAATTCCTTATGGTGATGCTTCTTACAGCCCACCACCTGACATGTCGATGTTAGTGTTTCCTTAATCCGTTTCCAGTTGTCCTCCATAGTAGAGTGTCGATCAGTAAGCGTGTCTCAAGTATGTGCATAGGGGACAGCCGACAGATGCTTTACGAATGAGGGCCGGAGTCAGACAAGGCTGGCTACCCTCCAGCTTTCCCTCAAACAGGAGCAAGCGCTGACTTGAAATCCTGAAATGAACAGGAAGAGAAGAAGATCAAATAACACACTGCTCCGAGAACTGGAAGCAGACATGAAAAGTACGACTAGCAACTCGAAACAACTGGGACAGAGTTGGATGGAGAATGTTGGTGAGTGGCTTATGCTCCTCCAGTGTCAATATAAAGCCAATTCTAATTCCGGCTTTATCCTAATACTAATGGCACTTCAGTTCAGTGGTGTTGACTCAATCCTTTTATATTTTGATTGTTTAATAATACTGTGTACTAGTTAATCCAACTACTCAAACATATATCCAGGAGCATCCGTGTCCAACTTCTTATTTATTTCGTTTGTTCTCTGTTGTCAAGCACTACGTTAATGAATATAACAGCAACCCTTGTTAATAACATACATTCACGAAGGGACTTATTCACCAGCCTTGACTAGATTGAAGGATACAGACACCAACTTGGTAAAGCTTATCGTATCAACCCTTAGATGATTAACAATATCCACTGAGAACAGCATAAATCCAGTCGCATAGTTCTTCTAGTCTTATCACTGCAATATCATATTCGGTAAATTCATGACACTTCGTTTTAACCTGGACTACACTGTTTACATGTAAATAATAAAACGCACGCTTTTGAATTTTTTGACACTACCTGCTTGTTTGAAAACATGGAATTCTTTTGTAGTAGTGTCAATAATAGAACCGTAATATGTTGCTCAGGTAATATACTTCAGTTTTACGACATTTATATGTAGGGTTTTGCCAGTGAATTTGTTACAAACACCGTCTGCAATTTCTTTAGCAATTAGAATAGCTAGCTGTAACAATATATTGGTACAGTGTATTATAGCTTTACGGAACAATTCATAAATATACGCATAGGTGACACACATGTATTTAGACTGAATTCTCGGTGAAAAATATAAATATACTGTGGTGTTAACAGTTATGACACGTGTGAAACAGGTTTCTCGTATGTGTACTGATCCCAATGTTTGTTCATAATATTCAGCTATCGCTGCCTCTTCTAACATTTCTGCGGTTACTGACAGTGCGAAGAAGCACAGCCGTCGTCATCGCTCAGGAATAGTTGACTTTATTGTGACTCGTCATTATTGGAACTCAATCGATATATATTTATCTACAAGCTTCCGTCCCAACGTCTAGTCTGACAAACTGATCAGAGTTTTAAGACGCCTGAAGTTATTCTCTGTCGCTGAAGTAATATATATATATATAATACGTTCGCTAAGTTTCGTCCGTTGATAATACTATGGCCATAACTAAAGTATTTGACTTATTGGCGAGACTCTAATTTAGCGACGAGCCAATCAGAAGCGTTTGAGCAATTTGGCTAATAATCATCAAGGTCATTTAAGATTCGTTCAAAGGTCGTCGCTAAATTAGAGTCTCGTCGACTTATTCATTTCTGACTAGTCATTTGAATGGATATTTTCCCACGCAGTTATATAAAAATAGCTGACTATCGTTTCCTTAATAACATAAAGAACAATGAGAGCGAACATACAAAGTGAATAAAATCACGGATAGTTAAATATAGTCTTAACTAGATGGCCACTCATTCTCTGTTTTAATAATCAAATATGTAGTCTTTTTGAGTTTCATCAGAGACCTACTGAGCTTACTATCGTGGCGTTACGGAGGCGATAAAAAGTAATGCTATAGATCGGAATGTTTCTCATGATTGTCCAAACTTTAGAAAATCTCAGTGACTTCAAAAATTCATCTCTAAGTAAAGCAATTGCCGAAATGCACCCCTAGAAGATTTTAACTCTGTTCTTTTTTGGTACGCTGAAGCTTCCATTAACTTGTGTGTTGATGTTTTTTGAATTTGGCTGTCTTATTATCCCTTTCACTGGCTGCTATAAAAGCTGATTTAAAACCCCCTTTAAAGCTTACACTAAAATATATTTTGAGATTTTCAAGATGATTGCATACCTACTAACCTAGAACTCGAATTTAATAGAAAGAAAATATAGTGAGACAAGTGGTTAGACCAACAGACAAGGTGTACACTATGTACTTCAATGCCTTTTGAGCAGGTATCTCAGAATTTAGGACGAAAATTTGACTCCTAAACTGTCCAGTAATATAGTGAAGTAACGAAGTATTTGAATTACTCGCCAACTAAGAATTTCTGAAATAGTGCCACCCAAGGCAGGTGGAGCTAGATAAACAGAAATGAACCTAATGCATACTTGAAACTCGTGATCAGCACCCAATAAATTACAAAGAGATCATCAGTTCGTGCAAATACCACACGTACTCAAATGTTTGATCACACCTGGTGGTCTGAGAAGGAAGGTTTTAATCTTAATTTGGTAATAGTCAACAAAATTTAGCTTTTTTTCAAGCACATATTCTTTTCGAGGTTCCTTTATACAGTATTTTTATGACTTGCATGAGTTATTAGAGAAATTCGAAATGTATGTAAGTTCATTTAGTTTACCATAAACTCACTGAAATGATCTTTTGACCAACTAAAGCTAAATCAGCTAATATTTTATGTCCTTTATTTCCATTTTTAACTATGTTTGTACACTTTTGCTATGTCTTTTTTATATCTTAGTTGTAATATTCTGCAATAAATTATCGTCTTACTTTATATTAATCTCCTCTCAGCAAATATGTCTCAATATGTAATAAACAAAATACTGCCAATTCACATATATAATTCATATTTGCTCTGTAAACACGTTATTTAAGGTACTGAGATAAAGTTTAGGGCTGCATCTACTTTAAATTGACATGAATGTATGAACAGGGAATCGTCTAAGATGTTTCAGAAACATAATCAAATCTTGAAGCCTAAGCCATGAAAGTGCGGCGTAAGAATTTTAGGGCTAATCCTTTACTTTGCTTATGTGTTTGATGTTGGAATTAGACTACTAATCTGCTGTTCTACAGTTTATTTGGCATTAATATGTCAGTTTAAATAGGGTAATATTCTACAGCTTGTGTTTTAAAAACTGCTCAAATCTCCTCTATGGAAGATTAGAAGTATTTTCGATCTCAAACAGTACATAGATCTGCTTTTTGAATTTTGAGCCGATTATCACATTTCTGTTCGGCCGTTGATAAAATAAACAAGACAGATGTGGGAACTTGGGCTAACACAAATTTCTGCCATGCTATATGCTGCTCATAATTGACTATATTGATAAAGATAAAGAACAGTTTGGTGAGAGAATTTACAAAAAAGACATAATTTAAAGAATGTTTGTTTCTGACAGATCATAAATATCTGTGGTGGATACAGTAATGTTTTGCCAATTAATAATATCCATGAAAATCCTCAAAACCAAACTTTAAGTATAAATTTCACTGAATACTAATACAGTAATACAAACCGCTTCGAATAAATCAACAACAAATATGACTACTACATCTAAAACCTTACGTTTCACTGGACCTTTGAACGTCGAAATAGAACAATTGGTCTACGATTGGCGAGAACTGATACCTACAAAAAAACACTTTTTGTATAGATCATTATCTAACACAAAATTACAGTGAAAAATTAAATAATTTTCTTGACTGTTGACAACTTACGTCACTCGTGGTGTATGTGAGATGGATATCCATCTACTAACCAATGGAGGAGTACACTCCAAGGAGCCCTCACTCTACATTACTTCGTGATCGTCAAACACGGCCCTTGGAACTAAAGGACGTGAGTTAACTGCAATTTTTTAGTGTAGGTGTCTGCGTAATATTGCTTTCGTATCATAGAACAACTGAGTGAACAGTCCTGAAACCATACATAGGACATTAAGCAAAGATAAAAGTGTCCGTTGACAAGACTGTGAGTCCTTGTCAGCTTAGATCGCCGGGACATATATTACATATCCTAAACCAACGCTAACCTCGACGTTTAATGGTTGTCAGCGGCATAGTAGGTTTGAAGAATAGTATTGCAGGCTAAGTCAAGACACTGCATCTGGCTATGAAGTTACCAATTGTTGGTCCTATCCATGTCGGCAGACGATAGCTTCTTGGTTTGGGTCTTCGTAATTAATCGTTGATCTAACGTTCAAATTCAGAGAGTTATCGGATGTTCCCATCTCAAAGATACATGGTTATATGGAGCTCACTTCAAAATTGTATGTTTAGGAACACAACGATTGGCACGTGTCGATTTTTCCCCATTACGCGAAGTTTGATCACGTGTACATAAGTTTAGACTGCGCTTTTGTTTTGTAGAGCCATTATTAACATCACTAATGCAAGGCTCTCGGCCATACCAGGGCATTTGGGGGCTTGGCCCCCAAATGCCCTGGTATGGCCGAGAGCGGGGTGGGTTCGCCCTCCCTCTCGAAATACTCTAATACGGCCGCGCGTATACAGCCTCTGCCAGGGAAGTCCTACTCACTGCCCTCTCGTGGCGGGGGTGTTGTTTACGAAAATGAGAGGACGAAAAGCGAAAGCGAATATCCGGCGCTTTAACCGGATTCCAAATCTATGATGCACATGGGCTCCAGTATCCTGCGGGAACAAATGGCGTATGAACCAATTTTCGGTCACCGGCTACCATGGGACTGCATCTCCTTACGATGCTCCACTGCCTTGTGGGTTAGACCTTTAGGTCAAAGGCTCGGGGAATGGCCCCCTAAGATAACCACCTGCTTCGGTTTGGGCACCCGGGCAGTATCGCAGCCCACACGCAATTAATGAACTAAAATTGTGTGGCGCATATATATTTGGCGCTCTCCTGTACCAATATATATGTGTTCAAATAATTCAAATAATAATAATTCTAATGCAAGGCCTGGAACTTGTTGCTGAGGACTATCTTGAATTTGTTGAGTTTATTAGTATCCTGAAGAATGGCCGTATTGAACTTTTGTGATATTGTCCGCCCCGTTGTCCAATGCTTCTTGAGTTTCAATTTCATCTTGGCGACCAGCAAGTGATGATCTGATGCTATATCAGCTCCTCTCTTGGTTCTCACGTCTTCCACCGTCCTCCTGAACGTTTTGTTGGTGCAAATATGGTCGATTTGGTTTTGTGTAGAGTGATCCGGTGAAGTCCATGTGGTTTTGTGTATGCGTATATGTGGAAATATGGTGCCGCCTATAACCAGCTTATTGAAGGCACATAGATTTGCAAACCTCTCACCATTTTCGTTTCTTTCTCCCAGTCCGTGTCGTCCCATGATGTCTTCATATCCAGTGTTGTCCGTTCCAACCTTGGCGTTGAAATCTCCCATCAGAATGGTCAGGTCCTTTTTTGGGCACTTCTCGACGATTGACTGGAGCCTATTGTAGAATTGATCTTTAGCGTCTTCATTGTAGTCGTTGGTAGGCGCATAGCATTGGATGATGTTCATCGAAATACCCTCTTTCTTTGTTTTGAACGAGGCTTTGATGATCCTTGGTGCATGAGATTCCCATCCTATAAGCGCATTTTGCGCTTGTTTGGACAGCATCAATGCAACTCCTTGTGTATGTGGTGCATTTTCATCTTCATGGCCGGAGTATAACAGGAGGTGGATATATACATATATATATCATATTAATGAGTATCCTTTTTTCAAGCAAACCACATTATATGTCTCAGTTCAAGACCTTTAAATTTCTTAATAATTGCTCATGAACACTACGTATTGACATTCATCAATAGTTGGAAGAGCAACTTCATTATAAATTTGATGATGTGTAATACAGCTCAAAGAATACTACGAAAGGATATTAGTCACTGTTTGCCAACTTTTTATGAACTATTTTAACCTTCATTTCATCCGGTAGTAATTGGATTCACTTCTGCTTTCTTCGTTCGACTAATTCTATAAACTGGATATGAACACCTTGACATTTTTTCGAAAATATTCGTTAAATCATTAACATCTACTTAAATATTGATAAGTAATTTATGTGAAAGTGAAAAAAATATTTCAGATTCAGATTTGTGTCATGGGGACAGTTTGCCTGTGTTAGTCTTTTTTAGTAAGCTTCTATGAATGTCTAGTTTTCTCTCGGAATAGTCAATTGAAGTCACAGACACCACTTCTTCTGACGGTAGTTTCCAAGATTTCTTTATACAAGAATCGGGTACACAAATTAGGGTAATTTTTTCACTAAACAATTCATTTGATTCCGTGTCACAACTGATTTATAACGTATAAATCAGATTATCAATTAGCACAATACTTCTTCCGTTTGGTGGTTTAAATACTGTTATAACTTGTGAACCTGTGTACCCTGTTTATTGTATAGCGCAACGATACCGCCAATCAGAGGGCAGCGAATTATCAATCGAACAAGTGACGCATGAACACGTGCGAGCAGCCTGGAGTCCTGATTGGTCTCGCTTCCTGTCTAGCCCAGCCAGTTAAGTCCAGAACACCAATCTCAGACTCTGCAATATGAATCTTTTATTTCAAGCATACGGGGTTTATATACCAATCAAACAGACCACAACGTACCATAAAATTTAAAATAACGTTTGTACAATATTTGGTCAAAAGTGGCTGTGAATGAGGGAGGTAGTGATTAACAGACAGGGAATAGTTCGAGAATGGTAAATCGTATAATAATAGTTAATAGGTCAAAATAAAACTCATGATAAGAGGGACATGAATATGAACAGTTTAGTTACATAACAATTACACGATAAAAATATACTCATAGTATTGGTCCATAAATGGATCCCAAAAATTTCCACTCATTATTCTTATCGGGATATAACAAATACTAAATATTTTGTCAGGAAAACTTGGTAGGTTTAGATTAAAATCAATGTGTATAACGTTCACAGTTTTTTATACGGGAAACACTTTTCTCTCCAAGTGCCATTTTGATTATTCTACTCTTCCTTTTCTGTAAAGTAAACTTTACCGTTAGAGTGGCGATAATAATACACTAATAGTATACTCTTAGGTGAGAATACCTTTGAGATGAATTCCTAAGGTTTTTGAATTGGACTAATGAAATTCAGTCAGATCGAAGAGGAAATAACTTTTTACCAGTATTAGTTGAATGATGTTTAAGCAATATATTGAATTGAATTAAGTAAAAAAATTTAGAGTATTGGGATTTGATTTAATTAATCAAAGATATTTTTCAATTTCTCACGTACTGATTCTTCTCAGTTTGACCCATTATGTGGCCACGTCTACGCACTGATGAATAGACTCAAACCTAGTACAACTATCTGATTTCTTTTAGCTTTTTAAGAGTTCATTTCACATAAATATTTGATGAAAATCAAGTATCAACATATCTTTCTATGTTAATAATCCACAGTTAACATACTTAAATGGATGAAAAATAGACATTTTCTATTTATGTATAATAAACAATTAATATATGCTAAGAATTTTGATATTTAAATATTTTCATTACTGAATTTATATAAATAATATGAATTTTTATTTAAAACTTTCATTGTAAAATATTTATTCAAGTCCCTTAATGAAAAGAAATTATTATGGTGAGACAAACTATTCAAATTTATCTTCGTCTTCGTCCATCTCCTTATCAAAAACAAATATCAGTAAGTTAAATAATGTAACATATATTTAAATTTTCCACTTTAGAAATACAACATTGATGATTTAACACATCATCATCATCATCATCAACAACAACAGCAACAACATCAAGGACAGCGTCAACAGTCTAAAAGGCCTAAAATCACTTTTGAATGTACTCGAAATACTCAACAAGATGAAGTTATATGTAACCGAAAAGAATTTTATAATTTTCAATTTGATGCCATATTTGATACAAAAGTTGGACAAAATCAAGTATTCAATGATGTTGCTAAGTCAGTTATAGACAAGTAGGTGGAATAGTATCTTTAAGTCAAATAGTTCAGTTTACTGTGACTATTCCAATATTTTGAATATATTTTTTTCTAATTTGTCATTAACGATATGACTCAAAGGAAATGTACATAAATTGTAAGACATCGCCATTAGGAACACACAAACTGACAATAGATACAATTGTTTTGGTCTAGTACTTTATCATCTTTCTGAGCTGAACCGATTTAAATTAGTTTTATTGGTAATCTAGAAGAGCTTAACTACTGTTTAATCCCAGTATAGGATTCCCTGATATTGAACATCCACGACTTCTCCACACGAGATTTCAACCAACCCTTCGGTTTCGCGCGAAAGCTCCTGATCTCTAAACCACTGAGCTGCAGTGCATTGGCACCCAAATCTAATGTTCATGAATTTATGACATTGCCCAAACACCTTCCATTGTCTTCGGTGGGTACTTTCCTAACACTTGACACGGTGAAAATCATTTCCAATAAGTTATCCATCACAAAAATATTTAGTGTTAAAAAACCCGAAAAAACATACTAAAACTAATATTCATAGCTTAAGGTTTGAGGGATCAGAATGAGAGATAATATTTTCGGTTCAAATATGATTGATAAGCATTCTAAAGTTCCTTCTGGTGACCCCTGGCGATTCAATATCCAACATTCATTAAGATGAATACATATGATTGTAATTCAACTAATTAGTCATTCAGTCAGTCATAAACAAAGTAGGATCTACCAAGAACATTCATCATTACAAGTCACTACACTCTATATCACCATGTCGAGAGGACAACAATGACATGAGAAATAAAGGAGTCAAAGTAACAATAGTATCAATTATGACAAAATTCTTTGATATCTTAGCTTAGTATTGATAATTTATGTAAATGTCTGTGACCATGTTAAAATAATCGTTTTATTTCTGTCTATTTCTAAAGATGAGTTCGTTTTTCGCATAAAAACGTCGATATTTATCACTGTCATCCAATCACATGATTGAAATTTAATATCTTAGTGGTGTTTTACCGTAAATCATAGTTGTTTGAACTCTTTTTATTAAAAGAAGTCTAAATGACGTTTAATTCAAAGTTGTTTCATCTAGCTGCCTCGTTGCATGTATCAAAATTATTCTGATTAGATTGAATTTTTCCTCCTTCCAAGAGTTCTTTTAGGCTATAATGGTACAATATTTGCATATGGTCAAACAGGCAGTGGAAAAACCTATACAATCACAGGAGGCGCAGAGAAATACTCAGAAAGAGGTATCATACCAAGATGTCTTGCTTATCTGTTTGATCATTTTGAAAAAGTAAGCTTCTATTGTTTGTTGGCAACATTTTTCATTTCGATGACTGGTTGAAAACATATTTTGAATTCGGTATTAGCTTAAGCCCCACCGATCTCGTCCATTGTAAAATGTAAACACTTAAGTACTTCAAGACTTTCAATGGGCTGAAGAAGTTTTGACTGTCTCAAGTAATGGAGATCTATTAAATCAGTAGTCAGCTTTCTAGTTGAAGTGAGTACTTACGGATGTGTTGTAATTTCTGAGCTGGGTGGTTTAATCACAAAGCTTTCATTATCATTCTGAACGAAATGCTCAGGGTCCACTTTTACGAGAAGAAATTTCTGATGATACTGTTCAGAATGGCAATGAAATCTTTATAATTAAACTAACCAGTTTAGAGAACATATAACAATCAAGAGTATGTTAAACAAAATAAATATTGGGTTGGTTACAGTTAAAAACCGATATTTCATTCTGGATTACTGTCATCAGAAAAAAGATTGGTCTGGCTACAAGTTATATCAACAATTTAGTTATTCAAAGTGTTATATCTCAAAGATTGTTCTTAAATATCAGCTGGTATAACCCGTGTTATTTCATTGTAAAAGCTTTAATGAGTAGTCGGGAATAAAATTATGCTCGGCTTGTTTAAAGAAAAGTTATGATCTTATGTTAATACTAAGTGACTGGTGTTGGAAATATGAATCAGTGAATTCCAGATAATTGATCTATAGACATCGGGCTATTTGTGATCTTTTAAGGTTGTGGATTTGACTCGGCATTGAGAATTTCTATGCTGGGACAAAATAATTATTCAACGGTTCTTGATTTTCATTAGTTTTGCTGTTGCTGTCTGTTTGTTATGAAAGCAATTAAACAGTTCACCAAATCTTTCAGAATAAACTGAAGCGTTTCAATAGAGACTGTTGAATTTTCGTAGTTTACAAGGATTATAGTTAGACCACCATTGAAAACTAGAAAGTACTGGATAGCTGTTTAATCATGTGGGACCCATTAGTAACAGTGAGCGTCCACTATTCCACAGTAGATCGGACTCAGGATCTCACGATCTCACTGTGAATGCCTAACTATCAAACCATTAATTCTCTATTCAATGGTTTACATATTTAACTTCAGTCATTTCGCAATATCGCAAGATTCTGTTCCACTCCTTGAGGTGATCAGTTCTCTTGAATCAAACATAGCTGAAAGCTTTAGAAGACTAGTCATTTCTATAATTTTGAAGTGTAATTAAAAACTTTAACATTGTGAAAAGTTAAATTTATTGGAATTTGGAAGAAATGTTTGAATTGTGTAATTGTAAAATTGGATTATTCCATTTTCATGAGAAACAAAATACGTAATAAACACAATTAAGTTTGCTAATTTGAAAGTTCTTCTGCATAAACATTCAATTTCAATTTCTGTTGAAATAAAAAGGTAGGAACTACATTACATATTTATAAAAACTCAACTATAAAGAGCAACAGAAAGTTTTTACATGTTTCCTCAGATTGATTACGTAATGCGATCATATTTATTCGTTCCGTTGGACGTGTATAGTTTTGACAAGTATTTGTGGTCATTTTTATTAGTTAATTAAACTAGCCAGATCATGCTTCGCATAAAACATCAATGATATCGGATGATAATCACAATATGTCTCGTGTTAGCTGAAGTTAAACATGACTGAAATATACCATTCATAGACTGGCGTCACATTCGGTCCGATCATAACAAGCCTTTCAGTCATTTTGACGATTTGTTTTATGAAAAAATTGTATTAACTAAAGAAGTACACTGAAATTCATGGGGGAATGGATAACTCTTTTGTCTGTGTTCTTAAACATCTTAACAGTGTGAATTCATTACCTGATGTGGAGGTAAGAAACAGATTTCTAGCTGTTTTTAGGGTTTGTGGGTACAGAGAGTGATACAGAGTAAGTATATTGATTTAGTCCTACTATTTATCAATTTGTCTAGACTCTTTACCTAGTGCCAACGACCTTCGGCCAAACAATGACACTATGATAGTGAGCCGATAGATGAGAATAAAACTGAACAACAATTTGTCCACAACATAGTTCTCTCATTCTCGCCCGCCTGATAGTTAGAATAGAACAGGATACAACAGATGGAAGACTTCAAACCCCACAGTTCACTTTCATGACACAGCTTATACAACAGTAAAGAGTAAAATCTCAACCATGCGTCAACACCATTCAGAAATTACAATATTTAGCATAACCACGTTATAAGTGGGAGAGAACTGATTAATGAGTTCATACTAAATTGACAGTATGTGAAGAAAGGTACAATATACATTCACAGTTTATGTATCATTAATAAACTGACAAATAGAAAAATACAAAGTACAATAACTTCAGTATTTAATAAGTATCCAACGAAAATCTAAACAATAAAGTCAGGTAGAATAGTTCTTAATGTTCAGTTTTGCATCGTATTTATCCCATCATATCACCATCAAATATTGAGATCAAACTTGAAAAAAAACTTGATCTCTTTTGATGTGATATTATCCACGCTTTTTAGTCAGAACTCAATAATGATTTATCATTTGGAAACTTCAGTTTATATTTTGTACACCGCAAACGCTTAATCATCTGTACTTATTGGCTGTTTTTTCCATTGTATTTCATTTGAAGGATTTATCAAGTGAATACACTTTAAAAATTTCTTATATGGAGATTTATAATGAAATTGGCTATGATTTATTAGATTCTAGACACAATAGTATGACGTCGAAATTTGAAGATTTGCCGTAAGTCTAATCACATTTAAGTCATTACTTGTGTCGTATTTAAAGGTAAAAGTGTGATATGGGGATGAGTTAATCAGACTTAAGAACAAAAATTGTAGACTTTTGAGCGAAATTTAAATATGACGTATAATGAGATGTAGAAATACCTTTCTATGCTGTTCATAAAGTTTAATATGATAGCGTAAACTAGTGTTTCGGAATAACCAAGTTAAAATGACAGTGTTATTTGTGTCGAATATTCGATTTTAACTCTGTAGGTCGTATATAACAGGCAAACCAACACTGTTATCAAATGGTGTTCATATTGTTGTGCTAATGAGATGTGATAACTTGGGCCGACGCATATATGTGCCTGGTTCTACGTTGTGGCTGACTGATCGACTGTTCTCAAATGGTAACCCTCAACCCTTTATCCTGAAACAAAGTGTAACCTGATCGTACTCGAATATCTTCTAAATGAACTAATCAAATAGCGCTTCTTGCATTTTTGCTCGAAATCCATTTATCCAGATGTATACCGAGCATTTTCGCATTTTGGCTAATGTTAGTTCGTGATAAAACCCTTAACCCTGAGTAGGAATAGTTGAGGGACTGAAGAATCTATCTGGCTCATTTTAATGGTTCGAAAAGTTGAACAATGTATATCCATTAGGGCGAGTTTATATGTTTTTTTCGATTTACAGGCAGAATAACCAATAGAAGACATTGTTCATGAACTATATAAAACTTGTTTACACCTTATAAAATGATTGTTTTTCTTCCATCCATTTGTAAAAGCTGTTTTCTGACTGACTACAAATTATCGGAAAATTCGTTGCAGTTGTTTTAATATTGTCCCTAAACCGTATTAAAAATGTTAGAACTTTCTACTTTAAAATTAAAATTGTTTATATCTGTTTATCAGCATTGTTCTTTGAATGCAAGAATTTAAAATTTGTGTTTCATATTTATTATAAATATTAATCTTATGGCAGGTCAGTCAACTTCATGGAGAACATTGGCTCTGATGTTGACCATGAAAGTGTTTATTATATTAACTTGGTAGTTAGAATTTCTTTATGCGGCCTGACGAGATGATCTTGACTTTTAATGGTCCGTCGATTTAAGCCCCTTCTTCAATCGCATCCCAGGCTTGAGTCTCAGTGAGAGAACGCCACAGACAAGCTCGTATTATGATCTTTTAGCACACATACGTTTATCTATATGCATTTCGAACCACTAATGTATGAATCATAGTTTATGCATAAATAAGCAGAAAAAGGAGTTAGCCATCCAAGCCAGGAATAATTAATTAACAGTATTTAAAGAATAATAAAGTGTATGGCAATGATAACTCGGTTCAACGGAAACTTTCCATGAAGAAAGCATAGAACTATTAAAGTTCAATCATCTAACAATTATACAATAAAAATATAAGTAACAACAATCAGTAAAATAGTTTTTAAAGTTATACTTTAATCAGTGTTTCTCTAGCTATAACTTTCTGAGCATTTGTGTGTGATGTACATTCCTATAACTCAGTGAACTGCTAATAACACAATTTGACTAGAAGATTGACTTTCACTAGAAAAATTTGTTATTCAGTTAACTTGCCAAAGTGAGTATTTAACACGCTTTGACAAAATCTTATCTCCACGTTATGATAATACAATATATGTTTCCTCGTAAATCCTTTAAATTGTAAACGGTACATAGATATATGTTCTTCTGGGTTTCTCTTAAACTAAAAAAATAAGCTGTATCGTTTTTTTGGAGTTCAAGTAGGAAACTGAAAGTCACTATCTGGATTTTGAGGCAATAGTAATATCATAGTTTTACTGATGTATATATGGATGAGTAATGTGCATCTAGCTTATTCGATATCAATAAGTTATATTTGGTTCAGGGTAGAAACATCTATATTAAATAAATTAAGAGACTTCGAAAAATTCTCGTCATCAAATAAAAACGATAAATGAATGATCCACAAGACTATAATTTATTTGTACTATCAGAATAATTAGTACGAAAATAGTTTGAACAGTTGTTCATTGTTTGGAGGTAGTCGAAAAGAAATCCTGAACCGTGGTCTCATGCTAGTTGAGAGTCGTCAGTAAGGTTTACCCATAATTATGAAGAAATTAATTCATTCTCTAAGATTTGAACACTCATTACCCAGCTTCTTATTCTGAGACATTACCGCAGAGTTATTTAAGCAGCGATTGACCTCCTGTAGAACTGAGATATCTACGAATAATTTATCGCTGACAAGTGATCACACTGTAACTTCATTTACGGAATTCAATAAACATTATGAACTACACAAACACGATATTGGTCACTAATTACTGTCTAATTAATTATAATTAAAATAGACTTATTGGGCATAATACGCTAATGATTTAAGCATTTTTTTATGTATTGAACATATCATTCGTCAGTCAGAAACCTACCCTTTTTAATCGGTTGTAGGATATGATAACTAAACATTTGTTACACATATTATTATTACTATTATTACTATCATTACTGTCATTTTACAGACGAGTCACTCTATTCGAACATACTGAAGCTGGAACAGTACACTTGAAGAATTTATCGATTCATTCAGCTTCAACTACAGATGAAGCATTAAATTTACTTTTTATGGGTGATACAAATCGAATTATTGCTGAAGTAAGTTCATGACAAAAAACATCAATGTTTATTTATTTGATAGAAATGGTCATGTTTTTTGTGTGATGTGAGTTTTCAATCAAACGTTTGCCTACAAACTATTCAATTCAATGGATGAATGAAGTAGGACATTCAAACGAAAATTGTTATTGTATCATTCTAATATTTTTTGCTTAAACACTTTATATCTTCTCTATTTAACAAGAATATGTATCTACATGAGTATGTCTGTATTGAATTCGAGGAATATTTTATTATGGAATAAATAGACAGTATAATATATAATCCCTGTAACAGATTTGTTATAATGTAGTCTTTTAAAAATTTTCTAGTCTAAGTTTCTATTGGGGTTTTTTGAAATCTTGATATTGACACCTTGATAAAGACTTGGATTCCAACACATTACATTAATGTGAACATCACAATGATATCTATTTTGACTAAAGCAAGAATTCATTATATTTCATGGTTTCTAATCAGCTCCTAACAACCTAAATATAATATTATTATTCATTAAAAATCAGGTTATGTACTTTATATCACAATATCGGAGATGTTCTCATCAGTGAAGATTGAGGTCAGTCAGTCAGTCAGTCAGTCAGTAACAACGTAGAACTTCGTACGTACGTACATCAGTTCGAGTTGCCACACCACATTAGCACAGAGATGCAGTGGTCGATTCAAATCCCGTAGTGGTAGAGGTAATAAGAGTATAAGCAGTAACCGGGAAGATTAGGGTTTGGAGATGTTATTTAAAGAGTATAATCCAGTGAAATAAATTTGGAAAGAGGAAAAAAGGGACATGAAGAATTCAGATTAGAATTTTGGAGAACACAGAGAATGGATGCACCTGCGCCATTGCAAACGATTTTGAGCCATGTCATTCAGGGTCTCTAACCATCGGTTGCTATCATCTCGCGGTCCCCAACCAGGTAGTCTACACCTACCAACATGACTCAGTTCACTTGTCAGTGACTTCATGGACTTGTGCCATGTTTTGGTTTGGCCGCCCCTAGCTTTCTTCCAACCTACTCCTATACCACTGAACATAGCACGTCGAGGCAGTCGGTCGTTGGGCATACGTAACACGTGTCCCAGCCATCTCAACTGATGAAGTTTCACTACTTCATCAATTGATTTGCCATCCTTACCTAGTACCCGTTTCCTAACAACTCCGTTACTTACTCGATGGTCCCATGATATACGAGCAATGTTTCGAAGACACCTATGATCAAATACTAGTAGCCTACGGATATCCTCTACTCTTGCCGGCCATGTTTCACTGCCATAAAGTAGGACGGAACGAACTGCTGCGCAGTAAACACGTCCTTTGGTTGATAGACGGATATCTCGCCTACGCCATAAATGACGCAAGTTGGCAAAAGCTAGTCGAGCCTTCTGTATCCGCGCTGAGATTTCGTCACACACTAAACCACAAGGGCTGATGAGACTTCCAAGATAAGTGAAGCGGTCGACACACTCAACTACTTCACTCCCTATCACTAGTTCGGGTGTCGATGTAACCCAATCCTGAAGCAACATTTTGCATTTCGAGGGAGAGAATCGCATCCCGAACATGCTTGCATTGTTGCTTAGAGTGGTCAGAAGACTGCATTTTGTCAGCGTCTTCACCAAATAAAACTATGTCATCAGCATATTCTAAGTCAACAAGTGAACCTCCCGGTACAAGTTCAACCCCTGTAAATTTAGATGAGGAGAGTGTTATCTCTAAAAGTACGTCGACCACAAAGTTGAACAAGAATGGGGAGAGTGGACAGCCCTGACGAACACCACTTGAGGTAATCAATTCTGTTGACAGTTCGCCGTAAGCTCTCACTCTACCAGTTGTGTTCGAGTAGAGAGCCTTTATAAGGTTAATGTACTTCTTTGGTACTCCTTTCAGTGACAAACACTGCCATAGAACCTCACGATCAACAGAGTCGAATGCCGCCTTAAGGTCGAGAAATACTACCATTGTGGGGCGTCTGAATGTGTGTCTGTGTTCTAGAACCTGACGTAGTGTGAATATCTGATCTATACAACCACGTCCAGGTCGAAAACCGGCCTGGTTTTCTCTAATCTGCTCTTCACGAGCTTTGATTAGGCGTCGAAGTATTATTGAAGCTAATATTTTAGACACTATATTAGTCAAACTGATTCCTCTGTGATTGTTACAAGAGGACTTTTGTCCTTTCTTATAGACTGGCACAATCAGTGATTGAGACCAGTCAGATGGGATTACGTCCAGTTCCCAAATCCTACCTAAGACCTCGGTTAATCTCATTGCTAATACTGGACCACCATCCTTAAAAATCTCAGGAGTAAACCTGTCAGGGCCTGCTGCTCTCCCTCGTTTCAGATTTCCTATGGTTTTTTCAACTTCGTAAAGGGACGGAGGACCTACATTAACTTGCCATTCAGGTTGACTAGAGATCGTGAGAAACCGAAGTGTGGCTGAAGGCCAGTTGAACTGATCCCTAAAGTGTTCTGCCCATCGATCCAATCTCCTGGATTGAGAATGAATAATATGTTCATCTTTCTCTGAGATTGTTTCGCTAACGGTCGGGTTCCTAATTCCGGTTTCCTTAACGAGTCTGAACAATTGTCTGCTATTACCTATTGCCGCTGCCTTTTCCATCTCTCTTGCTTTCGCTACCCACCACTGTTCGCGATCATTGCGTAGACTTCTTGTCAGCTTGCGCTCAAGCTGACTGCGCTCTTCATTATGTTCAGAGCCAGGTGGAATGAGTTTCCGAGCATCTATCAGTGAGATAGATGCCGCTGAGATCCAGTGTTGCTCCCTAACCTTCTGGTTTACCTTACTAGCAGATATCACTGCTGTTTCCACAGCTTTTCGGATATCATTCCATGCTGCCTCAGGGTGGGCATCACATACATGGCTGCCTAACTATTTTCCTAGTTGTTCCTGAAATATACTCTTAGCTTGACTATCATTAAGTAGGCCCCTAAGAGGTTTCCTTGCAGCGTCTTTCCTACGTCCAGTAAGACGCAAGCCAATACGCGCTCGCACTAGAGCATGATCTGAATCTAGGCATGTGCTCCAGAATGAGTGACAGTCTTCTCTCGAGCCCCTCCATCAGTGGCTGATAGCGATGTGATCTATTTGGGTCCAACGTTGGGACGAATTAGGGGGTCTCCATGTTAAAAGATGTTTTTCCTTATGTTTAAAGTTAGTATTTGCAAGTAACAGGCGGTTATCTGAGCATAGCTGCAACAGACGGTCGCCATTATCTGTTCTCTAAGCCACGACACCATAAGATCCATCTAGGTGTCTTTCCCTATCGCTAAGTTTACCTACTTGAGCAATAAAGTCACCGGCCACTATTACTACATCCGAGCGCTTAGCTTTTCGGAGAACGTCCGAAAGCTTTCTGTAAAACTCATCTTTTACATCATCTGAGCTGCAGTCAGTGGGAGAATAGGCAGAGACGACGAAGAGGCAACGACGAGTGTCCCTATCTTTTCGGACCTTTACTGTTCCGTTTAGTCGGACAGCGCACAAACGACTGTCTACTGGGATCCACTCTAAGAGAGCTAGTTCTGCCCTAGGACTCAATGCTATACCTACGCCGGCGAGGCCACGGGAAGCAGAATCAGGGCTTCCAGATACACGAAGCGTAAATCGAGTCGGTTCTTTATTTTGGCATGGTGAGGTCAAATGAATGACGATACTTGGATCCTGTATGCGCGTTTCGGAGACGCAGCACACATCGATGGCGCGGGATTCTAAAGTCCTAGCTAAGGAAGCCTGCTGTCCTATTTGGCAAAGTGTTCGTACGTTAAAAGCTCCTACGTGTAGTTTAGAGCGTGGTTTTAGGAGACCAGGAATAGCGTTCCACGTACTCGAATCGTTTGCCCTACCGGTGCGAGGTGATAAAGAGACGTGAGGAGGGTTAGTCGGGGAGATAAGAGAGGTATTAGAAGGTATAGGAAGGATTTGAATGTGACCACCTTGGTCTCTTGTGCTGTTACGGGTATGAGGGCTGATATCACTTCCCGGCTGCCCACACCGTGGAAGGGTATTTCTTGAGGAACCTGAAAAGGAAATTGGATTAGTGTTGGTCTTGACGACCTGGGAGCGTGACCGCAGAGCCCAAGGGACAACTGCTTGAGGCCGGTAGCGCACGGCCTTTTTGTGGAAGGTTTTTGACGTGTTAGCTCCGTTCTTCAAAGGGCCTTACCGCCGGAGACGGAAATCCGTGAGGTAAGGTGAGGTGTGACATTTTTAGGGTCGACCTTTTCTAACCCCACCCCTCCTTGTGGGAAGGCAGCATCGCTGTCATGCTGGTTGTCCGAGGGAAACACCTTACTGCTGTCACACCCCTCTACAGTCAGCAGTACGACTTCGCCCTCAGACCTTGAGTTGCTGCTTTTAGTCTTACCGTTCACCAATCGACCTGCCTGGCATGGTAGAACCTACAGGAACATATGTTCCAGCCAATATAGCTCGGTTGGGTCATCACGATAGGCAAGCCCGACCACCGCGTCAAGGTAGCAGCTTCGATCGGGTGAAGATTGAGGAAAGAAAAGCAATAATTTTGGAAGAACTATAAAATATTTTCATATGTTAGTTGAGGTGAATATTTATAGATTGAATACAAGAATATTCTAAAATAAAAACTAAGTATATAGAAACAGAACTATTAACCAACTGAGTACAGACCACATGTGCGTGCCAAAGCGCATACATTGGAAGAACAGAAAAGGGGCGTCACTGTTCACATCTCTGTGCTCATGCTACAGAAGCTTAGACTAAGATGACAACACGTTTTCAACAGTGCTATTGGACACTATCTGCATGACAGAGGTCATGATGTTGATGTCTCAAAGTCATTTAAGATCATGAATAAATGAAAAGGATCGAATTTACTACTGTTTGCTGAGGCGATTGACATAAAGAGATTGAAACCAAGTTTAGGCATCTAAGAAGATTCGGTTATCAACCTTGCTTTACTGTGGTGACCTCCTTCATAAATGTTCGCTACTCAATTCTTTTCATGACACTAATTAATCCCCACTTCTTATGTGATCTGCACTCAGTTAATTTGTTTTAAGGGTTACATAACTTTCTTAGTTTTCATTCTAGAATATTCTTACATTCAACTTATAAATATTCACACTACTTGGCATGGAAATATCTTTTATATTCCCCTCACATTTATTTCTCTTTCATTAATCTTCACTGATGAGATGATAGGTTTGATCCCTTGTAAAATGAGATGCTTGATGTGCACTCCTGAGGGGTCTCAAACGAGGACGAAACAGGTGTCCATTGCTTCCTGCTTTTGAGTGGTGGTTTAACTAAAAACAGTTCATGATTTCAACTACGAAAATCTGTATCTTTAAAATCCTTTAATTTCGAATTCGATGACAATCTGTTATTCGATCAAAGACTGTTATCTGTTTACATCCATCATAATCATTATTTTCCGTAACTTGCAAATATGAGTATTTAATATTCTTCAATACTATCACATGTCACTTTTTACTGAATTATTCAATCATAGATAACGTCTGGAAAATGAGGCTGCCAAGTTTGTCAATTTTCTTTTTGTTTTTATAACATGAGGAAGTAGACATTTAGTATTCCCTTGTTTTCAATAGTTTGTGACATTGGATTAACTGTATGTCACACGAAATCTACTCATAACTGTTTGAAATGATGCAGTGAATTAATCATGTTGGGCATTTATTGTGTTTTCTCATGGTCAAGCATTTCTAAGCTGTAATCTCTTCAGCTTAGCGGTCATCCTTCAGCTAATTCTTATTCGTTTAATCTATTGATCATGGAGTCTATCATTCATTTTAAGATTGTTAATAACGACTCTTCTACAAAGTCATAAAAGTCAAGTCAAGATCAGTTAAATGAGGATAAATATCCTTTTTTCAGTGTTTAATAAAAGTGAAATGTCTAGTTATTTTAGGAGCTTTCTCGTTCACTTTGTGAGTGAGTACTGCATACAACGGCATAGTTTTTGCTGAGGATTTTATTTCACTCATCTAATGCCATATGCAGACGTATTCTGTGAACACTCTAATGTCGCGCATTTAAGCTTGCTGGATGACAAAACAAATATAAAGTAAAAGCCAGAACTTAGAGTGAAATCCCCAGGGAAAATTATGCTCTTTCTTACATGCCACATTCACTTAGTGAACGGGAAAATGCTAGATATTCCACACATATTGAAGATTTAAACGCAAGTACGCTCAAAAGTCCCAGTCATCTATTCTATCCCAATCGATTTTATGACCCATTTTAACCGTGTTTTCCAGTGGAGAGAGATGTGTTTGTCATCTGGTTATAACGGGTTATTTGATCTCTTTTGTTTATGTCTCCATTTCGCTACATGTTCAGCTACCATGACATGCAAGTCGTAATTACTCCTCTCTATGTGCGTGTTCGCATATATATATATATATATATATATATATATATATATATATATATATATAGTGCACTTTTATTAGTCATTTGTAATATCCACAAGTTTGTTAAATTTCATTTATTTTGAATGGTTAAATCACTCTAGACACCGATGAATGAAGCTTCAACTCGATCTCATTGTATATTCACCATACATATCACTTCGCGTCCGCATGGTTCATCAGTTATACGACGTTCAAAATTGCATCTTGTTGATTTAGCTGGGTAATTTATTGTAATGGATTCATTTTATTTCCTGATTAGATCTTTTTATTGAATCTTTTTTTTGGTATAAAATAGTTTATGGTTAAGTATGATTTTATACTACAGAAGGTAAGTGACGATTGACCTTTAGAAGATATACAGAACAGTCGGTGTTCGAAGGTAGTCGGGCAGTAAGCCCTTGATCTTGATTTTGTGCTAGTCGGTATTCATTAGCTAGGCGTACCTGCATTCTTCAAGGAATGTGTTAGTATTGAAGGACTTGACGGTAAATAATAATAATGACAAAGAGGAAAGTCTATAGTACGCAAGTCGTTAAGATGATATACACGCCCTCCCTCCGAATTACATATTAAGTAGAAATCAATTGTATGATCATATATTGGTTTTAGATGGTTTTTGTCCATTTGATTTTTAATGGATTCACTAACCATCAACTACTGAGTGCGTTCAGTGTGTAACTGTGTGAATTTGAATGTGAATTATTCTTCTTTGATCTAACAATGATTTTATTTATGATCCACTGCTTTGTATCAATGTTGTTCGGTAGGAGGGAACTTTTTGGAGATACCAACACATACAGGGAGGTTCGTGTTCTTGCTTAGGATTTTCAGTAGCGCCCTTGAGTAAATCGGACTTGTTATTATTTCAAACATAAATTTCAACAGTTATCAACTTTTAATTTAGACTTGTTTTCATACTATCCAAATCCGTCCATTAAAATCAGTTATTTATTGTACTGTTGTTGTTTTTCCCTTTTTATAGTTCAGAAAGAGTATATAAATGCGGTTTAGATGGTACTTTATTAACAGAGGCAAAATACATTAATTTGTCATTACACTATTTAGAACAGGTGAGTTTATTACATTATGACTAGTCATTATCTTCTACTAAGTAAATATGTTCTCCATCAACCTAAAGCATTTAGTTATTAGTTACATTTTTCTATAGGAAATCAGTATGTTTTCCAAGTCATATACATTTATGATGATCAAGAGATGTCGGTTGTAATTTTAATCTTGAACTGATTTTAACTAGATCACCGCTGATAAACTGGAAGCACTGGACGGCCATTTAAATACAGAGTATTCAACAAAATAATATGAATATGAATTACCTGGCAGTTAACAAGTAAAAACTAAGGTTATTCTACTTCTGCCATTTATATATATATATATATATGCGTGAAATAAATACGGATGCATATCTGTTGTACACAAATGACATCTGGAAACCGTACCTTCTGGTTGGAATTCTTGCTTCAGTTAGTTGAACAATTTTATGTGATAAATCATTTGGTATGGTTTATATTTATTACTAAATTTAGTGTGGTTATGAAATAGAAAAATTTATATTACTACTGTTATTTTAGTGTGCCAATGATAAGCGTATCATATTCTCTTCCTATATACAAATGCCAGTTCAAAAGTGAGTGATGGTAACGGGCTCTCCAAATAGAAGTAAAATCGGCATTCGTTGCCGGCTAATTATTTTGAACCCAGTTTGTGATATCCACTTCATGTCTGCTATCCATGAAATATTTCATGATCGTAGTTGTGAACACTTTACTTCAAAACTTGCTTTCTTGAACTATATGTTCAAAAAACTTTTCAGATAGCCTTCTCACATTCTCGATTATTACTAATTGTAACTTCAGGCTGTTTACAGCTGATGAGAAGTCTCATAATAAATAATGAATTGATTACATTCTTCAAATCTTGTTATATATGCTTTGTCTATATTTATCAAAGGATCGAGTTTTATAAAAGTGTTGTTAATCGTTTAGTACACATTACTTACTTATGACTGTTACCATTCGTGGAGGAGCATAGACATCCCATTAGCATTCTTCATGCAACTCTGTCCTGGACAACCCTTTCCAGTTGCTATTCATCATTTTGATATTTGCTTCCAATTTTCGGCACAATGTGTTCTTTGGCCTTCCACCTTCCCGTTTCCAAGTTAGCGCTCGCTTCGTGATGTAGTTTGATGATTACTGCAATGTATTTCCTATCCACTACCATCATCTTTTTCTATTTTTCTCTTCAGTTGAAAGTTGGTTTATTCTTTCCCACAGTAGCCTGTTGTTGATGGTATCTGGCCAACGGACATTGAGCATCTTACGTTGACAATTGTTTATAAATACTTGTTTTTTGATGATGTATGTTGTAGTTCTCTAGGTTTCAGCCTCGAGGAACAGAACTGTCCTGACGTCCATATTGAAGATTCTGACCTTGACGTTGGTTGACAGTTGTTTTGAGTTCCTTATGTTCTTCAACTGTAGTAATGTTGCCTTGCTTTGCTAATCCTTGCCCTTACAGATCCTCCTTGATGATGCTGCTCAAGTACGTGAAAGTTTACATCTCTTGCAGAGTTTTTTCACCGAATGTGATTGGGATGGTGTTTTCCGTGTTGTATACATAAATACAGAAATTTATGTTAATTTACAATTGAAGTTTAAATTTATTTTACTTTACAGGTGATTATAGCATTAGCTGAAAAACAACGTACACATGTACCATATCGTAACAGTATGATGACAATGATGCTGAGAGATAGTTTAGGCGGTAATTGCATGACATCAATGATTGCTACATGTAGTATTGAACAAGAAAATTTACAAGTAAGTTTATCAAAAACAAACATTACAATTTTTTAGTGCCCATCGAAAGTAAATCCTATTTATTTTTAAGTTTGCAATGTGTCGGATGCAGGTACATCTAATCGACGAGTCCCAGATAAGGCAAAATGCGCGTCCTGGATTCCACTGTTAACCACCATCCATGATTGCTTATGGTGAACGTAGTTATTACAAAGGAGATATAACGAAAAATGATTTTTATCGTGTATAAACAGAAACGTATATTGACATTTTGCTATCTTATATATGGAACTAATTAATGAATAAGATGGTTTGTCAACACAGCATCTACCAACTATACGTCTTCTACTTCAGTGCATTTTGTTAAGACTATTATATAACTGTATCTATTCGAAAAAATCTTCATTTGTATAATTCGATTACTACTAATGACTGGACAAACATAATATTGGTTATTACTCAATAATGAATCATTGCGATGATCTCAGTCCAACAGGAGGTCGGTCGATCCATGAATAGAGATGTAATGTTTCTGATTTTGAAAATAGATGATGCTGGTTTAAATTCCACGAACAACATCCGTTGTTTCAGATTCACCTAGCTAACGATATCCAACTAACATGAAACTAAAGTTCACGGCATCCTGCCGATGGCTTCTAACCATCTTATTGTTAGAATGAATGATATTTCGAGTGCAACCAACTTTAAAGATGGTTATTTGTATGCCGAAATGAACTGAGATTTTAAAATTATACGTTGTGTATTTGAGATAATTTTCATCCCAGACTTCTAATAAGGAATAATTTAGAAAATTCGAGGAGCTCGTTCATATTAGTCGGGGATTTTTGAGATATAGAGTTAAGAGTTAGAGTTGGGGGGTACTACTTAACAAGAAACATCAAGTATTTTCGTATACAATCTGCATTAGAAACAGGTATTTCTTTCAATTTGGCTTAAGCACCTGTGGCAAAGAAGATTTTTTTTATCCATTTAGAGGATTCTAAAGACCACATACCGTCAATTTTCACTCAGTTTATAATGAGATACAAATTATTTTTCACTGAACTTGTAGTTTCACTCAAAAATCTAACAGGCGATATCTTAATTCTGATTGATAAACTCCAAGACTTTCAGTGTAGTATACTTTCGTCGCATTTGTAGTTAATACTTATTATTTTTCAAAACTTTAGGAAACAATATCAACGTGTCGTTTTGCACAGCGTGTTGCTTTAATTAAAAATGAAATAACCCTTAATGAAGAACAAGATCCTTACTTAACTATCAATCATTTAAAATCTGAAATCGAACATTTAAAAGCTGAATTAGCGTTTGCTACAGGTATAGAAAAAGATGCTACATTGAACGCTGAAGATAAAGAAAAGTAAGAAAGTTCATTATTCATCATGCAATTATTATTTTTAATTGTTAAGAGTAGGTAACGAAAAAGAAATATAAAATTTGAGTATCTATTCCCTAGTGAATCACTTTGTACATATTTGATGAATAATTATCAAACAGTTGATTATGAGCATTTTCAGATAGTGTTAGTTATAGGTTATTCATACTTCGATGTATTTAATATGTGGCTAACAGTGTAAACTGAGACGAGCGTATCGCCCGGATTAGGACTCGTCAACTGAACCTACTTGCATTCTCTTGTCGATGTTCACACTACCGGAAATTACAGATTTATTAATATTTATATTCATATATAACCTGGTAGCCAGGCCGTTTTTCAATATCACATGAGTGACAAAAACCCTAATTCTTTATTAACCAGTTTTTTAAATAACTTATAACCATGCTACCACTTTTGATTTGTTCAACGAACGGTCTCTGACAACAAATCAAGACTGCCCTGGAGACACCAACGAGACGATTTTCTCGTATCATCACGTCTCAAACAATCAATAAGTGGATTTTTGAACTGATGCCATGTTTTACTTTCGTAAGCCTTAGTCTACTTTCAACTCACGCACTAGTCACCAGAAAACGTCAGATTAAGAAGGTAACTTGGTCTGAGTACCACTACCAACAGAGTAAGTTAGAAGAGAATCTTAATGGTCGAACTTTTCGAAAGATTCTTAGTTAGTACACATTTTAATTGCGTTACTTATTTTGATGATTATGAAATATCACAAACGGTCCAGTCGTATATATATATATATATTCATTTGGTAGCAACTTAGATGGCTCAAAGTTTCTCATGATGCTTGTAGTTATAATGAGTTTGTTTTTGAAATAAACTGTAGTATTTAATAGACTTTTTTTCTGAAATTTAGATGTGAGAAATTAATTCAAGAATTTTTAAATACACCATCAGCTAATGAAGAAGTATGTGTACCAGCTCCAATTCTTTCAAATATTCATATGATAAATTTCGGTTTCTCAGTAATGCATGTAAGTTATGAAGTGGCCAATTGTATATTATACAGTAATTTGTTTTCCTTTAATACATGATAAATGTATTGTTTTAGTTAGTTAATATTAATAAAGGTGCGAGTAAAAGTACGGGTGAAAAAGGGTGAGATTGAAAAGGATGGACATCATTGAGGGTGTTCATATGTCATAATGCATATTCTTAATTCAGTTTTCTTTATAGATAAGTTGCAAGTTTATCGACTAAAAAATGAAATTAATAGACTAAATTCTACAGCTAATCAGTGTTCTCTGAAAGGAAATGTTTGACGAAATCTTATTCAAAGAACATTATTTCGAAGTGTACATAGGCATCGAATGAGAGCCAACAATGAAATCACCTTTCTTACTCTCAAGTTAAAAATTATCTATGAAAAGGAAAGCCTACTCAAATAATCTAAATTGGATGACAGACCTCTTTTAGTTAACTATATTTATATTTACGTGTGCCTGTAATAGGATTTACATTCTCAGAACAGATAGAGCATTATCCTAAAGAATCTCCAAATCATCCATCAGCGATATAATTTAGTCTGTTTTAAAAATACTTGACATAAATTTTAATAGTCTGTGCCGTCAAGTAATTTGTATTTATTGACACATGGGTCAGTTGCTTAAAATAAGTAGAATGAGAATATCATGTCAAAATGGTATTCAGTAGTAAGTGAAAAGCCAAACTGTCGAAACCTCACTTTTGATGGAAACCATACTAGTTATTAAGGAGGTAGACTAAATTCTTAACTTGGTTTATCGAAAGAGATATATGAAATAACATCACTGGGCTCATAAGTGTAATAAATTGTTACTTAGTTAGAAAATCACAGTATTTGTTAAAAGTAGAGTTTTCATTGTACGTTTGAAAGAACTACGTTTTGTATTGATTGTTAAGTGCCTGGTAGCAGAAGGTTGAAAAGATCGAGTCGAAGAGAACGGGAATGTAAACAGAGAGTAATTGTAATAGCAATGAAGGAACGACGAAGTATGAGACAAATGATGGAGGATTTGCAAATGAAGTATTTAACGTATGGTTTTCATATTTTACGAATAAACTCTGTAATTTCGTATTAAACAACAAAACGGTTATCTCCATCAAGTCTCCGTTCATTATAATACTACTAGAATGCTGACACAATTAATCAGTAGGTCTTTGTTCTTGAAAATCAATAGTTGTTTTAACTCGATTTTAGATTGTTTGAAGTTCTTGCATTTTACTGTTCATAAATGTTGATAGTGTACATGTACAACTTTCTAATTTATAAATACTTATATATTAGGCATTATATTGGAAAAATACTAAGAAATTTGAATCAATTAAAGCATCCGCCAAACAAGTTGTAGTTCCATCTTTACCAAACGCTACCAAAGAAGCAAATCAGTTACGTGAAATTTTAGCTCAAAGAGATCATGAAATTCGTATCCTTTACAGAAGAATTTATATATATATATATATATATATATATATATATATATATTATTGTTATTAAATTTGAGCAAATACGGCTTTGATATCTAATTCAAGAAGCGGTAATTTATGTTGGAAGGTTGGAGGAGTTTGACAAGTTCACCAACTTAACATTTCCCGTTTGATTCCTACAGGTAGCTGTCGTTCCCTTAAGAGTGTAGAATAATTTTGTTAATGAATGCTAACTAGCATGAAATCTTACGTGTACGTACTCCAACTGATTACCTTCAGTCATCTAACACCGTATATAGTACTTAACAGTGTCAAATCCCCTAAACAAATTATGTAATATAACAAAGTTCTACTACCTACTGATGGAAATAAAGTTGGTAGTTTTATATGGATTTGTAATGTATAGGGTCATTCCGTATTTTGATAATTTGGTTGATATTTGATCAGTCTTAGCTGGTAAATAAGTATTATGTTTAGACCACTTGGATATAGCCATGATGGCACAAGTTCAACTAAGACATTAAATTTCAATCAAAATATCAGTAACGAGATTATCCAAATCATTCAAATTCAATTGAATTTCAAACTCGTTACAAAAAACCAAGATCTATCCAGACTGAGTAACTAAGTGGCACTTGAAGTGAATGACACTGGTTTGGAATCCCAGAGTGGAAATCAACTCTTGAATTCAGGCACATATAACTGATAAGTTCTAAACACGATGAAACATGCCTCCGAGTTACCTCAACTATCTCCAAATTTCATTTACTCTAAATAAACCCAGAAATTATTTTTCCAAAAGATGTTATGTAACACTTAAATATAACTTCAATTGTCAATTCTTAACAAGAACTGAAAAAAATGTCGAATAGGTGTATTAATTAAGCTATTAAAACAACAGAAGCAAAAAAGTATCCCAAAGAACTACTCACCACATGTATACACTAATACAAACATTCAAAATCATGATGACAATAGAGATACATATTCACAATGTATAGAAAATACATTAACAACTGAATCTTGTAAAATACAAAATAAAAGTAATATTGAAGAACATAAAACGCTTCGAACAACCCAAACAAATACACTATTGGATGAATCCAAACGTGCAGTTGATCATGTGACAAAATGGTTAGAACAACAAGTCAAAGGAAAATTACGTAAGTGTTTGGCTTGCAAAATTTTTATGTTTGTTGATTACTAATTCGGTTCTTTATTTTTCAAGTTAACTGGATAGTGTAATTTGAAGATTTGAAAAACATGTTAGACAATAAATTCAGTTACGAAATGTCTGTAAAAAGGAATGAATTATTTTGGGATCTTTTTTGTATATGAGACGTTCGTTGATATCGCTTGCTAGGTTTATGACTGAGAATCCCGATTGTGATTTCTTTACCCCACGAATGTTACTTCGGCTATCGTTAGCGTCCTAAGCCTTGACCACCGGTATGTCTCGACCGACGCGATTAACCTTGGACCGAAACGAACGTAAGGTTAACTCCTGTCTAACTGTCTATTTGTACGTCTTCTATGTATAACCTTAAATCGAAAGGGGAGAACACAGAATTCAGGCTTCTGTTACCATGCTGCAGTCATCCATTACATCTGTTTCAAACAATCTTTAATTTAAATTCACTTGATGTTGTTTACTTGTATCTTTAGTTTATATGGATCATTATATAAATTGTCAGACTAAAACGCAAACTAAATTTGAAATCATACTTCACATACAATCATGAGATATGGCTGAAAACCGATATTTAATTGGCGATCATTAAAGAATAATAAATCGTACAAGGTTAGCTCATAGGTCCGACGGACCCTTGCAATAATCCAGTTATCTAATAAGTATACAATAAAATAAAAAAATATTTATAACAATCTGTGAAATAATTCCAAAATTTTCAATGCTTTCAACACTGGCCAGCCTATATTTTATACCACTGTGCATCCCCGTCTTCATCTGGTATCTGATTCATGATCTTCAAATTTCACAATTGAATTCTTAATGGTTATTTAACTCACATCGATCCATGATGTAAACTGTAAAATTCAACAAACTACTTTGTTTACAGCTTTGTTAAAATGGGTTGCCTTTTAATACTCAGTGACAAATTTTTTTCTTCATTATTAGCATTAGAATTGATTAATCAGCTGACTGGCGGAATTTCCTCTGTTCATATTTCTATTAACTGCCAACCATTGAGTAATGGTTTGGACCTCGATAAGGAATGGCGTCAGGGTCTATGAGATAATTTGCTTATTTTATCTTATTAAGCTCAGATCCATATTTCACCGGAGGTTTATGTCATATGTTTTTTTGGCAAAAACTAAAAATTTATTGAATTGCTGTGTTAACAGTCATGAGTTTTTTGACATTAGTTAATGATATACTTATTACTCTTACTAACAAATCTTTAGAGTAGTAGGTTTTCAGGTTTTGGATGTACTAAAGCTCATTGAACACTCATTACTTTCATAATCTAAGTAAAAACGTTTATACTCAAACTAATGAACGAAAGCTTAATTTCAATCTCTTTAATATTTTTTACAGTATCATACAATTAACAATACAATAATGAACCTTTTCAAATGAAACAGTTTAAAATGTAAACTTTAGTGGTTATAAAGAAAACGAGCACAAAATTCAGGGATGTGTCGTATTTTTCAGTCAGTCCAGTTGATTTGTTGATTTTCTAAATTTCGTGCTCATTGATTAGTTGTAACTCCGGTTCACTCAAACTTATTGACTCAGTTAACATTTAAAATATTATTATTATTATTATGGATATAGTATTAAGTATTAAGTAAGGAAATTAGTCTCTATGAACAACATTCATATTTTTCATCTCATCGATACAGCAGTTTCATTGTGTTGTAATAACTAGCCGATAGGAATTAGTCTGTAGTCATATTAAACAGTCGTACCTATAACAGTAAACAGCATTTAGTACAAGTTAAAACGTTGACTAATCTATATTTATATTTCTTCTGTTATCAAAGTACAAACTGTTTAGCATGAAAATTTACCTCATATTTATACTTTCAATGAAGTAAAATAAAGCAAAGTAAAAATATCATGTAATCATCCAAGAATTTTCAAATTGAGTGTATTTGATCTGTTTTACTTAAGACTGAAATACACAGAAGAAAATTAGACTAATTCGTTTAAGAAATGTGAGTTTAGCAGAAACAATTATTATCTCAGGTGATGATTAGTTGTATTTATATTCGATTTCTTTTCTATTTCTTATAATTTAACAGTTAGATTTCTTTGCATTCCATGTTTCACAAGTTGTTTTTAACGTTCAGGTGGCGGTTATTTCCTCTTCCAAGATACGTTTCATCTCTTTAAGTTTCTGTTTTTTTATTCGGTGTACGTTTTCTTAAAACTTTCAAATCTGATTTTTAGCTCACTCTCCACATTTAAAATGTATTCTTTCTGTCCCACGCGTGAACGCTTAACTTTCGGACAAGTGAGTAGGTATCCAGTTATAATAATGTCTACATTTAATCAATTCAATATATTACTCAAACCTGGTCAATTGTATGTGTAGATAACTGTATCAAAGTCAACTTGGTTGAACTTTACTGGTCACTGCTTCTCAATAGAACTATAGGAATTGTATCTTGAAGTTAGTCACTAGTTTGCACATAATTATTATTCGTACTTGTTGGGGATGTTAGATCTCTGGAACTCACTTGGTAAATACCTTAATTTTGTAGTTTTACTTTGAAAATGTGAATTTCTTTGTTTTCGCGCCAAAAGTGCTCTTTTCACCTTCATGTCGTATTTTCACCCTTGGGAGAATCTTTAACGCTATTGGTCCGTTGTGTATTTTAGTATTCTATTTTGTAACGCTTTATATATACTTTTGATTTGTATTTGTCGTTATCGCTCGAGCTTCTGGATACTTACGGAATATACTTCCCCGTTTGGACTTCGACTTCTCTCTCTAGTTGGCGAGGCGGAGACGCATCAGAATATCTAGCTTATAGGTCATTGGTCACAGTCTTTGTTCCGTTCGCAGACCAGGTGAACTCGTTATCGCTTCATGTATGGCAATACTCTATATGATTATTATTATCTACAATCACCAAAAATAGCCTTACACTTAGCGAAACACCAGCTGTTAAACTGAAGTGTACTGCAGTCAGTTAGGCATCAGCAAGAGAATCTCTGGTAGTGTTAAAGGTATAAGGTTGTTGTCACCTTTCGCTTGACCATATGGCAGAAGGATATTTCTTCTTGAGGGACCTATAAAAGAAATTGAACTAGTAGTCTTTATACAGACCTAAGAGCGTAACTCAAGAGCTCAGCGGACAAGCGCATAAGTAGGGTCATACATAGCCTTTCCGTGAGAAGTTTAATGTGCTATTTCAATACTTAGAAAAGGCCTTACCGCTATAGATGGAAATCCGTGAAGTAAGATGGGGTATGATGTCTTTAAAATCAGCCGTAAATTTCAGAACTCGAACCATGGGTTTGTTGCTTTTGGACTAGCAATTCTCTAATCAAACTGGCTGGCGGGCTGGCATCTAAAAGAACAGTTTTATAGGCTACAACATTCCAATAAACATGATATATATCTTTTAATAATATAAGAAAGAGGAGAATGACTCACTATCATTTGTTTCACTGAGAACTTAAGATTAATTAATCATGAATACATTTGATCCAAGGCAATAAACTAACAATAATAATCCCTTTTTTTTAAAAGTTGAAACTATAGTACTTTGTAATGTAATGTTAGAAAGGCCTTATTTATTTATTACTGGTTCATGATTCTTTCTACGTTACGTAAAGAGAAAAATGTTCCGGGTAAAAAAAGAACAACCTTAAATTAAAATAAGAAAAATATGAATTAGTGAAATATATGCTGGGGAAAACAAGCAAATAAACAAACAAAAACAAAATCAGTCTATAAATTACATTTAATATTGAAAATTTACTGAATACACTGAGTATATTTACATGTATATTTATCATGGAATGAGTTGATTTAATTTCAAATTCACTAAAGGTTATTGTAATAATGATAATAATAGTAATAATAGAAGAGAACTATTTGTAGAAATGGTTTATGATTTTGTTTAAATAGTTTATTTATTATGAAATGACCTTTTCAAAAAAGGTTAAATAGAATAAGTTAACATTCATAAGAAAGTATATATATATGTATATACATTACATTTCTTACCGCTTATGCTTATATTGTTTGGCAACTTTTTTTCCCCACAATATCCCATCATCATCATCATCATTTCAATCTTTGGATCTTGTAATTTCGTGTGTGTGTATGTGTGTGTGTGTGACATACTGTTTCTTATTACATTTTTCTACATTAATTTATCATAATTTTAAAATGTGGTACATATATTTTACTGTCATTGTATTTCTACTATTGAAAAGAATTTCGGTAATTTATATAGAATAAAAAAGTTTTCAAAAGGCTGAATTGTTCAAGTTAGTGTCTTTAATTATATTATAAATGTTATATTTCACAAATGATTTAGTTTATATAGGATTGGAGTAATGAATAAAACTTTGTTACATTTAACTTTGATTTAAGTGACTGAGTAATGTTATTCTACCTATTAATAATTGTGTAACTCAAATTGATGAACTTAATTCTGTACTAGACCCATGAGCTTTATTAGTTGGTTAAATTTAATTCTTATTATAACGGGGGTTTGTGGAGATTGTAGTGACTTTTAACAGTTGAATTCATGAGTCAATGTAAGCTAGACCACCATTTAAAACCTGAAAGCACTGGATAGCCGTGTCGTCTTGGTATGGGATTTATCAGCAGTACCCAAAATCTTCGGTCTCAAGCGCGAACGCTTAACCTCTAGACCATTTAGCCGGCATCCAAAGGTGTTATTGTTTAACTTCAGTCGATTCATGGTCTTGCGCAACCATTCATCTATTGTCTGAGGTAGATACCTATCTCTACTCGACACGGACTGGACTCTACTGCTCACGATTTCTCACTAGTACTCCAGAAAATCCTTCTTGGAGCCAGCCACTAGTGAGCACATGATTATTATCAGTATGGGGTTGTGGAGATTTTCAAATATTTGATTGAGATAATAAATCAATTGTTGTTAGACTACCAGCCATCCAGTGTTGGTGGAGATTGTGATTTTAACAGTTGAATTCTCTTAAAAACTTGAAATGATTATTACAATAACACTGATCAATTTTTCATCATTTCTAACCTATCAGAATAATGATGATGTGAAGAAATGTTAAGAGTGTAGTATCAGAATGAGTTTGGTGGATTCTTAAAATAACCACAATAAATTTTAATTGTTAATCAATCAGAAAAGTCATTATCAATAAATAGTTTATGGAAAAGTTGATAGTATTGTAAGGGAATATACAGATTGTAAATCATAGCTATTGAATCATTTAAAGTACTTAAAAAGTTTTTCTATGTGTTCATCAAACAAAAAAACAACGGCAAATAAATCTCGTTTACATAGATCTTAAAATATTAGTCTTGAGAGATTACAAAAGCTTGAATAGGTTTTTAGAAATTCTCACATTGTTTCTGATTAAAGTTTAGCGTCAGAATTTAAGGTTAGGAATGGGAATAAGTGCTAAGGCTTGCGGTTGGTAACCTGGGAGCACTGAACAGTTATTTCATCCTAGTGTGAGACTCCTCAGTAACGCACATCCACGATCTTACAAACGGAACTTGAATCCAGGACTTTCGGTCTCTCAGTTTTTTCGTACTCAGTCACTATCATTTTCACTTTATGATGACAAAGAAATATAGTATTTTGTTGCAATTTTAATTATTCTAAACAGTATATGAGTGTTTTCCCACAGTTCGTTATAAAATACATCACATAGATGTCATTCATTTTTAAATACTTTTCAGAAACTGCTAAGTCATTTGCTCAATCCCGATTGATTTGTATCTATGACTCGCTTCTACCGAAAGGAAAATCATAATACAAAAAGAGTGATTACAAAATATTGAATGCTTTCAAATGATTATTGAATGTTTCCGGGGTATTAATTTAATCTGCCATAATTTGCTTTACTCTACTATTGGTATTTTGACGTAATCTTAATCGATCTTAGTTGGAATAGATACATTTTGTGCGAATTGCTTTGATCTTACCCATAATGTCATAAGTTTATATAGAATATATGAAATATGAATAGTAATGAACTCCAAGACGCACTGCTAGCCATACTACATTTATTCTAAATGAACTTGTTTCTTGAATAGTTATTATTACTTTTATCTTAGAATTGGATAAAATTTCTTCATTTGACTCTGAATTACCTTTACTTTAAACACTTTATGTAGTCTTAAATAGCTTTTAGAATGAATTTATTATTATTATATTACTAGTGTTCAATACCATTTCTACCACTCTAAGAATCGAATCTCATTTTTTCATCTCCATCGTTCAGTTTAAAATTTGTTGTGTTCTTTTAATTCGTATTCAATGGATGCCTTTATTTGATATTCACTTATAACATTCCAAATTTAAGTGGTATATACAATAGTAATAATAATAGTAATATTTTAATTAGTAATAGCGTAAACGAATTCATACATTATGACCATTTTACTAAGTGATTAAATTTGTTTAAAAATTTTTGTCAAAAGGAGTTTTATAGAGATGTTAGAAATTTCATTGATTGAAATCATGAGTCAGTTGAAGCTAGACCACCACGCAAAACCTGGAAGCACTGGACGACCGTTTCGGTCTAGTATGGGACTCCTCAGCAGTGCGCATCCACTATCCCGCCCCCCGCGATATTCGAACCCAGGATCTATCAGTCTCGCACCAGGCGCTTAACCAACTAGACCACTGAGCCGGCATCCAACGGTGTTGATGTCTAACTTCAACCAATCCAGGAAGTTACCCTACTGTATACTATTGTCTTCAGTGAGTTGATACCTCACAACAGACCTGGTTGAACTCCACTGGTAACGGCTTCTCACTAGAACTCCTGGAGTATTTCTTGAAGTCAGTCACTAGTGAGCAGATGATTATTATCAGAAGGGGTTTTGTGGAGATTTTACTCAAATTTTATACTCAAATTGACCAGAAGGATTTGTGTTTTTTAATCAGTTAGATCATTGAAAATTGAATTGAAGTTTGACTTGGTTTTGGTTGTACATTCAATTTTTTTTTAGTTTGAAAAGGCCACATCGTTTTTATCACCATCTTCAAACAATTGTTTACTATTAATAATATATTTCTTTATATAAAATTGTAGAATTTTATGTATTACTTTATCAAACAATTAGTTTATTCTTTGATTTTAACTATGTATTACAAAAGTATATACGTATAAGCATACAAATTAACAGTTTAAATGGTTACATACTTGTGTACATGAGGGATAAACACAGAACTTAAAACATGTCCTAGTTAAAAGACAGGGAAGAGTGGTTATTCCGATTTATACTTGATAGATGTTGATTTTTTGTGATTATATCACATTTAAAAGAAATAGACAATAATAACACATTTTTACACTCCTATTGAATGTTCGTGAAAGACAACAGGTAAAGTTGCCTACAACAATTACTTGAAAATTAGTGGGATTGATTGTAAAATTCTTTGTGTTTCATTATTATATATTATGCATCAAACTATCGAAAATGTGCAGTTTCGAATTTAGTATTATTTGATGTTCTCTCAATAAAAAGACTATGTACACTCACTGTCCCGAACTAACCAGTGTTGTCAAGTCTCAAGCAATGTAACAAATAGTCTACCTGATTCCTAATCATGTTTAACTTAACTTACTGGACCCCTGAGCCGACATCCAATGATGTTAGTGTCTAATCGTTCGCACGCGAGACTGAAGGTCCTAGGTTCGAATCCCATGAGCGGGATGCGCACTGCTGAGGAGTTACACAATAGGACGAAACGGCCGTCCAGTGCTTCCAGGTTTTCAACGGTGGTCTAACATCAATCGGTTCATGACCTCAATCGAAAACTTAATAATCTCCACAACCCCCGTATACTTTTAAAAATAATTGGCTTTTAATTAGCCTTAAAAAGTCATCAAGTTGATTTATGATAATTTAAGATCATTGTAAATTTTTGAGATACACATCAGTACACACTAGTAATAACATGATCTAGTTAATTGACAAACTGATATGACGAATGTAACTTGGTTCATTTTCTTAAAGTGATTATGTGACATTCATGTATTTAATGCTAACCGACACAATATCAGCTGTTTTTTCCTAATACGATATTCAGCTTTTATTATTAAAGGATCATTTTCTCAACTACATATGAGAAATAATATAAGAAATAGTTTTTTCTACGAACTGATTACTGAGAGACCTGAACGTCTTGGGTTCAAACCGCTACAGAGCCATGGATGCTCTCTGTTAGAGAAGTTGTATACTGGAGTGCAAGAGTTGTCCAGCACTTTCTGATTTTCAGTGGTTTTCTAACTAAAGTCATTTCGTAGTGGAAACTGTAAAAATATAGTTGGATTGATAAAATTTTAAAAGTTAGTTCATTTTTCTAGTATCAAAGTAATACCATTTCATTCACTATAAGTTTCACACAATATGCTAATTTTATTCGTCTTCACCTGGATTTTGGAATTTTGCTATGTTCAGTTACTTCCTTATTTTAATAAAGTTTTTCAGAACATTTTTTTACAATTTCAATAACGTGAATATTCCACAGTTTTTCTAGTTTACAATAAGTGATCCTGATAAGGGATTAGAGTATAAGCAAGCAAATTTAGTCAAAATTTTATCGTTAAACCCATGGTTCCAGAATGTAAGTCATTTGATATCAATTGTTTATGCAGTCAATTTTTAAGATAATGGATTTATACGTCCGGATCTCTACCAGACAGTCATTATCATCAGACAGTCTAGGAGACGATCATCTCGTTGAAATTTTTGAATTCATGCCGAAATTCTATGAGGCACCAAACCATCAGTGCTTACTAAGTTTCCAAAATAAGTGAAGTGGTCGATACACTTAATTAACTTGCTCCCTATTATCAGTTCAGGTGTTGACGCAGACCAGTCTTAAAGTAAAATCTTACATTTAAAGTGGAAACGCATTTCAAGCATACTTTTATTGTTGTGCAATTTCATTAGAACACAGTGATTTTTATCAACATTATCACCAAACAGAATTTTATCGTTTGAGTATTTTGAGTTCACAAGTTAACTACCTAATAGAAAATCAACCCTTGAAAAGTCAGATGATGACAGAGTTGTTTTTCTTAATGTCAATGACAAGGTTCTATAAAAATGAAGTAAATGGACAGCCCTAACGAATACAACTTGAAGTTGATAACTCTGATGACAGTTCATCTTGAAATTTAACTTAGACAATAGTGTTCGAGCAGAGAGTCTGTACTTGGTTAGATAAATAAGTGGAAAAAAACTTTTGTTATGATGATCAGTGTCCTAGATTTGATAACCCACCAGCCGACTACTCAAAAGTGGATGAGAAAGTATATTAAGCCACCAAACAAAATGTGCAAATACTCATTTATATATATATAGCTCTAGCCGTTAGGAAACTAATCCGTTTCGTAGCCAATGATATACACTTTTCCTTCAGGTCACTTCTGATTGCCATCGATTGACCTCATTTAGCTACTTCTGATTGGCTTACTATATCTCCTTTACCTCCTGAAAAATAAGTCTTGCTGCTTGTATTTAACTGAAGATGTTGAGGGAATCGTTATTTTCTTGATGATCTTTGGGTCTGGGCATCATTTCTTCGGTGTTGAATTAGGATTAACAGCAGATGTATGATAAGCATTCGGGCATTCATTCATTTTAGTATCATTCTTAAGATGAATAACACAAAGGCATTTATATGTAATATCTTTCAACTTAATATTGAAATTGACTTTATTCTGCTCAAACTTCTGGTGCGAATATCTGAATCTGACGATGATTGTAATCTGCATACAAAAATAAGACATTTAAATTCTTCGTCTGAGTGTGATCGCAACTTGAAATTCTCGGATTGCTTATCAACAAACATAGCATATGAAACATAATCATCTTTAGATCTCTTAATAGTTCAAAGACAATAATAAATTTCTGTTGGTTTTTGTATGGTAGTATCAAATGTGAAGGCATGGGTCTTTTGGCAAGATAAGATTTAAATACTTTTCATACTCAGCTGCTCCAAGTTTCCGAAGAAGAATTTTCACCTAAGAAGCGTCATCGTGATGAAAAAAATCAACCTGCAAAACGTTTCATATTTCTTGAACCATGCTTCAAATGTGATGCTTGCATCAGGATCAAAGTGAAACTCACTCGTTTAATCGATCTGTTATTCGGTAGTTGAGCCCCATTGTTCGAATACTTGGACTGAAGAATTTCGTGCCATCATTTCGATCATCTTTAATTGTGATGCTTGAAATTCTTTTTACTGCTGCTGCAAAATTATTTAGGCTGATCTGCTGAAATTAACATCCCGGAATTTTGTTTTTTTCCCGTGGGTTTGGGTAAAATAATGACATCAGAAACTGTTATGACGGGCAATAGTGAACATTACATCGATTTAAGTACATATAAAACGTGTCATTTGTAAAAGTGATAAACTGTAAAACACATAATTAAAAAAATCTTCACAAAGGACATATTTTGCATTTAAAACGTAATCTGTGCAAAACTTTACTATTTTAACGTATTATACTAACTAATTCTATCCTGAATGTGTACGCATTGTATTGACTTTTGTAGTACGATAATCTTGAATTGATAACTGTCGAGATTAATAATGAAGTTATTAAGGAGACTTTTTTCACTCACATATTCTTTATCTTGCGAATAATTCAAGATAGCTTTTTAAAGAAATCGAATTTAAATGCCTTAAAGAGTTAATTTGTCGGGATCATTCAGCTGCTGATAATTCGACTGAATTTTGATCGGTCTTAGTTAAAATATGTGCATCCTATTCGGATCTCTCTGAAATAGCCATTATGTCATAAGTTTATAGGAAATATATCAAGTGCAGTTAGCATTAGAGTTCGAGGACAGTCCCAAATAGAATGAAACGCGCGTCCTAGATTTCATTGCTAGTCACATTCTATCTGTTCCATAGAAACTTGTGATACAATGGTTATGTCACAACAATCCACAAAGGGTGCACAGATATCAAATAAGACTGATCAAGATTCAAACAAAATTCATAACTATTGCAGGAGTAAGTAGCTGCCTGAAATTAGTAGCTCGTTAGATTACCCATTAAGCATTTGAATTACAAGATACTGGGGTCGAATCGCGGAGTAAACATCGACTCAAATCCAGGTATATGCAGCTGACGAATTAAAAAAAACTAAATGCTCGTCCTGGATTTCACTGCTAGCCACATTATGTTTATTCTACATAAATCTAAGTATTAACTTAAGTGTAATATGTACATTTTATCAGCCAGATGTTTATGGATCAGACTTTCAAGGTTTATATGGTAAACTGAACTTACTACTGATCACTTTAAAATGGCAGTATGTTACTCATTAGACTGTTGTTATCCTGTAGCCTAATAAATAAAACTGTGGTTTATAAGCAAAGATAGATAGTGGCTGGCAGTAGAATCCAGGACTCGTCAGCTGAATGTACCTGCATCTCAGAGTTGATGTTCAATCTAAGACTCGATAAAACTTTGGGTTTCAAATAATCGATACTAAGTTCAATTCTCATTATGAACATCAATAGTTTTCATGCCAGTACATCCAAGTGATAAAATAAACGTATTAAACTGCTAGCCATTATCCAAAAAAATCTGATTTATGTATGAGTTAACATCATACGTTCCAGGTTCTTTAATATAAAGACAGTTTCGACCTGAAAAAGATAATGTAATTCCATAAAAAATTTGAAACAATCTGATCAAACATTCATGCTATCCTACTAGAATCTTTGTTCTTGCTCTCTTCAAAATGATAAAAGGAACTATGTATATAAAATTTACTTTTCTAATGAATCTGCTAAAAACTTTTGAAAGGTCAACTTCATGAAACATAGAATAAATACAATATGATGATTGATATTTTACATGACTTAAAGTTTCGAAGCGCTGTTCTACTTTCTTATACTTGTGTTTATAAAATCTCAACGTTTACATAAATTAAGGAATCCATTTTAATTTAACAGTGTAATAATCGTCTTATCATCTTTTAACCTATTCATAGTCTGATCATAAAATGATTTTAGTCTTAACATTTTCCGTAAAAAAGAACTTCTTCATAACTTATCGACCCATAGCATGCTGATTTCATTGTACGAATAAACAGCAATGCATAAACACAGTCAAAATTGAATGTAGGTTATTTGTCCACTTTTAAACAAATTCTTCTATTAATGATGTGAACTTCTTGACAGACATGTAAATAGGTACTATAATCTGTTGTAACAGCTTTTAGAAATTATTTTGATCTATTTTAAATACATCGATTGGTTTTGACCAACTTAAGAGATGGCAACCGTTTTGACTGATTGTTGTTTATCATTCAAATTTATACTGTTTATCAATAAAAACTAAATAGTTTCTATGTATTATGACTGGTCGTCGCTAATTGTTATGTCAGAATCGCTTATTACTTATACTTGTAAAATAAAGAACCACTACAATATTCCCAAAATATGAAGTAAGAACACCAAGATTAGTACAAATGAAGATTTAATAAATCAAAAGCACGACGACTGTAGTCGAAAATACACTCATACATTGATTGTACACCCATTTCGATTATTAATTAAAATACTGTCATACATATGCAAAATACCCAGACTTATAACAAATCACATACTTCGTGTCATCCTGAGCATAGGTAACGTTAATTTTGTACAAGAATGTCGTATCTTCGATAGACATCACATTCAAATAAATTAATGTCATAACGAATAAAATATCACACTGGAAAATAATACAAATATTACATTGAGAAATCATCACATTAAATTAATCAAACGGAAGTAATGTTCTACAAAAATCATGATAAGTAAAAGGATGCAATTTTGCTTTTTAATCCCGTCATATCACTATATGTTATACTTAATATTTAGTCATTCAGTTGAACAATATGTCAAGTATTGAATAGTGAAAAACAATCGGCACCAAGTTTTGAACTTAATGCCTAAGTGAATAATTGGTATTACTTCGATTCTTTAGAAGAATATCAGTATCTTCAAAATTTTAAATAAGCCTTTAGATGTAAGCTTTTATACATTAAACTTTCAGTCTACTTAATTCACGTTTCAATCTAAAGACAATATTTCATTTTGCAGATATATGTGGTTATGAGTTGGTCTGTGTTGTTCACAATATAGTAAGTGATAGGAGATAACTTGTAAAATTCTCTTGACTCAAGGTCCTTTTTGGCTAGCGCTCATCAGATGAACATAACGACGATCTTCGGTAGATTAAATAGCTAGGTAGTTATGTATCTGAATGTGACATTCGATTATTCTGACTAAAGCCCCAAAAGCGAGAAATATTCTCCTAATAGCGATAGTTACAGCCTGTCCATAAATGTCATCTAGAACGAAGTATAAATTTAGAGTGTCTTAATGACTAATTTCAATCACATAACTTGAAATCAAATTACAATCTTATGCCATATATTCTTGATGACAGAAATAACTATTTACTTACTGACTCCTGTTACCCCTCATGGAGAAGCGAAAGCTTCCGGACAGTATTCTTCAACCAACTCTGTCCTAGGCTCTCTTTTCAATTTGTTTCCTAAGTGCTGTCCATTCATTTTATGTCTGCCTTCAGTTCCCAACGCAATGTGTTCTTTGTTCTGCATGCCTTAATTTTGCCATGAGTATCCCAAGTTAGGACTTGCTTCGTGATGCAGTTTGTTGATTTCCGCAATGTATGTTCTATCCACCTCCAGGGTGTCTTCCTAATTTTCTTCTTATCTAGAAGCTGGTTTGTTCTCTCCCAAAGTAGAACGATATCGATGGTATCCGGCCAGTGGATCTATAGTATCTCTTACATAGACAGCTGTTTATGAACACCTGTACCTTTCTGATGATCGTTTTAGTAGTCCTCCAAGTGCCAGCTCCGTATAGTAGTACTGTCTTGACGTTCGTTTTAAAAATTGTGACTTTGATGTTGGTTTAAAGACAGTTGTTTTAAATCTTATATATTATTCCGTTGTAGGAATGCGGCCTTCGCCTTTCCAATCCGTGCCTTAACATCTGCATCAGATGATGCCGAATAGTTACGTAAAAGCTTCCACTACTTTCTGGGCTTCATCAAGCGTGACATGGTTGGGGCTCTCTGTGTTGTATTTTAGGAACTTGCTTTTTGCTTGTAAACTTTGAGGCCCAATGTGGTGGGGGCTGCTGCTACACTGAATGTCTTGACCGGCACTTGCTGGTGTATATGTGTCATCTGCAAATTTAAAATCGTTTGGTTGCATCTAATCTGTCAATTGTATTCCATGATTCCCCTTAGATGTGGAGGTCTTCACAATCCAATCATCCACCAGAAGAAAGAGAAAAGGGGAGAACAAGCAGCCTCGTCTGACACCAGTCCGACTGGAATACATGTCTGCTGTCCTCCTTGATGAGTTTGCAGTGTAGTCCGTATGATTGTGATGGCCTTCTCAGGTACACGATAGTGTCAGAGAAGGTTCTGTGAAGTTCTCCCATCCACATTGTCAAACACTTTCTCGTAGTCAGGGAAGTTGATGTATGAGTTCCATTCAATCGATTATTTAACAGTGATCCGTAGTGTCGTGTTTTGCTTTGCACACGACTGATCGTTACGGAATCCACCCTGTTGATCCCGAAGTTGGGGTCCATTCAATATCACATCCGGTTCTACAACTCTGTTAAAAATGTTTCCTGCTACCAATAGTAATGAGACACCTCTGTAGTTCTCACAATTTCTGAGACCTCCTTTCTTTGGTATCTTGATGACGTCTCTTTATTTCCATTCTGTCGGTACTCTTCCTTCCTCCAAAATTTTCCTGAATAGAACATGGAGCATGTTTACAGTTAATTCTATGTCTGACTACAGTGCTTCAGCTGGTATATTGACAGGTCCTGCTGCTTTCCCACAATTGATTTATCTGATGACCATCCTGATTTCTTCGATCGTTGGTGGAGCGACATCTATGAGAAGATCTGTGTGTGTTGCTTTGATGTTCGTTGGGTTCGCTTGGGCTGGTCTAATCAAGAGTTCTTCAAAGTGCTTTACCTACCTGTTCCTCTGTTCATGAATTACTGTGATTGTCTCACCTTCTCTGTTCTTGACTATTCTCTCTGGTTTATTATATTTTTCTTCTAGCCTTTTTTCTTTGTATCATGTAGTTGTCTCATATTTCCTTCTCCTGAAGCTTTCTGGGCTGTCACTGATAGGTCTTCCACGTATTTCTGTCCGTTGGCTGTAATGGTCCTCCTCACTCTCATGTTTACTTCTGTGTATTTGGCCTGCGTCCTGGCTTCCTCTGTTCTTGTTCGACTGTTGTTAATTGCTGTCTTCTTGTTCTCCTTTACTTCAATCCTGACCAAGATTTTGATAGAGATCCATTACTTATGGCGATACTTCTTGCGGCCCAGCACTTCCTGACACGTTGATGTTAATGCTTTTTTGACCCCTTTCCAGTTGTCCTCCATAGTAGTTCTTCTTTTGGTCCTGTAAGGCTTGAAAACTGTTGTTGACAGCTGTCTTGTATTCATTGAGTTTGTCAGTATCTCGAAGGAAGGCTGTATTGAAGATTTGTAATACTGTTTCTCCAGTTGTTCAATGCTTCTTTAGCTTCAGTTTCATCTTGGCCACAACTAGGTGGTGATCTGAAACTATTTCAGCTCCTTTCTCGGTCCTCACATCTTCCAATGACCTTCTGAATTTTTGTTGGTAAAAATATGATCGATCTGATTCTGTGTAGTGTGATTCATTGAGACCCATATAGCTTTGCGTATTCGTTTGTGTGGGAATATTGTCCCACCTATAACCATTTTGCAGAATGCACATAAATTTGCGAATCTCTCATCATTCTCGTTCTTTTCTCCCAGTCAGTCAATGTCGTCCCATGATATCTCCATACCTGATGTTGTTCAAACCGACCTTGGTGTTTAGGTCCCCCATTAGGGTGGTCAGATGCTTTGCTGAGTACTATTCGACGATCAGTCTCTTGTAGGACTGATCTTTATCATCGTCGTTGCTATCATTGGTCGGTGCATCACATTGGATAACATTCTTTGTGATTTCCTCCTTCTTTGTTTTGATGGATGCTTTAGTGATTCTTGATCTATTAGCCCACCATCCTACAAGTGCTTTTCATTCGTCTTTGGACAGCATAAAAGAAACCCCCTGAGTGTGAGGAGCATTTTCTTCTTCGTGACCAGAGTACAGCAGCACCTCTTTTTAATCTAACCTGTTTTGTCCAATAGGTTTCGCTTATCCCAAGCACTCTTCATTTCCGTAACTGTCCGATTGTTCCTCCCGGTCTTCCACATTGTCCGAGCATTCGGTGTACCTATATCGCTTGTTGCTCTGGTCGTTAGAAGGAGCATTGTCCTCCTGACTTTCGAAGAATATCGACTTTCACCACGAGTCGCCATAATTCTTTTGAATGGAGATCCTTCAACTGTCAGGGTAGACTCTAAGTGGTTTGAATTATTTTTCTGGTTAGAGTTTTTTTTCGACCAGGTGTAACACTATAAGTGCTCCAGGAGAATTTATTTAATAGTTGATTAATTAAAAACGGCGAGATTTCTTGACCTTATTTTCATGGTTAAATAGAAAAATCAATTTAAAAAAAATACCGAATCAAGAATCATCTATAAACTTTTGTTAGGCGGAGAATGTAATCAAAATAAGAATGATAGTATTTTCAGAAATCAATAAATTCATTGTATTTCGTTGCGTTCACTCCAATTACATACATACTAGCAAATATGTTTAATTATCTTTAATTATGAAAACTAGTAGAAGCCCGCTTTTCTCCTTTGTTGAGATTATTCCATTAAAAAACTATACCTTCAAGCAAAAAGGTGTTTATGTGGTTCAATAGCTCATTGCCTATTAGGCATTGGGCACAATGTGGATTCAATGATTTAGTTCAAACTTATCAATAAGCAATTCAAATGAACTTCATTAAAATCCACACAAGTCATAACAATTAGGGGGCATGAACTTGACCTTTGTATTCAAAAAGATTCATTGGCAGTATTTTGACCCTGATTTTCTTTAATAATTTGTAATTACAAACTAGTGAGTTGAACTTGTGCTTTCTCCTTTCCTTTCTAAACTGTCAAAAACCCTAACAAATGAAATAATCCTAACCTTCCAGAACTGTTAATTCAAGTCGTTATAAAAAGAAGCTCCTCTCTTAAAATTGCAATTCTTAGATTCCTTCACACTACATAAATTGTTCGTTATTGATAGTTCACTTTTTCCAATGTTTTGTTAAAAACAGTTAAGCATATTAGCCTGTATGTGTATAGTTGGAGAAAAAGTAACGAAATACAATGAACTCATCGTATTCTGCAAATACTGTCGTCTTTGCTTTGCTTAATTTTGTGAAGGGAAACAACAGTATAAGGAAGAAACTGTGATTAGTGTAATATCTATCTTTACTGGAAACAAACTAAATAATTGGTGCACATCGGAAATTGTTTTATTTCTATTATTAAGTGTACATATTGTATTCCAAATTTTTTTTTCATAGTTCATATCGTGAAATAATGTTATTTGGACTGTCACTGAAAATCAAGGAACATCGAACTGCTTTTCCGTCCAAGTATGGGACTCTTTAACAGTGATCATTTATTACCCCACCACAGAGATTGGAACTCGGGACCTTCAGTCTTGCATGCGAACACTTATCCTCTAGACTATTGAGCTTATACTAAATGGTGAATATGTTTAACTTTAATCAGTTCACGATATCACACGATTCCCTGTGATGAGGTTGGGGATATGCACTACCGATGTGTTCTACACTGAGAAGCAATAACTTTCTAATGATTTCTGGTTTTCAATAGTTGTCCACCTAAGATCACATCATGATTTAAATTACGAAAATTTCATTCTCTACAAGCCCTTCCTTATACCGAAAATTGCTTTTATAATAATTTTTTTCTTATCAAGTTGGTCAACTATCTTTGGGTCGTGAAGAAGCATTCAATATATTTAAGCAAGATTATCCACTTCAAGATGAAATCAACAAAAAGAAGGAAGAATTAAAGTCACTTTATGCTGAAGCAAAACTACAAGGAAGTAAAATGTCCAAGGCGAAAGAAGAAGTTGGTAAGTGGATAAATATACTTTGCTCTATAATAAAACACTGACACCTATGACTGAATAACAATCAACATGCTTTCTCGAATTTCTCATGAGAGTCATGACTAATGGACGTCGGAATTGAAATATTTGTGAGTAAAAGCATTGGATAACCGTCATTTTATATTTAGAAGCGTGTACCATTGGGTGATAACTTTATGGTTTAATGATCGAGTACTTAAAGGTCCTGTCTTTAACCATTTTCGTGGTTGCGGGTTTACATTGCTAGGATTCCTCGTACTAGAACAAGACGGCACTCTAGTGTTCATTTGTTTCATTGTAGATGCAATCAAGTAGTTGCTCTTCGTTTAATAAATATTTTCTTTTTGAACTTACTGTCAGGTGCTATTCGTGTTCAACTCAACTCCTTAATGCAAACCGATCAAAATGATTCTAAAACACAACATTTAGTGACAGAATTACGCAATCAGTTAGAATTAAAAAGAACTGAATATCGAGATTCATATAGTTCACTCAAAGAATTGAAACAACGAGTGGAACATTTACAACATTCATTGGAATTGGCTAAAATGCGTTTAGTTCAAGATTTTGAATCTTGGTGGAATCAAATGAGTATTGAACAAAGTGATGATAATATTTCACATCAACAACGGAATGAATCGAATAGTTTAAATTCTTTGAATGACCCAAAGAATGTGAAGGTAAGTAAAATAATTGGCTCTAAACAACATTCAGAAATATTTTTATTTCAATATAAGTGTGGTTATAATATATTTTGATTATATGTATCTAGCCTAATGATGATAAGAAACATTAACGTATAAAAATAATAACTCATCAAAATTCCTGTATCTATCCGTAGTTCTGTACGGATAAATAGTCAAAGTGTATTGACAAGTAATCATCCTCACTTATATTTTTGGCTGATAGTAGGACTGTTTCTTTGTATACAATTTTGGACTATGCTATTACAATTATCTATGAAATCAGTGACTCGAAGTATTCAATTGTGGTATAACTAAGATCACTTCGCAATTTCAACTCTTAAAACAATTTCAACCGATTCCATGTTTTTACTTTTGTTTAGTTGAATGACACAAGCTCAGTTTGCACAGTAGAAGATAAAAATCTATCTGAATCTTCAAAACAATGTAAGTAACGCATAAATTCTACTTGCCGTAAATTGATGCATTCTTTCAATCATATTTATTTGTTATGCGTATGATCAATCATTGATAATTGTCAATGACCAAACAAATCAAATTAAAAGAAAAACTTCTTTGTATAATAAATATATTCCACATATTTTTAATTATTTGTAACTCTATATCAGTTTATAATGTTTATGTAGAATAAGTGGTTAAGGCTTTAACGTTTAAATCAAACAGTTCTGGGTGTCTAGTCCCAGGGTGAACATCAACTGTGGGATTCAGGTACATCCAGTTAAAGCCCATAATTGGACGAGAGGCGTGTCCTGGATACCACTGCTATCCATGTTTCCTCTATTCTATATAAACTTATATCATATTGGCGACATCGGGACAATCAGCGAAATTTGCACATATAATAACCAAGGCTGACCAAATTTCAGTGGGGAAATCCAAACTATTTGAAATTAATTTATGTTTATGATTTGACCTACAAATATGTACACTAAATTCATCCTTTTTCGATCCACTTCCTACTTATGGCTATACACTTGAAGTACTGTCCTCTCTTCCATTTTTTATGACACATCTGTAAGTTTTCAGGAGTCAAACTCTCCATCTGTGTTGTTATTTCACGTTTTACCGTAGCCACACTATCGCAGTGGATTTTAGAAACAAGAAAATCTTTAAAGGTTACATCTGGTGAGTAGAGATAATACTGGTCAATTAATGCAAATGAGATTCGTGAGGAATTACCACGTAGTGTACATACTTATTGTCATCTCTTTGTTCGATGGACTATGCATGTATGAGAAAATTACACGTTTTACGAATTATAGTATATTCAAAATGATGTCACTAAGGCTCGACTAATTCACAATTTATTAGGAGTTTGGGCATAATGTAATCCAATGTTCATTCAGATATGTTCAAAACTAATGATCATCGTAGATCAATCCTCTTATTTACTTCATTTACAATATATGTATATATGCTATCGTTTGATAATTATTTTTGTTATATTGTATAAGTTGATATTCTGTGTTGTTTATACTCCGTTAATGGGAAATATAAAAGTTCCCTGGTTGAAATCATGAGTCAATTGAAGCTAGATCACCATGGAAAACCCGGAAGCACTGGACGGCCATTTCGTCCTACTGTGGGACTCCTCACCCGTGCGCATCCACGACCTCTTCCCCCGCGCGATTCGAATTCAGAACCTATCAGTCTCGCGCGCGAGCGCTTGACCGTTAGACCACTGAGCTGGCATCCAACGGTGTTAATGTTTCACTTCAATCAGTCCACGAAGTTGAGTGAAACATCCACCAATGTCTTCAGTGAATTACTATCTCACAACAGACCCGGTTAAACTCCACTGGTAACGGCTGCTCACTAGAACTCCAGGAGTGTCTCTTCAAGTCAATCACTAGTGAGTGGGGAAGAAATCGTGGATGCGCACTGCTGTGGAGTCCCATACTAGGACAAAACGGCCGTCCAGTGCTTCCGGGTTTTCCATGGTGGTCTAGCTTCAATTGACTCATGATTTCAACCAGTGAAATTTCTAAACTCTTCACAAAACCCCTTCCGAAAATATAAAAGTGTATATTTTTTATCCGTAGTAAAATTATTTACTTTTTAATGTACGTTTCTGTGTATTTAGCCTAAATTCATAATTTACAAAAACGGACTAAGGGTATTGTAAAGTAATAATCGAACTATAAATCGTCTATTGGGATTTATAACTTCGTTAACTTATGGGAATCTTTTTGTTAAAATACATACATAAACTACAATATCCGTGAGCTTTACTTACATGTAGAGTTGTAGATAGTTTTGTATATATAAAAATATCTGAACTTAATATGAAAATATGAGGTGGTTCAGTACTTGTCCAATTAGTTCAAACTGTTCATAGTAATGCAGTTGTTAGAAAACAGGTACTAGGTAAGAATGGCAAGTCAATTGATGAAGTAGTGAGACTTCATCAGTCGAGATGACTGGGACATGCGTTACGTATGCCCAACCACCGACTGCCCCAACGAGCGATGTTTTATGGTGTAGGAGTATGTCGGAAGAAAGCTAGGGGCGGCCAGACCTAAACATGGGATAAATTCATGAAGTCATTAACAAGTGGACTGAGCCATGTTGAGATCCTCGAGACGATGGCTACCGATAATTGGAGACCTTGAATGACATGGCTCAAAATCGTTTGCAATGGCGCATGTGCATCCACTCTTTGTGCTCTCCCGAATTCTACTCTTCTGCACTCTTCATGTCCATTTTTTTCTCTTTCTAAATTCACTTCAATGGATTATACTCCTTGAATGACATCTTCGAACCCTAATCTTCCCGATTATTCCTTATACTTCTACTGCCTCTACCACCACGGGATTTGAATCGACAATCATGTACGTACGTACAAAGTTCTACATTGTTACTGACTGACTAAGTCTCAGTATAAATCAGTACGTTTTGTAGCTTATCAAGTTAAAGTCTGTTAAAGATGTATCAAAACAAAGTCCTTCGAACGTCAGTCGCATCAGCTATTCAGCGTAAAAAGTCAGATCAATATGTACAAAAACGAAATTTGCTCATCCTTAGACTCAGCAAGTTGGTAATCATCCTAACTATAGGGTAATCTCACCTGACTAGTTTAAAAACACTCTTTCCTTTTGTACGTACACAACTTAAAACCAACTTATTTAAATATTGTTACTGTTGATATTATTATTCACATATTTCTGTATGATTATCATTATTATTTTTGTAAACATATGAAGAACTTATGGCTTATCCTCACTTTATTACCTCTTATTGAAAACATAATTTCGATTGAATATTTGATCTGATTTGTAATTATATTATTATTTCCAAAGAGGACATAGGGACCATCGATTAATCTTAATTAGACATACACTAACAAACTAGAAGCACTAATTTGTGGTAGCACGAGACTCCTTAGAAGTGAGCATCCATGATCTAACCCTTCGGTCTCGTGTGTGAACGCTTAAACTGTGCACTACTAAAGTTAAACGTATTAACCGTTCGATGTTAGCTATGAAGTTTACAGTTTAGGCGACCATTTGCAAGATAGAATGCTTAAGTTCAATCTCCTATGGTGGGATCCTGGATACGCGTTGCTGACAAACCCTTACCAGGATGAAACAGCTATCCAATACTTCCAGATTTTCACAGATGATCCAACTAGTATCAATTTTTCGTTTAATGTATGAAACTTTTACAAGCATCACAACCTCACACCTATACAGACAATTCTTTTCATCTGAATTAATAATAATTTTACTTGTAAAAACTTAAACTGATCATCATTTTTCTACTTTTTGTTTGAAAATAGCTTATACAGATTCAAAGTTGAATAAATCATCTATTGAAAGTGTACAGTTAAATGAACATCTCAATAATAATTCAGTGAATTATCAACTAAATCATTCAATTCCAATGACTGGTGATCCTGTAGTTGATGCAGATATTTTAACATTTATAAGAGCTAGAGAGAAAATTCGTTCAAAACGTTTAAACATGAATCAACAAATAAAAAGTCCTTGTATCGAATAATCTATATATACTTGATATAATTGTATTTCATGTATTTTCTTAACAATGAGTCAAAGTTGATCATTTCTATAATTTATTTTGTATACAAACTAGTTCATATAATGGATAGTAGATTCATATATCCTTGTGAAACTTGAAACCTGAATAAAAACAACTTTCATACAATTCTACAACTGATAAAAACCTAACTCCAATTACTAATTAATTATTCTCTTTGAATAGATTCTTAATTGTATATCTTCTTGACTGTATTACAATAAATTACAAGTCTAATGTATTCTAACTTCAGAAATTAACTAATTAAGGACATTCAACCGATGGACATTCAAGTCACTGGAACCAGATACATATTATCCTCATTCTGATTTTATAAAAGTTGGAAAATTGTTAGAATCAGAAACACTAAGCAATTATATTATCCTAAACTAATAACTCCTATGCATTGCGTACGTCAAACTTCACAATCAAATCTGTGACTTTCAGGTTCCATAAATCATGTGAAATCAATCACCTTTGAAATAAAACTTTTTTAGGCACTATTTTCGACTGTGGTCAATTATCGATACAATGTGATAATCACCTAATATCATTGATTGTTCTGTAAAGTCAGTCAACTTTAGATTTATTTGACGGTATGACGGAGTAAATACCATTTAACTGGGAAATTAGTATTATATGTGCGAAATTCATCTTGAAAATTTACTATGGAGATGTTTCTATTAGAGTATTGGTTAATGTCTAAACAATAGTATGTTTAATAATTGTAAATTCATGTAATAAACATACCTAAAAGATTCGATACTACAGTATAGAATATTCGCTAAAATTCAGTGATTAAATACAAGACAATAATTTCCAATTGCATATGATCATTCTACGATAGCTTCCACATATTTACTACCAAATCTTTTACTACAGATCCACGTACTTAGTCTGAAAAAAGTGCACGATTTATTGATTTTTATCTGTTGTAATGACCACCGTCATTGCTTCTTTCTATTAAATTTACTACCATCATTTTTTTTACATGAGAAATACATTTGTGTTAGTGTGTATATGGGATAGATAGTGTTCACACTGAATGGATGGATATTTGCAAAAACTATTTCACTCTCTATAGATCAATAACTTGGGGAAATGATAACCAGAAATTGTGTATGCACAAACATGGGACATATTGCATTGTATGTTTTACTGTGATTTTATTTCATTTGTTCGTTTGTATTTCCTTTCTATTTAGCTATTTTTATAGATTGATTGAATAGTTTCAATACAGGCTATCTATAATAAGGTCAGCCCAAATTTTGCGCAATAACCTTGAAACAAAAATATGTTATTGTTTAAAGTGAATATAAATTTTGATGATTGTATACATATCTAGTAAACACCATATTTCATATTTATAAAATATACAAATAAAAGGCAAATTAAAAAAATAGGAATTTCCTATTCTAGGTCATTTCTATTGAAAAAAATTTCCAGTTCGATTCCTGAGATGATCTATAATTTGTTTTTCACAATATTAATTTCAATGGTTAGGATCATGAGTCAGTTGAAGCTAGACCACCATAGAAAACCTGGAAGCACTGGACAACCGTTTCGTCCTATTGTGGGACTCATCAGTGCGCATCCGCGACCTCGCCTCATGCGAGATTCGAACCCACGACGTGGTCTAGCTTCAACTGACTCATGATCTTAACCATCGAAATTATTATAGTATCTAAAATTTGTTTTTCACAACAGTCCTTATAAAAAACCTTGATAAAGTACATTATTCGAATGAGAAATCAACTGACAACATTGTAATCAGTAATACCATGGGAATTAACTGGAATAATAGGCCGTTAGCTGAATTCAATAAATTCAGGTCTTTCCATGGATCAAATCACTAGCTACTCTTATTGAGACCACCATTGAAAACCTGAAAACACTGGACGGCCTTTTCTCCTAGTGTAGGACTTCTCAGCAGTGCGTATCAATGACCTCAACACAGGTGACCGAGGAAATTATCTTATGCCTCATGTATTAAGGCTTAACCTCTAGACAAATTAGCAGACATCCAATGGTGTTGCGGTGTCTAACTCCAATCACTTCATGATATTGCCTAACCCTCATCTATTGAATGAAGTGAATTACTGTCTCACTCCTTACATAGTTGTGAGACAGGTGGCCTAGCGAAAACAAGTCTGTGATTTACAACATGAAAATTCGACAATCTATACAAATCCCCCTTCTACTAAGTCCAAGTCTATTCAAAATCCATTTGGTTCATAAATAGTCTAACATGGTTATTTTCAAATCACACTGATCTTACACATGTATCTGAAGTGTAAAACTTTATGGGATATTTTAGGCTGATTGAAAAATACATTGGTAATGAGGAAGCTGTCAGAGTAAAGAAAGATTATTGATACAATCTGCTAGGAAATAACGGATACCCAAGAATCTTTTAAAGTCAGATATTGGATACAATTTGATGTACAAATATCATCAGTTGCCAACTAAGTGGTGCTAACGACTTAGTGTTTACGGTAAGACTACAAGTCCTACGTTCAATTCCTGATGTGATCTTTCGTGGGTAGTCCTGAGTAGTTCTTTACTAGAACAGAGTAATTGTTTATTATTTCCTCGTTTGCAATGACAATTCAAGTGAGATCAAACCGTGACGAATGCGATCCACGTATTAAATCAATTCCCATAAATTCGATTTAGTTAAAAGTATTTGATAAGTCTTGTTAATTTGAACGCTTTATTCGGTTCCTAAGCTATTCTGGTAACCCGCAAGCTAGAACTAAGCAGCGACCTGAACCCAAGAGAAAAGGCGCAAAACAAGTTAAAAACGCTTTACTCCAAAGGTTCATTTTTGTACAGAAAAACACGGGTATTTATAGATGTTAACATTTGTTAAATCAACATCATATTTTGACCAATCCGCTAAAAGACATATTATGCTACTGACCAATAGTAGCACGCCACGTTGATATTCTAGATAGCTCTATCATGCTCTGATTGGCCAAGACTCTTCGGCTCCTTTAGGGCCTCTGGAGGCTTCGTTGCAGTTCTCGGAAAGCTGACTCAACACCTCCCCCGAATAAGATTTCTTTCTAGGATCTACTTGTAGCTCGACGACTGAGTTGCGGCGGCGTTCCATTATTCTTGTCGTCTTCGATATCAGAGGCTTCTTTTCAGTGTCCTTAGGCATATGTAGCGTTGGTGTGTCTAAGATTAACTCTAACAGAAAATTCGGCCGGTTATTGCTAGTCTTCTTCGTGCTTTTGTCCTTATGGATCTGATTTGCAAATCGTATACATGTTTCAAAAGTTCCTCGGACTCTGTACAGAACTTTTCTCAATTTTTGTACAACTTTTCCCGGCTCCCATCGGTTCTTCCCGATGTAGAATTTAATGAAAACTTCGTCGCCAACATTAAAGTTCCGGATATTTGGATTGTGACTGTGCCCGTCCACTAATTTGGGTGGTAACATGGCGTTGAAAAAGGTCCGAATACGCCTTCCGAACATGGCTTCAGAAGGAGACTTACCATCTGGAACATTTGGGTTCGAAGTGGTTCTGTAGGACATTAAAAATTTTGTGACCACCTGTCCAGTTGTCCCTTCGCCTCACCCTTTCAATAATGCTCGTTTAAAAGTGTCCACAAAGCGTTCCGCTTGTCCGTTTGATTGTGGATGATAGGGTGGGGAACGAAGATGAGTTATTCTATTTGTGCTACAGAAATAATTAAACGATTCTGCGATGAATTGCGAGCCATTATCAGTTACTAAGGTCTCTGGAACTCCGAAGCAGCTAAACATGGTAGAAAACTTGTGGATTGTTTCTGATGTACAATCGGGCATGGTGTATACTTCTGGCCACTTAGTAAATGCATCTGCGATAATTAGAGACATTTTTTCTTGGATTGGACCAGCAAAATCTGCGTGAATTCCTACCTCGGGTCCTGCAGGCATCGGTTAATACTGAGGTTCGCATTTCAAAGGATTTTTAACAGCTTGAATACATGATGGACAGTTGCGGCATTTATTCTCGATATATTTGTCCACTGACGGCCAATAAGCATAACTACGAGCCAACGATTTGATTTTATTGATTCCAGGATGGCCATTGTGAAACTGCTTGAGAACCTTGTGACGTAATAACTTCGGAATAACAATTCGATCACCGAACATAATACATGAGTCGACAACCACTAGTGAGTCCCGTCGACGAAAATATTGCAAAAGTTCTTCATCAAGGCGATTGTTTGGCCATTTGGTCGAGAGATACCATTTAAGCGTGCTCAATGTCTTATCACTTTCAGTGGTCTTCTTAATAGTTTCAAAGTTTACTGGGAGTTCATTGATTGCGTCATCCAATACGCGATGAACATCTTTCTCAGCTTTTATATTTGCTACAAGAGTCTCCTCTGGGGGTTTTGATTGGGAGCCTATTAATCTTGACAATGCGTCAGCTTGCCCGAAGGCGGTAGTAGACTGATACTTGATCTTGAAGTCGTAACCCAGAAGTGTGGCTGCCCATCGTTGAAGTCGGTTAGCTGTATGAACAGGAATTCCTTTCTTTGACCCAAAAACTGCAAGTAGTGGCTTATGGTCTGTTATTAGGGTAAAATGTCGACTATATATCATCTTGTGGAATTTTTTTCACTGTAAAGATAATTGATAGGGCTTCTTTTTCAATTTGACTATTGTTCCTTTCGGCCCCCAAGAGCCCTGGTACGGCCAAGAGTGGGGAGAGTCCGCTCTCCCTCTCCAAATGTTCTCACATGGCCAAGCGTATATAGCCTCTGCCAGGGAAGTCCTACTCACTGCCTTCTCGCACCGCGGGTGTTGTTTACGAAATTGAGGGGACGAAAAGCCAATGTCTGGCGCTTTAACCGGGTTGGTGGACATGGAGAGTCCACCTAGGGGAGTTGGAAAACCCTGATTACAAACCAATGGTGCCCATGGGCTCCAGTACCCAGAGGGAACAAATGGCGTATGGACCAATTATTGGTCACCGGCTACCATCTCCTTACGATGCTCCACTGCCTCGTGGATCAGACCATGTCGAAGGCTCCGGGTGTGGCCCCCTAAGAAAATCACCTGCTTCGGTTTAGGCACCCGAGCAGTATCACACCCCTCACACATATCAAATGAGATCTGTGTAGCGCATATGTATTTGGTGCCTCCTTGCACCAATATCTATGTGTTAAAATAAAATAAAATAATACATTTCTCAGTTTGACTATAGTTCCTTTCGGTCGTTGTCAAAGATCTGGCAGTGTGAGAGATAGCTTTTTCAGACTCATTAGAAAAAATGTGAGAGATGACTGCGCCCACACCATAGTTAGATTACAAAAGATTACAAAAAAGCTATTTTGTTCTAGTTTGTTATCACTAACTGTTCAATTGAAGCTGGAAATATACAGATCATTGACTTTCAGCTATAATTGACGCTGTTGTGTTCATCGTGAGAGTTGGAGTGTCGTGAATTTCTCTTACGTTTACTAAAAATCAGCCCACGAACGTCAAGGATCAACAGCTTAATACAAAATCTACCCACCTTCAATCCATAGACTGGTACATCAGAAATACCAACAATATACCACAGAATAATATATTTATAATTAATTAGCTGTAAATTGATCAACGATAAAAGTGATTTAGTGAGCAATAAATAAATCGATTGGAGTGTGAATGATAATATAAGATTGAATTTTTTTTTCTAATTGTCTATTACATATAATTACGTCATCAGATGGAATAAATACATTACTTAGTCAATTTCTTATATCTATTAGTCACTGATAACAAATTGTATTACATTGTAAACATTGTATTCACTCAGTAACTTATTGATTAATCGATGTTAAATACTAGTCAGTTCGGTTTATGTAAATCTGATCGTAAATAAATCACATAAAAGTGATCTATTTTAGGGGTCAAATAAATCCTTATCAATAGTCTTTATTATCAGAATGGGTTTTGTGGAGATTTTTTAGAAATTTCACTGGTTGAAATCCAGGAGACACTCCTGGTGTTCTAGTGAGAAGTCGTTACCAGTGGAGTTCAACCAGGTCTGTTGTGAGATAGGAACTCACTGAAGACAATGGTGTACGGTAGCGCAACTTCGTGGATTGGTTGACGTTAGACATTAACACCGTTGGATGCCGGCTCAGTGGTCGCGAGCGAAACCAGTAGGTTCTGGGTTCGAATCCCGCGGGGTGCGGGATCTTGAATGCTCACTGCTGAGGAGTCCCATACCGGGACGAAACGGCCGTCCAGTGCTTCCAGGTTTTTCATGGTGATCTAGCTTCAATCGACTCATGATTTCAACCAGTGAAATAGTCTTTGTGTTTAGGATTTCTCATACAAAGCGGAAGTCAGTTAAGCATATCGGCAGATATAACACTGACAGACTCAACTAAAAGATCTCGTAACATCTAACAAGTCAAATCAAAACTTACAATTAAATAAATATTAATCAACTGTTAGATAAATACATATAAAATATTTAAATTAATTTCATCGGAAATGGTTCTTCAAGTTGTAGGAGTCTCATTAACTTCATAAAATGAAGGTATTGAAATGAATCCAATGTGATTTCGTAGGTTTCCGTTGCTGAGTAGTTCTAAACAATAGCTCAGTAGGATAATTAACAGTCTCTCTAGTTTTCTTCAGTTTACTGCAACTGCATTCAATTTATTTTGTAATGTAATCCGTTTTCATGATTTATGGATAAAAACGAGTTAACATGAATGTAATCCGTGAGATTTGACTATATGCCAAAATGAGCTAAAACGTAGAATAAATATTAATAGATCTGACACTGAGCTCCGAATTGCTTCAATATGTGCCGCTTTCCTGGTAAAGACTTTTGGGTCGATTAATACTAACCATCAATGACCAAGAGGAAACGTTTCAATCCATCCAAGCAAGTGTCCAGAAATCCCTAATCGTTTCAGCTTCAATAAAGCCAAGCATGTGAAACCTTTTCAATAGAGTTCCTGAAATTTAGCGTTTCTATCGAGCTCTCTCTTGGGAGTAGAAGCTTTATTATGTTTGATAGATTATTCCTAAGGTGGTGGTTTACTCTACTTAATAATTGGTTGCTTTTGACCGAGATCACAAAGATTTTTGATCATTCTTTCTAAGATTTCTATAACAATGCTCGTCAGGCTTATTGAACAATAATTTAAAGAATTGCGTTTCGGCCTTGTTAGTGGGCAGAGTGAAAGAATACACTGATTGAGATCAAAAAGTTGCTATAAGAGGATCAACTACATAATTTATAAGTTATTCCGTCAGACTTGTTGACTTCTTCCCATCTAAATAATTTAGTGCTTTATGCATATCGTCTTGTATTTCTTCTACAGTGAGAAAAATAGCCAGTGACATTTATCCAGGAACTAAATATGTCTTGAGAGGAGGGTTGTGAGTTCATATATTTCCAAAGAATTTGACCATTGCCTCTTTTTTATCCTAATCTGTCACCTGAAGTTTGATCATTTTAGAAGAGATGCTTTGAAAGGTTTTGTTACTATAAATTATATTGGAGGAAGGCGCTTCGGAGGCTTAACTGCAACTTGTACATATTAAGTCACGTATCGCCTTTGAGACCGATAGTTTGTGGTTTTATATCTACCTCAGATAGTTTTATAGTGATGTTTTGATTTTGTGGTGTTAAAACCTACAGTGACCAGTAACATCGTATCTTCTGCTTCAAAAACAATTAATTTCCTTGTTGATTCTTGGGGGACCGTGTTTTCTTTTGTTTTGGGACAGATCAAGAACTAAAGCTTACATCACGTGATTGTAGAGCTTTCTGAAATGTCTCTATAAGTCCTAAACTGGGACTTTTGAGTCAGTTTTGATTTTCCGGTCTATTGATATGTATGCTGACTTTAACCCCGTTATATCGGCCCCCAGATGCTATGATGGACGGGTATATCATTACGGTAAAATATACCAGCAGTGAACTTCCGAATGATAACTGTATGGTTACTTTTACCAAAAGTTGGAATATACTGGATATAAGTGACATCACTTCATTTGAAACTGAACTAAGTCAACAACTAACGTAGGACGTTGAAGATCTATTAGTGATCTACCTTTGATATCCTAAGGAAGAGCTAGTGAATGGACGGATTTCAACAGTTTGTAATTAGACAAGTTGATCAGTATCTCCTTAGTAAGATCAATCTATAAAATATTAGTTTCCTGACATTTTACTTCTAAAACTACAGGTTGTAAACAAAGTGTTTTGGAGTTGATACTTTCAGCATTACAAATCATTCTTGCTAACACAAATACCAACGAATATAAAATCTTACTTCATAGCTTCCTAGAGACGTATTCCAGTTAATTTGCTTTCAGTTGTGGTTAATTTAACTTTAAATATTTATATTAAGATACGCGAAATTGTTAGGATGAATAAATGTTTCTGGTAGATTGTGCTGCTTTCTAGTCGTTGTTCATTTGTGGCTTTGTTTCATTAAGTTGACCATTATGTACAGTCGCCGACCGGGCACATATTTTACATCAATCCAGACAATTGATTGGACGCCCTTAAATGTACTTCACTTTCTTAGGGTTAATTATATAACTTTAAAATTATATTTGTTTTTAGTAACTGTGTCTGTAATAGTATCGGAACTGTAATAATTAATATCCTAGTTTACTGAATGAGTTACTTTCCTGAGTTTAAAAGTTTTTCAGTTGTAGTTTAAATGTTATAAAGTAAAATGAAAGGTGTTTTCATAATAGCAATGAGAAACATTTGCTTAAAGCACTATGCGAAAATTTAAAATTAGTCTACTCAGCTCTTAGAGGTATCAGGATTATTTGGCTTATTATAAAGATTTATAAGGACTCATAGGAAAGCCTGGGCTTACAATTCTTAATAAAACATTGTTACCAATGCTTCATTACTACTCAAATAGACAGAATCTCAAACTGTACGAAGATGTTTGGAATAGATGGAATGTGTATATAGTGGTATTCAGGATGTTCATTTCGTCCTATTTGAGACCTGTCAGCTGGACCTGCCTGGATAATCCGAAATATTAGAAGTTAATTTAAGATTCATACCCATTGAACAACTGAACGGCTATCCGGAGTCAATAACTAAGTTGCGTTTGGAGAGAATAGTTCCGAGTTTGAGTCCCGGGACGAGCATCAGCTGTGGGATGTAAGTACATACAGTAAGTGAGTCCTAAATGAGACGAAACGCCTTTTCTGGATTCCATTGATAGCCCTATTCCATATCATCTGAAATTAATAGGACTGAAAATATCATGAACAACAGTTTTTCTCAACCCTGTCTATAATCTATGTAGATTTTATTTAATACAAAAAAGAATAATACAATGTTATTCAATAGCAAATAATGTTTTGAAATGCACTTTAAACATTTATATGTTCATTAAAAAACAAAATGTGTTATCCTTTTAATACGATCAACGTTGTTGACAGTATTCGTAATATTATACACAGCTGTTGTATTGGAAAACAGAACTGATTTGATTATTCAATGACATATACTTAATAGGCAAAAATATAATCACTAGTATAGTTAATAAGAAATGGTCAACAGCTGTTCAAATTAGCTTTTAATTTATATATTTGTGCGGTGAAATTATTTTGAAAGTGAAGTCACTGAACCGTTTCTCAGGTCGGTTGTCAACTCCTTGATCGTGAGTGATCTTTAATTAAAGGTATCGAATTTACTCTTTGTACTAACCACTTGTTATCACCATAGATTGCTTGAATCCTCATAATTAAATTATATGATGCTGAAAATTTGTATCTCTTACTTTTTCGAATTACGCTTTTAAATATTGTCTTGAAACAATGCACATTCATTCATTCCATCGTAGTTTAAATGTGATGATTCATTGCTCTTGTTTTGTCAGCAACACTAACCGGTCAGATTATACTATAATGACGAACTTCAGTGCGTAGAGAGTGGAGACGTGAAGGACGATATTATTTTACTCTGCAGAAGATGCTGGTCAAAGGTATCTATAAACTATGGTACATTCCTTGCCGACTTAAAGCTTCTGTCTCTACAAATAATGATTGAATGAATTATCAGAACTTAAGTCACAACTGCAACAAATCTAGAAGATGTAACTCGTGTTTTCGGGGTGCAATGGTATCAGTTCTACAGAGATTCAGCGTTCGATAGTTTTAGAGTTAGGAGCTACGGTTAACGAGTTCAGGGTTTTGTGAATTTTCAGATTGATTACCTGTGTCAATGCTATTAAGTCTGCGATTTCGACATTCTTTAGTACTTTACATAGCTTTCACAAAAAGCTGCATTCTGGTTGATCATTTTCTAATTGGTTGTTCTCAACATCACTCTTAGAATCGCTGAAGGTCATCAGGATGGTATAGTCCTGCCAATTATCCTGATTAGTTTTTTTTAGTTGGTTACTCGTCATTGCGGACTCACTTAAATGATTGAAGATTCATTATGAATAATAGCTTACCCAACACAAAACATTCCATTTATTGGTCGTCAATTTATTATCCCAAAAGTACTTGTCTTAACAGCATTTAAAACATTTTAATAAATGTCAGAATACCTTTGTTTATACGTTGAGATTTAATTGGAATAGGTATTTATTTGTTGCAGCGGCACGCCAAGATTTCTTTGTATGACTTAACTTGATCTCGATAACATTGACACTAAGTTGAGCGTTTATAGTTGTTGAGATTATTGTCCATTAGTATTTAGAAGATGAATCGACCTTATACATGCATTAGCATGGTGATTACTGATGACGGAAGATAGATCGAATTATGAGTACCGAATACTTTCAGTTTTAAAATTGAGAGACCAATGAGGCATCTCGTTTATAATTTCTTCCCGTTGAACTACTCTCACTAAAAGTTATGATTATTCGTTCGTAAAACATTAGATTGCATAATTATTAGAATTACTTTCAATTCAGTACTCATCACACCTTATCTCTAGTTTTAGGTCACAAAATTTAATAACCTCACTTTCAACGACAACTAAAGATTTGTTTGATTGGTGTTAAAAACCAATATCAATCAGTAACACTATGTCTAGCAAAATGTGATCAGATGAAATCAGAATGTCAATTTAAACTTTCACAATACGTAATTCATATGAAAACATCAATGATCACTCATTCGACTTTGTTTGTCAACATTTAACTATATCAGTAGTAAAATAGTCGTTACTGATCCATTAAATTGTCGTGAATTTAAGCCTCGAGTCTACTCAACTTGATATGTGTATCTTTGGATGCCAACTCAATGGTTTAATGACTAATTGTTCTCCGTGTGCTTTAAAAGTCTCAGCTTCGACTCATCATATGGTCGTAAGTTTGCACTGTTAAAAAGTCTAGTACTAATGTAAAACAACTGTCTGGTGAGCTCTGGTTTTCTAAGGTACTTCATAGTAAGGTTCGTCTGGGACGATTACAACCTAGATATCACATTACTACTAGAACACTTCTAGGGAAAGATTATATCAATCTCTTGTAAAAAGTAACAGCTAATTGAATCTATGCCTTAGATTTTATGTGAGGTGTATTTTGTTATCAAGTTGACAGAATTACTAATTAACAGAATACAGAAATTATTCTATTAGCTGATGTAGAATTTGAGTCACATACGATAGATTTACTCAATCATCAGTATAGTGCGGTTCTTAGAGATTATTCATTTTCAATTAATTTACATTTCAAATTGAGATTAAACGGATCGCCAATGGGGGGTCAAAGTTCGACTTGCACTTCGGCGTCGTGCCCCCTAGATAGTGGGTGATCTTTTTCCCCATAAACTAACAGAAAAGGCACTGAGGAGACCAGGCTGACCAACTAATCTATAGTCAGCTGGAGATCAGACTAATCACCCGCTCTGTCTTAACCTTGATTGAATGAGAAGAGAGCTCTTATTGAATTGGGACCACGACTGAGGCGCTAAAGAAAATTTCCCTTTGGGTACCTGAACACACTAGTCTGAAAGGGCCTATAAGGTATGGCACGTGCGGGAAAGAGAGTAAAAAATAAGCTGTAACGTAACTAGTGCACAGTGGTCGATACTAAAACAGACTTGTGGTAAGAACGTGAAGTGAGCACATCGCCCATGGTGACTTACATACTGATTTGAATACTTTATGTTCATTCAGTGCAAATGCTTCTGGGATTGAGGGCCAAGGTCGTTCGCATCTATGCCTATTTGTATACTATAGAATTTATGGGGCCTAGCTTACGCATTCTATATATGCATATATCGCGTAAACTTGCTAGTGAAAACTTCTATACATATGTGTATTTGTGGGAGATGTGGACATTCCTACGTTTTCCGTAATTACATGTACAGCATTCTAGCAACTGTGCCCATCTATGCCTATATGTATACCTCGGGAATGTATGTATCTTTGACACCTGCATTTGTATATATCCATATGAAGCTACTTATTAGTAGTAGCTTATCAAAGCTTTTGGCTTAGATAAAAGATTCCAAACGTGATAGGAAAAGAGTAGTGTAGGTCAATAAGAATATGTCTACAATGAACACTGTACTGGTATACTATTCCCTAAATACACATATTCTCCAGTGTCCTGTGGTACTGTATTCTCAAAGCTCATTTCCACTTCTTTGGGGAGGTAACTAAAACCAGTGGGATAACTAAAACCTGGAGGACCAATGAAAATATAGAAACACTAGTCAGTTAGTCATTTAATCTTAATCTGGAACTATTCAACATTACACACTCTTATAATCATCAATTGATACTGGGAACTTTTCGTCTTATATAGTTGCACTAAAATTACCATTGGAATTTATCTGACCCGTAAATATGGAAATGGTATTAGTTCTAAAGAACGCATATTAATGCATTGTATTCAATAAATGATTATCTATTTTCTATTGAGTTTTAATTACACTTCGTAAGCTACACCATGAAAACCTTCAATCTTTCTCCGTTTTTTACAACTATTTACTGGTCATCAAAAATTAATTTCGACAAAAATTAACGTTTTAGTTTAAGACTATTCATAAGAAAGTTTATACATGGCGATATTGGAATAATAAGCTTAGATTTTTTTTATTGACAGGAAGGCTTAACTTGCTTATTGACTTTCAGATTGAAAGTGATTTTCCAGGTATCTAAAAACTGAAATGTAGATTAATCTTAAAAAGAGAAAAAGATATTATTGAAGCAACCTATTACATTAACTGTCATATGATACACCCACGTTTGTTGAAGTATTTGTGACAAGAAGGTCAATATTAACATAAATATAGTGATATAATGAATTAATTCTATAGTCAACCCCTTACTGAAATGTATTCAACCGATCTTTCTACATAAAAAAAGCATGGACTGTTTAAAAATTGCAACAGAGTATTTCAGTGTCAATCAACACATTTACATGTTTATATATGAATTTGATTTTACTACACCCACAATCGTTAGAAACAAAAGTGCGTAGGCAATTTTAAACCAAATTTATAGGTTAACTAGATTGGGTTTCATTATAGTAACCAATCTGTGCTTTATAAATAAACTGGGAAAAACAAAAACAAACTACTTTTAACATAGCTTCGATTGTTTCACTTATTCTGAGGACATAAGTTGAATTATAAGTTTTTAGTATTTCGGTTATTTGGATACGGTAGTGTTGTTTCTTTGGATTTCGGTGACGATAATCATGGCATCAGCAGACGTTGGTATGGCGTACCAGCCACCTTCTCAAATAAGTCCTCAGAGTGGTAATATGACAACATCAACTAAAGTGCTTAATCTTTCGAGAGCCCAAGTCAACTTGGCTCAACCAGCATATGGTGCCTATCCAACATCAGTATCCCCACAACAATCCACTCACACAAATGCTTATAATTATGCAACGCAACAAAGTCAATCACCCCCATTTTATGCTTATCCCAGTCAGACAGGAGTTGGACAACCTGATAACAACTTTAATAAAACAGGTTTTCAAAATTTTGCGCAACCCCAAGTTTTCACAATTGGTTCTAGTCAGGCATCTCAAATGCAGCCAACTCAGTATCGACAGCAAATTCAACAGTCTCAACAACCGCAACAGTATCGAGTTGTTGCAACTCCTTTGCAAACTACAAACATGGAGCAACTGAATGCTTATCCTGTAAGTCAGATTAATTCGCAACCTTCTTACAACACTCAACCAAATGTCATTTACTTCGGTCAGTCTGGACAAACTCAGCAGCAATTACCGCTACAGCAACCTTACCATCCAGAAACACAACAGCAAGCAGGTCAAGTGGTATATGCAAGACCAGCCAGTCAGTCTTACGCTCCTCCAGGAACTGCCTATCCAACTCAAGCACAATTTACACCACAGGCTAACACAGGCGCATTATCCTTTCAGCCAACCAATCAGCTAACACCTTCGTCCCAGCCAATCAGCGTTCAGCCCGGTTATCAGGTTAATCAAACAGGCCAGCAGAATTTTAATCAGGCATCAAGATTTCAACACGTGTCAAATCCTCTACCACCTTCACAAACTCCCCAGTTTCAAGTGCAAAATCAACAAGTTTATTCTCAAATTCAATCAAAACCTCAATCACTAGCACAACCTTACACTTCACAAACTAATTTTAATCAAGTTGAACAGAAACCAACACAAGTTGCACAATCCACTTGGAGTGCACAAGCTAATAATCAAGTAATTGATAACAGAGAAAGACAACAATATTATCAACAACAACAACAGCCAGTTCAAACTTATCAACAAGTTCAAACTAATCAGTTCAACACACAGAATACTTTACCACCTATTGTATCTAGTCAAGGATTTGATCAACAAGTACCCAGACGTATACCTTCTGGTGGTCAGTCAAAACAAATTAAGGTCAAATCACTGGTAAGTAGTAACATTGAATATAATTTCGATAATTAAACTATATTTAGATTTGATACTTTTTGATAAGTCGATATATATCGATAATTGTTTATTAATTGACTGTATATGATGAATAGTTAATTAGTTAGTTCCACAGATATTTCTCTATAAGGGAACCGTTGATATTCTCATTAGTTAAGAAGGAAACAGAATATCAGTTATGTTCACATGAATCATTCAATAGTTATTCTTTAGAAAATATTAAAATAACTTACATTTATTAGTAATTTGTCAAGCAGACTCATACTCTAGGACGAATTATATAATTACTAATGAAGAAGGAGTTCGATGATACAACAAAGACAATATCACTTTGTAATGAATACCACTTAGGAGGTACTTTTACTTAATTGAATAACCTTGTGTATTTTTTTTATAATCATTTGTAAAATAGAAATTTGACAAGGAAATATTCAATTAAAATGGAGGAATAATTAACTAATTATAAAATCCACTGTAAATTGTAGGACTAGAAATGTGAAGCTTATTCGTTTATCTTTTAATAACTTATGTAAATATATATTTTAATCAACATACTTCTTATTAGTTTAATAGTTGAATTCATTAGTCAACTGAAGCCTGAAAACTATGTAAAACCTGGAAGCGAATCGGTATCGTAGATGCGCACTGCTGAAGAGTCCCATACTAGGACGAAACGGTCGTCCACTGCTTCCAGGTTTTCCATGGTGGTCTAGCTTCAATTGACTCATGAATTCAACTATTAAATTACTATAATATCCACAAAACCCTTCTCTGATTCTAAATAATTACTGAAATAAGCGGATAAACAAATTACAAATTGATGTTATGCTAAGCTCTGTGAGTTTTTTTCCTGGCGATATTTACATACGAAAGTGCAAAACATAACTAATTTTATGGAACATGATTTTCTACAAAGGTATCAATTATTTCATCATAACATAGTCCCTTTTATGATCTAACGTGTGTGCTGAAATAGTTGAAAACCTTCAAATAATCAGTAACTATATAATTGATGTCCAAGATTACTTCGTTGTAGGATAATTTATACAAAGAACTAGTGTTTTTCATTTGTTCAATCATTTCGGTTGAATTATTCGTTATGTAAAAGAATTATCACAACAAAATATAACCTCGTTTAAGAAGTAATAGATTGTTGAAGCTTCAATACACGATATAGTATATACTAGTCAGAATATTCTACTAACACTTTTTCTTACAATGTGCTTGTAATTGTGTATATCTACAATACAATTTTTATAACAGTTTTACATGTCTAAATAGGCGATTTAAACGTCCTTAATATTCTGCCTAAATAGTCTAGTAATCAATTTGTTTTCATAATCGTTTACTACCAGGTTATTCTATACTGTTATCTTCTTGAACCTCTTTCATATATGCTGTTGCTGGACTTCTATCACAAACTCTTCGGGTATCATCCCAGTTAGTCCCTGTTCCTTTCCTAGAGTACTAATCATTTTCCATACGTTTAGAAGAGTAAGACTAACTAGTTGACTAAAGCCTCTATGCCATCCATCTACCCTGTTTTCTGTATTACAGAAATTATTCTAATCAGGAATATAGATGTTTCACAGTACGCTTTGAAAAGTTATATCAGTAGGATCTTCGAGTCTTGTTTGTTCGCCGACCTAACTCTCTTTAGAATAATTCGCGAACACTAATTTTTACTTTAATCCCTACGTAGGATGTCAACTCCGTTACTGTCATATGCAGATGTAGCATCTGTGACTAGTGCATTAACTAATGTTGTCAAACAACGGTTCTGCAAAGAACGATTTTCAACTGTTGTAGGACGTTGAAGGTATGGTGATTGCTGCAGTCTCCACCATATACATTAATTCAAGTGGAACAAGCAACCATTTTGTACTGAATTTGAATATAATTTTCGAAATACCGTTAAAACTGAATATTTCTAATCATTTATGATATTTAATGAATTCAAAGTTCATTCAAATAGTTGAAGGAACACAAATACAAATTCCTAATTTTTCCGTTTATCAAAATGTAAACCAAGGAAATGATCGTGTAGCATTTTGTAGTATGAATCGTCTAGGTATGAGTATGGAGGCGGGTTCCTAAATGTTCTATCGACGTATCTATGGCGTTATGTTTCCAAAATCTCTACATTCTAAGTTTTAGAAAACATCAAAATGAATTTCTTCTCCGATTCACTATCCTGTGGAAAAAAGATTCTCCCCTGTCACATTTGTTTCGTACTCAGTCAGTGAATTTTGTACTGCATCCAATGGACTTGTATTTGATAAAAAGGCCTAATGGTTATATCGCGCGCTCCGAATTATCTACTTCATCTGAATCACAGATACAAATTGGACTAACACTGTATATGACAAATGAGTAGATACCATTTTAATGTGTCACTTCTGTTGATGAAGCTGCTTGAGCTTGTATTTTACTGATTACTTGTTTTGTGTTATTGTTATTATTACTAATAATAATAATGGCTTTATTCAATATTATATTTTGGTACAATATAGACCGTTGTATCTACCTTGAACTTTATCTGAAACATGATTATATTCTTTTGCCCGTTTTGCAATGGCCTCATGATTAGCATGATAGTACTGTTATTTCCTTAACTTTACGATTACTGCGAATACGATTGCCAAATTTAGATACGCGGACATATACGACCAACTAATGAAGCATACACCTGTAAAAACAGCCTAGAGTCCTGATTGATCCTTTTCCCGCTATCCCTGCCTGTTGAACCCAGAAAATCAATTTCAGCCTCCGCTATATGAATAATATATTTCAAACATAATTGGTTTATATACAAGCCAAACAGACCACATAAAAAATAGATAATTACATTTGTACAAGATCAAGCCAGAAAATGGCTGTGACTGTAATTAATAAAATGAGCATAACGTAAGAACAGTAAATTGTATAATAATAATCCATAGGTCAAAATAAAGCTTATAATAAGAGGAATATGAATATACATAGTTTAGTTGCTTAACAATTATAAATAAAAATAAATGTATAGTATTAATCTCTAAACAGATCCCAACAGTTACCAATCATTATTCTTGTCGGGATATAACAAGTACGACCTACACTTTGCTGTATAATATTCTCTGAATCATCAAATCTCCTTGCCATCAGTACTTTTTTTTCTTTTTGTATATGTAACTCGACAGCCTCCGTAACTTTTACATACTCCAATTTCTGTCCTATAGTTCTTCACCTTTATATGTCATTAGATCATTTTTAATTTACATTAAATAAATTGGCATAAACTTATTTCATGTACCAATTACACATCCAATACAATTAATTAATCATCATTTTGCCTAATATTTTTTTACATTTCTTGTAAACTGATTCTTAACTGTTCATAATGATGCAAATATGATCAGTTTGTATTTTCAAGCAACAGATTTTCAATTCTTTTACTTCTCATATTCATCAATTCATGTTATTTATCTGAGTATGTAAATCAATTACTTTAGATCAGAATCGATCACAATGGCGTCAGTGTATACACTCTTTGTCTTCCCTTAAATTGTGAGACTAAAATGGTTTTATACTTCTCTTTCTACGAATTAATTTGCTTTCTTCCTGTATTGTATACTTATACACAATCTCTCTTTTATAAATTATTACCATTGAAGTAACTACTTCTATGAATTTGGTATTTATCTTGTTGTGCTAATGGGGTGTAACAACTTAGACCGATGAATATATGTACCTAGTCTTATTTTGTAGCTGACTGATTGATGAAGATCATCAGTTTAAAATTCTTATTCATATGAATTGCAATATTAATGTTTAGGAAATAAATAATGGGATGACCCACCAATTCATTTGCCTACATATGTTATATTCTTCTACAATTTCTGTTAATTATAGTTAGTTAATTCGTTTATAGTTTCATTGATAAAAAATATCTGAAACAAAATAATGTAAATTTGCAAAAACATATTCACTAAGTACGTTCAATAAATTACTTCATATGACTATATCGAAACTAGTGTCAGCTACCTTCATCATGAACTTTACATCCTAGTTTTGTTTTGTTGTAGAATCGTTACCAAAGAACCCGATGAATACTTATATTATAAAGATTATGTTCCATGTTAGTGTAGACAGTTATTACGTGATAAGTAAAGATTTATGTTTATAATTCAATAGTCGTAACACGATGATGCATGAAAAGCAGATGAAGAAAAAATAGATAAAGAAAATTATTAGGGAGATATTACCTGATAGTTCAGAATTACTAAGAAGTTGAGAATATACATATTTTATAGAATCACACGCATTCCACTCATGATTCGCTTATGAACCAGTTCTGTTTATATAAATATGATTTATTACTTTTACGTACACTAACGTTGTAAATTTTTTTACAATCTAATTCAACTGATTGTTTTTGTTTTAATTTAGCCAATGCGTAATTCGGTTAGCATAGATGGTATTGACTCATCTGGTTCACCACAGTTTGTTGTCCATCCTGTAGGCCAACTAACCATAGCAGAAGGTGAACCAGCTAATATAACTGCTCGTGTACGTCCGGCTGGTGATAGTACATTGATTGTTGAGTGGTATAAAAATGGCAAGCCATTACCAGCAGGTATGTATTTATATTGTAAATCCTCATTATACTATTTTCTCCTAATTTATCATTAGATTTTTATACATATTAGACAGATTTATTATAAAATTCATTTGATAGAATATTTTAAGTGTATATTTATGAACAATAGTTTAATGACCTTCTAGCATACTTCACTAGGGTCATACAATCATTTATTTCATATGGACCATTAGTTTACTGTCACAAACTCATGATATTGACGTGGACCTGATGCGTTTAAGCACGAAATTTATTTTGATTTGATACACTCAATCGGTCAGCTATAAATGAGCAGTCCAGAACTTGGTACGTATGTACACTGATCAAAGATAACAATAGGTGTGTTTTTCTCCTACGCTTCTTATTGTCTGTCTGAATTAACAGATTTATGAAATGTATGTATCCAAAAACATTTTCAAATTTAACTTACTGTATTCCGTTATTCATTAATGCAATTAAGTCTGCGAAACTATTCAGATTTAATCAAGGAAATCATCTCATCATTCCTCATCGATTCCAAGTGGAGTTGAAAACAGATACTAAGACTTCACACCTATATATCAGTAGAAAGTTAATAATATGAAAACTGAAGAACTTGGAAAAGAACGAAAGCAATCAAAAAGTAGAAACTTATGGGATAACAATTAAAACTCAAGGTTAGGAAGAAATAGCGAATAAATACATAAAGACTACTGTGACAACATTTGTCACAATTTAAGTTTGAGAAGTAAAGGAGGCTGAGGTGACTTCACTACACCTGGCTACAGAAAGTCTCCAGCTGATCGAACTTTATTTTGAATAAATCGATTGATTAAAAATTCATCCACGTGTTGAGTTGTAAGTCGTTCCGCTGCCTGTTGATTCGATAGAAAAGTCAGTAGCCACCAGACAAGTAGTTGATTAGGATATTGGAGTATCCTGGTAAATCCTCTGTTCTGAGAGACAAATAAATTGAGGACATCAGAAAAAAGTTATTATTCGGTATTTTGTAGATCGTGATTAAGTCTCAGCTAGTCTTTCTATTTGACAAGACGGGTAGCTTTCTTTGACCATTTTTCTTTGTACCTTTTCCAACAATTTACCCTCTGTATTTGTGCATGGGAAATTAAGTTAGCACATGAGTTGATATTGGAAAGTAGTCACATAATATCGTGAATTGGTTGAGGTTAGACATGTAAACCGCTGAATCCCGACTCCCCTCGTTTGGAGGTTAAGGGTCCGGGCGCGAAATCACAGATCTTTTATTTGATCCCATGACGGTGATCACGGGTACGTTCTGATGATTAACCCCATACCAAGACGAAGCTTCAGTCAAGCGGTTTTTGATTCTTAGTGGTGGTTTAACTAGGGTGATTTCATGAAACAAATATAAAATATGGGAATCCTATGGGATACGCTTTCAGCATAACGTATGAATAAAAAAATTGCTTTCGTATTCAATGCAAATGTAATTCAAAAGAAACGTAACAAGTAAGCAACACAAAATTTACAGTGCTCATTCTCGTATATTCCATAATAATCTGTGTTAAATCAGTTTTAAAACAGCCAAAAATAGCATAAAAGTACAACTTTTCACAGTTTTGATCTTCCACACATTAGGCTTTATATTAATGAGACTATATTCTTAAAATCTCTGATTGAATTTTAAGTAAATTCAATGTTTCTCTTGTAAATTCGGTCCATACTTTTTCAAGGAAATATAATCTAACATCAAAATTATTGAATATAAATCGATACATGATACACTAACTAGTTTATCCAATTATGTTAGAAATGTTTGAAGTACATATTTGCCATAGTACGTTTGAGACATTTGGTGTGTAACGAAGTGTGTTAAGATAACAGATTGTGTATTCTTTCAAGTGGATCAATATTTTATCTTAGTAAATCCATGTTGTCTTTTTCTTTTCCAAGCTTCTCGTTTCACAACGACATTTGATCGAGGCTACGCAGTGCTCGATTTTCTATACGTGAATGAGGATGACAATGGAGATTATTCCTGTGTAGCAACGAACAGTCAGGGCCAAGACCAATCAAGCAGTTGTCATGTGACGTGAGTGATTATAATCACTGTTTTTTTTCAATGAAGCTTCTGTTTCATTTTTCACCAGCGCTTTTTTTTCTTCTACATGACAATGTAAGATGTTACAGGAATGTGGTAAATCCAATTACTGATAACATCATCACTGAGTTATACCACCAAAAAATTTTCTCATTATCTTGTGATTATCAGAATTAATCATTGAGTAGTGATAAACTGCACATTTTAGTTAATTAAAACAGCAACTGGTTGTCATGTTTAGATAAAAAAATTGTCTTACTGTGTATGAGACATAATGGTCTACTTGTATTGGCACCAGTGAAACAAGTACCATTTCACCGACCTATAAATTTGATTACATGTAACGTGTAGATTACTAATTTCATGGTAGTTGAACTGTCTTTATTCACGCTACTCATCAAATTAAATATTATGAAACAAGATAACTCAATACAAAAATGTGTCAGTTTCAATATAAATTTACGCGTTCATTATAATAACTACTACTAACTAGTTATATTACGATAGAAACTGTTAGTTTTAAGGAATATGTACAATTTAAAAGTTCCATTTTTTCAATGTTTTCTCAGAGGTTGTCTAATCGCTCTGCATATCATACCGTATCATCAACTTGTATATTTTCATTTTAAACGCGATTTGTACAGAAGGTAAAGGGTTTTTAATTTGGGTCACAAAACAGTTCATTGATTGATGTAATAATACATTATATTATAACAACAAATACAAACGTTCCCAAGATACTAACTGTTACAATGCTCGGTTTTACTTCGTCTAATGTTATAACGGTTGGGTTTCCACTTTTACACATGTGGAATGTTAATTTATCTTAGACGAATACCTACACTAGATTCCCTCCAAATGTCTATTCTACAGGACGTCAAAACAACTCAGATCAAGGAAACGTGATTAGCCTGACCACAACGTAAATATATTTCCACACCAAAAACCCGACGCAATCCAAAAACAATGAACAATCAATAATAATTATAAGGATAGGGGAATATATAACTCATGACACCTGTCAGACTATCTACATGTCTGACTAAGCAAACAACCAATCATTATCATTCTTGCCCACACATCACTAACCCTATTTAATGTGTCTGTAAGTATGGTTACCAAGGTTTAGACCCGATAATTTCTGATAATATGAGACGAGGTTCCTGTAGATATTATAGTGATTTTAATAGTTGAGGGCATGAGTCAATTGAAGCTAGATCACCATGAAAAACCTGGGAGCACTGGACGGCCGTTTCGTCCTATTGTGGGACTCCTCAGCAATGCGCATCCATGATCCCGTCTCGTGATATTCTAATCCAGGAGTCCCACAATATTTGTTTTAACGGAGTAAGTATTAGTGAAATTATTCATTTCTATTGATTGTTTGAATCTTCCGACTGATGTTTATGATTGCAAGTGATCAACTTATTTTGATATAAAGGCGTTCTGGGCGGATTGTTTCGATATTGCTTCAAGTCACAAGGTTATTAGTGAAATGTTTGTGGAATTTTACACAATGTGGGTAAACTCTCTTTATATCGGTGATGATTTTTAGGAACAATCAGCTCTGGTAGAGTAGTTCAATATAAAAATTATAAATGTGTTAAGCGTAGCATTCCCTTGGTAAACTCAGAATATTCAGTAATGTTACAGTTTATTTTACTAAGATGAACCAATCCGGTCATTATTTATACTGACCTACTATTGAGTTTTGTTTCTTGAAATCAGACGATAAGAAATTACAGATATATGCGTGGTAGAACTCATTGTTATCAAATAATGAGGTTAGTTGAAATGCCTCAACGATACACAATCATTAGGTATCTAATATTGATCTGTAAACAGCTCACTTATTGTAATATATATATATATATATATATATATATATATATATATATATATATATATGAATTTCCAGAATTCGACCTCTGATAAGGTTTTGGTTGATTAACAGTGAAGTATCTCATACTATGAGTAAGAGACTGTCTGGTGTTGATTTCTCCAGTCTAAAGTAATGTCTACAAATTCGGCCGAAAGTTCTATCTTCGTTGATCGAAAGACTATATTCTGCATTTCACTTTTTTGTCAACAAGTTTTACAGTTTTATATTAAAATGGGAATATCTATCTAATTGTTTGCACTTATTTCAAGTAGTATAAGAAAAGGTTAATGCAGTTTCGGTCAACCATTTTCATTTTCTAGCTCGCGTTCCCTGAAATTTTAAATTAGATAGGGTAATCGGTTCAACTGTTTCGTAAGTTTTATTTTCTCGTAAAAGTATCCATTGTGTAGTCTCCGTTTATTAGTCGTTTTCATTTTTTATTTAATTATCAAACATATAAGTTAATTTTATTTTATTTATTCAGAATTATACCAGAAGAGGGAGTTGTCACTGAAACTCAATTACCAGAAGAATCTATGATTGCAAATCTAGCTATGATGGAAGATCATTTAGTAAGAAATGGATTAGATAGAGCTAATCGTTATCATGACGATATACGTCCAACAAATCCACCAAATTTTCTTAAACCACTTGCACCACAAGTTGGCCTTCGTGAATCGGCTCCAGCACATTTCGAAACATGTGTAGAACCCACAAATGATCCTTCGTTAACAGTTGAATGGTATAAAGATGGCAAACCTGTTAGCATGGGTATGAATAATTATACTTTTTTTATATCGACTGTGTAATGCAAATGTTTAAAGAGGTTAAAGTTTTGTTTCACTGAAACTTCTTTTAGTTGTGAATATCCACGTATAATGATTATTAAATTGAGAAAATGAAAGAAGTAGTTCATATCACAGGTTATATCATCGAGCATGTAGCTCAGATCTTTAAGTTGATGTCATTTATCAATCATTATCATTTTGGAATAAATAATTTTAATATTTGTATTCTAGCTTTAGCTAATACAAACTATCATAACTAGAGTTAGTGGAGAAAATCTTTTTTTGGGATTGTTTTATCATTTGATGATTATCCGGAAGATTTTGTAGCTGTACCTCATTGCGATCGTCAATAATACAATCGTTGAACTATGTACTGAATTAAAAAATTTAAAATTGATTAAAACAAAGAGACAGACTACTGACCAAATTTTTTGTAGATGACATCTTTTTCTTTATTACATTTGGGGTTTGTGGAGTTTGTAGTAAATTAATAGTTGAATTCATGAGTCAATTGAAGCTAGACCACCACTGAAAACCTGGAAGCACTGGACGGCCGTTTCGTTCTGCTATGGGACTTCACAGCAGTGCGCATCCACGATCCCGCACGAGGGACTCGAATACAGGACCTTCAGCACTCAATATGATATGTTAATTTCTTGCAACTAAATCCTTTGATGAATTTAAACAGTGCAAGAAAATAAAGTCGTGTAGAATAAAATGAGTTCGTAGATCTATTTCACAGCTTATTAATAGCTGTATATAGTCCGAAGGTACATTTGTTAATATAATTAGGAATGAACTGTTTAACATACTCTAGTTTGTGCAGTTTACATGAATATTCGAAATGTTAATAGACGAATCGTAGTTATCAGAATAATGGGATATAAAATGTATGAACGAATGCAGTTTAGATCAATATGCATTTCTATGTCGAAAAGTAGTAATTTAGTGACGAGTTTCCAGGTACAATTGAAGAAATATTCAAAGCGACACTGATAGAAAGTTTTCACTGACCCCAGTTGGTTTCAATAAACAATAACGAGTGTTCGTTATACCATTTAAAGGTAAATCAGTACGCATCCAACATCACCTCCAATTGTATCTATGATCTAACATGTACTTGATTTAGTAAGTTTGTGAGAAGGATAGTCAGAAGAATTTTCACTAGGTTTTCTGAAGATAGTCATAGGAATTCATGCCTGAAGGGCAATAAGATTTTCACAAGTGTAGCTGTCAGGTGTCTTTTAGATAGTGAACATGGAGCAAATGTAGGTTATGAATTTACAATAATTAACAAACAGTCAATACTAATTTTACTCCATTTTGTAGAAGCAAGAGATATCAAACGTTTCTGACCTGACCTATATATATACTCATAGATTGATTTGCTTTTCTTTCTTATCATGTTGAGTGATTATGCAATCAACTATTACCAGTATAGAGGTTGTGGAGATTATTGATTGAAATCATGAACTATTAGTCTCATTGGGGGCAAATAACTCCGCTTATTTTGAGTATGATTACTAGCAACTATAACTTTACATCCTATGCTCTGAATTACTACTCTTTAACATAGAAATGCATATCGATCTCAACTATATTTGTTCATACATATGATTCGTCTATTAACATTTCGAAAATTTATCTAAACTGCACAAACTAAAGTATGTTAAACAGTTTGTTTCTAATTATATTAACAAATGCACTTTTTGATTGTAGACAGCTAGTAAGAAGATGTGAAATAAATTGATGAACCCATTTTATTCTGCATAAACTTCGTTACCCTTACACCGTTTGTGCTTATAATAAGTTGACCAATTTTAGTGAAAATATATATTGGCCTGAGAATTGATCAAAATCATTTTACGAATAATACATTTGGATTCAAACATGATCTAAGCTTGACTACCGTGTCTTACAACTGTGTCGGGTTGTAGATACTTATCTACTGCAAGTTATGGACGACGGTTACGCAATATCACAAATTGATCGAAGTTAGGTATGCACATCAATGGGATGTCGGCTTAGTGGCCTGGAGGTCAGGGGGTTCACTTTTGAGGCCGAACATCCTGGATCTAATCTCCTGCAGTGGAATCGGGGGTGCTATCTGCTGAGAAGTCCCATACTAAGAGCAAACAGCCACCCAGTACTTTACGACTTTCATTGGTGATCTAACCAATGTCAGTTTATGATGTAAACTAAGAAAGCTCCACAATTTCTGCAAATCCTTTTATAAAAAGTATGAAGTTGTTAAACTCATGTCCGCTAACCTTCAGTAGTGGGTTTTGATTCCTATGTTTTGCCATTGTTTCATGTTCAGTCATTAAAAAAGCATATTTAGCATAAATAACTATACTTAAATGAAGGGAGATCATAATTTCTTGTTTTCAGATCTGAAACTTGATCAAAACCGTTTGTTCATCATGCCTGTTCACTTTATTAACGTTCTATTTCCTCAGAATTGATTAATACAGGCAACTATTTATTTTCATGGAACACTAAACACTTCATTCATTTTAATTTAATACACTAACCTTTATGAAACATTTTTTATATAGGCTGTCGTTTTAATGCTGTATTGGACCGGGGATTTGCTATGCTAGATATTCATTATTGTTATCCAGAAGACAATGGAGCATACTTCTGTGTAGCACGTAATGCAGCAGGACAGGTACAAAGCAACGTGGTTGAATTACAGTAAGTAAATAATGTTTAAGTTTTCATTTACATGAATATCTATGGTAGATGACAAGACTATTGATTTCATTGACTGTATGCTTGTGTTTATTTTTAGATTGATAAGTAGTTTTGCAACTCACGAAAATGATACTCCTATAAGACAATGTGGAAAACAATGTTCTCAAGAAGAAAACGACAAAGTTTATCTCCAGATCTAATGATGTAGAGTGTATTAGGATATATAACCTGGAATTAATAAATACTATGAATAAAAACAGTATATCTGAGCTTCAAAACAAAAATACTAGTTTAAGCATAGATGATATTTCACATCTCAAGCTTGTTCAATCCATACTTACCAAATTTATCAATTTATTAGTTACTTACGAATCATGATAAAAACTATTTAATTTTTGCAGTACAATGTTTCACAAAGAACATGTTCGTTGCTTGACTAACATGATATTTTGAATAATAGCTAAACGAACAGCAGTTTATCTGAAAATAAGGTTTCATCGAACACTTCGGTGTCCTGATGAACTTCAATGGTACGATTATTTGATTCAAACTGTTCTAAATGACTGTTGTTTCTTATCGATTTTATCCATTTTACCCATTTATTGAAATATAAGTGATTTTTAGTGAATTAGTTCATAATCAGTATATTTACGTTATATGTCAGTGAATGTTCTTGCGACCCCTCATATAAAAGACTTAATCTTATTTGTCCTACATTGCTGATTCTGTCAATTAACTGGTGTAATCTGTTGACAAATGAATGTTTCCATTGAAAATGTTCTGTCTTTAAATAAGATATCTTATACTACCCCCCCCACCTCAATTTATATCACAGATGTAATGCAGATGAACATATTGTCACTAGTTCAGTATTATCGAAAGAATCAATTACATATCTTCAAAGTTTGGATGCTTGGGAAAGTGATGCAATGGCTGGGTAGGTTATATAATGAATTTATTTAATATAATTGTTATATTAACTTGTTAAGTATATTCTAATGTACACCAGGATTGGTGTCTTAGTCCCTATTGCTGACTTCATAATGAACGAGTGATGACAGCAATAGTGATGAAACATGAGTCATACTTCTTAGGTTCACATAGATTCTATCAACTAACTACGTCAATACAACTCCGATAATAAAAATTCGAATACGAAAGCGGTTACGATGTATGTATTTCATACATTTAATTTAGAAGACAGATGAACAGAAATATATAAAGTAGAGAAGATAGAAAGTCAAAAAATTACTCAATACAAGTGTTAATATTAGTCATAATGGACAATGCATAAGCTAACAAGAAGATAAGCATGAAATAAGACAATATCAAGAGTATGGACAAACACATACAATACATAAAAGTGCAGAACCATAAGGATATAAATAAAAGAGATATGTCTTATGAACAGAACAGAGTAATTAAGACGGTAAAAGTGTCGCAATAGTTATATACTATCTGAGTTATCCGTCTGTTCGAAAGTTAGAATAACCCCACACAAGTGTTATATAGAGCAGCAAAGCTATTATTATGAACTGTCCTTTCAATACTAGGAGGAAAAAGCTGTTTAATACTGACTGATTTTCAATGAATGTCTAACTATAATCAGTTCATGATGTCAAGTCTAAGAAATGTATTAATCTTAGATAGAGCAAATCATTGTAAATACACATAGTATCATGAAATGATTCCAATAGCTATTCATTTCAGATATAAAAAATATTACATTTAGGAATTTATACTGACAACTGGTAGCAAATTTTTATGATTTTTCATTTTTATTTATTTATGCATATATGTATATTAGATTATAATACGAATTAGTTGACTATATACATGGTATACCGTGAGTCCTCCCGTGGTTGATCGATTTCTTTTAGCATTTATCCATCCTGTGAGCATTATGTTGATATTACTATTGAATCATAAGCAATTTTAAAAAAATTAAACGATTGCAGTCCTTAAGATCAACAACGGGATAATAATACATACAAGATAGTGATTATTTGGACACAGTAGATTAGTAGATAACATATTGAACGTACTAAAATCCGATTTCTAATATGAACATCAACATTAAGGTGTAAGCATATCTAAAACAAATTCACGACTTTCATTCAACTGCAAGCCACTGTTTAACTATTCTCATAATGATTTTAAGTTTCTGTTTGGAAAACTGATAGAATTAAAAGTTGAGACACAAAATGGAAGAAAATCACAACAAGTAATAGCAACATACATTGTACAGTTGTTTTATGGGCTTAATTAAAGAGAATTTGGTAGAAAAGATATGAAATCATTGTTTGGTAATGAAATGTATATGAAAAACTTATGTCTTTAACTATTTGTTTGATTAAAAAAATCAAAAAACCGTCGCGTAATATCGTGAATTATTTGAAGTTATACGTGTGCACCACTGGATATTGACTTAGTAATCTAATGTTCCAGATTTGCTATTAGCCCTGCAGGTCCTGATTTCTCCCCCCTGTGGTGATGTTGTGAATGAGCACTACTGAGGAGTCCCATATTAGGATGAAACATCTATCTAGGACTTACAGGTTCCTTCCTATTTGGGACCCTCCAGCAAGATGTACTTGTACATCAAGTTTGTAGTCGCTGTGTGAATACAGACGCAAAATTGTATATAAATTCAGCTGACGAGTTCTAAATTAAATATAACGCACAACTAGAGTCTCAATTCTAGCCACAACCCATCTGTTCTATAAAAAGTTATGAAGATTGATTATATTTAGGTAGTCCTCACAGAACGTACATAGTGCCAACCTATACCGGTCAAAATTCAGTCAAGAATATCAGCGAAACATGAGAAATTAAGACCTTTTGTAATGATGATATAAATTATTTTTATTATTGTCATTTAATTCCCTCATAGTTATGATACAGTTAAAAGAGAAGAAGAAGAACCGCCATCTGCACCGTCATTCGATATTCTCCCTGTTGCTGTCACTGTCACTGAAGGTTCGCCAGCTAAATTTATTGTTAAAGCAGGTGGTTATCCAAGGCCTAAAATATTCTGGTATATTAATGGGGAATTGATAGCCTCAGTAAGTTTATAAATGACTGAACTTTTATTATTTAACTAGATAGCTCTATATTCTTTTATAGTACGATATACTATTACTTATAAGATAATATAGCCGAACGATAATCGAGAGTTATACCACCACTACGCTGGATACACAAGCGATATGCTATACAACGAATTGGATCACTTTACTTTGAGTTACACTGTTCATGCTCAAGTATATGGAACCTGGGTGTAGTCTAGACGATGTTCATTCAACACAATGACAGTCAACCAACAAACGTCTTACTTCATTAGTCCACACATAAATTCATAACTTTACGTGATTTACATCTTAATAATCTGATCACTTAGTTTTCTTTGTACTCGTACTCATACTATTAATTTTAAAAATAATACTGAACATTTATATACAGTTGGTTAATTTCAAACTTAATCTTTATTTAGTAGTTGAATTAATGAGTCGATTAAAGCTAGACCACAATGGAAAACGTGGAAGCACTGAACGACCGTTTCGTCCTAGTACGGGACTCCTCAGTAGTGTGCATCCACGATTCAATCCGCGGGATTCAAACCCAGGACTTATCGATCTCATGTGTGAATGCCTAACCTCCAGACCGCTGAGCCGGCATCTGACAGTGTTGATGTATGACATATTCTATTGTGTGTTGAAGTCCTGGGTTCGAATCCTACTGGCGGGATCAAGGATGCGCGCTGCTGAGGAGTCCCGTACTAGGACGGAACGGTCGTCTTGTGCTTCCAGGTTTTCGATTGTAGTCTAGCTTTAATCGACTCATGAATCCAACTATTAAATTATTACAATATCCACAAAACCCCCTTTCTGTTAATTCTTATTCTTTCATAACAGAATGTTATTTAAATGTAAATACTCTGATTAAGTCATTAAAAACAAAAGTCGACCGAAGGAACACATATTTTCAACTCATCTTTCATTAAGGCTCTAAACTAATAAATAAGATAGCCATAAATAAAGTCAATACTGAAGAGATGGAGGTTGATCTACTTAACAATCTACTTCATTACTTTCACTGAAAACAGTATTCAGTTAAAAACTCAACAAAATTAAATCTCAGCATGAGACTACATAGTCGGGATATTTTTAAGTATCTCTCAACAATAGTATTATTTAAGACGTTTGGGAAATTCAATTGATTTTTATGAAATTTAAATATAAATATATGCTGATTAGTGAGAGTGTATTGTAAAACTCTTCATTCCCAACTAGAACTAATGTTGTTCTATATTGTAACGGTGGTAACTTCATAGTTATGATATGTAGTAATATACATTGATGTCTGACATTCAGATCACTTTTCAAAGGTCGCCTGGTAACCGTAGGTGGTGGTACGAAGAAGTTAGATCATGATTGACCTTCTGTAGAATGTAGATGTTCAGATCACAATCGGCCAAAGTATAACACACATACATAAGGAGGAGTAATCGAACAATGCATTCAAGGGTCATGGAACATGTACCTAGATGGCTTCAAAACCAATAAGTGTCAAAAGATCTGATCGATGTTGGAGGTAGAAAACCAAGTTCATCGATATTAAAGCATACAATTCAAACGGGGCACAAAATTGACAAAATATAACTACCAATTTTGTGTTGTCTATCATGAATAACTCAGTTAAAATGTCAGACATACTACCTGATGAGAGTTCAATCCCATTTCACTGGAAAATCTGTGCCCTAACAATCACGGTTACATTTTATTGACAAGTACCAAATAAGTCTGGAATTTTTTTTGGATTAGCTTTGACTGCCTAAAATATCTAGACGCACACAATGGTGTTAAGTTACTTAAACAGGAGATCACGTTGGAACAGGATTCCATATATCGATCATTAAGATTTCGAGTTCTATATGATAACTATAAGGTATCAATTAGGTTGTTCTGGACAAATTATGTATACATTTAATCTAACCAACTAGTATGTTAAAAGTTTGCTTTTTATGTCAGCTACGGAAAATTATATGTATAGGTGTCTATGTAGTTCATAATATTTTCATGTTTTCTACAAGTTGGAATAGATAATATTAAATTATTCATCTTGATATGATGAGGAATATTTATAGTACAAGATACAAGTGTTTGAGATGTTTCACTCTCTAAGCTGGATGGTTTAAGTATGAAGCAATACAGATTGTTGGCTTTACTATCATAAACTTTATCATTGCTTAACGAGTATTAATGAAGTGAATTAAAAACATGATTAAGATTAGCTCGTTTTCTGAAATCAAGTTCTAACTGATAAGTTAATCGCTGTACAAAATGATATAAACATCAGTATGATTCTGAAGTTCATGATTTTCAGTATTGCAATGGTGATGCTTAAGATGAGATGGTAATAGAATATTTACTGAGTGAATTTTTAGCTGAGAAATTAATTCTATTTGAACCTAAACACATAATTTATGTATTAATGAACAACATAAAAAATAGGCCATTTTCAATACATAAAAACGTACATATCAATGTAAACTATGAATTCCCATTGTTTCTAATCACCTGTTTATCATTAGTCTGGAGGTGGAGGAAATTGGAGAATATTTCAAGATGGTGGTATTAGTAATTTAGAATTTCATCGTGTTGGTACACCTGGTGAATTACATATTAAAGCTGTTGCAAGAAATAATATGGGTGAAGCTGCTGCTGAAACAATATTGATTATTGAACCACAATTAGACTTTAGACCAGATCTACGTCATGTTGAACCAGGTAAATAGATTTAAATTTTCTGAATTTGTTTACTTATGTTTCACAACATGAACTCATTCTTCACGGTTATTTTCTTTTTTTTTACTCTTCCAACTTTAATGAATACTAATCTCAATTTTTTCTGCATTTTCTTAGAAGTCACAATTTTATTAGTATAGGGTTGTGAAGATTATCAAGTTTTTGATTGAGATCATGAATCCACTGATGTTCACTATTTACTAGCTTCGTGAGAGAATTCTCGAGGTTCTAATGAGAAGCCGTAACCAATGGAGCTAATCCATGTCGGATAGAGACAGGTATCTGCCTCAGTACAATGAAAGATGGTCGCACAATTTCGTGAATTGGTGTAGGTTAGACATTAACACCGTCGGATTCCGGCTAAGGGGTCTAGAGGTAGAGCGTTCGCTTGCGAGACTGAAGGCTCTGGATTCGAATCCCACGAGTGAGATCGTAGTTGCGAACTGCTGAGGAGTGGCACAATGGAGCGAGACGGCCGTCCAGTGCTTTTAGGTTTTTAATGATGGTCTAACATCAGTCAATTCATGATCTCAATCAAAAAGTCAGAATCTTGTTTACTTTTTCAAAACAAATAGAATTTTATTATTTGATCATACTGTACAACTTTACTTGGGGTGAGTTTAATGTGCAAATATTTTTTACCCTATAAATTTATGTTTTTATGTCATTTAGACACTTCATAAAAGTACAAAGCTAGAACGTACCTGATATCATCTGATAAGTGAGATTAAATTTCACAAGTCGATGAATCAACTGTAAGATGTAAATTTAACAATTATTTTGATTTAATGGCTGTATAATAATATTTTCTTGTGATGCGATATACTTACTTGCTTATACCAGTTACTCCTTGGAAAACATATGCCGCTGACCAGAATCCAAATGACCTATTCTATCCTGGGCTGTCCTTCCTAATTGTTGCCAAGTACTATTTATTCTTTCTTCTGATATCTATCCAAAAAGCTGTCTGTCCTTTTTTTTCCAATGTAACAAAACTATGCATATATGCTCTACATTGAAATTAATTTACAAGTTCTTATATAGTTTAACTGTCAAAAGAATTTGATGTAAAAATTAAAAAAATATCCCTCCAAATAGAATAGTTTAGTGTATACTGTGTTGCGAAGATGTAAAAAAAAGAAAGAAAAATAACGTGTATAATATCGTAACATGTGTTCATTAAAATGTCACAATAGTGACATTTAATACTTGTCATTGAATAGAAAGTACATTTTACATAATTTACGACCAAACAATTGATATTTGACTGTTGTTTATTTTAAAATATAGTTCAGTTTGTTTTTTTTTGTACGAAAATGATTTTCTGTAGTTGTAATATCTTTGAGAGATATTTGCTATTTCACTGGTTGAAATCATAAGTCATTTGAAGCTAGACCACCATGGAGAACATGGAAGCGCTGGACGGCCGTTTCGTCCTAGTACAGGACTCCTCAGCAGTGCGCATCCACTTGTTGGTTAGGTGCCTGGCGCGAGACCGATAGGTTCTGGGTTCGAATCTCGCGGGTTGCGGGATCGTGCATGCGCACTGCTGAGGAGTCCCATATTACGTTTAAGTAACCTACGTTTTAGCTAAGCATCATAGTTTAATCACAGTATTACTCTACATATACAAGGTTAAATATCTGTTATAGAACTGTGAAATAAATAATAATTCTGGCAGGAAAACGTTTATCAAATAAATAAATCGAGTTGTTGTTCTAGAATAAAGCAACTTATAATTCTTCTATGTAAAATAACAAGGAAACTGGCTGATAAACAATGTAATTAAAGAGATAAGAAAAGGTTTGGATCTGTTATAATAATGAGAGGGGAAGAAGTAAACTAATTAGTCTATTAAAATCAATAAGACAATTGAAAGTCAACTGTCGACTCTTGCAGGACATAAGCATCACTTTTGATCTATATAGTTTCTATGATATCTGTATGAAATAAAATTTCAAGGACAGTACGTAATCACATTATACTGGCGCTATGATTATCCATGAATGTCACTTTTATAAATCTAGGTATTTGTTAGCGAGTTCGTTCATCGTAATATGATTTTGATGCTGTGTCCGCTTCTGGCTACTGGCTGAGCAAAAGTAGAACTGCATTTTAGACCAACAATCTTTAAGTTTTGTTCTCAGCTTTTATCTCCCTATTATCATATCATCGATTACCAAGTCACTAATACTACATAGACGATCTATGCAAAATAATCAATGCTTGGAGAGGTTAATACAACTCCCATTCTGTAATTACGGCCCAATCACATGGGTTTCGATAAAATCCAAGTATATCAAGTTGATTTGAATCGTTTGAATGACCCTGTTATTTGTATTTTGAGTGAAATTTAATCAACTATGGAATGCAGATGCATTCGACTGATGAGTCTCGGGTAAGACGAATCATGGATCCCACTGCAAGCCACATTACATCGATTCTATATAAATCCAAGTATCCACTTTTTTCCGTTACGTCAGTTACATAGTATAAAAGTGTATGCTTATAATCCGTTTAAGATACAGAAATTATGAGATGTGTTATTGAAGACATCAGAACTTTCGGAACTATCATGCAGATTGCTAATGTCTATATTTTAATTATATCATTGTCAGATAAGTGATTTATTGTATTTCTACATTCAATGGGTTGTAAGTTACTGTTAGACCTATTAACTATGGCAATACGTTTCACTATCCTTTCATTACTGTCTTGTTCTCTAATAGCGTGATTTTCTGTAAAGTATGATTTCAAATTCGAGGTGCACTGCGGTCTGATAAGTCATGTATATAAAGTAATGAGTCTTTAAAGGAGATATACTGGGTGATTGAAATTTGATAATAAAATCTTTACTACTTTGTTTTCTTATTCGAACTCAAGAGAATACGTTTTGAACCGTTTAGTCTCGGCTGCAATCAAGGTTAATCTAGCCAGTCAAAGTGTAGAATTAGTCGATTTTTATTTATTTATTTGAACACATAAACGTTAATACAAACGAGTACCACATGCATATGCGCCACACAAGTCACTTGATTTGTGTTGGCTGTGATACTGCCTGGGTGCTCAGACCGAGCCACACTCGTAAACTTCGACCTAAAAGTCTGACTCACAAGGCAGTGGAGCAACGTATGGAGGTGGATCTTCCATATCCACCAACTCGGTTAAAGCACTGAACATTCCCTTTTCGTCCTCTCAATTTCGTACGCAACAGTAATGTCGCGGGAAGGCAGTGAGTAGGACTTTTCTGACAGCGGCTGTGTACGCGTGACTATATGAGAGCGTTTCGAGAAGAAGAGCGAACTTTTCATACCCCTGGTCGTACCAGGGAAGTAGGAGGCAGAATTAGTTGAAGCTTAGAGCGCTAGACGATCTTCAAAGTAGTTGTATACATGGAGTAAAGAAATTAAAACTAGGCTTTTGACTGGTGAGTCATGTCTCTCAATACTGTACAGTTTGTATCCGTAACAATGTAATTTTTGCTTTTTCTGTGTTACTGTTTATAAAAATCATCTGAGATTTTTATTTCAATAATTTCTAACACTTCAAGATTGTATTTGAATAAATTGTTTAATTTTAATCTTCATAATGTAGAAAATCCATTCAAAAAACTTGCACAATTGAGAAAGGTAAAATGTAGTGATGAACTTTCATCAGCTTTTCGTAAACCAAAGGCTCAAGCACTTGATTTACGACGTTTAGAACGAGGTGAGCTCAAGTGTTTCCATTTGTTATTTTTACTTTATGTTTACACATTATTCATTTTTGCTATACTCGCACACACACACACATACATATATGTGAAAATTTGCAATTGTTGTTGAAGAAAGAAAACAAACTATTTTAGAATAGGTGATTCTACTGAACAAAAGCTATCCCGTAGATACAATCTTTAAACTAGATATATAAAATCTTTGTGTTTGGATGACAGCAAATCTAAGAGCATTTTCAATGCTTTGTTATCGTAACAGATATATATTTAACTTTCCAAGCAGTCGATAAATTAATACAAGTATTCTCTCTGATTGCTTACTTATAAATCTCGCGAGAAGGAATGCATTCTAAATTAAGTTATAAATATTCATACTGGATTATGAAGGCTTTTTTAGTTCAAAATATGTATAAACTAAAACACTGAGTATTGTAGTAAAGTATATAATGGAAAACGGTTTATGAAATCAGTAACAAATTTACAGTTAGTTTATTCATATTAGATTATGAAAGTATCACAGCTTCTAGGTTGGATCGTAAAACCATCAGTTTTAAATTTTCACAATAACATATAGGCGAACAATATTGTTTTCAATTGGATCCTCATCAAGATAGAGCAGTGAAGAGAATGTTTAGCGCAGCTAACCTCTGTCTGTTGTTCTCAATCCGAACTATGGTGATTCCTTAACCAAAGGATAAGTTACCTGGTCCTATTTCTCGCATGAGCGTTCGTGAATACGCTCTGCTGAGGAGTCCAATACTAAGACGAAGTAGTCATACAGTGCTTACATGTTTTCAATGATGGTGTAGCTTAGATCAACACATGAATTCAACTATTAAAACATTTACGGGTATTTACGAATTCAGCTTCTCCTGTGGAGAAACCTGTATTGAGCGCAAAACCAGACAGCTAAGCCAACCAGTTAGTGAATGCCTCCTTTATGATTAAGAAAGGGTATCATCAAAACAAGATGCAGCTCCGTTCTACCACACTCGATCGATAGCGGTTACGTAGTGGATAAAAATAAGTTATTCTAAGTGATTTATCGTATTCCGACTAGTTTTTCTTATGGGATTCGATCTCGTCTCGTACATATAGCATAAGCTGTAAGGATTCGAACTAACAATCCAAATCTTTGTATTCATAAGAAATTTGTGACACCTTTGCCTCTTCCTTGACCGAATTAACTGCAATAGGAAAAAATTTACTCCTTATTATTTTCTATTCTCTTATTCCATTTGTTTTTCATCAGTCACCGGTTTTTTTCATTTCTCAAGTATGCGCTTCATTGAACACTTCGTATTACATTATCTTAAAATTTTTATTAATGCTACTTCAGTGTCCAAATATTTCAAGTCACTGACCTATTTCCTATTATGAAACATTGATTCAAGCCCTTGTTAATCCTATTACAACTAGTACACCTGTCATATGTTTATGTGTTGATTGGTTTAATAATTTTGTATATACGTAGAATAACAACTGTATGTTAGAGTAAAGCCTGATGAGGATCCACTTCAAAACGGCATTATTCGCTTATCTATGTTGTTTTAATTCACAATATGGGAATTTTCAAAATTTGGGTTTTTAATTTGTTTACCTTTAATACATTAAATTATATTATCTGAGTCACACCATAAGATTTAAAGATCTTTGTTGGTACTTACAGGTGAAGAGTTGCAAAAACAACATCTGTCCAATGTTTCTTATTTCTTTTTTTATTTTCACCTGGTAACGTTAGTTATTTAGAAAAAGTGCTAAAAATTTTTCATGTATCTGTTTTTTTAAGCACTTGAAATTCGTGGTCGATCTGCTGCTGGTGTAGATGTTGAAGAAACAGAAAATCTATATTCACGTGTTCAATCTCAATTACGTACTAATAGACGTTCTAGTGTACCACCAAGAACACCGCCACCTTCACAACCTCAACTACAGAATGTTCAACCAAATAATGTTCAGTATCAAAAACAAACAACAGCACCAAATACACAACAGTATCAGGCACAACACCAACAACACCAACAACAAAATTTCCAAGTAAATGGGTTTTTATTGATGATAATCTAACATTTTGAGGACATACGTGTTTTTGAGATATTACCACTATTGACTTACTAAGTTAGTCAATAGTTTATATTTAATAATAGTCTTTCAAAGAAAAACGGTAGTTAGTCCTTCAAATATCCCGTTCGCATGATTAGTTTCAACCTATAAGAGCTATCTATACTTCTTTTCTTAACTTGGAGCGTGCAGAAGCGCAGTTACAGTAAAAAGATACACTTACCTTTCTCCTAGGACTGACTTCAAAAGTTTACATACTAGTTTTAAGCGAACACACATTCGTGTCTTCTGACAAGTTTTTGTAAACTAATGTATTTTAGAATTCCACCCATGTAGGATTGCCAATTTATTAGGACGAACAGTGCGGAAGTATGATATGAAGGATTATTACTGATATTTTATTGTAATTATTGGATGCTTTTACTGTTGTGCTTTTATATTCTCCTATTAAAAGCTATTGTGACTCATGTTTCATCGTCATATATATCATTATTCCAGATTTATCACTATATATTTATTCCTTTATAACTATGGTTTTCATGGAAACCATGATCCGAACAATGTCAGACTACCATTGAAAACCTGGAAATACTGAACGGCCCATTCGTCCTAGGCAACGGAAAATGGTCGCGCGACATCGCACATTGGTTGAAGTCAAACATTAACGCCAATGGATTCTGGTTCAGCGATCTAGAGGTCAAGCATTCTCGCGTTAGGCCAAAGGTGCTAGGTTCAAATCCCCCATGCACAGCGTGGGTGTGCACTGCTGGGTTCCACATGCAGTCCAAGGCTCCCAGGTTTCCAATGGTGGTCTAAAATTGATCGGTTCATGGATTCGATGCAATTCAACAACCTCTACAACCCCGAACTAAAAACTATGGTTTTGTACCACATAACTAAGTTATACACACATCATATTTCCCTAAATATGTTTCTATATGGTCTGATTATTGTTGTCATATTCCTGTATGACTTTTCGGTCCTGGTTAAATTAATTATAACAACGAATAGATCTGCTGTCCATCTTCGTCTTCTAATAAGCTATTGAGTTAAATGAAACTTGAGGAACGAAAATCTTTAAAGTCTTGCATGCTGTTGATTGGTCGATGTGCCAACAGGTAGACAGGAGGTTATTAACCCTACTGGCAATATAAGTGAACTGATCGATAATTGGATCAGCGAAAGTGAGAGAGAGGTCATACGGTTTTTCTTGTTGTTATAGCTTTTGAGTTGAAAAAATAACGATGTTCGTATACTGATAAAAACACTTCTCATGTACTTTAGCCACCAGCAATGCAAAAACCAACGCCTGGACCTCAATTTCAAGCTCCGATACCACCACCACAACAACAGCAGCAACAGCCGAATACAACAGTGATCAGGTTGAATGCAGCACCTGTAAGTGTTTATTTGGTATAACGCAACAACTGAATAAGTGTTAGGAATAAACTTTATTCAGTTGAGTTTGTAGACTTTTACAAAATTGCGTTGTAAGCAATTAGAGAGCTTAAAAATTTCATTGTACTGTGGTCGTGTACTAGTCAAATGCTTCAATAAAAATTACATTATATTATATATTCATTTAGATTCTAGTTATCAGTTTTCCAAAAAGATGGACGACTGGTCTATTCACTGCAGTCTGATATTAAACTAACTGATGATGCACAACAAAAATATTCACTTTCTAAATGATACTTAGTAGATGATAATTTCAGTATAGCTTACTTAGAAGTGTAACTTCTCGCTCATAATTCTTGGTCTATAGAGAATAATGTACTTATTGATCACTCGACTAGACAGTTGACAAACCGTAGAAGATTAGTAAGTGAAAACACCAAGAATGAGTAGATTGTTTATAAGGTGGTGTTTGGATGTAGTTAACAAAGAACTCTGCTTCGCCTAGGTTTTGCGCTTTTGAAACTGATCTTGACAGAAGTGATAGTTCCTGGAGTATATGATTTAGTGTCAACCAGCTTCACGGTCAAAGCAGCTTACGATTGAGCTATCCAAGCTGCTACTGATCTCCTGTAACGTTGAGACTGTAAAAGTGCTTTCTTCTTTTATAGAATCAACGTCCGGACCAGCCTTCACCGCCTATACAAATGTTACAGCCATTAACAATTAGTCCATCTGGACAAACACAAACACCAGTTGAATCACCACGGAATGTTCCATCTCCTGCTAAGCCAACACCACCACCACCGCCACCGCCACCACCATCTATGGCGCCTGTTGCTCAAAATGTGACATTGCCCCCACCACCGTCATCTCCCATAATGTCACCACCGATTGTGAATTCTGTAAGTTATTCTATTATTGTTGTTTACTAACTTTCTCTTGCTTATGAATGTTGTCTGTTTGGTAACTATAAATACAGATGTCGGTGCATTAGAGTTTGAGATGGTAGAATGTGCATAATTTAAATCATAAAATGAAAGTCTTTGGTTTGGTGCCCTGTAATGTGTTGTTGCTAGTATGTACTTCTGGGGAGCCCTAATACTGAGGCGAAACAGTTTTCCAGTACTTCCTGGTTTTCAGTCTTGGTCTAATCAAGACCAGTTCGTTGTTGATAATGTAACGGTTGCCAAAAATGTTTTGAGTTAATATTATCCAGTCACATCTGGATACTAAAACTGAATAAATAAAACTACATCCATAGAAAGATTGTTTTTAGGCTTTCAGAATAAATTTCCGCTACCGTCTACAATTATGTTTCCTATTTATTTACATAAACTGGAAAAATGAAAACTATGACACTGAGAGCTATTTTTGGGCAGAATAACTTTGCATACTTCCTGTATATTGATTAAACAGTTGGGTCATTGCTTTTCGTGTTACATTGATAGTGAGCTTTCATTCTACTTAATAACTGTATATCGATTGAAATTTATTGGTCATAATGCTTTATAATTAAGCGAGTATTTCAGACCTGGGTAATCTAAAGAACACAAGATGTTCGACCTGATCTTTCTGTTATTCTGACTAATGTTTTATCCAACACTATTGAATTTTGCTTTGCCATTCCATCATTGACAAACACTAAGCTACTAATGCGGAAGGAATACACAACAGTACTGTGTCTAGAGCAAGATCCGTTTTGCTGTTGTACAGACAGCAATGAGAAATAATAGTTGGTTTAACTTATTGAGGATATAACAATAATAAAATATACAGATGTGTATAACTTCACGACAGTCTGTATGGATGCTCAACGATGAACACAGAACGTAAGTTTAAGCATTTCTTCGATAGGCCTTATGATTAATTCATCAATGTCCAAACAAAAGTAAACTTCAGCTACTCTTAACGGCCAAATTTTATTTATTGTTGTCGGCTTTATCCTTCATTTGATCAAACTAAAAATATTTGTATTAAACACGTTGTGCAATATATTGATGAAATAGATTTTTTTAATATATGTTCAAGTGCTTAGTTTTTCATTCTGTTTTATATGAACCGCGACAATAGGAAACAGCGAATTGATCTCGACTGAATTTTAATTAAAAAATAATGTTGAAGTGTTGAACATTTTCAGAAATCAAGCTCGTCGTCATCCCCAGAAAGCTCTATTACCTAGAAAAAAGTGAAAATGTTAAAAAATTTTATTATTAGACCAAAATACGGTTCTCAAGGGTTAGCTACAATTGATATACATTTGCCTCATTGTCAGCATTACACATTATGATAGTACGTATCCTGATTAACATTCTATACGTAATTTGGCTAGTATGCTTCTATAAGGATGTCAATTCTATCATTGGAATAAAATAGTAGTGATTTATTTATTAATGTGACTTAGCTGTTTGCTATTACTTGGAGTACTTACATCAAATATAAAATGAGCTTATCGGACTAATGACGACACAGTGTAAACTGAATGAATACCTATAAGAAATCTCTTCATGAAATTAATAATTATCTCATAACAATAAAGGTATCATTATGTCGTATTCAACTTGGACAGTTTAAGTATTTTGACGGATTCTTGTTGAAAATTCAAGGAATAGTTCCTTTTCAAACGTGAATATGGAAAATTCATACAAAATTTATTGATCATAGTATTTTCAGCAAGATATACACGAAAACTACTCAAGATCTACGTTTTTATTATTTTGGAATGCCAAATTTATATTTAAAAAAAATCTTTTATCAAAATAAGATAAGAACCACTACCGTGATGGTTGCTACTGATGAGGACAGATCTAAGTATTATGTGTTACCAATCGAGAGTGGAATGCTTGGCGTCAGAAGGTTGAGAAAATTGAAGAGAAGAGAACGAGGACAGAGAATTATCGATATTGAAACGAAGGAACAACAAAGTCTGAGACAGTTGATGGATATTTTGCAAATGAAGTATTTACTGTATAGTTCTCAGATTTTACCAAGATATTCTGTAATGTACATTTGGTTGTCCTCACTTGTATTCCCGTTCACTACACTACTACTGCTAAGAAACTGGATCAGTAGCTTCATCACCAAAAAACCTTCGACTTTCGAACATTTTATTCTAGCTTCCAATACTGTTTTACTTAACTTGTTTTAGGCAGAATTTTAGTATCACTACCGGTTATATAAACAGTTTGACTTGATGGTGAGTACGTAAATCCTGTGATCTGTAAATGATATACATTAATTTACAATGAACTTTGATGATCAACTTACACACAATTTTCTTGTATCAATCAAGTCAGACTAATTCATAGGTTTTGCTAACACAGTAAGTTACTTAAAATAGATGCACTTTATCTATAATAGTAGATTTTCTAAATTTATTCCTAGTTAGTTTCACTGATTGATATTATCATTTAGTAAAAAGTCATTTTAGGTAGTTTGTAAACTAACGTAATATATTACCTTATTATTCTTATTTGTATTCATCCTTGACCTTTATATATTTCTCCATGAGTTTTACACTGATCATCTGTACATGTATACTTTATTAGTTTTCATTGCATGTGTATGATGAACAGTATGAAGTGATTACTTTCATATTACACTCTTCCAATATAATAATTATTATTATCATAATGATCATGATCATTATCATTGTCATTATTATCATCCTCAACAATCGACTCCATCAAATCACATGAATCCATATTTTCCTATAGAATAATTCAACTTTTCTTTATACGTGTACATTCATACGTTCATTTTCATCTTTCATACGTGTAGATCCTTCTATGCGTGTGTGTGTCTGTGTGCATGTTTATGCTTGGTCATTTAAATGTTGTAGACTTAGACATTTTCATCGTAGCTATTTGTTATTATTTCTAATTATCCTTATTGTTTAGTAGTGGTTATAACTACTTTTAAGTAATATGAATCGAGATAATTTCAAATAGATGCATTTTACGATTGTTGTTTCAATAACATATCTATCCATGCAAATGATTCAATCTAAAGGTAATTTTTTTTATCATGGATCAGTATAAACTGAAGAGTCTTTGTTACTAAATTAGAATTCTAGTAAAGTCTAATCATTCGTTGACTAAATGTATACTGATGTGAGATCTGAAACAAGGATGAAACAACTCTCTATTATCCTTTATTCTTCAATAGTTTCAAATATGATGTCAGTCTGTGGAAATAAAATATTCTTCTCATTATTTAAACAAGAAAAATAATCGAAAGTTTATTGACTGACAAATAGGTAGCTACTTTTTTAACAGAAGAGCCGATTAACCACTTTTTTTTACGGAGTTCAACTCATTCACGACACAAACAATAACTCGTTATGTGGTGTATCCTACTTAAGCTGACATATATGAGTAGTATGTAGCAGCAATCAGAAGTGGAATGTCTGTCAGCAGGAGATTAAGAAGATTGAATTGAAGAGAACAAAAAAGTAAGCAGAGATCAATTGTAATAACGACTGAATTGAAAGAATCACAAAACATGTTTAAGATAACTGAAAGATGTGCAAACAATATATCTAATGTATGGTTTTTATATTTTACGAAGACAATCTGTAATTTCGCATTAAATAAAAAAATGGTTTTCTCCACCTGAATTCTCGTCCACTACAATTACAGTGAACAGTGGAGTGAACCAAAAAATAAACGGAAGTAACCATTGATCTCACATAATCAGTTACCTTACTTGAAATGATTGAGAAATAACACTTGGTTAAGTATTGTTTCACTCTATCAAAAAACGACTGCGTATAAAGAAAGTGGATCAATCTCCCATTAATGAAGTGCAGAAGATTTGTGTTGATAAGAATAAGTATCATGTCGTATAGCTGACGGTACATTACAAGTTGTCTAGAGTTAAAATGTTCTCTTCTTTATTAAGAATAATCAACTGTACAGTAAATTATTTCTATTAAGCTCGTTACGAAACTGAGGTATATAATGCTCCGAAACATGCATTTGGATGGATTAAAATAAATTTTATATAACTCCAGACTTAGTTCCATCAATGAATTTGTCATAGTCCTAGAATCATTGTCAAAATATAATTAATATAATCCATGATTGATGTTTCATGACACTTTTTTTGAATATCAAGAAAGATGGTAACTTCAGTTTTAATTAGTTGGCTTTGTACAGATGATTAGAAACGCTAGAAGATTCTAATCAAACTAGAAATCATTTTGATTACAAGTTATTAGGAGTTCTAGACTCTTATGTTGGAAACCAACATGAAAGATGAAAAATACTTTAACAAGTTTATGGTAAAATTCATTGAATTTCACAATTTAATGTACATATTAGTAATAACAATTTGTAGAGATTGTTTATTTGTCTGATATAACAATGAATGTAATATTTTTTAGTATCAGAAAGGGTTTTGTGGATATTATAGTAATTTTAATAGTTGAGATCATAAGTCAATTGAAATTAGACCACTATAGAAAAGCTGAAAGCATTGGACGGCCGTCTCGTCCTATTGTGGGACTCCTTAACAGTGAGCATCTTTATCTTTAACGATAAGATTTGATAGTATAAGTATGAAGATTGAAAAAAATAGACATAATATTAAAACAACTGTAGTTTAAAATTATCATTCCCACTAGTCGCCAGATTAATGCACAATTTATAACAACTTCCCTCTTTTCAGTCCTCAAACTTGTTATCCAATAATATTTATACTTTCAAAATGGTACAATTGATGATTATTACTTAAGGATAGATATAAGAGCCAATAATTTGTATAATGATCTCTTTATATAATTGAGCAACAATGTGTACCCCTAAATAGATTGAGCGCATGTTTTATTAATACTTAAACTAATTACTTTATTTTTGTTCCTAATTTTTATGATCATTTCCTCAAAATATGTCTTTAGTATTAAAGAGAAAAGCCACAGTCGTTTACATGATTGACTTCTAATTAGACATGAGATGAGGATAGCATACTTTAATCGCGATAAATCATTTATGTAATTACTGTAGTTTGAGTTTTATTTCTAAAGGTTTGGACTAGTAACCCGTTGTTGATAATTTAACTGAATTTTGATTATTTATAGCAGGAATATGTACATCCTGTTTGAATTGTTTTGATGTACACAATACTTTATAGGTTTTTATGAAATAAATGAAATATGGCTAGAAATGGAGTCCTTGACGAAAGTTTTGTTCTGCTTTAAAACACATCAAACAGCCACATTTTATTTATTCTATATAAACATGTGATATTATGGCTTTATCAAGACGATTTACATAGGATGCACATATAGCAACTAAGAATAATCAAAATTTAGTCAAAATGTCAACAAATAGATACTCTAAACCAGTACAAATTGAATTACGGTTCATACCCATTGAAAAAGTCGTTTACCCTGATTCAGTAACCTAGCAGATAATGCGTTGAACGTTTAAACTGAAGAGTACTGATTTTGAATCCTGGGTTAAACATTAACTGTAGGACGCAGGTAAATCCAAATGAAAAGTATTAGACATAACGAACTACGTATCCTGGATTCCACTGCCAGACACATTCTTTCTACTCTATCTAAATTACTATAGTTATCCCTTAAAGTGATGTTTATTATTTTTTCCAGATGATGCAATTCTCTGATCCTTCACCTACTCAAATGGCTTATTCTGATGCTGTCAGCGCAGACTTCACTATTCAACTTTAATATATTTTGTGACAAATACAAAATAATAAAACAGAACAAAACAAAATATATTAGTGAATTATCAATGCTTATCAATAATCAATTAAATATTTATATTGATTTTGAAAGAATTCTAACATTGTAATCTCAGATTACACTGATCTTCAGTTTCATTTTACTCTAATCAACCAATAAGCTTTTACAAACAGACAAAATTAAATATATTCTCAACAATTGCATTTGGCTTCATGTATGTCTTACCCTTTCACAACTATCGCTATTATTATTACTATTATCATCATCATTATTATTATAACCGGATGAATTCGCTTAAAGCACACAACCTGACATGACTCCACTAAAAAAAGAAATACAAAAATGCAAACGCCATTACAAACCAAGATAGTTTACATTCAATTACACTTGCTGAATAACAAACTAGACAATATATTGCATGCATATTCACTTAATTTATTGTTAACGATTCTTTTTCTTTCTTTCCATCCATCAATATAACAAAACAAAGCGTTACATTGTTTATTGATGACATTTAATGAATTCTAAAGTCATTTATTCAAAGTTTATATTTATCTATATCTTAGAGATGAAAGCATTCAAGCAACCAACCAATCAACCATTCATTTAGTATAGTTCACAATGATTTATGCCCTAGTCAATTATTCTTCGATTCTGTTATGTTTATGTATGTGCATACATTCTTCTTATCACATTAAAAGAAATGAAGAGTAATATTGTTTTCTCTTTTAATGGTAAAATGAAAGTAGATGTAAACATTAACAGCTTATTTTTTATTTCTATACTAAACTAGACTTTAGATTCACACTCTGTCTAGAAAAAAAAAAGAGAAAAAAAATGATCAAATGAAAATCTTTATTACTTAAACTGTCTGTCTTTTTTGCAAACTTCGTCTTAGTTACTGTAGAAAACATGCATACATACATACATACATGCAAAAAGAAAGAAAGAATCAGATACATGGAAAACCTTGAATATAACCTTGACATTAGTTGGTATTAGTTTCTAGTTATTTAAATTTTCACTGTTACCTACCTACATTTCCCGTTCCTTCAGCTATTCTGATAAATTAATTTAGACAAACATTTTGTTTTCTTTAAAGCAAAATATAATACAATTCTACAATATTGTTTATATTTACTTTTTCAATTATTACGGACGGAAATAATGGGATGTGCATGTACGTAAGCAAGAAAACGGTAATACATTTTACAAATTATTCGATTATTGCTTTCAATTTACAAATCTTTGTATGGTTTATTGCAATGCTTTTTACCCTTAACCCTTATTCAATTAAAAATCAACAGTTTAGTTTTTAAAAAAAGTTGATATTTCTTTTGAATGGATTCTTTGCTGTTTCAATATTTGGATATAAAGTTGTACGGTAAATAGGAAAGAAAAGTGCTTTGAAGGTTGTTTCATAAAATTTCTTTTAGGGGGTTTAACAGTGTTTATTCAATTAACAAGATATTTTTCATCGTGGACTGAAATGAGTTTATAAATCACTAATCACTAGGATGTAAATAGTAGTTGTGTTGGAGATTATGTTTGAGAGCAGGAATCGACCAATGTTTGACCATCATTGAAAACCTGGAAGCACTGGACGGCCATTTCGTTCTAGTATGGGACTCCCCATTGGAGCGCATCCACGATCTCGCATGCGGGACTCGGACTCACGATGATTTAGCTGTAACCATAGATCTGATTTTTTCCTGATTGGACTCAAAAGAAAAAATGAATGATTGGAGCTAACACTTAATGAACGGTTATTATGATTCCTAAAATTTCGTGATGAAAATTTTTTGAATGTGATTGAAAAAAATTCAAAAATAATTGATTGGCTAGTTTTTAAAAATGTGTGCTTGCGTGTTTATTAAAAAACCCTATCAGATATAATGTAACCAAGATCACTTTCGGTGTCCATGACAACGTTCGAAACAATACAGCTAGAACTTTGTGAGTTATCTACGTTCATAGTTTTGAGAAATGGTGATCAGTCAAGGAATATTTATGTTTTACATCACTTTTCAAGAACCAGTAACCACTAATCACCATTTTGAAACTAATTATTTTCATTGAACTAAACGAGATGAAAAGAATTTTATTAAGAATAATGTAGAAACAATCATGCAATAAACGCTATTCAATGGTCGGTTCACGACGTCAATAAAATGAATCAATATTTTACTTGTCAATCACGACTACAACGCATAAGAAATAAAAAAATATGATTGTATCCAAGCTAAGATATTAGAGTAGGAAAAAGAAATACGGTGGTCACGTTCAAATTACAATACTTTTGAAATATATTGGGGAATCCATCATCTTCGTTATTCTTTGTTCACATTTCTTCATAGAACTAGTACTTTAACAAAAAAGCTTCATATGCATACGATTGTACAGCTTGATAATAAATTCATTGAAAAGAGATCCCTTCGCTGAATTTCATATTTTTAATGCTTAAATAAGAGAATATGACAGTAATTTATGCATTAAATTGAGCTTATGATTCATGTAATAAAACGGGCATAAAACTAAATTTTTATTGAGTTCATGAACTGATCATCATTGAAAAGCTGGATTTTCAATGGTAGTTTAGTATTGATCAGTTCATGATCTCAAAAAACTCAACAATCTCCACAACGCTATACTGATAAAGCGAAATGCTAGTTTCATACAATCTTTCTGATAGATACTCAATTTATCTTAAGGATTACGTAATCACAATATTAGTATATCATTTCTAAATAGTTCTGGACAGGACAGAAATTACGCAAATCTTCAAACTGCACCACGAGGCAAACCCTAACTTGGAATCCTGAAGGGAAGCGGAAAAGAGGAAGGCCATAGGACACATTACGTCGCATAATAGAAGCAGATATGAAAAGGATGAATAACAACTGGAAGGAGCTGGAAAGGATTGTCCAGGACAGGGTTGGATGGAGAATGCTGGTGAGCGGCCTGTGCTCCTTCACGAGGAGTAACAGGCGTAAGTAAGTAAGTAAGTTAATGTTCTAATGAATATTTACATATGTAATACTGCCGATTTATTTACTGAATAGGTTTTTTTCTCCCTATTATTTTCTTTTCTTTCAAGTAGTCGGTTAAACTTGTATATAGTAAGATTAGGTATCATTATCAATTATCGGATATCGTATGTTATAGTAAACACATTTTATCAACCACTTTATTTTGTCCTAATAATTTAAACTATAAGACTTTATGTTATTCTTAGTGTAAATATTAGTTATATAAACTGAAATTATAAATTATATTTGGCGCCATTAAATGTATGATTATTATCAGCAAAATGTTGGATAAACATGAACTTTTAATATCAGGTTAATGAAATACAGTAAAGTGGTTTAATTGCACTGTTCAGAGTCTTCTATTATTTATTATTATTATTATTACTAATAACTTTGTTCAATATTATATTTTTGGCACAATATAGAATTCTCAGCAAAAAGTATTTCAACAAGTATCTGTTTATTACTTCTTAGTCAATACTGACGATAAATATTGAATAATCGCCAATTAGATGTTCACAGTCCAGTAAATAGACATCGAAATAATGTACATTCTTTCCACTGCATATTGTCAGCAACCACGATATCTCTGATTGAAACTTTTGTAACTTGTACAACGAATGGTTGTACACTTTAAAAAAAAAGTAACTGTATAGGTTACGCAATCAATGGATATAATAATGTAATAAAACAAACAAAAATAGATAACTTGTTGAAATATCTATATGGCAGGGACAGGTAGCCCAGTTGTTCAAGCAGGCCGCCAAGTTGTTTCTAATGTTATGTGGTTATCATAGAGGTACATTTCTGATTATTTTCATAAACTGAAATTAATTAATGTTGATTTGTATCTGTATTTGCAAATCATTAAATCAATGTTCATTACTGAAATTATCTTCGAGCGTCCTTTTTTAAACTCCCTCAATTTTTATAGTCATATTTCCAATAATTTCTTTCTTGTATTAAAACCTATATAATTGATAAATCTCTTTAAAATACAATTATATGAACGAAGAATATTCTTTTCGATAATTTCTCATCAGGTTCTACAATCATAAGTAGTCTCTTTTTATTATTAGGTAACAAAGTAAATCAGAAAATTAAGTAATTTCAATAGTTGAGATCATGAGTCAATTGAAGCTAGAGAATGGTGGACGTGTCACTCAATTTCGTGGGTTAGTTCAAGTTGTACATTAACACCGTTGGATGCCGGCTCAGTGGTCTAGAGATAGTTCCTGGGTTCGAATCTTACAGAGGGGGACCATGGATAAGCACTACTTAGGAATCCCACAATAGGATGAAACGGCCGTCCAGTGCTTCCAAGTTATCTATGGTGGTCTAGTTTCAATTGACTCATGATCTTAACTATTGAAATTACTATAATATCCACAAAAACCGCTTCTGACAGACAGTTAATTGTCCATTTTCTTACTGATTGTGACTGAACACTACTCCATAGCATTCTGACCTTCATTAAATGACCTTTCTAATAAAATAATTTTGAAATATAAATGTTGTAACAGATGTACACTTACACCATTTTCAACATATAACATAGTCAAATTCATTAATACATGCCTTGTTCTTGACCTTTGTAAAATATCACAATAATTATGGAGAGCCTGATGATAAAGTTATTGAAAACAATTGTTCATTTCAATATTCTTTATTCATGAATATGTATAGAAAATTTAAGTAGAATAAGAATGATTTACTGTTCAGTTTAAATATTCAACAGTAATAAAGATAACTTGACTTTTATTATCAAGACAGAAAGAGAGAGCATAACGATTCAAACTTAAAGTATACATACAATCAAATATAAATTTTGTGATCACTGATAAATTCAGATAGTTAGGGTTGACTATAAATGACATTATATTGATTGACAAACTAATTTAGAGAAGAATATATCTATGACAATTCAATAACTTATTTAGTACCTATTAAAGATGTTAATTGTCTAGGAACAAGTGATAACATTTTAATTGCACGTGTAAAGATTCTAGGAATAGATTTCTTATATTGGGGAAAATATAGTCTGCTTGTTTAAACATACGCCAAAATAGTGTATCATACTTGGCGATAAATAGAAAGAAGTGTTAAGGACAGAGTTGATTGGAGAATCCTAGTTGATGGCCTTTAGTGTAAAAGGGGTAACAGATGTAAGTAAATGAGTAAGCTTTTTTTGGGTTGTATTGGGTCCCGTGTAAGTAAATCGTATTGACATGAATGCAACTGTACGAACTCGTTCTCTAGTCCAATTGCTGATTTATTCACTTGTACTATCATTAGGACGGGTTTGTTTCAAACAATTTGAAACGACCATCTTCTACGGCTTCTCGATTTCCAGATCAGTGATCCCAAATACTAGTCATTAAGTAGTTTCATAAATTAGATAATTATTTAAGTGAAATACAAGACCCATCCCAACTGATGCATGTCATAAAGAGAGCAAGAACAAAGATTGGTGCAGAATAATATGAATTCATTTTATTTCGTTAGGTTCTCATCAGCTGCTTACAACCTAAATTATTTAAAATTCAACATTATTACAGATATTGGCATACTTATACATAAGAGGGTGATTAAGGGTGAAAAAATGTATCATGGTGTAGCGAAGATTCCGATAGAGTTAATGAGGTCATAAGATTTTGTCTCGAATAAATAAAGTTAGAGAGGGAAAGTTCCGGAACATTGAAATAGTGACCAGAACTCATGAAAATAGATTAATGGTAATAAAGAAAATATGAATTGAAATCAGTCAATTATGTATGATGTAATTTAAACTTCAGAAAGAGTTGGAATAATGACGCAATGAATAAATAAATAAATAGAAATAAATGAATAAAAAGGGGAGGGTTATTGTTACCAGGGTAAAGAAAGATTTATTACTCTTTTTTTTTGTATACATAGGTCTGGTTTTAGACGTTTGATTGCTAATGCTTCAGCAAATTTCGGAAGGTTGAAGCTTGATTGTTTATTAATCATCTTGAAGGACTTCAGTGTGTCGATTTCGTGTCCTGTCTCAAGGAGATGTCTTGCGATGGCAATGTTGAATGCTTTCAATCAATTTGATGTCACACTTTTCGGAATATGTTCTTTGAATCGAAAGTAGGCTCTCCATGAAAGGGATACCTGTCGACCTTTGATTGTGTCAAAGAACATGTTGTTTTGGACAGGACAATCAATTTTGCTGCAGGATAAGTTCTAATCACTATTTCAATGTTCAGTAACCTTCCCTCTCAAACTTTATTTATTCAAGACAAAATCTTATGACCTCATTAACTCTATCGGAATCTTCGCTACACCATGATACATTTTTTCACCCTTAATCACCCTCTTATGTATAAGTATGCCAATATCTGTAATAATGTTGAATTTTAAATATTTTAGGTTGTAAGCAGCTGATGAGAACCTAACGAAATAAAATGAATTCATATTATTCTGCACCAATCTTTGTTCTTGCTCTCTTTAAGATAATAAGGGGAACTATGTGTACGAAATGATGCATGTCAATTGATACAAAGTTAAAGATAACGATTTCAACTGAAAGAATAGACCACTAAATAACTATTTGATCGGTGCTCGTAAACAAAAAATGTACAAACTAATTCATCATAAAAGCAGCTACTCAAATTTTGACTTATTCTTCTTTTACCATATTGGCATTGATGTTTGTTATATCTGAACGAAGGATAAATGAATGGTAACGGTTAAGGATTATTTATGGACTATCATTACATATATTCTTATTGAATATTTATTCAGTAACTATATTATATGCATATTCATATTCCTTTTATTATAAGTTTTCATTTGATCAATTGATTACTATTATAAGATTTACTATTCTTAATTTATTCCCAATTTATTAGTTACAGTCTCTCACAGCTACTTTTGGCTTCATCTTGTATAATTGTTATTTTTTTATTTTATGGTATGATGCAATCTGATTTGTTTGTATATAAACACAGTATGTATGAAATATATTATTCATATAGCGGAGGCTGAAATTAGTGCTCTGGAATTAAGTGGCTGGGTTGGGTGAGAACCTGTGGAGGCCCGTAGCTTGATTTTGTCCTCATCTAGATCGACGATATTCGTTGGAGGGCTCACCACTTTTGTGGCCCTTTGATCTGACTCCATTTAGAGCGTATGGAAGATTTGCTATCGCTGATTCTCGTATATCATCGTGGACTGAAATCGCGTTATCCAATAACGGAATTAAATAAGTCGAATAACGAGAATTGCCTTGAGAATACATATATTTCGAATATGAAGCGAATAAAAGAGTAGAGCAAAATGACATGTAGGGAGGATGGCTTGGAAGCCAACTCCATCTTTGTCAAGCGTTACTCAATTTTTATAGTCAGACAAAATAAAGCTGCAGACATGTGATTAATGGAATAAGAAGGGCACACACATATACGCTCATATAAAAACAGTCTAGATTGATAAGCGAATAAATATCAAGGTCAAAGTATGGCTCGAATAGAATGAATAAAATGGGATATCCGGAAGCTAGAATAAGGTATATGGGCTTGGTACAATAACTGACACTACAAACCTATGATCTCGAAGGTTCAATAAGAACTCAGAGTTAATTCTAGGCTGCTTGTACTGTTTATACTTCATTGGTTTCGTCAATAAGTCGGTTTTCTAAGTGGCGATCTTATCACGTGATAATTAACAGGACATTAAGAGCATAACAGTCTTAACTATAGAAATTTGATTACTTCCCATCATAAATTTACTCATCTCAGAATTATAGGATTATTGGATTAATAAATCTGACCGTAGTTGATATAACAGACTGATGTTAGTTAGAAAATCATCGAAAACATGGAAACACTGGATAACAGTTTCATCTTAGTATGAAACCCTTAAGCAGTGCGTTTCCACGACAGCAACTTAGGGGACCGAACCCAGGACCTATGGGTCTCCTGGTGACCACCTGAACTTTGTACCATTGAGTCGGCATTCAATCATGTACATACTTAACTTCAAACAATTTTCACTATTATGTGACCATTTTCTATCGCTTGCGGTGGATTACTGTCTTACATCCGATATACTTAAACTTCATTGAACACGGCTTCTTACTAGATCACCCTGACTTACCTTTCTAAGTTAGTTATTAGCGAGCACATGATTACTATTCTTTGAAAAAAAGTTTGTGGAAATAAATTAATTTTCATTGTTTACATCATAAACTGGTTTTAATCAAATAAACATTAAAAGAAAGAATTTAATAGAAGTTGATTCGTCCTATTATAGGACTTGGATAAATTCACACAGATCACATATAATATCATTATCAAGTGTTTATATTTAAAAGCAAATAATGTAAAACGATGCGAAACCACAATGTCACCTGGTTGGAAACTAACATTTTATTACAATGATGACAAAATAAAATATTATTTCTTTCTAGAAAGAAAACAGGTTTATGAATATCATATGTTTTATATTGTTTGAAGTGACTCTTTAAATTGACTTATTCTGTTCTATTCCTATGAACATTAATAATTGAACATGTGATTGAAGTGTAAGTTTAAAGTAATATAAAGAAATGTATAAACTGGTTTATGGAAACCAAATACTTTAGTAATATATAAATAAAATCCAACTACTAGACGCATATACAATAAAATCTTTTAGTTAACTAATGAATTTCAATTATTTGACAAAATAAAAATGAAATTATCAGTTTAGGGGTTGTGGAAATTGTTAAGTTTTTGATTGAGATCATGAACCGATTGATGTTAGACCACCACTGAAAACCTGGAAGCACTGCACGGCCGTCTCGTCCTATTGTAGGACTCCTCAGCAGTGCGCATCCACGATCCCACCCGCGGGATTCGAACTCAGGACCCTCAGTCTCACATGTGAACGCTTAACCTACTGGACCACTGAGCCGGCACTCAATGGTGGTAATGTCTAACCTCAACCAATCCGCGAAGTTGAGCGACCATCTTCCATTGTACTGAGGTAGACACCTGTTTCTACCTGACACGGACGAAACGGCCGTCCAGTGCTTCCAGGTTTTCAATAGTGGTCTAACATCAATCGGTTCATGATCTCAATCATAAAAGAAAATTAATAAGTAGGGTAAATCATTTAAATGGAAAATGATACCGTAAATTATGGTGAATTTTGAATATTGATGATAGTGGCTAAATATAAAGTGTGTGTGATGAGGGCTTCATTTAATTCAAGATTAATCAGTTTTAAATACTGTTCAATATAAACATAAATATTAATGACTTCCATTCAAGTACCTACAACTATCTAACATTTCAAGAGATAACAGGTCACTCAAATTAATTGCTACATTACAATCAAATAGATAGAATTCTATCACCGCTCAAGGAATAAACAAAAACAATATGGGTCACTATTCAGTGATGATTTAATTTTAGATATTTTAGTCGTGAGAGAGTTTAGTCGATGACCGAGTAGCTCATTGATGATGTTGCAGAGAGTGAAGCTATGTGGCGTGTGTTTAGATGGTACAAGAGCATCAGTTGTCACAAAACTGTAAATATGCTTTACTGATTGATGCTAATCAGCATGAAACTCATGTCTAAGGTTTTAAAACTTCCAAAAACCTAGAAAGTATGGGGCTACTTTGGTACTTTAATTCTGTCACTGACTAATTTTTTATCAATGAATAAATAATTCCTAGGCAGATTACATCGTATTTCATGCCTGAAAAAGACAAGTTATTTTCAAGACAATGCAAATATATATAATTAGCTGTCTTCTATGGCTTTTCGGTATTACGTTCGGTGGCTGGTAATGGTCTTAATTTAATAGTGCCAGTAAAACAGTCTTGATGCGTAGTCACTAGTTGAATATAGTCACTTTTATTTCAGTTATGCCACAAATAACTACTGCCATCAAAATAGTTAGTTGGTCAAAACTTCAGTTACAAAGAATAACGTAAACTGTGAGGATACATGTGAAATAAGTGAACCAGTATTGCGCGAAATTTTTCTAAGTTTAATTTAAAAACTTAAGGTAATATGAAAAACCCCACCTACAGACACTCAGAGTGCAATCCTCTTCCAGTTACTCCTTAGTGTATTCACTTATCTATAAAGCATTGAGATGTGGCTTAAAAAAGAATATAGAGTATTAACTTGTAAAATCTCCAATTACCTGCCAACAACACCGATACTGAATGGTGTAAGATCACCCAATATTACTAGAGGAAAACATTCTATGGATCCAAATCAGTTAGCATATATCATCATAAAATGTTGGGTGATGAAAAAAAAACCCAGAACAACAGCACACTGATACGTTACGCATAGGTAACAGAGATGTGTGTAGTGTCAGTTATTATTTTAAACCCATATATCTTATTCTAGTTTTCGGAGAAACCAATCTATTCATTCTATTTGAGTCATATGTTGACCTTGTTAGTTATTCGCTTACCAGTCTTCATTGTTTTTATATGAGCGCATATATGTGTACACTTCTTATCCCACGTCTCATCACATGTCTGTAGCTTATTTTTGTCTGCCTATAAGTATTAATTAACGCCTGACTAAAAATGAGTTGGCTTACCAGCCATCTCCACTCTGCATCGCTTCTCTTCCTGCTATTCCATTCACCTCATATACAAAACACATGTATTCAAAATCCCATTCTCGTTATTTGACTTATTTAATTCCGTTATTGACTAACGTGATTAAAGTCGACGATGATATACGAGAATAGGCGATAGCAAACATCCATACGATCTAAATAGGAGTCAAATCCACGGGCCACTAAATGTGACAACTGAAATCCAACTTATGTGTACAAGAAAAAATTGTACTTTGCTCTAAATTGCCTCACTAACTTATTGCTACTCTTCGACTTATTTTCTAATAATTTCCTTTTAAGGAAAATAAGAACGCTAAATTTGTATTCATAATAAGAACGAATTATATGAAAATTTTATTTTATACCAATAATCTCTACAAAGATTCTCGTAAGCACTGGTTAGTTGTTTCATCGTAGTATGGAACTCATCAGAAATGAGCATCTAGGATCTTGATAAGAGAAATTGAATCCAGATTTAATTCTAGCGGCAAGAACTGAACTTTTAGACTGTAGCAAGCCCATTCAACTACTGTATTATTTATCTGCTCACTGTAATTCAGACACTTAATTCACTTATGTTAATTTCTCTGTGTGTATGATTGAGCGCGTGTCTGCACATCAACCTCAATCTATTCTCCTATTAATTGTAACATGCAGATAATCAATAATTTATCCACACTTGATTAACACTCATAATTATATACGGATTTTTAACTCACACACATACGCACACGCTCTTGGTTTCACAGTGTGCTTGCTCGCTGTACGCTTGCGGATTTTATTTATCTTTAACAATAAAATATCTCTACAACTGGTGTTCAGGCTTCTGAATAATCTCAAATAAATCCATAATCCTACTAGGAGATTTAGCCTGCCTTAAATACTCAATTAACAGGATATCATTTATTGGAGTCAGATATAGAGGAAATTAGCCTCAACAAGACTACTGAGCCAGGATACAACGTTATACATATATATTCACTTAACATTTAAAGAAATAACAGTATTGCATTCAAAAAATTTATTTTAATTTCTCTCTCTGATTATGAGTCAAAATATGAAATGGCATCATTTGAAAAGAGAAAATGAGAAAAACAAAACAGAAAGGAAATACAAGCACAACAACAAAAAAGAAAAAAAATGAAGAAATTAAGACACAATAAATAAATATAAAGTACATTTAGTACATTTAGTATGATTCTCTATTAATTTATATTCACTAAATAAATAAAGATTTATGCATTTGTTTCATATAGATTAACTATAATCTTATCAACGGAATGATATTCAATGGTTATTTTCTATCATTTACTCATTTCTGTTTTCTTTTCTTTTTGTTTTTTTCTCTTTTAAATTATACTAAATGAAATGTTATCCATTTCAAGGATAACATTCTATAGATTAATCTATATAGTCAAACTGAATAATGACTATCATCATATAAGTCAATTATATTACAGTTCATGAATGTATATTATCCAATGATGTAAATAAGTATACAATGACTATTTATAGTGAAATGTCGTTTAATTTTGGTTTTTCTATCTACGAGAGAAATTTAGGAGAAAAAAACAAACAAAACAAAGAGAAATGCTGAGCAGATAGTACAATAATGAAAGAATAATCATATCCTTACTTGTTCATATCATTGATTATAATAATATATCAGGTATCATTCTATGTAATAAACGTTTGAAATAATTGAGTAATATTTCAATGGATAGATGTAAAATTTCTATGGATTATTCACATTTTTCAATTAATATATGTAAACGCTTTACTTTATGATCGAAATCTGAATGAAATAGCATTTAAATGGTTTAAGTTCTTATGAAATGGAACAACAACAAAAAACGAAAGGGGGGAGTGTGATGATGGTGACGGGAGAGAATCATGAAATCCATGATAAAAATCATCTCAATCAAATCAGTATGTCATTATACAATTTCATAAAGAAACCCTATCGTATATTATCGTAATAATGAATGTTCTTACAATTGGTTACCATGTGTTTTCATTCTTCTATTCTTGTCAACAATAGGTAGTTATCAATTAAATTCATTGATATTTAATAAAGAATAAAGTAAGAAAATTCTATCATAAATTCTTCTTCTAAAAGAGAAACAAATATTTCTGTACATTATTTAAAGTAAGCATTTTCATTGTAAAACAAGTTGAAAAATGATATAATGTAGGGTATATGAAATGGTTCATGTGCATGAATGCATAAGTGGATACTTGTGTGTGTGTGTGCATGTGCTCATGTATGTGTGACAGACAAAAAGGCAATTCATGTGAATATATCAATCATTTATCAGATTATATCCCCAATAAATAAATTAAAAGCATCACAGATATGCTAATATTTATAATCTTATATTGTTCTCGTTGAAAATTAATACACACAGCTACATTTTTATTTTTATTTGAATCTTGAATTTTGTTTAAATCAGTTAAGTTAGTTGTCATATTATTTTCTGTATTTTGTTTATTTGTCCATAATGAATTATTAAGATTCTGATGATAATTTGGATTCAATACACTATGATTACGTAATGATTTTTCATCAGATCCCATTATTGATATATTTAATCCTTGTGAATTCATATTCATAAAAGGGAACATTTGTGGATAATCAAGTTCACCTTTGGAATCATGAAAACCACTTTCATCATAATTTATTTCTAAATAATAATAGAATATGAAAATAAGATATCAGTAGTGGTTTTGTAAATATTATACTAATTTTAATAGTTGAGATCATGAGTCAATCGAAATTAGACCAATATGGAAAATCTAGAAGCACTAGACGGCCATTTCGTGCCACTGCGTGACTCCTCAGCAATGCGCATCTACGATCCCGCCTCTCGAGATTCGAACCCAAGACCTATCGATCTCGCGTGCGACCGCACAACCTCTAAACCTCTGAACCAACATCCAATGGTGTTAATGTCTAACTTCAATCGATCCATGAATGACTGCACAACCACTGATCCATTGTCTGAGGTAGATATCTGTCTCTACTCGACACGGATTGAACTACACTAGTCATAGCTTCTCACTAGAACTTCATGAAATCATCTTAGAGCCAGTCACTAGTGAGAACATGTTGATTATTATCAGTATGGGGTTGCGGAGATTGTTAAATGTTTGATTGACATCGATTAAAGTTAGACTACCAGCCATCCAGTGCTTCCAGGTTTTCAATGGTGATCTGACATCAATGGATTCATGATCTCAATAAAAAAGATATAATTGAAAACAATCTAACATCGAAACTTTCCAATAATTAATTTATGTTTTTGAGTTATCTTTCCTTAAAATTATCAACATCAAGATATTCCTTTCGAAGTCGATTAATTACCGTACATAGTTTTTTTTCAATTATAACAATAGGAAAGATGTGTGGACTAAAATTCAATCTCAACTTCCATTGTATGATTTACATTAATTCATTTTGGATAGTATTTATAAGATAAGATCATTGAAAATAATAAATAGTTGTTACTTAGTAGGTTAAAATGGTCACTGATTATTGGAGATGTCATTTAATGTTGATTGAGTAATTTTTAGTAGAAATAACAAGTTTTGATGTCATAGTATACATCATAGACTATCCTTCTTTAGACGATCATTAAATAAACACCTTGCGCTGAACAACCGTTTTATCGTAGTATGGGATGTTTTACCAATACTCATCCAAGAGTTCACCAGGAATTAAATCCAAAACAAACAGGTTCTAAAGTGAGCGCTTAACCTTTAAATCACTGAAGAGTCCTATAATAGAATGAAACAGTTGTCCAATGCTTTCCAGTTTCTAGTGGTTGTCTAATGCCAGTTCATAATGTAAACTACAATATTCAACAATATCCGCAAACACTTCACAATAACGATCTGAATTACTTAATAAATAGTTCAAATAATTAAAAAAATATTTCTATCCAATGGGATCTGTTCGGCTTGAAGTAGGAAATTTGTTCGATCAATGGGGTTATTGATTACTTATTTGACGATAATAAAAAGTTTGAACTTCATCTAAATCTATACCTTCTTGAATTAAACTATTATCTACTGGTTTTCCATATGTATGTTCTTTAGTAGGTGAACTAATTGGAGTCCATGCATATAATGTCCAACCTGGAAAAAAACCAGAACCAAGATTTGAATTTCTATCTAACGGTCTTGTTTGTTGTTTCTTGTCAGGTGGATTCTGTAACAGAGAACGAAAGGGAGAGAGAAATATAGAACTACTTAATTCTTCTAAACTATAAACAATAATAAGTTTGTATGATTTAGAATTAAATAACTTGATTTTACGAAATCGAAATTAGACACAAGAACAAGAAGTATCTATAACAAATGTATAGAATGTGTAAAACAGACTCCAACAATTGAACAGACAAAGAGAACTCATAAAATTTGATTCAACTCCGAAAGGTATCATTACGACGTGCAATACGTAAGTATCTATACAAAAAGTTTTAAAAAACTTTGAGATCTAGCTAGACTGGAATTATATTACAGAGGCTGTTTGAAATTTATGTGAATAATTGAAGAATGTCATGATAATAAAATTCTAAAGTTTGTTTCATGCAGTAATGATTAAATTGATTTTTATTTAAAACTGGAAAGCCACCGGGGAAAGGAAAAATGGAATGGTTTAAATTGTTATGGGACCCCATAAGATTATTTGATTACAGTGATAAACGATCCGCTAAAATGTGGTTTAAAGCATATTAGTAATGTGAATATATCTTATGTATAAGTTTAAAGGCTATTAACTTGAAACGGTTGTAGATAAACTCCGAAGAATCTGAAAAAAGCTCAATGTCTAGTGTCATCAGCAAACTTTAAACAAATTCCAAATGTCGATTTCCTTCATAACTTGTCTCTTCATACTAGAGAAATTTGACATGTTTTACATAACTCATAAAACACAAGGTAACCTGGTATTATATATCAGTATACGGTTGTGGAAGTTGTCGAGTTTAGACTGATATGATGAACGAATCAATGTTAGACCACCATTGAAAACCTGGAAGCACTGGACAGCCGTTTCGTTCCAGTACGAGACTCTTCACCAGAGCACATCCACGATCCCTCACCAAGGGAACTCGAACCCATGACCTTATATAAACGATCTTCGATTTTCTTACCAGAACAATGGATAAATTTCAGTCATACCATTCTTTTTAATTATATTATGATAATTAAAGGTTTGTATGATGGTGAGAATCTGAAGGTCGGCCAAATTTTATTGATATATGCGTTTGATGCATAAAGCTTTCTTAAAATCAGTGATGATTGCGATAAGCTTATTTGATTGTTCTGAATTAATTTCAACTGAATGAATCTGTTTTATTTGTTACTACAGAAGAGTTTGTGAATATCGTTAGATTTCACTGTTCACATAAGGAAATAATCTTAGTTATACAAGCGTTGAAAACTGCACTGATGAAGAGTTTAATTACAGGTCTAAACAGCTGTTCAGTGCTTCTTGAATGTCAACGGTTATCTAACTAACATTAGTTCATGATGCCGATTCATTTAAATGTATTATCTAATTAATTCAAAATAACGTATTCTTGATCAATCTTCTTTAAGATTGTCCACTCTAGACTTAGGTGTCAATATGTTTTACACAGGAGATTATGTTCGCACAATTAAAAATAAACTAGTAACTGTTCATTATCTAACCCTAGCTACTGAAATAAATTCGTAACTTAAACATGATTATGTCCAAAAATGAACTTTTGTTTTACTTTTTTCTTTGAATTTCCTTGATTTATAGTCATTCGTATTGGTTTCGAAGAGGAATCCGATGACGATGGATCATTATTTTTAGAATTCATGGGTATTTTACGTTGTATTTCTTCGTCTTCTTCTTCTTCTCCTACTCCTTGTGCATTCCAGTTTAGTATTGATCCATAAGCGAGCATACCTAAAGAATTGGTCATATCTGAATGTGAATTGGATGATGTTTTTCCAGTTTCATATTTTTCTGAAAATGAAATAATGAAGCAAACATTTGTAAATCACACAAATATATTTTAAAATAAATAAGCCGATACTTTCAAATGAAAAGAATAAACATCTATCCTGGAACACAGTTTGAAAAGAATTTTGTAGTCTTTTCTATATTATATAAGATGCTTATTGTTCTCGTTCACTTTTGTATGTGAAATTAGGTTACTTCAGTGGGTGAAAAAATTATTTTAGTATCAGAAGAGGTTTCGTGGAGATTGTAGTAATTTCAATAGTTAAGATCATGAGTCAATTGAAACTAGACCACCATGGAAAACCTGGAAGCATTGGACAGCCGTTTCATCCTATTGTGGGACTCCCCAGCAGTGCGCATCAACAACTCCGCCTCGCGAGATTCAAACACAGGACCTATCAGTTTTGTGCGTGGGCGCTTAACCACTAGACCACTGAGCCAGCATTCAACGGTGTCAAAGTCAACATATACTCACTAGTGACTGGCTTCAAGAGGTATATCCTCGAGTTCTAGTGAGAAGCAGTGACTAGTGGAGTTCAATCGGGTCATTTGTGAGATAGTAACTCACTGATGACAATGGTGGATGTGTCGCTTAAAATTATTTTACTTATATTAACATGTAAAATCTACGATTTCTGATATCATATCTATCAACTATTCAGATATAATAATAATAATAATAATAATAATAATAATAATAATAGGTTCAGACGTCATTTAGACTAGTCTATCACTTTTCAAAGTAGCATATATCTTATTGGAGTAAATTATCTTTCTAGGTACTACATACTTTAGGTTTATTTTGAATAATTAAAGTTACCAAGAGTTTGATTTTGCTTCAGATTACTATTTAAAATATTGTGCTATTGTCCTGTGTATTGTTTGTGCACAAAAATATTTGAATTGAAGTGCCTATGATTCGATATAAAACTATAGATGACAATATTTGAGTAATTCCCTAGAATCCCAAAATTCATTTGTTTCTGGATGATACGTCAAAATGTTTTGCTGTATAGAAGCCTACATATATGTATGGTAAATAGTTACTTACTGTCAACATGAGCCATTCTATATACATGATAATCATTTCACTGATTCGGAAAGTATTATCACCCTCCAGAGAGTTTGTTTGTTAAATATCGATAATCAGATGGGTTCATAGCTCATGTGGATGACTTTTAGTAGATTTTCGTTCACTTAGCTTGACAGTTTCATCATCGAGCTCATATCGTTCTTCTGAATGAAGTTACCAGCCTAAAATTTTGGTAGAAATGAATTATTCGGATCTCGCGACACATGATTGAGTGTTTGGTCAACAAACTTCAGTCTTGATTGTTGACCTTTATTCTGTCATCAAATGCACATTTATATTGATTGTCTTTCCCTTTGACCTTATCCTTGATTCGAAATTTTTCCACAATATTTCCAATTAGTTGGTAAATGCGACCTAATTTTCAGTGCGCTCATTGATTATTGATTGACCTAACTGTCAAGCTTCTCCTTGTATTACTTCTCGCTAAAATCTCATCATTTTCCTTGTTAATTATCAACATACATTAGTTTAAGCAAAGATATATTGTAGTGTTTAACAGAAAGTTGATATTTATGCAGATGAAGAGGAAAAGGGAGTTCACCTTGTCTGATATAGTGATTCTTGCAGATGGGACAGTTTATTTTGTAGATGACGTTGGTTTTTATTCTCTGTCATTTCATCTTTCATGAGTATAAAGTTGTGGAGATTGTTGAGTTTATTTAAAATCACAAACTGTTCTAATTTAGATAATCACTGAAAACCTGAAAACACCGGACGATTGTTTAGTTCCAGGTTTTAATGGTGGTCTAACTAAAATTGGTTCATGATTCTAGTGAGATTTTATCCTTACTTGGCGCAAGATTAACTGAAGCGATTTAACTGGTTTATGTGTTACACTTATTCCAAACGGCCTCAATAATCTTGTTGTAGTTTCTGATATGTTCTTTACATATATTATGATGATCCATTCGTTGATTTCCATATTTGATTTTCTTTTCGGTTGATGAGTTTGATTGATGTTCTTCAACGAATTCCGGTGGATACCTCTTCTTCTGAAAAATAATTATTAAATATTTCTCTTCATATTTTGGTGTGGTAAGTGTGCTGGATTATGTTTTTTGCTCTTTTGTATAAGGTTTGTACTCATTTGATTTTGCTAGTTCCTGGGTTGTTCACAACTCAAATGAGAACGTGGTCCGTGTGAATTGGCTCTCTATACATCTGACTCCTCTATCTTCTTATATTGGTTAAGGTGGTCAGCACATCCGAGAATAGTATTTTGTTGTTCGGTCCGTTTTCTATTGTGAAACATATGTTATTGAGGACATTGCTGATCAGAATGCATACATTTTCCAGAACATACCGATGATGACGAATGACCTCCGCATAATGAACCTACATTTTTGGTATGATCACTGATTCTTATTAGTGATCATATCGAGCCATACAATCCTTGCATCACTCCTTCTGAGATAAGTTCACATTAACAATCGTCAAATAGGTATTCCTCTCGTCTGTTTGTGGTTGTTGTTCGTGAATTAAAAGCATGTTATTTGGCATAAACAGGTGAGTTCAAATAGACTTTAACTTTAAAGTCTTATGTGAATTGGAAGATTCGTTTCACTTGTGGCTAGGCCAAAGATAAAGGATCTTTTTTTAACTTCGGTTCAGTCAAGGAGACTAAGATTGTCGATCTTGATATTATTAGGAATTTCTAGATTTCTTGTCATGTTATTCATAAAATTAAAGAATGGTGTGTTATTCTATTAGAGTGGCTAAATAACTTGGAGATGATTTATACTTCTATATCACTTTTTTGTACTTTAAGGCATCCGTCATCTGTCGATACTATGTTGTTTACCACATAGTTCACAGTTCTACTGAATTTAGTAAACAGTTTGAAAATGTTGTATCATACGCATCTTTTGCAAAGATTAGCAAAATTTGCAATGGTTTCGTGAGTTTCTTAATCAACATCAAAATTTACTGTTGCTACCTCGAGACTGATCATGAGGAGTCCCTGAAAATGTATGTGTAAATGATATATGGATCAAATCGAACAGAACTTAATTTAATACCTCCAGGTTTTTGAGATGTTGAAATTCGTGCCCATGATTCCGGTGGTGTATTTCCTTTAGATTTACCACTTCCATTTGAAGTAGACTTGGCATTTAATGAATTATAATAGTTCGTTTCAGCTAACAAAGACTTCACGGACCATTCCAAATCTCTAGATGCTCTTACTAGAATTTCATTGGCACGTCGAAAAGCTAATTCCTTCTACAGTTAGATTATAACAAAAAAGATAAAGTGGAGAAAGTAACTGCAATTAACTAGACTGAGAAAGCAATCATCTTGAATACAAAATATTCATTCTTATTTGACGGAGAAAATGCAGGAAAATCACATTCATATTTAATTGAACCATAATTTTCATTTCTCAAGTTTGCAAGTGGTACATCATAACACAATGATTAAGTTACAATGTAGATCACAATAGATATTCTTGTTTTACAGTAAACCTACACTGAAAATATCCTACAGCTTTGATCAACTAAACACTATTTCATGTAATAAATGCATTTTTACGATCACTGTTAAAAATCGAATATCTAAAAATTTACCTTGCACTAGGTATCTAAGCTAACAAAAAATGAAGGATTGTGTTATAGAGATTGTTAAGTTTTGATGAAGATCATGAATCGAATAATGTTAGACCACCATTGAAAACCTGAAAGCACTGGACGGCCATTTCGTCCTAGTATCAGACTCCCTAGCAGCGCACATCTACGATCCTGTACGCGGGATCCAAACCCACGATCTTCGGTCTCGCGCGCGAACGCTCAACCTATAAACCTCTGAACCGGCATCCAATAGTGTTAATGTCTAACTTCTATCGATATATGAATGGCTGCGCAACCATTCATTCATTGTCTGAGGTAGATACCTGCCTGAAGTAACCAGTGGAGTCCAATCCGTGTCGGATCCCAAGTGCGAGATCGTGGGTGCGCACTGCTGAGGAGTCCCATGCCAGGACGAAGCGGTCATCCAATGCTTCCAGGTTTTCAACGGTGGTCTAACACCAATCGATTCATGATCTCAATCAAAAATGAAGTACACTGTACATGTAATACATCTGGTCTGCAGAATAACCTCTGATTTGAGAACATTTAATTAAAAGTATTTTCTATGAATATATACAAAACTACAAGTTATCTTACCAGATATTTGCAACTTTTGACAAGATATCTCAATAATTTAATATTTATATTTCTTTGACTTTTAACTACTTTATCTTAATAAGTAGCAATAAATATTTCAGAAAGTTTTGAATGTATAAATATCTTGTTAATCGTGAAGTATTTCTGAAAGCATTTAGAGACAAGTGCAACCATAAAGAAGTTCAAATTTACAAGGAGATGGGTTTTAATCGTGTAACGAAGTTTTCCAACTACAGTGGTGACCATAAATTAACATTTAGTAACATTTTGGTTGATAGAAGAAATCATAGGGGTAACAGATATTTTTATATTTTGAAAAATCACTTCGCTCAAAGATAAATGCAATGACGATTCTTGATCACGAAAGTGATGGTAACAAGAAATTTACTAATCATGGATTGTTATTTTGATTCGGAAGCCGAAGAGATTAAGATATATTCACTTATTATGCTTTCTCATAACGAAAAGGCACATCGTTACTCTAATACACATTAATATTTATATGGATACGTGAAAATATCAAACCAGTGTCATTTCGCTGCCATTTTTTCCAAGGTTTTTTTGACCTACTTTCTGTTATAAAACCTTGATTCGTTTTCTTATCAATTCTGTTACATCTAGTACACCTATCATCATACTATCAGTTTGTACTTTTTACTTATAATGTGTGGTTATGAAATCTGTTTCGCTGTAATTATTGACCCATAAATTGCCTTGATAGATTTAACTATTTTTCATATATGCATAGAAACATTACAGTACATTAGTGCAAAACTTGATCAGGATCTAATTGAAAACAATACTGTACACTTATACACGTTGTTTTAATTTGCATTTTAGGAATTCTTATTATTTTAAAATCGTTTGTTCGTTCATTTTATTATTAGGATCAGTTACAGTGATCGGTTACGAAGACAATACTTTCCACAGTTATAGACAAACGTATACTGAAAACAAGATTATGTTAATACAGAAATGTTTCCACTTTACATATATTCTTCATAGTTTAGACTAGGAACTGATGTTAACTAGATCACCACTGAAAAGCAGGAAGCACTGAAGAGATGCTTCGCTTTAGTATAGGATTTTTCAACAGTAGGAATCAATAACCAAACTACATGAAATCGAACCCAGGACCTTCGGATTTCGAGGTGAACGCTTAGACTTTATACCATGATCAAAAGGTAATGGTCTGAGTGCTTAACTCCAATCAATTCACTACATAATGCAACCATGTTCAAAAGTTACTAATGGCTGAGTGCCTCATACTTGACATGACTAGATTTCTCTTGTCACGGCTTCTCATCAAAAGTTCTGGAATTACGTCCTAAAATTAATCACTAAAATAGACGCTATATTATTATTGCAGAAGGTTTGTGGATAAAATTCAACGTAATGAAAACCAATAAACAGTTTGCATTGATTTCATAAATAGTTCATTGTTGAAGGAGACTCTGAAACATCACAGTTTACAGTCATACTAAAACTTATTTTATATAATTTCATTTCAAAGTCTAAAATCAAATTGTTACTTATTTAATACTAGTTCACTACAAACTCTAATTAACTTACATCATGTTGTAATGGAGAATTCCATGATGGATTATTCAATAAATAGTTAGTTGATGCAATTGAAGCTGACAATAGATCATCTGTTTCACTGACACTTGATTGTTGTTGTACATCATTTGTTGGTATAAATGATGTTCGTTGTTTTCGACTTGGTGATAATTTCTCATTATAATTTTCGTTTTGTGAGCTTGTAGCAATAGTTTCTTGTAATTTTGGTTCATGTTGACAAAATGTACATTCCTCTTCATTAAAACTGTCAAAAAATTATTTTTAAATGTGACATAAAAACAAACTGTACAATTTAAGTAGTATTTGAGATTTTGGAGAAATTTTGGATCCCAGTGCTAGGCACTACCCATCTTTGCTTATAATGCTTATGAATTGAGGCAATAACTAGGTAGTACGCACAGTATGTACATATGCTAGTAAGCGACTGATCACTTTCAGTCCTAAACATCAATGCGAAGATTCAGGTTAACAATAACTCCACCCCATTTAACATACAAGTGGCTATTAGGAGTCAGTAGCTAAGTAGGTAACGCGATGATGTTTGAAGCGAACGGTACTGGGTTTGAGTCTCAGAGTGGACATCAACTCTGAGATGCAGATACATCCAGTTGACTAGTTCCAAATAAGACGAAACGCGCATCCTGGATTTCAGTGCTAGTCGCTACCCATCTTTGCTTAGAGTACTAGGTAAGTGGTCTTATAACATATCAATTTTTATATTTCTCAACGTACATTTAACCTTTAGCAACTAGGTTAGAATTCTATGGTACACATTACTAACTTCAGTCCATATGTGATATTGAGTAACCATTATTATACTGGCTATACTATTAAAGTAGAGACGAAGCTTTTGACTGAAACGTTAATAAATAGTGGTTCATTGAAGTTCATAAACCGCTGGAAGGGTTGTAATCCGATTAGACCTATGACGCTTCTGGCACCCATAAAGCGAGTTTACATTATGTTACCATTCAGAGGTGACTCAAACAGTCTCATTTTGAAACGGAGACTTAAGTTATCTATCAACAGGACATTTTATGCAGCCCAACTTGTCATTAATGAAAAGACAAGGTCTGTGTTTCCCTTATTGTGTCTACCAATTTACATGTATGCGCGGAAACATGTACATAGGGGGGAGCAATTGCGGTCTGCAATTAACGGTGGCGGAACATATACTCAAATGGCTACAGGAACAAATCGATTCCAATGGTCAAATAAAATCACACGATAGACAGACACCTTCCTCCATTGCGAAACAATTAGTTGAGACTGTTCATAAAGTTGATATCAAGTCATCATATGTAGTGTTGTACATAAACCTTCAAGGATGTATACTAAGGTTTATTAAAGTCTTGACTACACGGAAACTGAAATCCCCTTTATGTGTTCAAAAACAATTTGTTCTTACCGTGAACCTACCCTGGTAATAGTGATTTATTATCCAGAGTGGTTATCACATTGTTTTTGTGTACTTTATTTTTCTTTGTTACGTCTTACATTAACCTATCTAGTTGACCTTTTAATTTTCATATAAAAACGTTCGAATAAGTATATGTGTGTGGTCAGATTGTTCAAAATGCATTGCGCAAATATATCACATAATTCTGATAACTTTCGTCTTCTAATTGTATTATCGAAATTTATCAAGTGGACTAATTGTTTTAAATCATATTTAGGTTAAATAAAATGAGATTAAATAATAATCATCAGAAGGGGTTTGTGGAGATTTTAGAAATTTTCACAGATTGAAATCATGAGTCAGTTGAAGCTAGACCACCATTGAAAACCTGGAAGCACAGGACGGCCGTTTCGTCCTAGTACAGGACTCCTCGGCAGTGCGCATCCACTATCCCGCACCCCGCGGGATTCGAACCCAGGACCTGGATGCGCACTGCTGAGGAGTCCCGTACTAGGACGAAACGGCCGTCCAGTGCTTCCAGGTTTTCAATGGTGGTCTAGCTTCAACTGACTCATGATTTCAATCTGTAAATAATAATCATCATTAAACTAATTATTAAATAAAGTATGAATGGAGTGAAAACATTGAGCTATTCATTTGTAATTTACCAGATTGTTTCAAGGAAAACTAACTCTTACAGAATAATAATATTATCAGAAGGGGGTTTTGTGGAGAATTTAGTAATTTTATACTTGTATTTATGAGTCAATAAAAGCTAGATCATCATGAAAAACCTGAAAGCACTGGACGGCCGTTTCAACTTACTGTGGGACATCTCAGCAATGCGTATCCACGATTCCGCTCGAAAGATTTGAACCCAGGGCCTTCAGTTTTGAATTATCAAAGAATTTTGCCTGAAAGTAACTTTTTAAAATTCCTATTTCTTAACCAGAAGTTTACCATTTAAAACCTACTGATGTTTCTTTATATCATCCTTCACAGTTTTATATTGATATGATTAAAAAATGATATTGCCTTTCTTAAAACTAATAATAATTTCAAGTATTTTGTTGGTTTTTAGATCTCTGAGCTAAATGGTTTAATTTAGGGGGTTCTTCTTGAAATATGCTCTGAAGATGTTGTCCAAAATGACAATGAAAGTTCTACAATTAAATCATCTAGCTCAGAGAGCTCGGCATTCTTAAAATATCCACGTAAGCTGCAAATATTTTTTATCATTTCAGACGTTTCAAGTATAACTAACATTGACACTAATATCTAGGAAAACTGAGAGATTTCACTTTTGATTATTTTTTAGTGCAAGTTATGGCAAAATTACATGACATGTGGTGTACAGTAAACACCATAAAAGTAGTTTTACGGCTTGTGCAAAAAGATTCACAAATAATAATATTATTGCTGTACAGAGGATTTCGATTTCAATTTCTATGCTTAATTTCGAGGAGGTTACAACTATTTATAAAATCTGTACCTTGAAATAGTTGTTCCATTCCAGCATTGATCACGTCTTCTACTGAGTAAAGCCAGATAAGGTGATTCTAAGCACAATGCTGTACTTGAACGTGACCATATGTTTGTGATTTCATCCATCTGGAAGGATAAAATTACATCAAATTAATAACTGATATGAAGAAATCGCTGAATGTTTAGTCAAATAAATAATGACCTTTATTTATTTCCTAAGAGTGATTCTAAGCAATTATTAAACCTAATTTAAACTACTCTTTAGAATTGCTTTCCAATTGCTTTACTAGGCATTACAGAGTATTCAGGTAATTGTGGTAGATCCTTGGAAAAGACGTATATTCTAGTTCATCTATCCTAAAGAGCTTGCGACTTAAGGCTATATTGAGGCAGTCCGAACAGGATGTACATATGCCAACATAAGACTGATCAATTGAAGTCCTAAATAACGATGGGAAGATACAAGTAAAACAACACCAAGTGAATTCATCTATTCTAAAGTTTAAAAACGTACGGTGAGGCTCTCATATGAATTTTATAACGACGATGGAAGATGATGTGATACAAATAAAAATGGCATGTAAAATGTTTCGTTTGAAAAATACTGTTTCATGAAGCTTATTTTTGAACGAATCTAATGGACAGGATCGTTTTTCTAATGTATTAGTTACTGAGTGACGGATTCGATGTTTGCCTTATCCTTTAGTGTCGATCGAATTCTACTGATCAAGTTGCAATGTAGCTAGGTGGCTGAACATAGCGTGAACCATGTCAGGTTGTTAGATGACTAAAAATCGTCAACAGAAAACCCTGAATCTAGTTTTCGCTCGTTAACAAGTCTTTCCTGGAACTTTGCCTTTTAACTCCAACCACCTAGTATCTTAATGTGCTGTACACAATGTCGAGTTACTCAGACTAATGACTGAATTGTAACTTGATTGATTGAGTCCGATTAGAAGTAAAGGAATAGATATGATACTAGTCACTACTCAATTAATGATCAATTGTATACATTTCATTCCTACAGTAGGTTAGCTATTGTCTCAGTGATAACATCTCAGACTATGAACCAGGTGATCATCGTTAAAAACCTTGTTTCTGTGCATGTATTCTTTGGATTATACTAAGTTAAACGACTATTTAATTGGGATTTATTATTAGTATATTATGTACTTCCGTTGTGAATTATTCACAGTGTAGTGAACGAGAATACAAATGGGGACAATCGAGTGTATTTGAATACAGAACGTCTTAGTAGAACCTGAGAACCATACAGTAAATACTTCATTTGTAAAATGTTAATCAATCTTCTCAGACTTCATTGTTCTTTCGTTTCCATACCGATCTTTTCTTCGATTTTCTTAACCATCTGTCACCATGCATTTCACTTTCGATTGATGATACATACTACTTATATCTGTCAACATCAGTAGCACACACCATAACAGCAACTAAACATATGACACTAAATAAAGGGTTTAAAATGGTTATGGTTTTCCTGCTTTTGTGGAGTCGTTTCTAATAAATTGGAACATTGAACATAATTTATTAAATTGATATTGCTCTTTATTTGACTTAAATACAACCATTTTATCATTTCTAGGCTTCCTCAAAACGCACAGATTTTGTTAAGTAAAAATTTCATTGCTTACTGAGTGTTTTTATGTGTATCAATTGTCAATATCATTGCCTCAAAAATGCCCTGGTACGACCGAGAGTGCGGAGAGTTAACTCTTCCTCTCAAAATGCTTTCACATGGTCACTCTTATATAGCCACTGCCAAGGAAGCCCAACTCATTGCTTTCTCGTGGCACTACTGTTGTTTACGAAATCGAGAGGACGAAAAGGTATTGTCTGTCGCTTTAACTGGGTTGGTTGGTGGATGTAGAGGATCGGCCTAGAGGAGTTGGAAAACCCTGATTCCAAACCAATGGTGCACATGGGCTCCAGGATCCTGAGGGGAGAAATGGAGCATAAACCAATCGTTGGTCACCGGCTACCATGGGACTGCATCTCCTGACGTTTTTCCATTGTCTTGTGGATCAGACCTTGAAGTCGAAGGCTCCGGGCTTGGTTCCCCAAGAAAACTAGCTGCTTCGGTGTACGCACGCAGGTAGTATCACCGTCCACACACATCTAAGTGACGTGTGTGGTGCATATGTGTTCGGTGCCCCTTTGTACCAATATTTACGTGTTCAAATAAATAAATAAACGAAATATTGACTTATTCATTTTAGAAACTAATTAGGTCATTATTTGATGCTGAGATTTATTCCAACATTGTTTTTTTAGGTATCATACACTTTGCTAATGGTAATTAAATAATTATACGCGAAGCAAACCTATTCAATGAGCGTAGTAAAATGTTTGAATGTTGTGAGAAGATACAAGAAGAAATGATTGACGGTGTAAGCTACTTTTTGAAATATTAATACACTTGATGTTTAGTAAGTAATTACTAACATTTGGTTTATGTGACTTCTTTGATTTCTTCAGGTATAAACTTCTGATTAACCTGTAAACTACTGTTATATCTTTTTCGGTTTTAAATTTGTTTTAATTTAAACACGAGCCTTGTTTTCTATTTGTCTACCCTAAATGCCCTATTTGGGCGGATATTATATGCTTGAGTTCATTATACGTTGTGATTTACTTTGTCGCATATTTAATTGTGCATCTTTTTGAGTTGGATTAAAATTCGAATATAAAGATTTTTACTTTATCTGTCTTTTATCTTCTCTCACCAATAAATCAATATCCGCTTAGTAAATGATTAGTCAATGAATAGTACAGTTCTCTGCCCGTAAGCCTGAATGGTCACAATTTAACTCTCATTTGTGGTTTAAAGATTACATTTAGTAGCCTGGGATGCCAGGTCTGAATTAAATTTTTTGCATATCCAATTACAGAATCACTCGGTATATCAAAAGTCATATTACAGTGTGTACAACTGATGTCGATAGATATAAGTAGTATGTATCACCAATCGAGAGTGGAATACCTGGTGACAGAAAGTTGAGAAAATCGACAAGAAGAGAACGAGAACAGAGAGTAATTGGTATGGAAACGAATGAAAAACAATTGATGGATATTTTGCAAATGAAGTATTTACTGTAACTCCAGCTGGAGCCACCCTAGGGCTACTGCCGGTCCCAAGCCCAGATAAAGGGGGAGGGTTGGGCATAAGGTTAGCGACCTCATCTCATAGAAAACTAACTCGCTAAAAAAATATATAAGACCTATTTACTGTATAGTTCTCAGATTATACTATAACATTCTGTAATATCATATTGAAATACATTTGATTGTCTTTAACTTTGTTCTCATTCATTACAATATCATTGAGATACATACTGATTAGATGTTCTAATTTACAAAATGTATAATTTTCATTATTTCAAAAGTTGTATAAATTGAATTGATTTACTTACAGTTGTTTTCATTTGTTCAAATATCTTTTTATGTTGTTTTAAACGTTTTGTATTATTACTCTTTATTGGTTGAAATATAGTTTTTGAACTATTTTTAAGTTGATCAAATAAATTGTATAATCTTTTTATCCCAGAACATTGAGGTTGTAACTTGTGTAATGAGAAAAGAAAAAGGTTGGTACATAAGGTGTGATAGCAGTCAAAACAAAATAACAAATGAATGTTTTCAAAGTTTATGAGATTTAACTAGGCTTATTTTTTTGCAAAAGATCGTTTTCGTCACAAATCGATATCAGACATTGAGCTATTGAGAACTTGAAGGTATTTGACAACTGATTCATTATGGCCTAGGACCATATGAAAGTGTATATACATGAACCAGTTAAAAATCTAAAATCAGATTTTTTCGGTCTTGTTTTCAACACATTACTTTTAGATCATCAAGCGAAGATCCAATCATCACTATTAATAAATCCAGCCTTGTTAAATTAATGACTATCCACTGCCATGAGTTATATCTCTCACAACCATGACATGGCTGACTGATCTATGTAAACCAACCATTACTTTTCACTAGAAGTTGGGGAATCCATACCATTGACATTCCTCGATGACGAACACATAAAGTTCAATTAGGTCATGAACTACGAAAGAAATCGATTTAGTCACAATTAGATTACTACTTGAGTGCTCTGAGTTAATAATATTCGCATGTCAAAGTTAGACGGCTGAAAAATGTGTGTGTATCGGGTTTGGAAATTCTAAATGAGGTTGCTTCCAGAGAGAATACTTAAAAGTAGAGTTAATTATTAATAACACTTAGTCTCAACAAATAATGATCTAATAAAGTAGAAGGATGTCGACTCAGTTGTCTAGAGACCAGGCGGTGGATAGCGCGACCAATGGTTCGATTCTCTGTGGTGGGGTCGCGCATGCCATCTGCTGATTCTCGTGCTTGGAAGAAATAGCTATCCAAAACTTCCAGATGTTTCATAGTTGTTTAACTAAGATCAGTCCATTAAAGTAACCGTAAAAATGGTAAGAATTATGTGAGTGGAGATTTCGGCAGTTTATTAATTTTTATAGTTTTCACCATTTGAATTAATTGTGAAGAATCCAAATGTTAATATAGCTGGGAAAATTTGACGTTGTGGATCAAATAATATTCAGTTTTGTGGATGGACACGAAAATTATCACCCCTAAATGATATGAAATAGCTATCAATTTCTATTTGATTTTTGATGACTTATTAATTGATATAAGTCAACGATAAAAAACTATCTCCGAACAAACCCACTACAATACAGAATTTCAGTTGTAGAACATTTCAGTTGAACTTAGATAACAGTAGCTCGACATTCGTAATATAAGTTTATATCTCACTGACTTTTGTCAGTGTCAAAACAAGAAATAGTAGAGTGCAAAATTTGAAGAAAACACTTTCAATTCTTGCTGAGTATTAGTATGAATGATGAACAACAGTACAGTGCTCACCACTACTACACGAACAGAGCACTAAAGTTCATAATGTATTTGGAAAACATGCAAACTTGATTAACTATATTCAAGCATGATATAAATCATTAGTATTCTCTCAAAGTTAGTGGATGTCTCATACGTAAGATACTGAATGTCCGTTGACCAGATACCATCAGCAACAACCTACAGTGGTATAGAACAAACCAACTTCCGGTTGAGTAGGAAATTAGGAAAAGACGTTGGAAGTGGATAAGACACACATTGAGGGGATCATCAAACTGCATCACAAGGCAAGAGCTAACTTGGAATCCTGAAGGTAAACAAAAAAGAGGAAGGCCGAAGAACACACTACGTCGAGAATTAGAAGAAGACATGAAAAGGATGAATAGCAACTGGAAAAGATTACTCAGTAGAGAGTTGGATGGAGAGTGTTGGTATGCCGCATTTGCTTCTCCACGAGGAATAACAGGCGTAAGTAAGTAAGTGTATTTCTCATATACAAGACCAATACTAAATCATAGTCAATAAATACATACACATTTATTTTGTTAATCGGTTATATTCAATTGAACGGAACATTTCATTTTCCATAAAATGTAATATATAGTACAACTGACAAAGTAGAAAACCTGGAATTGATCATAGCCAACTTATGTCACTACACTAGCGTTACTTCATAATTGAAAAGGATAGACTCATTCTCTAGAAATTCACTACATATAACAAATACTAAGTTTAATTATGCAGTGAAATAATACTTTATATACATTCATCACTAAACTACATTGTTTACTCAGATGAATACATATCATATTTACAACTAAATTGATCTGGAAACAAAAAACGCAATCATCTCTTACCCAGTTGTGATAGGTATGCAATAATTGATGATAATAATTTACAAGATGTTCTGGAAAATCATCCAATTGACTTTCTAATCTTAATTGTGGTTTTTCTAAAAATATATCTGCCACACTTTTGATAGTTTCTATAATAAAAATAACAATAAATAGTAGTACAATGAACCCTTTTTTAATTCAGTAAGAGAGAACCTTTATTGAACATTGAAATTTTCTTTGGTAACTTACTGGGTACCAATGAAAAGTTTGAATCATTCGATTAGGAAATCGATCATTTTTAATTCCATCTAACTATAAAACTTTATAATATTGGAATAATGCAATGGTATGGACATGAGGAATCTGATATTTTGATAAAGAGAGATATCCCACTATTCTTTACTTTCCTTGCTCTCAGGTTTTCTCATTTCTTTTATATGTTTCTCATGCAAATATAGTTTTTTTTCAGTTAGACTAGAATCAAATAACGCTCGCTTACTCGCTTACGATTTCCTAATTGTCTACGAGTTAGTCTTCTTAGAGTAAAATATCAAAAGCCGAATAGTTATTTAGTATCATCTGAGAAGAATTTAAACTGCTGTTATATCCGTACGAAGAATAAATGATTAGTAACATACAGAAATCCAAATTGCTATGTCCTAGGCCCGTCAAATATCATGTGACAAAACTGTTACTCAGAATGCTGACTGCTACGACCTTTAAACTGGTATTCATTCCGTAATCGTTTTCAGAATGTTTGAGACTTGTTGTTATTATTATAACTATTATTATAGTTAACCATTGTCCAAACATACCCTAGGTCCTTTAACAAGAAGCGTTTGTCTACTTAAAATTTATAAGTAGTTAAGAAACCTTATGTAAAAGGACATGAATTTTAACAAAGGTGTAGTGATATTAGTTTAATTCTTTAATTCACAACGAAAATTAATTCAAGATGTGAGTACGTGAAGACTAAGAACTGCATTATTTCTCTACAGTGAACATGAACTTAAGAGAAGGAATTTCTTTTCAACGAACTTATTTTCAAGCTGTACAATCGTATATATATGAATACTTTTTGTTAAATTATTAGTTCTGTGTAGACAAATGAACAGGGAATAAATATGGTGATTTAATAGAAAGATTATAACATTAGGTTACGTAATATAGATAATAACAATAAGAGATTCCGTATGTGCGAATAGAAAGACTTGTCAAATTAATAAGTTAGCAACGGATTGTTGTGTGAATGAAGTAAGGTAATTAAAATATTTTTGTTACAATAATTAAAGGTAATAGAGGAGTAAAAATGTAATGGAGTGATAACAGAAGCAATTATGAGGATATGAAATATAATTAAGAAGAGAGAGGGGGGTATATTTAGGTACAAAATGAAGCACTGATGATGATAATAATAATAGTTGAAGGCCAAGGTAATGATAACGATGAGGTGCACTTCTTTTGTACAAACAGTTCTAGCCTTAAATCATGGATGGCAAAGAGCTTCTGCCATTTTAAAGAGTTGAATAAGAAGAAACCTAGGTGGATTTAGATGAATTTTATAAACATTCTTAAAACCAACCTGTGGATCGATAGAGTGATTACAGTCGATTAGATGTTCAAGAATGAAACTTCTTTCCTCTCATCCTTGTAGAGCCACACTGTGACTTTTTCTCGTATCTGAGCTGAACGCAAGCACTGACTATAGCTTACGTACCATGCTCATAAGAGCAAATGAACCAATAGATGCACATGGAGGCGAACAGACTGGGATATCTATCCTCTACGGATAGAGAAAACAGGTTCTTACTAGTGAACGTTATTCTAAGCTTTGCTGCATAAAACACTGAAAAGAGATCTCTTCGCTGAACCTCCTGTTTTTAATGTTTAGATGGGAATTATATGCCAATATGTCTAAATATTTACCGAAGCCAGTGAAACACAATTATTCAGCGTTTCAAAAATGCAAAAGAAAAACTGAATCTTGTCAAATCCATGAAATTCTTTTTTGTAGTAAAACTTTAGAAATAGTATATAGCTCACCAAAAATAAAATGTCTCTGATTATGACAGTGACTGCTATGGAAGATATAATTTGGCTCAATATTTCTGGTGCACCCAGTTGAAACTTAGTTATAAGCCCAACTATCAACTATTTACGTTGATCATTATCATTCTCTGTTTTTAATTACATAATACCATTTTATAATCAATGTGACATTATATAATTATTACGTAACACTACTGCTCAATAAGTATTATTTAACTGTTGAGGAGAAGAACTAATACTGTGGATGATTTCAATCAGGTGAATCATAGGCAATATAGAACTTGGGCAAATATATCCATCGATTCAAGTTACCCATAAGAGATTTTCACCGAAAGATGAAATTATAAAGAGTAATACCAGATTGGTGGGAATGATAACAGTGACAACAATATCTATGAGTGTAGAGCGATGATGAAAAACTAATTGAAAAGAAATGTTTTCGTTCCATTCGTTCCTTCTGTTAAATGTCATAATGGAAATTTCCACAACATCAGACAATGTACCAGAATGTTAGAGAAGTGGACTTAGTAACCATATTCTGTTCTAATCAATATAGTTTATTTCGAATTAGTAGCTGAGATTAATTATTGATTGGTGATTTATTACTGTAATTCATTCGGGAAAAAACGTTTTTTGATCTTCAACTTTCTGGCTAGAAAATTCGGTCAATGAAAGTAATGATTACGCAATAGGATTCGGTTGCCTTACCAGTTCATTATATATCTTCTCATAAGGAACATTTCAACTTGGTACTTAATTACGATATCACAGAATATTTTGTTAAGTAGGTTTTGAGCATTTAATTAGTGTGGAAAAAGTTTCAGTTAAAATCTAAAATCAGTAAGAGAACTAATTCAAACCCAATAAGAACTAGAAAGCTTTTTCATCCTAGTTAGGGATCTTCTAGGAAGCCAGACATGATCAACTTCAAACATTTCATTAATGTCCAAGTGACAAAATTTGAGTTTAATATAAACATTGTAAGTGTGGTAAAAATAATACAACTGAACTTTAAACTACTCAGGTTATTTTCAGCGATGAACAGCTATTTCTGATTACATTATTTACAAGGTGTAAAAAGTACAAAAACAATCTTTAAATTCACTTGGTTTTGTTCGCTTGTATCTTCTCATTGTTGTTAAGGACTGCAATTGATCAGTCTCTTGTCGGTATATTTGCATCCTGTTCGAATTGCCTCGATATTGCCTTAAGTCATAAGCTTCTCAGGCAAAGTCCCGGAGTGAAAATCGACATTGGGATGTAGATACATCCAGCTAACGAATCCCAAATAGGACGGAACGCTCATCCTGGATTCCATTGCTAACCACTATTCATCTTTGCTTTATCGTTTTTCATTAATTATTTGTCAGTTTATTATTCAAACATACACACAAGGTCATGTTTGCGATTAACCTTTTTTTTTACTGACTGGTATACACTTTGGCACCATTGAAACATTGAATAATTTTCGTATAAGACAGTGATTATATTTTGATTAGTCACTAGTGAATGTTTTAATTAGTAATCATCTTAGCAATCAGTAACAACAAGGTAAGCTATCAAATATAGAATATTGTTTTTAGGTCAAATGTATTACAAGAAATACAATATTGTTTCAAAGAAGATTAAGCTCTATTGATAGATTAGGAAAACAAAAATAAAACATGCATTTTTTAATATCTGAATAATAACAAGTTGCTTTCTAATGAGAGATAGTTATGTAAAATTCAAATAGTTTTTGATTGAAACAGTTTCACAGAAATAATTAGAATGTTTGATGGTATCTCTATATTATAATAGAAAAGTACAGGTTTATTACCATTGTACTAGTAATAAATCTATATGTGGGAAATTAACCAATTCAGAAGTGAGATAGTAACCTATTAATAACATGAAATCAAAATATTATGTTAAAATGATATTAGATTCCAACTGAGTTACTCTTAAATATATAGCAGTAACGTAATGATTCATAGGTTTTAAGGTCATACCGGATAAATATGGTCATTGTTGATGATTCTCAAGTTAAAAGGAAAATATTACTGTGAATTCATTATTATTTCAGTAGTTGAACTGTAGACAAACTATGAGTCTTAAAGTGAACATCAACTCTGGGATGCAGGCACATCCAGCTGACGAGTACCAAATAGGACGAAACGTGCGTCCTGGATTCCACTGCTAGCCATCATCCATCTTTGCTTAAAAAGCTCGTGACGTAAAGCTATATCGAGGCAATCCTCACAGGATGCAAATATACCAACATGAGACTGATCAATGGCAGTCCTAAATAACAATGGGAAGATTCAAGTAAAACAACACCAAGTGAATTTAAACTTCACTCCATTGCACAAGCAGGTGTCTATCGGGGCTCAATAGTTAAGTAGATAACGCGATAGCGTTTTAAGAGAACGGTACTGTGTTGGAGTCCTCGAGTGAAGATCAACTCTGGGATGCAGTTAAATCCAGTTGACGAGTCCCAAATAAAACGAAACGTGTGTCCTGGATTCCACTACTAGCCACTATCCATCTTTGCTTAAAAACAGTATTGTTCGGAATATAATTACTTGATATTTTAACTTTACAAGGTTCATGAGACTTGTGTATGACAAGCCTTTTAATTGTAAAGAATTGGTATCTGTAACATTGTGTTTTGATTTATGTACATTGCAATGAATTAATAAACTTATTAGCATTCATCTTGAGAAATAAGTAAGTCAATAATTAAATACATTATCAATAAAAAAACACTATAGTTATTAAGAAGGCATTCAGTTATCCAGCTGTTGATATTCAAGATTGAAACAGTACAAATGACATGAGATACGCATCCTGGCCACCATTCAACTCGGCTTATAACTTCCAATATCTATTTCAATATGAATAGTCTTATAGTACTAATAGATCTAGAATCACATTATGAGGGGTCAATTCCTTAAAATTTTAGATAAGCCCTTTTGATAGTTATCAACTAAAATGTATTTAACTAACTATCTAATAAATTTGTGATTACATTGTAAATGATTCATAAATATAAAATAAACTCATCTTACCTGTGAAACGATACCATTGTGGATTAAGTTGACTAAGTGGTCTTAAACAACCTAATAAAATTTTTAAACATAATTCAGGACATGGTCTTGTTAAAGTTTCACCAGCGCATAATGCACAATAATGCATACGCATTAATTTTCGCATACATGTACCTTGAGCAATATTAAACTAAAATTATAAGGGAAATAAATTCATTAATATAGTATTCATTTTAATTATAAGGCATACATTATTAGTAATATATATATATACTGATATCGATAGATATAAATAGTATATATCATCAATCGAAAGTGAAAAACCTGGTAGCAGACAGTTAAAAAGATCAAAGAAAACAGAACGAGAACAGAGAATGATAAATGTGAAAACAAAGGAACAATAAAGTCTGAGACGATTAACTGAAAGTTTACAAATGAAGTATTTAGTGTATGGTTCTCAAATTTTGCTAAGACGTTCTGTAATTTTATATTCAAATACATTTGGTTCTCCACACTGTTGTTCTCATTCATTACAATAATTCTAGAGAATAATTCTCTACAAATTTAGATTCGGATCATAACTTGCTCATTTTATTGAATAGGTCCTAGTATTGATAACTTTAGATTTTAGATGAAATTACAGCTAATGTAATATAAGAAAATGATTCACTACTTGAGAAATCTTGTTAACGTTCATTACTGCAAGTGGAAATGATATCTTTCATAGACCCAAGTTACATCCTCTTCAATCTATCAATATATATATTTACAGATTTCGAATTCGAGTACTATAACTGTTAATCTATAGTGTTTATACGAACTAAAATTTTGAGATTTACCCCCCCTCCCACCAAACAAACACACACACACACCAAAAAACAACGTGAAGATATTACATAATTTATGACTAGTAACAAATCTAGGATAGTTAAACTTACAGGTTACAATAATCAAGCATAATGTAAACCATAGTGATGTGTAAATTTTGTTTGTTTGTTTTTTGTTGTTGTTGTTAGTTTGTTTATACGAGTTGTTTCATTTAAAGACACAATACATAATAATACTTGATATATATGAACGACTAATTTGTGCATAGAACAGATGGTAACTAGACAATTTTACCTGTTATCTCTACTAATTAAAATAGTATTTTCATATTGAAAACATTGGGCAACATTTATTATTATTAAAATGATGTAATCTTTAATAACTGTACTCGTAAAAAGACAAGATTATATAAAACAGATTTGTAAGATAACCAATGAAGGTGATATCTTAGTGAATATCTGAATTAGAGAGATTAGGATAATAATTAAATTTCATTTAAAGAATAAATCACTCATTGATCTTGGATAACTAATGAATATCAAGAAACAGTAGATAGTTGTTTCATTCTAATATGAAACTCTTCAGTAGCTCTCATTCATGACACTAACGGGATCTGACTCAATACTTTAGACCTGGTACACGGGCGCTTAGCTTCTGAATAACTAAGTATTTATCTAGTGCATCGCATTTCTAGCCCCAATCAAATTTCAGTTAGATGAGAAATATAATTGAAAAGTAAAGTGTTTTTATGTAGGAGACTAAAATATTCACTTCAGTCTATCAATAATTAAGTTGTTGTCAGAAGGTTTTTTTTAAAAATTATAGTAATTTTAATAGTTGAGATCATGAGTCAACTGAATCTAGACAACCATGGAAAACCTGGAAGCCCTGGAAGGCCGTTTCGTCTTATTGTGGGGCTCCTCAAGAAGCAGTGACCAGTGGAGTTCAACCGGGTCTGTAGTGAGATAGTAACTCACTGATGACAATGGTGGATGTGTCGCTCAGTTTCGTGAATTCTTGTGTGTGGATTTAATTTCACATAGTTAGGAAGTTCCAGACCAGAATACAACAATGGTTCTTCTGCTGATGTAAGTCAACTACGAAAAATATACTCAAATACAATCATAATAAAGAGCGAATTGTAATTCCTAGAATGAATATAATGAAGTAAATTTTTTTATTCATCATAGTGATACATCATGGTTTGACTTCATAAACTTGTAAATCAATTGTTTCCTGGTTTAATAATCTTATTTTGAAATGTGTCAGTGACTCCCAATACTATTAGCAAATCAAATAGGTTAACTTTTTTTGACAACTTAAGTCATATACCACTAGCATGGATGACAGCACTAAATATTTTAGCAGTGCAGGGTTGTGCGGATTGCTAAGTTTTGATTGAGGTCATGGACCGATTAATGTTAGAGCACCTCCGGAAGCCAGCAAGCGCTGGATGGCCGTTTTATCCTTGTGTGAGGCTCCTAAGCAGTGCACATCCACGATCCAACACACAGGATTTCAACCCTGGAACTTTGGTCTCGCTCGCAAACGCTTAACCTCTAGACCTCTAATCCAGAATCCTACAATGTTAATGTCTAACTTCAACCATTCCGCGATGTTGCGCAACCAACTTGCATTGTCTTCGGTAGGTAACTGCCTAACACGTGACACGTACCAGCTCCACTAGTCACGGCTTCTCACTGCTGAAGAGTCTTATACTGGGACCGAACGGTTGTCTAGTGCTCTCAGAATTTCAATGATAGTCTAACATTGATCGGTTCAACTCAACAATCTCCACAATACCATACTGAATATTATCAGATTCGAATGGACAACTGAAAAATCACACCACTGTAGTTATAATTATACATTATTATAATTATACATCTAATATCAAATATCTCCTTATGTTGGTTATTTCACTTATTTAATTTTTAGTAGTTTTCATTATCTTGTTGTTGATATTTTGATGGAATTTTGATCATGTTTAGTTGGCATATGTGCATACTGTGTGAATTACCTTGATATAGCCATTATGTCATTAGTTTATATATAATAAATATAACGTGGCTAGGAGATGGATCCAAAACTGTATTTCAAGGCAATCCACACAAGATACACATATACCAAATAAGACAAATGAGAATTCCGTAAAATTATCAACAGCAGGATAATCCTAACTATTACACATTAAAATGAAATTCATACACGAATGAGATAGAGCACAAGTTCTGTATTCCTCTACTAACCTCATTCCACCTATTCTATGACAGTTTTATTATTCTATATATTTCTTTGATGTTACATTTTAAAAATTTTCGGCAAGACGATCATTTATGGACAAACCAATCAGATATGAGATAACAGATCTCGAATTTTGGCGCGAAATTCATCCATCCATTTGGTCACAGAGTTTTGGCATTATAACTTATATCAATTCATGATGAAAACCCTAAATCTAATTCCTAACCATAATCATCAACTATAAATCATAATTCTAATTCCTTACACTAGTTTATAACCCTTATTTGATCCTAGTTATTAGATGGACACTTTCAAGGTCAATTCACTGTCGTTCAAAGGTCGTTCATCAATGTTAGTTTCATCAAAATGTCTTTCTGTAGAAAAAATTATTTACTGTAAAGAACTAACAAACCCTCACCATATTTCACTTGACTTAATTTATTTCCACATTTTACTATTATTATTGAAACATCTGTCTATAAAAACTCACTTCCAATCTACAATTGCTATTTTTATTTTCAATGTATTTTATTATATAAGGAAAGATAATTTTTTTGTGAGATGGAAAGAAAAAAAAGAAGAGAAGAGAAAAGAAAATGATATTTGTGCAGTACATATGTGTTGTTATCGTTGTTGCTACCGTTGTTGTTGTTGTTGTCTAGTTCAATGTTGATTTATGATTACATTTATTCCATTTCAATGGGAATTATATTTTGGCAATCACTCTTATGAATCTTAACCAAGAATGAGGTCATTACACACACACATACACACACTGTTGAAATATATATGTATTCTTGTGACTGCTTTAAAAGAAATCATAAATGAATTTTATCATTTCTTTCTTATTTCATAACGGTACTTTATAATTTGCCATTTATTATTTTGATTTCATAATGAAGATGATAGGCTTGTTTAATTATAGAAATCTTATAATGATTGAATTTATTTTCATTGTTATCTTAGGAGTTTTTATGTTCAAGATAACAAATTATTATACGTTATTCATAGATCAGCTTATATTCTCTAGGTTTTGGAATATTTTAAACCTTATTTAAGAATTGTGAAAAAATCGATACTTGGCGTTTTCATCCTAGTATGAGACTCATCAACAGTGAGTATCTATGATCACTAATCTAGGAATTAAATCCATGATCATTGGTCTATCGGTTAACTTCTAAACCAATGAAACAATAACCAATTATGTCAACCATGTCCGATGTAAAATAGTTATCGAACTCAGGCAATGAATGAGCACTGTATAAAATTATGAGTTGATTGAAGTTAGACAATTGTACACTACTAAGTGTTAATTTAGTGGTTTATAGGTTAGGTTTTCGCACACGAGACTGTAGTTACTAGTTCCGATTTCCGGATATAAAGTTATGGAATATACACTTTTGATGAGCCCTATGCTGAAGCGAAAAATTTATCCAGACATTCGTATGGACGAAAAAGCCGTTCAATGCTTCCAAGTTTTCCATGGTGGTCTAGCTTCAATTGGCTCATGAATTCAACTATTAAATAGATATATACGTATTCAATCACACCATATTGTTTACTTTCTAAACAAATAAATATTTCTATTACAAAGCTTTATAATGTATTTCCAAAGTTAGTTCGTATCAATTAACATTCATTTTTAAAAAAGTAATGGAAACCTGAGTTGATATTTACCAAATATTCAGTTTAATGGTTAATAAGCATGACGGTAATTAACTACTAAGTGGCATAATTAATACATATGTATATATTATTTATAGGTTATTAAAAGTGATACTCTACATTTTACTAAGTGTATTGACCTATACTAATTAAGTTTATATTCAATTAAGTAATCAGTACTGATTTACGATGAGTAAATTATGTAAGTAAATATATATGAATAAAGGTTATTTTAATGTTAAAGATAATATTTATTCAAGACTAACGTTAACCCCAAAACCAAAAAGTTGCTACCTTGTCTCACTGAAATTTCCTAGTAGCACGAAACACAGATCTTGGGTTTTATGCTGACAGCAAAATATAGTGCACGTGATGTCGACTCATTGAGAATAGTGGGCACACAGAAACTTTATTGATAATGTTTGATCGGTAAAAATGACTAGACAAACATGACGTTAGTCACCACACAGTGTAATGTCAATGTAAACAGCATTATCTTTATTATGGAATTATATGTCGTTTCATAGAATGTGAACGTAGAACTTGAGGCTTTAGTTCCAAAACTATTTGATGTTTTAAATTAGATATTGTTCAATGATATCGAATCGTAGCTCAACATAATCTACATAACTGGTAAAGTGTAGAAGGTCTAATAATGTCCTAGGTACTCGAACTAGTTGCCACTTAGACTTTATCTCAACCACAATCTTTAATCCTCTCTTCACAGGCGTTTATATTCTGTGCGTTGTACACTGGATCTAATTATTGTGCTAGATGGCAATTGTCCGAAAGGTGGATCTAGGTTATTTCAAAAACCAATATTCAACACTAAGTTATTTGTCCTCCAACTGACCGTTACGTTCATTCCTATTGCAACCTAACTGATAGAATTCGAACGGCTTTAAGGACGAAATTATTATACTTGGTTACTTCTTAGCTGTCTCTCACTTAATATTACCAAAACAAAATTCACGGTATGAGATTGTTTACATCACAAATGGTAAGAAGCCCTGACTTGCGAAGTTCAACCATACTGGATCTCAAGAAGGTATTCACTGAAGAGAATGGAAAATCGCCACGCAATATCACGAACTGATTAAAGTTACACTTGTACATCGATAGACCACGGTTCAATGGTTCACTGGTTGCGTTAGCGCACGAAACCTGAGTGTTGTGTAACGTGTATTCATGCCACCGGAGAGTCCCCCACAAAGATAAAATGGTCGTCTAGTACTTCCAGGTTTTTAATAGCTATATAACTTGGATCAGTTCATGATATCGATGAAAATCAGTATCATCCGATCGCTTTAATTTAAAAAAAATCATTGTCAGTTCTTGCCATATTAATTGCACTTCGTTTTGTTTACGTTTTATAAAAACGTTTCATTTTAACATACTACAATTAAACATTTTTAAGAATTTAAATATTATTGATTCTATTGAAGCTAGACCACCATGGAAAACCTGAAAGTACTGAACGGCAGTTTCGTCCTAGTATTGGGCGGTGCGTCAATTTCGTGGATTGGTTGAAGTTAGACATTAACACCGTTGAATACTGGCTCATTGGTCTGACGGTTAAGCGTTCACGCGCGAGACTGATAGGCCCTGGGTTCGAATCTTCTGGGGGAGCGAGGTCGTGGATGTGCACTTCTGAGGAGTCCCATACTAGGACGAAACGGCCGTTCAGTACTTCCACGTTTTTCATGCTGGTCTAACTTCAATGGACTCATGAATTTAACTATAGAATTACCAACATCTCCAGAAAAATCTTTCTGATAATTTAAATATTGTTATTGTTAGGTCATTATACAACAAAAACAGTATCAAACAAACTATTCATTAGTTTATTTTCATTCTTAACATTCATTAATGAAAAAGCCCCTGATTTTTATTTTCTTACCATAAAGTGAAAAAAAAGATGGAAAGAAACTTAACAGTGGATTACACATTACTATTATTATTATTATTCAGATATCCAGTTCTCTGGAGGGAATTCAACATTCAATTGCTTATTTATCTGTCTATCATTCAATCAATCCATTCAATTGACTGTCTGATTTATCCTAATCATAAATAAAAATACAGATTTCTCTATTTAAACTTGAATCTCTATCGAAATGATGTTCTTTAAACATAAATAAATAAACAACTACATATCCACAATAATCGAAACATAAACAACAAGTTAACTAGTGAATTAAAACAAAAATAAACAAAATTAGATAAGATTATTTAAACATACATACTATTTGTTTAACCTAGACACTAATAAACATAAAAGGGGATCATTCAAAATACAATAGTAATGATAATAACAGTATGAAATACATTTAGACAAGTATTCCTATTTGAAAACAAAATAAGAAAGTAAACAAAATACAAAAAACCAAATAAATAAACAAGTAAACAAATAATAGTAGAACTAAACAAAAAGAAACTGAATGAAGTAATAACACAATCAAGGGTTAAATAGATAACAATAATTTTAGTATTAATAGTAAATACAACAGAATGAACATTAAATTCAACTTGACCCTAACTTCAATGATAAATGTATGAATAGAGAATTGGGGATTACTTTTATTATTTCATCTACTTTCAATATCTATGAGTATTATTGATATCATTCATATAAGGTTCATTTTAGTATTGACATATATCAGAAGGGGTTTTGTGGATATTATAGTAATTTTAATAGTTAAGATAATGGGTTTATTGAAGCTAGACCATGATGGAATGTCTGCAGGCACTGGACGACAGTTTCGTCCTACTGTTGGAATCATCAGCGGTGCACATTCACGATTTCGCCTCACGAGACTCGAACCAACAACCTATCGGTCTCCACTGTGTCGGCATCTAACGATGTTAATGTCTAGCTTCAACTAATCCACGAAATTGAACGACACATCCAACATTATCATCAGTGAGTTACGATCTCACAACTCACCCGGTTGAACTCTACTACTCAATGCTTACCACTAGAACTCCAGATAAATACCTCTTAGAGACAGTCACTAGTGAGCATATGTTCATTAACATCAGATATAATTTGTTACTTTGAATATATACATTATTCTTTTTATTTAAAATGTGACGAAACAGAACTAAGACGGCGGATAGCTGTTCTTATCAGCTTAAGACAATATAAAGATTTTCAATTTATGAATAACCATTTATACATGATGAAATATTTGTGATAGTCATTAGGGCGGTAGTATAAGAGTGAAATATAAATTTGGGTGATAAAACAGTTGACTTGTTCATTGAATTGTTACTATTTCTTTTCAAGATTTCGATACTATGTTCCATGTTTGTAATCCACCTATACGTCCAATAAACAAAACTCATTTGTAAGATGAATTAACATGTTGAATTCACCTTATATTCCTTGATGAGTATAGAAGACTACGAAAAACTATGTTATGCAGTAAATTGTAGACTACGTTTGACTATCCAATTTCAAAATTCGATCTTTTAGAAGTGGAATAAACGCTGGATAAATTTTTTTCTTGATTGATATTAATAGAATTCTGTTGATCGTTATTATCGAAGAGAAATTATGTGACAGTATTTTGTATATCGGTAATTTTGGTGACTTACTAGATAACTTAAAAGCTTCTTAAATAGAAATTCTTTATCAAATGAATTATCATAGCGTAAAGCAGGAAAAATGTATTGGTTGGAAAGCATAACATAATTATACTGAATATCTTTGATTTCCTTTTCCTAGGTCACATTAGTAGTCTACACAATCAGTAACAAACAGATTAATGTTTCAAACAATATAAATTATAAGCAGAGATGGATAGTGGCTAGCAGCACACTCATCAACTGGATGTATCCGCATCCGAGATTTATTGATCACTCCATCATTCGAATCTGGTATCGTTCGCTTAGAATGCCATAGCGTTACCCACTTAGCTACAAACAGGTAGTATTGTGCATCCTCGATTCCACTATTAGCCACCAACTATCTTTGTCTATATAATGTTTGTAACTTAATATCGAAACAATCCGTACAGGGTGCACATATATCAACAACAGACTGATCAACTGCAATCCTGAACATCCATGGGAAGATTCAAACAAACAATACAAAATAAATTTCATGCAGATTATAACCCAAAAAGAATTGAAACGTGGACAAAATGTTTGTTCAGTGATTATTTCTATCCAAGAAGACACCATTTAAGAATAACATTTTTATAAAGAAATAAAAAAACAACTTTTCAAAACTTACATTTTTCAATCCATCAATTAATGATTCACCTAATTCTAATGATTGAATTAATTTACGATTTAATCTGAATGTAAATACTAATTCAGGTTTATATAACATTCGATATTGTTCAGCTTCAATAAGAAAATTATTCATTTGATTTATATCATTATCATCAGTATTATGAATATTGATGTTATTTGATGATTTTACATTTCTACTTTTTGTTATTCGCCTTTCTTCATGTTTCATTAGATTATTTTCATGATTCCTTAATCGGTATAATGAATGACGACTTAATTTATTGACAAATAAATTTCTTGATTTTCTAGTTAAAGATGGTAAATCTGAATGACCAGTTAATGAATCGAAGATTAAATTTAATCGAGCTTGACAATATTCATGACACCTAAATTAATGTAAAAAAGATAAGTGTTAAATGATTGAGAAGATTTGTAATATAGGTGAATGTTTTTAATGGTATTTTCTTCGTATCCAACTCTTAAAAATAGCCGAAGCTCTTACCGTCCAGGAGCTTAAACCAGAACTATGCGTACAAAAGAAGTACGTCTTATCGTTATCGTTACCTTGGCCTTAATTATTTCGATTATCCTATTATTATTATTATTATTATTATTGTTATTATTATGATTACTGCATTCCCCCTTTACTTATGTCTTATATTCTCATTATTTTATTTTATTCGTAAATGCTCATCATATCACCTTATTTATTTCTACACCCCTATGACCTTTAATTATTATAACGAAAACATTTTAATTATCATATTATATTCACTAAATCTATTGTTATCATTCGTATTACATAATCTAGTATTATAATCTTTCTATTACGTCATCTTGGTTAACTGTGTTCACATTTCCTCACGGAATTACTATTTTTTCATATATATACGATTGTACCGTTTGATAATAAATTCGTTGAAAAGGGATCCCTTCGCTGAACTTTGTGTTTTAATTTTAAAATCTAATACTGTATGTAGAACAAATTGCATTAACTGAAGATTTTATTCGGAATGACAAAAAAACGGCTTCAAAATTAAACTGTTTAGCTTAAATATCATAACACTATCACAAAAATATAAAATCTTTCAGTTATAGCATTATCTTCAGGACTTGTATTTCTAAAAACAGATGACTCGTTGTCATTACACAGAAATTAGTGTTTAATACAGATAATGAACCGATTCATGTTTGACTACCATTGAAAACCTGCAGGAACTTGACGACCGTTTTGTTGTAGTACGAGATTCCCCAACAGTGTGCATCCATGATCACTCATACGAGATTCGAACCCATGACCTTCAGTCTCACGCGTGAACGCATAACCTCTAGACCAATGAGCCGGCATCCATTAGTACCATTAAATTCCAGCTTTATGATCTAGAGGTTGGGCATTCGCGCGTGAGACCGAATCCTGTTTTCAAGATCATGGATATGTGCTGTTGAGTCCCACACTAACACGAAACGGTCATTCAGTACTTTCAGGTTTTCAATAGTTGTTTAACAATGATCGGTTCATGATCTCAATCAAAACTTAATCTCCACAACCTACTTGTATCGTTTTATTGTATCCTGATGGTTTTAGATTTTATATGGATATTTCTTTAAATGACAGTGTTACTCAACTATCGAATTAATTTTCTAAAAATAGTATACTTTACTTTTTGAGGGTAGACTTGTACTGCATGTACATTACAATAAAAAAATCTATTTTTACGTGATAGTTACGTTTATATAAACAGTAGAATTGAGTATTTTCAAGACTTACTTCATACGAAGGAAGGTTAAAACACACAGACAAACTATACAGTCTAATTGATTAACCACAAAATATATGTCACATTCTTAAATTATCTTTAATAATTTAGATCATTCGATTAACTTCATTTCCTAATAGCATGATCATATACAAAACAATCAATCTACGCACTTTTGGCTTAAATAGTATTATATTGAGTCAAACAGTAGTTAAAAATGCCAATTCATTTATATTTAAATAGTCCAATATTCATCCTGTTATTAATTGTTGGCTCAGAATATTGAAATTAAAATCAAATATAGTTAGACTGAGATACTTTTCAGTAAATTGGAATATAACAAAACTTCAATCATCAATTCGTTTTAGTAAAACAATATTTAGATACGTCTGTTCTACTAATTGGAAAGTGGTTAACAGAAATATTACTTTCAATTACATTCAATACATAAACAGAAACTATTTGATCTTCCGTGAATCTGTATGCTTCTATGAAACATGTATTTTTTTATGAAGGAAGAATGAAGGATGAATATCATTCATCTAGGCATTCAGTAAAGTTATGATGTTCATTCAATCATGACATATTAAGAACTAAAATGATAGGTCAACTCCGCCTGGAGCCCATTTGGAGCTACTGCCGATCCTAAGCCCGGATAAAGGGGAAGGTTGTGTACGGGGTTAGTGATTCCATCCCGTAGAAAGCTAACTAGCTAAAAAACGCTAATCAGAAAAAAATTATTCAAAACTATTAACTTGAAAGGTTGTTATAATTATCACCTACACTATTCTAAACATGAAAATTGATGTTATTCTATGAAAAACACGAACAAACAAAAAGAAACCGAATAATATTATAAAGAATTTGCATCTGACTGACTTGTATAAAATAAGCTGAGGAAGAAAGGCATTTTTTAGATTAGATTACTATCTGTTATGCGTTTGATCACTAAATAGATCCGATTTGTTCTCAATAGACAATTTTAGTCAAAGGTAAACTTGGAGGTGAATAAAAATTAAATTACATTTGTTATTTTTCAAAAAAAGGGACTGACGTTAAAGTAATATGCAACTGGTGCTTTAACCAGGTTGGTGAACACGGAGAGTCCACTTAGGAGAGTTGGAAAACCTTGGTTCCAAACAAATGGTGCACTTGGGCTCCAGGATCCTGAAGGAAATAAATGAGTATGAACCAATCGTTAGTCATTGGCTACTTTGTGGTACTGCACCACCTGACGTTGCTCCAATTGTGACCCCCTGAGAAAATTATCAGCTTCAGTTTTGCAACCCGGACAGTATCTCAGCTCTCATACAAATTGAATGATTTATGTGGAGCATATCTGTCTGGTGCCTCCTTGTATCAGTGTTTATGTGTCTAAATAAATAGTAAATTATTATAACTATATATTGTATAATCTGGAAGTTGGTTTACTGTCCTAATTACAGACATCACTATGTAATACTCATTTGATCTTTTTGTTTTTTTATTTTTTATGAATCAACACAGTTTTTAGGTTCATACAAAATGTTTATCAGATCAAATTAATAGAGTATTATAAACTTTATTTCCTTTTATATTTGCAGACTATCATAATTTATCTAAAAATCTTTTTTAAAATATTTATAATTAACTACTTAGAAAATAATTATTAATGTATTGTTGGAATATGGTTTGAAATTTATCACCGGTCTATCTGCCGCTAAATTATAAGTGATTTTAAGGTATATATATACATAGAAACTCATCATTAATATTTAAATGAGGAATACAGCAAACACTAGATATTGTTGGGAAAAAACTACTAGGTACAGTAAATTCACTTGGTATTGTTTGTTGGTATTTTCCCATTGTTCTTAAGTACCGAAATTGATCAGTTTTCTGTTGGCCATATGTGCGTTCTGTGCGGATTGCCTCAATATTGGTTTAAGTCTCAAGCATTATAAACAAAGATGGATAGTGGTTAGCAGTGGAATCCAGGTCGCAGGTTTCGTTCTATTTGGTACTCGTCAACTGGATGTACCTGCATTGCGAACTTGATGTTCAGTAGCTAAGTAGATGACACAATAGCATTTTAAGCGAAAAGTACTGGGTTCGAGTCCCGGAGTGAACATCAAACCTGAGATGCAGGTACCTCCAGCTGGAGAGCCTCAAATAAGACAAAACGCGCTTCCTGGATTCCAGTGCCAGCCATCATCCATCTTTGCTTATAGTGCCTGTGAATTAAGGCAATATCGAGGCAATACGCACAGGATGCACATATGCCAACAAGAGACTGATCATTTGAAGTCCTATACAACAATGAAATGATACAAGCAAACAGTACTGAGTGAATTTGAAATTCACCCCATTGTACAAGCAGGTGGCTATCAGGACTCTGTAGATAAGTGTATAATGCGATGGTGTTCCAAGGTGACTATCAACTCTGGGATGCAGGTAAATCCAGCTTGACAAGTCCCAAAATAGAATGAAACGCACGTCTTGTATTCCACTGCTAGCCACTATCCATCTTTGTTTATAATGCTTGAGACTTAAGTCAATATTGAGGCAATCCGCACAGGATGTACATATGCCAACAGAAAACTGATCGATTTCAGTACTTAAGATCAATGGGAAAATACCAGCAAACAATACCAAGTACAGTATTCATACTTTAATGTTGGTTAGGTAAAAATTAATAAATTAATAAAATGCTGATTGGATATGATTCAAGTTCAGTTGATATGAAGAATAATGAACTAATTGACCGAAGTACGATTGGAAGCAATCATCCACGACAGTTAATCACTTTTAATTGTCATATCATTTAGTCAACTAGTTATTTCCAATGGTTATAAATACCTAATTGTATGATATTGTAAATGTGTTCACATAGTTAATTATTGATCTGTTGGTGTTATATACTACTCAGTTCAGTTTACACAAATCTGAAAATGAATAAATAATATGAAGATCAGTATACTTATGCATCATATGATTCATTCTGGGTGTTAAATAAATCCAAATCAACAGTCTTTGTATTTTCATTACACATAATTAGATTTGGGACTCCAGTTTCAACTACAAGTCAGTTAAGCAAAGATTATATTTTATAAGTCATCGTTAGCTTTGTAAAATTTGTTTAGAGTCGATACATACGCTAGATAGATCTTTTAACTATCCGCTAGGTTACAGATGATTTTATTCACTAGTAAGATTTATTCTGTAGCTACAGTTTACATAGTAACAGTTTGTGTATGATTTAAATAGAAATTCAATCTTATTAACATGACAAATAGATTACGACAAAGTACTAGTAAGGATTTGTATTTTCCCGTTGTTGACACTAAAGAATGGGACTGGTCAGTCCCTAGTGATACAGATGAATTCAAACGTATAAAATAGGAACATTTCTGTTATCTTTACGACCTTATGTTTTCAGAGTTAAGCAATTCAGATAGTCATTACGACATAATTACGGATTGAGATCACTTTTGTCGAACCTAAACTATTAAAATCAATGTCAAGAACTCTGACAAAGTCTGTGGGACGAAGGAATCACATTATAAGGGTGAACAAGAACGTAGTCTACTATCAAGTTATACTGTATACAATTTGATGTTTGACGCCTGAGGGTTTATAGGAGTAAGGAAGAAGGTACCAGTTACAATAAATTATACCGTATGATGAAACCGAATTTTTAATGCCATTGTGGTGTGTGCTACTGATGTCGATAGATATAAGTATTATGTATCATTAATCTAAAGTAAAATACGTGACAGGAGAAGGTTAAGAAGATCGAAGAAAACAGAACGAGAACAGAGGATGACTGGTGTGAAAATGAAGGAACAATGAAGTCTGGGACAATTGACTGACATTTTGCAAATGAAGTATTTACTTCACGGTTGTCAGATTTTACTAAGATACTCTGTAATTTTGTATTTAAATACATTCAATTGTCCCCACTTGTGTTCTCATTCACTACACCGTATGTATAATCGATATATAAAGCAAACTTTTCAGTAAATTAATGCAAAACATTCACTTACTCGTACTAATGTACTAAGAATTTATTCAGAAAATACATATGACATAAATGACATTTTCATCAACTACTCAATGTTTTGTTTAGTGTAAAAAACTTCATTAGAACTCTCACTACCTGTTCAATATATTGGATAATGGGGAGGATTGAAACAGAATAAATAGCCGTTTATTCAAAAATTACTCAGTATTGAAATTTACGATGTTCCTTATTCATCTGTATTATGAATCCTGAAGAAGAATAATTCTACCAATATATTTTACCAAAATGGTAACTACTTGTGCATTTGTATATTTATGCCTATTCGTAAATCACTTTGAATGAGGTCAGTATATGTACACTGGACATTTTGAGTTCGCTGCTGATTTCAACTGATTATCTAGATTTAACGATCCATTCAGTAGATTTCCACTATTAGCAACAACCTACTGTGAGAGAGAACAAACCAGATCTCACTGGAGTAAGAAATTAAGAAGAAGCGCTGGGAGTGAATAGGACACACACTGAGGAAAGCACCTAACTGCGTCACAAGGCAAGCCCTCACTTGGAATCCTCAAGGCCAAAGGAGAAGAGGAAGACCAAAGAACACATTACGCTAAGAAATGGAGACACATGAATAGAATGAAAAACAATTGGATGGAACTAGAAAGGAAGGCCCATGACAGAGTGGGTTGGAGAATGCTGGTCGGCGGCCTATACTCCATTGGGACAACAGGCGTAAGTAAGCAAGTAAGTAAGTCAGTCATTAGATTTCATTCATCATTCAGAATGAAAACATGTTATTAATTCAGATGTGATATTATGATTACAAATACAGCAAGGCCTGGATTTTAAACTGTTTATTTTGGCCAATTAAATCTCAATTTTATGTATATAAGATGGAGAACAAAGCTCACTAAATCGTTTGTTTTAAATATTGATTGTTTTATAGATGTGAACACTAACTGTTCATAGCCTTGTTTTGGTTTTCTTACTAGTTATTTTCTTGTATATCATGAGAATATTGAATAATATAAAATATGTGTGTAACTCAGGTACTTGTATATATATAGTTATTATGAGGTAGATTTTGAACTGTAATCATGATGGCGATAGTAACAGCAAGTAAACAAACACTAATCCTATGACTGAGACTTGAAATCTTTCAGTTAAAGATAGTATAATCAAAATATGAATGTAGATAGATAACCGTTGGAAATCGGAGATTTCGAGGCTTTACGGTAGTCGAATTGGATTAAAATCCAATGGTCGACAGCTCCAAATTGATTCTGCTCGTGGTATTGTACGACAGTCATCTAGTGAAATCAGTGTTTACTGTCCTAACTTCGATATGACCGAATTCCAACACTGCGTTGGTAATAATTCCCATATTAAAACCAGAACCTACTGGTTTTTCAGCTAAAGTAGTTCAGTGGAGTAGACTTTCTTTTAGTTATTTGTGATCTAAAAGAGTGGCTTAGGATGAAAAGATTATAGTCAGTCTCAAGGCATGATAGAATGCATGGTATCGCGAAACCATATAGTACATGAAAAATTCTAATGCGAATGGAATGAAGTAATTAGATTAAGATATCTCCTTCTGTTGAGTCTCAGCTACCATCAAAGTTAAGGTCAAAAATTCTTTCAGACTGTTTGTACCTGGTTAATATGCAAAACCTTGTATTGTTTAACAAGTGTGCTATTTTCTTGTCCAAATTAACGGATAGTAGCAAGCTAATTACTGATAAGTCGCTAACTGTATCGTTTGAAATGCCAAAGTTAAACAAATAAGCTATATAAACTATATAAACTGATAAACAGCTACCCTATTTAAATAGAAAGTTAAAATTTGTGTTTTCATCTCAAAATATCTTAACGACACCTATTCGGTTATTGAGAAATAATATAAGAAAACGTATGGTTACATAAATAGGTTTGTACAACCAAGCCAAATGAATTGCCAAATGCAAATAATTATTCGTTATTTATTCTAGTGTTCTGTTACTTTTTGAATACAGTAAAAGAAATACAGTTTACAACACTACTTTAGACAGACAACTTCTAAGTATTACTCAGTATATCCTAGTAGGTCAAAATAAAATAACAGCTATTCTAACTGTGACAAATAGTAGATAATTTCGATAGATATGCTCCACACAAATCATTGGATTTTTATGAAGGCTGGGATACTGTCCGGATGGCCAAACTGAAGCAGGTAGTTTTCTTAGGGTTCACAACCGGAGCCTTTGACCTAAAGGTATGATCCACAAGAGAGTGGAGCAACGTCAAGTGATGCAGTACTACATAGTGGCCAGTGACCAAGGATTGGTTCATACTTCATTTATTTTCTTCAAGATCCTGGAGTCCATGTGCACCATTGATTTGGAATCAGGGTTTTCCAACTCACCTAAATGGACTCTCCGTGTTCACCAATCTGGTTAAGACGCCAGACCTTGACTTTTCTTCTTTTCGATTTGGTCAACAACAGTAGTGCCAGTAGAAGGTAGTGAGTAGGACTTCCGTGGCAGTGATAGCATGCACGTGATCATGTGAGAGTATTTCGAGTGGGAGAGCTCTCTCTCCCTACTCTCGGCCGTACCATGGCATTTGGAAGCAATATTCACTGATTAACCTTATTAATATAAGTTTAGAGACTGACAATTAGAATTGATTTATAGCGACTGTGAGACGATTATCTACAACAATCAATGAAAGTTAGTTGAGAGATATCACCGACTGATTCAAAATTGAACATTTGTACACTATCTGATGCCTACTCACACTAGACCTAATATCCTGAATTCTATCCGTTATGATGAGGTCGTAGATAAGTATTACTAAGCAATTGTATATTAAGTTGAAATATCTATCCAGTATTTTCACAGTTTCAATACTAACTTATCTAAGATCAATTCATGATTTAAACTATAAAATAGAATGAAACATTGTTAGTAAAAAGCATTGTATTGAGAATTCATAAATGTGCGCTTTCTAATCAATGCAAATTAATATTCATTCATTATTAAATTTAAACAATTTACAAAGAATTCATTATTCAATTGCGTATAAAAATTAAATATTTTTTTAAAAAAGAAAAAAAACATTTTTCCTCTTGGTGATAATGTTTTTCTTCCTTTTTTTCTGGTTACATCATTCAACTAAACCATAGTTTCTATGGGCAAAAAATTTGTAGGCTCAATTTAAAAGAAAAAAATTATACTACTGATATTACTTAATTACTACAATCATTTCAATAAATGGGGATAATTCTTAGAACCATAATACCGTATACCGTATACATATCTGATATATTTATGCATTTCTGTATCCAACCTTATCCGTTTCCAACTATCATTCTTATATAGAGTTTTCTTATTTAAAACTAAATTTAATTAATAAATCATCCTTATACATAATTAATAGGTGATTTTGCCGTCTTTTAAATCTGACTTTAAAAAGAAAACGAAATAAATTATGAGTTGTAGTTTATGTAGAAATAAGGATTTATGTTGATTAGTTATATTCAATGAAAAGTATAAGGTAGTACCACCATAAAAACAACAACTAATTGATATACTTATAAGGGTGATGTTAAGTGTTCCCGTTTATTTATTTATTTTTTTTATTGTGGAGGTCTTTAATTAATCAGTTTCTTTTTAGTACGGGTTTATTCTGTGTGGTTTATTTTGGTATTGGTACTGATTCGTGGTGGTTTTTTTAGCACAGATAGAAGATGTTGTTTGTTACAGGTAACTATGATGTGAGTTTAGTTATATCCAGGACTCATCAGTTCAATATGAGTGTATACTGGGACTTTGTGATTAAGTAGACTATGAGTTTAGTGTGTAAAGTGAAGGACACTGTGATTGAGTTCCGACGCGAGTATTAACAGGAATGTTAGTATATTCAGTGGAAGAGTTTTGAACAGGATGAAACACAAGTCCTAGATTTGACTGTTAAAACTATAAATGTGTTAGGACCCGAGTTATACCCAGTAGATTAATTATTGCTTGATATGATGGAAAGAAAAGTCAATTTTCGATTGAATTACTCATTATGAGTTTTATCCACTTTTACATCCGTTTTGATTCAACATGAGGATCATTCAGTGTAGTATTTGATTGTTTTCTCAGTATAATATTCTCTTCTGTATAATATACGACATTCTTGCATTTACTTGACATGAACTATGCTCAGTAAGTGCTTTGTTATAATTGAGTATGTGATCTTATCCTAATTATTAATCGAAATGGGTGTACAATCAATATATAAACCAGTGTATTTTGATTCGTCGTTGTCATAGTGTTTGGGGTTAATAAATCTTCACTTTCACCAGTCTTGTGTTCTTATTTTCGCATCGCGGGAATCACCGTGCTCCTTCGTTCCGAGTATAAGTGATCAGCGTTTTATGTTTTTCCGGCACAACAAGATGTTTGCTTGGAACTAATACATTTTGGGCGAAAGTTTGTTTTGATCACAAATAACACTGATATTCAAGAACTGCTAAACAAGAGCAAGCAATATATCATTTCTACTTACACATGAAATAATATTAGTAGAGAGAATGTTTTATAAATATATACAGTGCAGATAAGAGAATATCATAGAACAAATATTGGGAATTATAACAGGTACTGGTTTTATATGGTATATTAATTCATTCTCTATTAACATATGAACTCATTGACTGTTAAACATTTCAATAAACCATAGTGAATGGAATTTCTGTTACCAAATATAATCTAAGATTTGATAGTTGAACAAGCGGCTTCGAAGTCCTACATTTATTTATAAGCTTGTTAAATCAGGCATATCTTAATTTTACACTTCGAATGTAGACTTCGTTATAAATTAATATTATTTGAACAACTACTGAAAATAAGGATGTATTGAACGTGTGTTTTATTCTTTATCCGAACTCAAGAACATTGTCTATTAAGGTAAGTATGCTTTGTTGATTTTAAAACGTGTTAGCCCATTTTGAGTTATTGTTAAATTTACCACAATACAAATGTCATCCAATTTTATCCTAAATTGGATTATCTTCTCAGTTCACACTATCACACTGAAAATAAAGTAAATCATTTTCAAGGAATGCTACTACTTATTATATGATTGTGTTAGCATAAGAGATTTGTAACGAGTGTTGTTTAATATTCAACTCATTTTGTGCTTCGTAAACTAGTAATTCGATTACCACTTTGGTTACTGTGACATTATGTTCGCTCACAACTAAAGCGAAACATAATAACGAACATATTTTTGCGTCAAGTATATTCGTCTACTTTAAGCACAGTCTAATCATCATTAAAACATATATCTATAGAAATGTACGTTAAACTGGTGGTTTTTCTTTAAACCAACTCTTCTCGAAAAATGTTAGACAGTTCCCTTATCCGACAGTACCATTATTTATAGATTCGGTCACACTGTCTGTCTTATCTTCATTTTAACTTATCACTTGAAGTATTAATTTTGGACAATAAGATTATTATAAAAATAATTTCAAGCAGATTAGCTAGTTGGTCAGATACGATGGGAACTCTAATAAAATCTATTAACCTCTTAATATCATGCAGTCTCGGTTTGTGAGCTTACTTACTTATAGGCTCATTTCGACAATATTTTTACTTATAAATATATTAGTTTAATATATCTCCATATTTCAGAATGCTATATAGTTATCTTTGTCAAATTTTTTGAGTAACTTCATCCAAACACCATAGAAGTTTGTGAAAATTGTGGTATTTTAACAATTGAGTTCACGAGTCAATCTAAACTAGATCATCAGCACTGGACAACCGTTTTATCCCAGTATGGGACTCCTCAACAATGCTCATCCATGATCTCGCACGCGAACCTCAAGCGCAAACGCATAACCTCTAAATCATTGGGTCGGCACCCAACGGTGTTAATATCTAACACCAATCGACCCATGATCTTGCTCAACCCTTCATTTAATTTTACTATATCATTAATTGGATAATTTTATATTTTACTAAAAGGCAAAGAATCAAACTCTAATTAAGTTATTTCGATAATATTATTGATAACTACAATAAAACACTAATATTACAATGTGTTTTTTTAACACACTGGAAAAATTGCTTCCTTAATACAAATATTTAACACGAGAATATATACACATATATAAATAAATCTAGTGGTAGAACAATAGATTTCTGGTAATAAGGAATATGAAAACAAAACATATATATTTTTCGATTTGACATAGATAAACAAATCTCTATGTAACTATAGTAACTAAAAGTTAGATACATTTTATACCTACCATCTTTGTTTCCTACTATCAGTAATTATTTAACATTATCAGTTAGAGTAAAAATTTGTGTTTTTATCTTTATGATTATTATTTTTTTTTAAACCTAAAAATACATGCGATGTTCAATGTTCAATGTATATTAAGTAGTTTGTATGTCTATTTATTTAGTTTAAGCATTGAATATTATGTAGTTAAGTACTTTCACCCCCCTCTCTCTCGCTCCCTCTCCACAATTATTACAGTATGGTTTATCAGTACTATCATTTTTATAATGAGTCTCAATTGTTTTTTTCTTCTTCTTATTTCTTTCTTATTCTTCATTTATAATTGTAATTAGGGAATTTAGAAAGATTATTGAGTAGGAATAAAATATTTTCATTCATTAAATAAACATAATTGTTTAGACGAAAAAAACAAACAAAGAAAGTTACATACATTATAAAAGAGTATCTCTATGTGACTAAATGTTTAGTTAATTACATAGTCGTACATATATGTATATATTACCATTAGTTTTGGTAAAAATGTCTATATATAAAGTATTTCATGTGATAATACATAGTTTCAAGTACTTCTTAGATCTGACAATTATATCACCCAGTTTGTAAAGGTAAATGAACATGTTAACCAGTAAAGATTCAAATGAACTATTCCTAAGCAAACTGATATAATGTACTTTGAAATTAAACATGATCTTCAACTGTTAAATTGCTTTATGGTAGTAGAATTAAACTACTGTTAAGAATTGAACTGGATCACATGATTAATTATTACATCACAGTTTGAAAATAAACATTTACAAATATAAATAAATAATATATTTTTAATATTCTAATGAGTAGAAAAATTAGATTTTATGACGTTTCGTGACTTAGTATAAGCCACTTCTTCAGAGGATAAATATAGACTTAAAATACTCAGATAGTAAACATGAGATAATAACTAAAGCTATCGATATACTCAAAACATAAAATTCCATATGTGATATAAACACAAATCATACTTTTATTGGATTAGTACACACACATATCAAGGTTTAACTTGAAATGACTACTGAAAACAAGAAAGTACTGAACAACTATTTTGTACTAGTATGAAACTCGTCACCAATGCACAGTAAGAAAAAAACTGAAGAGCTTGGATTAATGGCAGAAGAAAAACATCAAAGCTATTGAAAGCTAAAGAGGAGAAATACATCTTAAGAAAAAGTGTACAATAGGAAAAAATGAGAACTTTTGAGTCTCATTAAATATTTAAACAGAGACAAGAAATAAATGTTAACTTATTACCATGATCATTTTGCCCCACATCCATAAAAATCATCGGCCATTAATAACGACTATAGTACTAACTCCAAGTGTAAAGCTTTTGCTAGCCAATGAAACAGTGATCATTAATTAATGAATTCATATTTGGATATTATATCTTCATCTACCTGCCCCTACTTTTTCTTTAAACTTTACTTCAACAGACCAGTATTACGCAAATATGTTAATAATGATCAGTAATGCTTAGTTTATACTACAGAGACTATAGTTTGTAAATTTTCACAACCATATCAGTCGATTTTTCCATATTCAGAAAAAAATGTATAAGTAACACTTATTGACACAACATTCAAATGGAATCAATAAAATGAAGGGAAAGATATGAATACCAATTGTAGTTATGGGTAAGAAGGGAGAAATTTCCTTCAAAATAAAAAAACTACATTTTTGTAATATATTACCCATGTAAATTTTATGGAATATTTCTTGAAGCTTCTTATCATAAAATACAGCTGTTTAACATATTATTTTTCATGAACTGATCATGTTGACTGGATATTGGATTCAATTTACGAATTACTATTATTATTATTAATGCCTTTATTCAATATTAGATCTTTTGTACAATATAAAATTCTCAGCGCGAAGTAATTCAACAAGCCTACTTTTTCATAGTTCTCGATTGATCCTGATAATAAATATTAAGCGATCGTTAATTAGGGGTTACCAATTTAAAAGGAATCCATATCTGAATAATGTTCATTCGTTTCGATCTATATTTCCAGCTACCAAGATGTTTGTAATTGTACTTTATTGTAACTTGTACAGAGAAAGATCATAAATATAACTTAAATATTTATAAACAGTTAATATATATGAAATGATAGAACATTAATTAATTTGTTGGCGTTTTAAATATACAATTTCTGAAATACTGTTTTATAAACTGAGTAAGATTCTCTAGGAAACTCTTATGTATGTTATTAATTTTCAATACAGTTTACCTGAAATGATACAAAAAATGATCATCAGCCATAATGAAGATTCAATGCAAGAAATATTTCTGTGAGTATTGTGAACTTAGAATAGTTATTTTTTATCGCATGTGGTGTTTGGTAATATCACTATTAAGTTGAACTATTGAAACTACAATCGACCTATATCCAGTAACTGTAAAACTTTAGTTATCTAATTTGAATATATTCAGTAATGTTTGTTGAAGTTTAATGAATAAAAATTGTTAGTTTGATGAAACAACTTATTTCAACTGGTACATTTTCAAATCTGTACAACTGTATATGAGGTGGAAAGTCTCATGTATCTGGGTAGCATCATCGATGAACATGGAAGATCTGATGTAGAGGTAAAGGCTAGGAATGATAAAGTATAAACAGCGTTCCTACAACTGAAGAACATGTAGAACTCTAAACAACTGTCAACCAGTATCAAAGTCTATATCTTTATTACGAACGTCAAGACAGTCCTACTGTACGGAGATAAAATGTGGAGAACTACGACTACCATCATCAAAAAGGTACAAGTATTTATAAACAGTTGTCTAATCAAGATACTCATTGTCCGTTGGCCGGATACCATAAGTAACAGCATACTGTGGGACAGAACAAACCAACTTCCAACCAAAGAGGAAATTGTTAAAAGTGGAGTTGGATAGGATATACATTCGGGAACTTATCAAACCGTATCACGGAGCATGAACTAACTTAGAATCCAGAAAAGAAATGAAAAAAAAGAAGGCCAAAGAATGCACTGCGTCGGGAATCGAAAGAAGGCATGAAAAAATGAGTAGCAAACGAAAATCATCGCCTAGGATAGTTCAATGGATAATGCTAGTGAGAGGTCTATGCTCCTCCATGAGAAGTAACAGACGTAAGTAGGTAAATAAGTAAAACTGTAAACATTTTTACATTAAACTATATCCATAATTAAATTATATATTAGTATATAGTATTCGTTATACACTGACCTAACTTGGAATTTTATTGAAAACCAGTATTCACTAGACTGTTGTTTCATTGTAAATTGATTGAAGTGAGAATTGTATCACCGGAAGCAAACTAGATGTTTTTTATGAGTAAGTGTTTGCACAAAGTTTTAAATGTCCAGGGTTGAATACCTGGTGGGGCTATGAATACTCACTGCTGAGGAGTCCAGTAGTTTGATGAAGTATTTGTCCTATACTATTTTGCTTCAGTTAAACACCAAGTTTGTAATGATGTTATTATAGTTGGTTTTAAGGGGAAAGTCACCTATATATTTTTGATTAAGTAGTTATGGAGAAAGGTGAATTATGAAATTCAAGAATTTGTTAAAAATAAATGTGGACAGCATGTAATTTCAGAGATAATCAGGAAATCCTGCTAATCAACATCGATCAGAATTCTGCACTGAGCACCAACATGAAGATAATATCCATAATTACGAAGAAATATTTTTCTAAACATGATAGAAAATTATGTTGAAGCCAAAGTTTTAAAGCCAGTTATTTTTTTGTACACATAACTTTAGAAATAGACTGTGAATGACCAAAATGTTTACAATCCACCATATAATTGAGGATATGAACCTTTAGAAATCTTTGACCGGATCTTGTAAATGATACATATGTAAGAAACTAGATTACATCTATATTTTAGGATAATCAATTATAAATACTACTGAATATTTTTATATCAGACATATGTATACATAAATGTCAAATAAAATTTCTACATTCAGTTTTTATTAGCAGTCCAAATATTGTCTGTTATGTAATAGAAATTTACTACATCAGTACCGATCTAGCTACAATTTTTTTTCCGAAAAATGCGATCAATACAAACATAAAATTATTCTTCCATGAATTAAAGAATGTAAAATGTTCACATCTTCAGTAATGAATGTGAAGAAACAGGGAAGAAGATGAATGTCATTTTAACTTTCCATAAAATTAATTTGAATGACGATAAATGATACACATAAGCTTGTTTGTGTGTAAATAGGCAATTGTGGTATAAAATTTTGAATAAGCCTTCCTTTTATTGATATCTTACTGAATAAAATTAAAGTTTTCCAACAACCAATATGATTATATTTTTAAAGTTGTTCATGTTGAGCACTAGAAGACACTTCCTTTTAAGCAGGGGTCTATATCAGCTAGCAGTGGAATCCAGGACGCGCGTTTCGTCCTATATGGAAAGCATCAGCTGGATTCACCTGCCTCACAGTGTAGATGTTCACTCCAAAACTCGAGTCTGTTATTCTTTGCTTCAAACGCCATCACGTTATTTATTTAGCTACCAAGTCCAAATATTCATTAGCTTGTGTATTTGGGTGAAAATATTCTCTGTTACAAAAATGAATTCTTTACCATTAAAGCACAAAAATTATGTTAATTAACTCAAACATGGGAACTATAGATTAAAGAAACGTGTTCCCATCTTTAGTGATGTCCTAGAGAGTAACTTAGTTGTCTTTCAACCATTCGGGCATGCATGTATTTGGAGAACTCACTAGCCCCATCATACCTAAAGAACGTTAATTAAAGCTAAGTAAATGAATCTGTACATCGTAAATGAATTATATCATTATGTTTTGGTAAACACTCATATATCTTTTTTTTACCTTAAACTGTAACTTAGATAATATCTAAAACTAATTACTACTGGTTCAATGTTTCTTTTGATTGTATTCAATGAAAATTATTATCAATGTTTATTTTCACGTAACTGTTTTTGTATTTAAGTTCATCGATTTCCTTAAAACTGAAATTGATTAAATACTCGTTTACAGAGAGGGATATAAAATGTTCCCCATCAATAATAGAAATTCCCTTATAATTATGTCAGTTGAAAAGAAATACTTTAGTAAAAGAAAAATACTGATAATTTGAATTGTATTTTAAAAAAATGCAAGTTATATTTTGAGATTGTAAGTAAAACTATCGGTTCTTAACCTTTACATTACTCGAAACATAAACGCTGGTAATACAGAACATGAATAAATGTTTCTACGTATGAAATCTATCTCATAAATAGTAAAATCCAAAAAAAGTCATTTGATTATACATATCGTTCAATTAAGTTTCATGGTATGTTTCAGACTGACATTCCGTATAATGGATTTATTGCTTCTTGATGAAGAGCTTCCTTTTTTTATTCAGTAATTAAGTTTATTACTAACTACCTTTCTAGGTGAAACTATATTTTATGGACGACCTTGAAAATGTCCACCTACTTAATAGAACTAAATGAGGGTTATAAACTAGTGTGAAGAATTAGAATATTATGATTTATAGTTGATAGTTACGGTTAGAAATTAGATTTAGGGTTTTCATCACGAACTGACATCAGCTGAAATATCAAAACGTTATTTAGCCAAATGGATGAATGAATTTTGTGCCAAAAACCAAGACCTATTTTCTTAAATCTGATTGGTTCATCCATAAATTATAGTCTCGCCGTCAATGAAAATAAAAGTAAACTGTATTGTATTATTTGTTTTGAATAAATAAATCTAAACATTTATGGTATAAAACTAGTTATCCTATAACCCGAAAAAATAGCAAGGATTATATATTAAATAAGAAATATTTATGAATATAAGGCAATTTAATGTCAGTTTTTGTCTTATTACAACTTAAAGCTGGGATTTTCAAGCATAGTTGACTAGTGGCTGGCGCTAGAGTTGAAGGCACACGTTTCTTCGTATTCAGAACTTATCAGCCCGATATTTCTGCATCCCAGTATTTCTATTCATTCAGATACTTGAACTCACTATCTTTCACCTCAAACACCATATGCATTATCCACTAAGTTCCTGAGTTCAAATAACCATTGGCTTGATCATTTAGTCCTTAGCATCAACAATGGGAAGTTTAAAACTTTTATAACAAAGTCATAGTCAAAAAGATTTTCTTACAATAAATTCTTTCATTGAATTTAAATCAATGACAATTTTGAAAATTATAATGAAACTTTCTTAAAAAATAAACAAAAAAACAACTAATTCTAAAAATAATCACAACTTTCCATGGTATCAGTTGAAAAACAAAACAAAAAAACGATAAATAGTCTAGTTGACATGACTTATTTAATTGGCATATCATCTTTTACAACACACAATATGTGAATAAACAACGGATTTTTCAACAACAACAAAAATAATGCTTTCATAACTAAACATTTATAATAAAATACTATTCATGTATTCACAGTTGATTAATCACTGTGTGGTGATGAATGTCATGTGTTTCAAGTCCTTATTTAGTACAGATCGAATGCTATCGACCATGTTGCAATGTGGCCACCAGTCTAGGTGACTCGACACTGCGTGCACTATATATATTGAGATTAGATGGTGGTTGGAGGCAGTCGACAGGAAACGCTGGACCCGGGTTTCGTGCTACTTGGCACTCGTCAGCAAGGTGGTTGGTCACAGCCCGGATAGCTCAGTGGTAGCGTCTCTGACTGTGAAGCCGGGTGACACATAGTCGAATCCGCCTGGGAGCACTAGTTTCTCCAAGATTACAGGGACTTTTCATGCATGGTTACATTTTATTAGTCACTATAGTTTATAAGAAACGAGTACAATTTTTTTTGTTATTGTTGTTGATGTTATTAAGAATGTGTCTCTCCATTTGTTACTTTGGTTAAAAAAGTATAGAATATTCTAGAATTCAAAAGATTGAATACATCTATACCGACATGATATCATGAGTATAAATTATTTAGTTTATTTTTTTCCCCAGTTGTTTATTCATCATTGTCTATTGAAATGCTTAATGTATATTCATGTTGCTAAACTGATATATTTGGAATAATTCATTTCTAATCATTAAACGCTTCCATATATAACTGAATAAATTTCTTTGCAGTTGAATTCATGAATTGATTGAAGTTAGATCACCATGAAAAATCTGGGGGCAATGAACGGTCGTTTCGTTTCATTGTGGGACTCCTCAGAAGTGCACATCCACGATCCCGCCTCCCGAGTTTTGAACCCAGGATCTATCAGTCTCGCGCGCGATCGCTTAACCACTAGACCACTGAACCTGCATCCAACGGTGTTAATGTCTAATTTCAGCCGATCCACGAAATGGAAACATCGTTGACCAGGTTGGTCTAGTTTCAATGGACTCATGAATTCAACTATGAAATTACTAAACTCTCCACAAAACTCCTATTAAATTTATTTACCCCAAATCTAGTGAATATAGAGTGATCTTTCTTAAGGATCGCTTGTCACAGTTCTGTTTTAAATATAAACACATATCATGAACTAAAGATGTTCTTTTTATATTATTATTAGTGGCTTTATTCAATACCATATTTTGTGTAGTATAGAATTCTTAGCATAAATTATTTCGAAAGATTTCCTTTTCCTATTTCTTGATCGATCCTTGAAATTAATATTGAGTGGTCACCAGTTAGATGTTAGCAGCTCAGCAATCGACATCTGAATAATGTATATTTTTTTCAATGCATATAGCCAGCAACCACGATATCTCTGATTGAGCTCTTTTGTTACTTGTATAGCGAAATGCCGTAAACGCACCTGAATAGTTTATAAGACTAATAGGCAATTCGTTTAAATATCCAGATGGCAAGAACAGGAAGCCCAGATATTCAAGCAGGCCACACAAAATATATAAAAAATAACTATGGAGTTCAATCATAATAAATAATCAAGCTTTTATTGGCAAGACCATAATTTATGGATGAACCAATCAGATCTAGGATAACAGGTCTTGAATTTTGGCGCAAAATTCACTCACCCATTCGTCCAAATAGGGTTATGGCATTTTAACTGATGTCAGTTCGTGACGAAAAGCGTAAATTCAAATCCTAACCGTAAACATCAACTGTAACTCATTGTCTTTATTCTTCAAACTGCTTTATAGCCTTCATTTAGCTGTATTAAGTAGGTAGACACTCTCAAGGTTACCTCGGCGTCGATCAAAGGTCGTCCATAAAATATAGTCATACCGCTTTTGTTGTTAAAAAAAAATCAAAAAATGATCCATTACTTTCTAAGATTAACTATATCTAAATTAAACAACACATAATGATCAAGAATTTCGCTAGACATTCATGTTCTCAGTTTAATTCTATGTGTTGAGTAATGCCTTATGATTTTTCATAGTTTTCAAGCTATCTATTCACTTCTTCAAATCATCATCATCATATACATACAAATTCATTCATTACTATAAAAATCAACTTACTTAATCTTTTCATCTAATTCTTCAGCTTGTATATTCTTTGAATCCGTCATATAAGTTTGACATGATGTTTCTAATAATGATTGCATTAAATAATTATCAACTGGAAACATTAAATCTAATATAATATCATCTTGTGTTAAAAATGATTGTTCTAATATTAAACGAAATTTCGATATTAATTCCATAATATGATACCAACAATTCCATGTATAATTTGTTGAATTGTCATTGGAATGATTATTAATAATGAATTCATATGAACAAAATGTTTGATTTAATTGAATTTTTAATAATTCAAGACTTTCAATTAATTGATCTACAAATGATTAATACAAAACAATAAATGAATTGTAAATAAATAAATTTTCAATAGTTGAGATCATGGGACAGTTGATGCTAAACCATGATGGAGTGTCTGGAGGCACTGGACGACAGTTTCGTCCTACTGTAGGACTTCTCAGCAGTGCACATCCACGATTTCGCCTCACGAGATTCGAACTCACAACATATCAGTCTCAAGCGCGAGTTTTTAACAACTAGACCACTGAGCTGGCATCCAACGATGTTAATGTCTAGCTTCAACTAATCCACGAAATTGAACGACACATCCAACATTATCATCAGTGAGTTACGATCTCACAACTCACCCGGTTGAACTCTACTACTCAATGCTTACCACTAGAACTCCAGATAAATACCTCTTAGAGACAGTCACTAATGAGCATATGTTCATTGATATCAGATATAATTTGTTACTTTGAATATATACATTATTCTTTTTATTTAAAATGTGACGAAACAGAACTAAGACGGCGGATAGCTGTTCTTATCAGCTTAAGACAATATAAAGATTTTCAATTTATGAATAACCATTTATACATGATGAAATATTTGTGATAGTCATTAGGGCGGTAGTATAAGAGAGAAATCTAAATTTGGGTGATAAAACAGTTGACTTGTTCATTGAATTGTTGCTATTTCTTTTCAAGATTTCGATACTATGTTCCATGTTTGTAATCCACCTATACGTCCAATAAACAAAACTCATTTGTAAGATGAATTAACATGTTGAATTCACCTTATATTCCTTGATGAGTATAGAAGACTACGAAAAACTATGTTATGTTGCAGACTACGTCTGACTATCCGGTTTCAAAATTCGGTCACTTAGAATTAGAAAAAACGCTGTATAAATTTTTTTCATTGATGTTAGTAGAATTCTGCAGAAGTTGATCGTTATTATCGAAGAGAAATTATGTGACAGTATTTTGTATATCGGTGATTTTGGTGACTTACTAGATAACTTAAAAGCTTCCTAAATAGAAATTCTGTATCAAATAAATTTCCATGGAAAACCTGGAAGGACAATACGGCCATCCAGTGCTTCCAGGTTTTCCATTGTGTTCTAGCTTCGATTGACTCATGATCTCAACTATTGAAATTACTTAAATCTCCACAAAACCCCTTCTGATACAAATAAACTTTTATTAGAAAGGTGAGGTTTTTGTAAAGATAGTAGTAATTTAATGGTTGAATTCATGAATTCATTGGTTGAAGTTAGCCATGAACACTGTGGGATGCCGACCCAGTGATCTAGGTGTTAAGCACTCGTGTGAGAGGTCAAAGCGCCATGGTTAGAATCCGGCGGGAGGGGTCGTAGATGTGCATTGAGAAGTCTCGCACTAGGAAGAAATGGTCGTCCAGTGCTTCTAGGTTTTCCATAGTGATCTAGCTTTATTTGACACATGAATTCAACTATTAGATAAATTTTAATTTAAGTAGTATAAAACGTTTGGATTATTAAGATTGCTACATTTTATTTCACTTTAAGATAGTTTAGTTTATCCTGTTGTGAAAAGTCTTTATATTCTAACTCGAATTTGTTGGTGTATGTACATTCTATCCAGCTGCATCGAAATAACTATTATATCACATGTTTACATACAATGAATATAATATGGGGCTCATTTGATCTTGTTTGTGACCTATCAGCTGAATATACCCAGAGTTGTTGTCCAATCCACAATATAGATATATCCAGCTGATCAGTTCTAAATAGGACTAAAAAAGTATCCTGACTTTGATTGTCAGCTACATTCTACAGATTCTATTGAAGGTTTTTGTAAATAAATTCTTTTGTCATGAGTAAAACATGTATTGTCTTATCGAATCCCGTAGTTTTATGTATAATCATATAGGATTTTAAGTGATGGGTACCACATTCTAGTTTTATTGTGAATATGAACACTTAGAAACCACTAAATCTATAATAAAATGAAATGTTTGTCCTTATATTTCGACATCTAGTCAATATTCGGAATGTAATTAAATTTTAAATCCAAACATTATGTCAAGACTATTCTTTGAAGAAAATCGTTTTAACGACATGAAGACTTTAAACAATGTAATTCAACAGATTAAAGCTATCTATTTTTTCTACTTAATAGATCAACTGATTGAAGCTACCCGACGACAGCTCATTCAAGTTATTGATATTCAAGGAAAGCTTACAAACATGTGATATATCAAGCCTTTAGTGAGAGTCATAATTAAGCAAATACATCACATTCAATGTTCTAAAATCTGTGAGTGTATCTTATTCCATAAGTGAGATTATAAGAATTTTAAATGTTTAGCCATTCATATTACTGAATCCACTAAGCAAAATCACCTACCTGCTGTTACTTTACACTAACATTATCCCTAGCAGCCTGAACTAATTTGGATAATATCTAACACAAATGATAAATCAGAAAATAACCTGACTTAACTAACCTATCGTAATAATTATTGTCCTTTTTTCTATGATCTCTGCTTCTGCTTTATTTTCTCTAGTTAAACATAGTTATAATAAATTCGTTATAGCGTAAGAAATGATCTTGGATGCATTGTTCATACATCAACAGAATGTCCACTAAAGAAGAATTAAAAGTTCCTAGCTGATGAAATTCATTGTTATAACACAGTTTTTGAATTAGTAAACTTAAAACAATCTTATATCACATATTGTTTTCCCTACATTTAATGTTACTATTCGTATCAAGGTGATAATTCTTGTAGACTGGCATGAATTTTGTAATTATTCTTTTCAGAATATATATAAATAGAGTCACAATTACTAAATATTGGGAATATTGAGGCATGGACAACACTTGTCATCAATAGTCTTAATTTGAATGATCATTTAGTGTATTTTGAAAGGTATAATTTTATCGCCCATTCATGTTTCAAACTGTTTTAGGTAGTAAGTATTATCAATGGTTATGTAATGCACTGGATTAAGGTTCTCTTGTAATTTCTTTTTTTTATTTTGTTTGAAATTTAAGGATATAGGTTATGGAACTATTGTAATCGTATGTATATCTACCACGTTTCGGTAAATGTAATGGAAATTAAAAAAAAACAAAAAACAAATTGAACTGAGTGAATCAGTTGCATTTAACATGTAACTTTCTCACTTTAGTACAAACCATAAAAGTTATTTAAAGTGGGTTTCATAACCAGGCTTCAGCTACTCCTTAGCTTGTCTAATGATACATAAGACATTTCAATTTTAATGTTCAGAACATTAACCTTTAAAGCTTACTGAACTATTTTCTGGTCAATACTTTACACAACCAAGATAGCGTTTTTAAACTATGTTAGTAGAAACACTTTTTACTACAACGTGGGACCAGGAACATATATGTATTGGTTCAAGTTGCCATACGTCATTAGCACAGCAAGATGAACACCGAATTCATAGAAGTAGTCACTTCAATGGTATTAATATATAGAAGAAAGATTGTGTATAAGAATATGTTACTGGGAGAAAGAATTAGTTTGTAGAAAGAAAGATTTGAGGCGATTTTAGTCTTACGGTTTAAGGGAAGACAAAGAGTGTATACATCGATGCCATTGTGATTGATTCGGGGCCATGTCATCCAGGGTCTCCGAACATTGGTTACGATAGTCACGCGGACCTTGATCAAGTAGTCTGCATCTACCAACATGGCTCAGACTAGGCGTTAGTGAGTTCAAGGACTAATGCCACTTTTTCACCAAGACAGACGTGATATCATAGGATGATACTGAATATTAACATATTGTATATCGTTATTCAATCATACATATGGGAGTTGTGAAAGGCAATTTGAACGATGGGTGAATTAAAATATTTACTTATAACAACGTGAACAAGATGGCGAGTAATTGAACATTGTGGCTCAATGATTAAGGCGTTGAGCAACTGAAGCAAAAGTATTATGCTCAAGTCCTAGTGTAAGCATCAACACTAAGATAAAGGTGAATCCAGCTGATGAGTCCTGATTCTACTGTTAAACACAACCCACCTATTATAAGTCACTACAATTTCTTCCTCAGAGAAATAAATAAATATCAGACGATATAAAACTCACACATAAAACTATTCGAATTGTTTTCATTATTATAAATGTGAGTAATTTTTCTTATCAGATTTTTCTACTACTACTACGACTACTACTACTACTACTACTACTACTATTACTACTACTACTACTACTACTACTATTACTACTACTACTACTACTACTACTACTACTACTACTACTATTACTACTACTACTACTACTACTACTACTACTACTACTACTACTACTACTACAGAAACATATTTCTCTTACTAACTATTCACTTAACTATGTAATGATGGTTTAATGTTAATTAGTACACCTTTATATTAAGACAATATACTGGCGTCATGCTAATGGATAATTGATATAGTTTTCTAGAAGCTATTTCTTATTCTTAAATACCTAAAAACCAAAAATAAAAAACAGAAATTCAGTTAAAAGTGTCCTATTGATTACGTCTAGCTATTCACTATTATATCAATACATTAATTATTACAAATTACTCTAGTAATGAAATCATTGTTACATTTTCTCTTAAAAAGTAAATTAATCTAACGTTTTTTTTTAAGGAAAATTTTGGGGTTTTCATTGTGATTATTTTTTTTCCTCTCTCTCTCTCTCTCTGTTTCTTATCTATCCCAAGATCATTTCTTGATATACCTTGGATCATTGGTTTGTTCTAAACTGTACAATCATATTCATACATATTCATACATACATACCAATTCGTGTGAACTACAAAGAAAACCAGACTAATATTAATTACAATGCTATAAATATGTACATAGTAGTTATGGCAAATAATACAATACCTTAATTTCCCTACACCAACGTTTGTTACTATTTATTCTGATAATGTGGATTTATAATTGATAATGAAACACATCTATCGACATGGGATTAAGTGTACATTATTAGGTATATCTGTTTTAATATTACATGGCTTTTAAGTGTAAACAAAATGGAAATGAAAAATTGCTTTTAAATAAATAAGAAATCTAAACCTTACATTCTATGGACATTATAATATATATATACATATATAAAAGGATGGATACTAGGAAAATTTCTAAGACTATCTCCTATAGAATGACAGATCATATTTAGTAATAATTAATGCAATTGTTAAATCAATGATCCCTTAGTAACTAATTTGTTTAAAAAGACATTAGACTACATGTAACACAGTATAAATTCTTATCGGATATTATACAATTTACATGTTGAAAAATTGGGTATTTTTTAATATAATAAAAGACTTGAGTATTATTTATTTTAGGTAGGAGGCTTAAAGTTATTCATTCACAGATAGTGATACCGAAATGACAAACAATTCCATATAGTTTACATAAAATATATGAAATAAGGCTAACTGTAGAATCTATGACACAAGTTTCGTCCCATTCTGGACTCGTCAGATGGATGTAGCTGTACCTCAAATTTGACGTTCACGCCATATGACAAGAATAATTAAAGTTTAGTGAAATTATCAGCAACGCAATAATACAGATCATTGGAAACTAAGTTAAATTTCAAATGGTACATTTGTAGGTTTAAACCGCAAACTTACCATCACTAGAAACATGGAAGAACGGGATATCCGTTTTGTCTTAGTATAGGATACCTAAATAATGAGCACCTAAGAATCCGTGAAAGCAAATAAAACAAAAATCACCGCTATTTCAAGCAAACCTTTAACCTCTAGACCACTGATCCAGTACTCACGGTGCATATGTCTAATTCGGATCGTTTCACGAGATTGTGCGACTGCCTTCCATTGCCTGTGATGGGTAAATCTCTCACATCCAACCTAGTATAATGGTCCTAACCCATAAACAAATGATAACAAAGCAAATAATTTAAGCAGTTTATCATCCCATATGACAGGAAGCGATTAGTATTTTCTGAGTAGGCAAACTAAGGTTTAATTCACGCATTGTCATACATCACATTAGTATCCTCTATGCCGTTATCTATCTATACATTCTATTAATATGTTACAATAGTCTTAAAATGTAAAGTAGGAAATAACTGATAAGGTAGCATCTACCTAATATGCCCATTCATTGAACAATTATTTGTAACGAAACAAATAATTTTTCCATTGACAACTAATTCTTCATTTAAACTATCTCATTATTTAATCACTACCAATGACTTCCCAACAAGGCTGGCTATGAATGGAGATTTTCTTCCAACACTCAAAATATCGTCCAAAAAAACAAACTTCTAAATGATTAATTGTTAATCCTTCAAGATGTGGGTATTTTAATATACCTTTTGTATATACAAACAGGATGTTAATAAATGTATGTCTAAATGATCAAATTAGAAAAATAATTCAAGGTGTGTATATATTTTAATAAAGTTTTACTTGTGACTATTGTTGAAATCCAAAGCATGTGTTTTACACCGTTTCGGGCACACTAGTTGGATAAGCCTGTATTCCAGTATAGATATTCACAAATCAACTCGAACAAAGTACTTATCACTTCAAATGCTCTGTAATTTAGTTGATAACCAGTCAAGTATTTAAGGTGTTTACATATTGTTTTAATCAACCTATGTTAGAAAAGTATCAGTTACTTTGAATGAATCAGTTAAACATTAGATTTGAAATAATTTACTCTTTAAATAACATTCCCAAACCCTAATCTTTCCGATTACTGCTTATACTCTTACTACCTCTACCACTAGGGGATTTGAATCGACAACTGCATCACTGTGCTAATGTGGTATGTCAACTCGAACTGATGTACGTACGTACGTAGTTCTACGTTGTTACTGACTGACTGATTTGAAATAATTTAATAAATACAAGAGAGAACTTTGAGTCTTTGAAACACATGAAAGGTAACTAGAATAAGGAAGGAAGTGGATATCTGATTTATCAAGACCATTCTTCTTATTCATAATTGTAATAAAGTTTAATGTGTGCATGATCGATATTCAATCGAACTAAAGAAGTATAAGTGAATGACTTCCATATAAACAAAAATAAATGTTATATTATTCACTTTGTTGTAATGATAAGGAAAACAACTATCTTGTAGTCCAAGTTCATTTACTGATTAACTTACCATTTTTTTATGAAACAGTATCATAAGATCTAAAGAATTGATTATGTATGGAAGTTTTTATACTGAGATCTATATTAGGAACAAATAGTTTAAAGACTTTCTGGCGAAACTCTAATTTACGGACTAGCCAGTCAAAGGCGCTTGAAGGAATTCAAGGTTACGGCGCCGGCTTCAGTGCTTAATGCTAACGTACGGTGGGTTCACAAGGAATTTCGTACAAAACGTGATAATTGAGCGGCTATAACAAATAAAACGGCGAGACTATAATTTGTGGACGAATCAATCAGGTATAATATAACAGATCTCGGATTTGGGCACGAAAGCCTTTCATCCATTTGGCTAAATAGATTCCTGGCATTATAGCTGATGTCAGTTCGTGATGAAAACCCCATATATAATTCCTAACTGGGGCAAATTATGACAATTATCGCGAACTGGATAATAAATGTGCCAGCAACACTGGTTGCAGCCAGGTACTACAATATATAAGGATGATTGGAGAGCCTACAGACTCCTACATAGACTTGGTTGTGTGCATTGTGTCGTTATCCACAAGTGGTATTTTGTGTACTCAACGACCGGAATTCACGCAAGCAAATATTGAAGCTATGTGGTCGAGGCTAAAATGTTTTTGAGACTTTATCATGGCTCCAGAGGCTGACTATTCTGTAGCCATATGGATGATTTCCTCTACTGCATGCATTACGATTTTAGAACTTCTGAACCTCTTTCTAACTTTGACAAGTTTTTGAACCACGTATAAGAAGTGTATCCACCATATTTCCTTGGTTTTGTTTATATTTTTACTCTGTACTTACTGTTCGCTGATTGGCTAATATTCTCAAGGTCACTTAAGATCCGTTCAAAGGTCGTCCATGAATTAGAGTCTCGCCGACTTTCTATTTATCAAATAGCTCTAAGTCACTAACTCATTTTGTAATGATAGAATTTCTATGATAAAATCATTACAATATATAACTATTAAGGTTTGTAAACATTTATTACATCACAACATAGTGTTCAGCTTAGAAAAGGGTAAGAAGTATGTTCGATGTGCTTTTCTGGACTATACTTCAGCTTTTGATTCTATACCAAGACAACGTTTACTTAACAAGTTAATCAGCGTCAGCACTGACAGCTGGATAAGCAACTGGCTATATTCCTACCTCTCTGGAAGGGAACAGTACACTGTGTTTGGAGGAAAGTGTTCAGAGTCTCTACTGTCTCATGAAGATGTACCACAAAGAGCTGTTCTTTCACCTCTTCTTCTCTCTTTTTTTCTGCATGATCTGTCATCTTCCACAGAAAACACTTTTGTGAAATATGCAAATGACCTCACTGTATGTATGCCTATCTCTTCCTCCTTACATCCCATAGAATGAGTTTTTGTCTCGTATTGATTGTTGGTCTGTTGGTAATGGTCTCACACTTAATCCGTCTAAATATAAAGTTGTTAACTTTAGCATGAGACATGAACGGAACCTAAACACCATTTTGAGATCCCATAATGCTTGTACCATCGGAGACTCTTTGATAAACACAGTGTCGAAGGTCAATTATCTTGGTGTCACCTTTTCCTCTGATCTGTCTTGGTCGTCCCATGTTTTATTGTTATCGAAGAAGGTTTTCCATCTGACTTACTACATAAAGAGATTGCATGCTCTCAGGATTACTCGTCATTTACTCTTACAACTTGCCAATTCTTGCATATTCCCTATTATTCTTTGCTGTTCTCCATTGTTCTTTCCCCGGCTTTTGAGAAAAGACTTTGTTGTATTGCGGAGAGTGCTGAAGACAGTTAGCAATATGTGTGGTGAATCTTTCGAGGTCATAATTAATATGGTTGTGGACAGACATCTAAAGTCATGCAAACTCCTGTCAGGTGTTATTTTATTAGATACTAACCATTCCCTTCACTCTTATCTTTCTCCTTGTATATCTTCTGGTAGAACGAGACGTAATTACATTAAAATCCATGCACGCAAGCAAAAGTATAAAAGTTCTATAATACCTTACCTAGCAAATATACTCTGTGACGAACAGGTTGTTAGAGTTAACCTAGTCAATAACCTGCATTCTTAACATGTCTTTAATTTGAAAAGTTGTACAGTTTTTCGGTTTTTTAAACCCTTTTTTATCTGTTACTGATTTTTTTGCGTAGGTAACTTGTTGAAATACCCTGTGCTGAGAATTCTATATTGTACCAAAATATAATATTGAATAAAGCCATTAATAACAATAATAATAATAATAATAATAATTTCAATCTGGATAAAACAACCAATCATGTTCACTACTGACATAAACTTTATGACTAATGCATCAATATAAAATACGTTTGGTAATTGATATACGTTTTCACATTTTGTAACGATCCAATAGACAAGTATCAAAATGATTCTGAATAAAATAAACGAACTGAGAGAATGATAAAAGTGGCGTATGTTGACTTTACCAGAGTAATGTTTTAGTTTTTATGAGTATATCGAACTATTAAAATTTAATGTTTATGAAAAGTGATCAGCAATAACTTAAAGACATAAATATACTGTTTATTTAACCATAAGACATAAAGTTGATCTCTAAAGCTCAAACATTATATTTATACTGCTAGATATTGTAACTTTTAACAATATAATATTTTCAAATAAACAGCCATTTGTTATTAATAAATTTCATTCACACACTAGACCGATAGGTCCTGGTTTTGAATCTCATGGAGCGAGATCGTGACTGTGCACTGTTAAAGAATCACATACTAGGACAAGACAGCTGTCCAGTGCTTTCAGGTTTTCCATGGTGGTCTAGCTTCAACTGACTCATGAATTCAAATATTAAATAACAACTTTATTTAATTGGCTCATTATTAATGTAAATTATATTTCATATTGCAATCTGATTTTAATAAATCTATACATTTTATAAATAAAGATTTTACATTCACTTCAAGAACCAGGTATCAAATTTCCAATAAAAAAAAATGGATTACACCTTAGAATTTTTGTGCTACATTATGTAAGTTAATCTTAAACGAAACTTTGATACTGTCCTCTCATATCTTATTAATCGTTTGTTTGTACTTATACGAAAATAAGGCGACCTGCTTGAATATCTGAGCTACCTGTTTCTACCATCTAATTGTTTCAATAAGTTATCTGTTTTTCATTTTGTTTTAACGTCTCATTATGTCTATTAATCGTATAACCTATACAGGTGCGTTTATGGAAAGTCTATGATCTTTCGCTGCACGTTACAAAATAGTACAATAAAAGACACTGTGGTAGTTGGCAATGTGCGTTGAAGAGAATGAGGATTAATCATATGTCGATTCCCGAGCTGCTAAATTCCAACTTCCGACCACTAATTAACAAGTTGGACTATATTCAATTCCTACCAACCCAAAATATGTATTGTAATTGTTGTGTCATCACAATTCAAGAATCTTGGTTAAATGATTTACAGAACGAATACTTAGTATCACTACGTGATTTCAAACTTATCGTCAGGATCGATCAAACAATAAAAAGAGGTGCGGCGGCGGTGAAGCGACGTTTGTAAATGTGAACTCGCGTCGATCTACTTTTGCATGTTTCAAGTATTAAAATGTTTCTATCGACTGTCTAACATTAAGATGCCGTCCAAAACACCTAAATAAATACAAATATATTACGGTCAACCTATTCAATAACCTGTATTCATAAACATGTCTCTAATTTGGAAAGTTGTACAATTTCACATCTTTTTTCACTATTTTCCTTTCGTTTTTGTTTGCAAAAGAAACTTTTTGAAATATCTTATGCTGAGAATTTTATATTATACCAAAGTATAATATTGAATAAAGCCATTAATAATAATAATAATAATAATAATAATAATAATAATAATAATAAGCGATATGTTTTTATCACTCATCAAACTATATATATTTACTTTGGTTTATAATTGTGAAGTAGATTGATGAATTATCAGAATACGTGAAAGTAAAAACCAAGCATTCAACCATTTTATAGCATAAATGGATTGTAACTAGCAACTGAATCCAGAGTATTTATTTCACTCTATATATTTGAAACTTGTCTATATAAATGTCTAGATAATCAGTGAGACTATAATTTATGGACGACCTTTGAACGACACCAAATTGAACTTGACAGTGTCTATCTAATAACTAGGATTAAATGACGGTTATAAACTAGTGTGAGAAAATAGAATTATGATTTACACTTGGGAATGAAGGTTAGAAATTAGATTTAGGGTTTTCATCATGAACTGACATTATCTATAATGCCAAAACTCTATTTATCCGAATGAATGAAATCCGACGCTTGTTACCTTATACATGATTGGTTCGTTCATAAACTATAGTCTCGTCAGATAATCTTATAAGATAATGCCTTGTTCAAAGCAATTAGCAATGGATTCATTTAAACCAATTAAGATTGATTAAAATTCATTTACAAAATATTATTCAATTGAATAATACAAAGTCATTACAAACTAAATGAATCAACATTAAAGAGGAAGAATGTATTTGTAAAATCTCAGCGAAAGAATTTGAAATAAATCCAACGTTTCGCCTGACAATCTGGTCCAAACTTTTTCAAGGAAAATATAATCAAACAACAAAATTATCGAATATAAATTTTGTTGTTTGATTATATTTTCCTTGAAAAAGCTTGGACCAGATTGCCAGGCGAAACGTTGGATTTACTTAAAATTCATTCGCTGAGATTTTACAAATACCATTCTTCCTCTTTAATGTCTTACATTAACTCGACGTCCAAATACTGTGAAACTATTCGCTCAAATTTAGACAAAAATTCTTATTTATAAATGAACCAACCTTAATTTCTCCTAACCAGTCAATTGAAGTTATATAAATAAAAAAACAGCATTCATAACAATAAGAAAGAATGTTCATATTTTATTCACTATCTTCTTGTCATTATTGTATGTTTATTAATATAAATGAAGACTTATTACAAAGTATATGTATCTATAAGATGTCGAATAAGCCGACCTCCTATTACAAAATTATATTAAATATCATATAAAGTAGTTATGAATGACAGAAAATCATTAGCTACATAAAAACAAACATACAATACCTAATTTGTCGTCTGTTTGTTTGTTTTTTTTTGCTTTTTTTTCTAATTTTCTTTTTACAAAGAATGAACTACATTTAGATCAAATGTAAAATAATGAGACAATTACACATAAGTTAATGCATTATAGTCTACTTTGATCGGATCAAAATATTTGTCTGATGTTTAAACATAAATACAACTGAGAATAATCCAATTTAACAGATTCATTAGAATGTATTGCAATAACTTTGAACTATACTATAGACGAGATATATAAATAGATAGATAGATAGATAGATAGATATCTTTATTAACCGATAAAAGATTACTTTTTACCTAACGACTAAATCTTTCGTCTATTACATAATCACTTTTAAACTTTGTGCAAAAGAAAACTAACAATATACAAATGTCAAAACAGTTGCTACAATAGTATACTTTTTATATAACAATATTCTTATGTAATCTATGCATGGATGTTTGTATTACACTTTTTTTTTCTTTTTCGTTCTAACGTATAGAAATGATTTAACAAAGTAATTTTTCTTTTTTTTAAAAAAAAGAAAAGAAAAGCAGTTGATGCTACGGGATAAAACATATGCTTTTCTTTTCTTTTTTTCCCTTTTTTTTGTAACATTTGTCTCTGTCTGGTTAAAATATTATTGATATACACATATCTATATATTAGATCTAATTGAATAATCTGTATTTAAAAATATAATTACAATGAGATGACAGTTTGTATAGTAAGCCATTATTAAACATCTAGAAATAGCTCATAATCACAATCGATTGATCACTGGGTGGCGATCAATGTCATGCGTGTCTAGTCCTTATTAGTGCAGATCGAATGCTATCAATCATGCTACAATATGGCCACCAGTCTAGGTGACTCGACACTGTGGGTTTCCTGTCGACTACCTCCAATTACCATAGCTCATGATATTCATAATTACTCAATCAAATATCGATTGATGTACTTGTTGGAGGTTCACAGTATGATATAGTATATAATTGTGTAAACAGTAGTGTTAATATTTCAACTTATTTTACTGAGAGTAATTTTGAGAATGAAGATGTAATAACTATGAAAAATAAATATATTAATACATTTGAATATCAATGATAACCTAGTAATGAAAGGAATATATTTCAATGCTTTCTGGTCATAGGTATTTCAAATATGAACACTTAATTAACGAGTTGAATTACTTTAAAAGTAATACTTTTCTAATGGAATAATTCAATACTGATGAATGATGAATGACTAGTTTCACAGGTTAAAGAACTTTATTATGTGTATAAATAAGATCATATTTATCTCATTAAGGTTATAACTTGTTTGTAGTTACAACTGTTGCGAATCTTGATTTTGTTTTACGACATATCATGCATAAGCGAAAATGGATGGTGGCTAGCAGTGAAATCCAGGAAGCCCGTTTCGTTCTATTTGGGACTCGTCAGCTGGATGTACCTGCATCCCAGAGTTGATGTTCACTTAGGGACTTGAACCCAGTACCATTCGCTTCAAACGCCATCAAGCTATCCAGCTGATGAGTCCCAAATAGGACGAAACGTGCATCCTGGATTCCACTGCTAGTCACTATTCACCTTTGTTTATTAAGCTTATGACTTAATGCTATATCGGGGCAATCCGCACAAGATCTACATATGTCAACAAGAGACTGATCAATTGCAATCCTAAACAATAATACAAAGATACAAGTAAACAATACCATGCATAACTAAATTAATTCGTCTTCGATCGATGTAATTGATATTTGAACTAATGTCATTTGTATGATTGTTGTTTTCACAAACTTTTAGTTATTATAACTGGAACACTTGAGTAATACTTTCAAAATAATTATGGTTGTTCAATTACTGACTCTAAACAACTTGAAAATGGATATACATCAATTATTGCAGTAAATATCAATGTATCATCAAGTCTTATCCTGTTGTATCCAAGGTATACATTTCACTTTATTTACATTCAATTTGTCAATATTAAACAGACAATCATAAGATGTAATATTCATTCATCATTCTTAATAGAGCTACAATCTACTGTACTGTGAATTATTTGAATTGTAAAATCACTTACAAATATTTCTATCGAGACATTTTAGTTATTGCATTTTTTTAAGGGTTATAACTGAAGTTACATATGGGATACTGTTTTTATAACTACCCAATTGTGAATGTTCAATGTGTATTCATTCTTTATTTTAAAAATAGATTTGTAAATTAATTCTCCCAGTTTTTATTTATCAATTTTTTGTTGTTTGAAATATCAATTCTAAGGTATAGAAAATGGTATTTAGTTTTTTCTGTAATGCCGCCACTTTTTAAGCGCCGAATTCAAAAGAAAAGAATTTAAACAGTAGTGTTTATTTCTTTTTGAAAGCAGCGATTTTATTTAATTTTTAATTAATTAGTTGAATTTTTGGGTCGATTTAAGCCAAACTACCATGGAGGCCGAAGTTCTTGGGTTCGACTTCTGTATGCGCAATGCCGAGGTGTCCCGTACTATGATGAAACAGACATCCACTGCTTCCAGGTTTTCCATGATAGTCTGGTTTTAATCAATTCACGAATCCAACTATTAAATTACTGCAATCTCCACAAAAGCCCCCTTTCTGATAATAATTTTTAATTCAAAAGTCTCCAGATTTTTTTTGTAAAATTAAATATAGGGATTAGCTTTGTTATAATAAATTATCAATGGATTTGAAATATCCCTAAATGTAAAATTTATAAGTTAATTTCATTAGTACACAATGTGGCACATTACATAGACACATTCATCACAAAAATACTTGGAGTGGAGTTTATCTCAATTACTATAGTTTCTGCCCAATGAGTTACAAAAACGGTATTGTACGAACCCTTTTTGACCGCGCTCGTAAACTTTGTTCAAAGGAATGCCTTGACGACGAAATTACTCTCATCACTAATGTTCTACGTGAAAATGCATACCTATTGAAATTCATCCAGAAATATGCGAAAACAAATCTTCGGACAAAGTATGATAGAGTAGAAAAGAAAACACTTGCTTCTAATATTTACGTTTCAAAGGAGACGAAATTGCTGGATTAATTAATCACAGATTAAATTCCGCGTTGAAAGTGGCCTACCTAGCAGCAAAACTGACAACAGCATGGGAGACGAACTCTTCACTCAAAACAAACTAAAATCGACATGTCCTCTTTTCTCAGTAGCTCCAACTGCATTTACCAATTCACATGTATATGCCAAAGCATATACATTGGAAGGACTGGGAGAAGAGTGCATTTTAGCATTTCTGACCATGTTCCAAAGAACTTGAGTCTGCGAGGGACTAGGGCTCTCAACAGTGCAATAGCCCGGCATTTACTTGACACCAAGCATACCATCAACATCCTGCACGCTTTTAAAATTATCAACAGACAAAGAAGTACGACTGATCTCCGTTCCGCTGAAGCAGTCGCGATAAAAAAACAAACCGGATTTATGTATTCAAAAAGAGACATTAATAAACTTATTATCACCCTGTTAATCCATTTTTTTATTTGGGTTATTTTATTCATTTATTTGTTTTAAAATATTTATTTTGTGTTATACTCCTTCCCCATTATCTAATTCTTAAACCAACCTTTCATTCACACATTTCCGCCAACTGATCCTCTTAAATTATGTTAACTCTTCAAATTCTATTTAATTATTACGTAACCTATCTTATCACTGTTTTAATTCCATGAATCCTTCATTATCTCTGAAATGATCACACAATTTATGAACTTCACTAAACTATTACACCACCCATCCTGAATTATTTCCTTATTTCTAACACCAATTAACCTCTGACCTGTTCTTGTATATATATAGTTATCATTGTAAACCCTTGTCATACCAGTTATTTACGTTCATTCGTGCCATTTGTTTCACACTATTTCTTATCTCAATGTAAAATTCCATTACATATTTGGTTGTAAGCAGCTGACGAGAAACCACGAAGTATTATGAATTCATACTACTCTGCATCAATATTTGTTCTCGCTTTATTTAAATTCATAAAGGGAACTAATTGCATGAAACTAATATGTTTCGTTGAATTTAGAAGTCAAAAATTTAACGTATTAATGAGAGTAGATAACTTATCAAGCATTGCTCTGTGCTTTCTACACACATGCACACACACAGTTCTATGCATGTTCGGTTTCACATATTAACTATTTGTAACAATAGTTTCTAGATATCGTTTTGCATATGAAAATTGTTATATTAATTAGGAGAAATACAGATATATAGTTCATTTCTTTGTGGATTTAGGAGCAGTATTGTTTAAGTGCTCTTAGCCAGGATAAAACAGATTTTCAAAAGTTACGCAAACAGTTTCAAATGAATAATGAACGAAAAAACCAACATTTCTTCATGTCAAGTGATAAACTGTTTATAGGCAAATATTAAATTTGTTTTAAAAAAAGGTTTCTTTATCAAATTACCTCTTAAAGCAGTTCTTAATTTTGCCAGTTCTTTATGCCATCGTCCTAAGTAAGTTGATAAACTTTGATGCAATTCTTCCGTAGTTTTCTGTAATAATCCTAATTCCATTTGAAATGTACAACATGTATGCTTTGGTAAATCGCTATCCGACGAGTAACACAAACTTTGATGATATAATTGTGAATGATTAGCATCCCAAGTCAAGTCGGATAAACTTCTACCTTGACCAGCATGAGCTCGATATGTATCCAGAAAGTTATACTCCAATAATTGATTAAGTTGTGTCTCAGAGAGCCATAAATATAAGGATTCTTTAGCATTTCTTGAATTTTCATCTACCGTTGTTGAAGTGGTTGTGTTACTAGTACGACCATTATCTCGTGATAATTGTCGATTTTCTGTATTCGGCTGTTGTCGTTGTTCACTTTGAGTAGTTGAATTCACTAAAAATGTACATGAACCAAAGAAATAGGTAAAGAAAGTAGAATTCAGTTTTATTTTTGAAGTTGTTATAAATATTTTTAACATACTATACTGCTGGCTCAGACGTCCATAGGTTAACCAATCTTGGAAGAGACTTAAGTTCCTTGGTTTGTTTCCTGGATGCGCACTGTTGAAAAGACCCACACTAGGACGAAACGTTTGTCTTGAGCTCCCAAGATTTAATGATGATCTAGCTACGAAACTTTTACAATCTCTACAAGTTAATTTGGTACAATCCATATCGGAAACAAACACTTTCAGAAGTTTCAATGTGTCAAACAATTAATGAGGATTGTTAATTATATATATGATGCTTTTAATGAAGATTTCAGTCAGTGGATATAAGATTACTCAATCATCTCCCAAGTACCATGCTGTAAGATATGCCTATTTTTATTAAAAAACGGGATTCATTGATTGTGGTCTCTAAACATTGATGATAATCCATCATTTGATGTTAACTAATGCTTTATTGCTTGTTATTTCATTTAATATATTTGTACCTGTGCTGTAACAACAACCTGTACGGTAGCCGACTATCGGCTTATCGTGGAATTTTTTTATACTCGCATAAAATAGATTCCGCTGAATTTTCCGAAACAAAGCATTTAAAAGTCAGGAGGAGGGGGCTGAAAACAGTATACCTAAACCTATGTTCATCGAAAACTCATTAGAAATGTTCAGAGAATTAACAGATAAGTTACACTTTAATTGGACGATGGATTAAACTTAGTCTAAAATTATCGTAGCGTAAGAGAATTCAGCGGTCAAAGATAACTAACACACTTGTATGATAATAAAACTTGAAATTACGCTTCTATGATTACTTCATTCTTCTTCTCTACTGTTTAAAATTCAAGTTTTAAAAAATTCCTGGTAATCTACAAATTGTCCAGGAAGTTATTATCAAGCATTCAAATACAAGAAGTAACAGTTTAGACTTTTATCTTCTAAATGAATATATTCTAATCATTAAAAATATCTCTACCATAACTTTATCTATCCACTAAATTGCCCATTTTCCGGATTTTAAAAAATTAACTTTTTTAGTGATATTGTGATGTATGCTACTTATGTCTGTCGACATAAGCAGTATATAACACCAATCGTAAGTGGAAAACGTGTCAGCAGAAAGCTATGAAGGTCGACTTGAAGAAAACAGAAATGGAATTAAAAAACAACTATGAATTGGAAGAATCATACAGAATATGAAAGAGAACTAATGGGAATTTTCAAATTAACTATTTAATGTATAGTTCTTATATTTTACCAAGACAGTACTCTGAATAAGTGGCTTACACTGTATCACTATACTATACTTGTCATAACTTTAGATTGAATGAGTTCCATTGACATGGTCTGTTTGCAATCATGTATTGTTTTCATTAGTCAAAGGTGAATTTTATGATATTTTACTTATCCAAATACGACATAATTTACATTTGATCAGTGTTTCTAGAACTCTGTCGTATCTTTTTTTTTAAAAAAAAACATCTTTTTGAGTGAATCAGCAAAACATCAGAACAGTATGAAACATAATCAGTTTTATACATCTACATTTTTATTCATTGTATTGCTTTAAATTATTATTCGGAAAATAGTAAACATACGTCAATTTTCTATGGATATTTCATCTGTATGTGAGATCTCTTAGATGCAAATTAACATAATGTCATCGTTTATTTTTCTTTAGAATTTGTAAAATGTTCATTGGGCATAACAAAGTACTTGACTGATAGTCTATCTTAGTTTAAGACATTTCAGTGATGAACGAATAATCCTATAAGTGAATGAATTGTTAGATAACCATGTCTCTAGGTAGACAGGACAGATCACAGGACTTAAAGTGTCGTACTTATCTCAAGATCAGAAAGTACCTCCCAAATGCCTTGGTACGGCTGAGAGTAGGGAGAATCAGCTCTCCCTCTCGGAATACTCTCACATGGTCACGCCTAGACAGCTACTGCCAGAAAAGTTCTACTCACTATCTTCTCGCCGCATTACTATTGTTTACGAAATTGAGAGGACGAAAAGTGAATGTCCAGTGCTTTAACCGGATTGGTAAATATGGAGGATCCAACTAAGGGAGTTGGAAAACCCAGATCCAAAACCAATGATGCACATGGGCTCCATGATCGTGAGAGAACGAATGGTGTATGAACCAACTGTTGATCACGGGTTGCCACGGGACTGCATCTCTTGACGTTGTTGCACTACCGTGTAGATCGGACCTTTAGGTCGAAGGCTCCGGGCGTGGACTCCTAAGAAAACCATCTGTGCGGTTTGGGAGTCTGGACAGTATTCCAGCCTCACGCAAATGGAATGATCTATGTGACGCATTTGTATTCGATACCCATTTGTACCAATGTTTCTCTGTTTGAATAAATAATAATAAAATTTCAGAATGTCATCGGTTCAATCTTGTATGTAATTTTAAGCCACACTTACTACATTATAGAAGATTATTTTTGAAAATATAAATATTCAGACTATATTATCTAATGGTTAGATACATTTTAAAATCTTTATAAATGTAATTAGAAAACTAAGTCAACTATAACATTATTATTCATAATAGAAAATTAGACAATGGTCGGTTAGTATTACATTAAAGGAATTGATATCAGCTATTTCCTATCATTGTCAACATAGTCCATTATTCCTATGAGTGATGTTTTTCTTTTGTGTGTGTATGTGTATGTGTAGAAGAAGAAGAATATGGGATAAATGAATATTGCCCACTTTTAAATGATACCGCTAACTGAAATATTCAGAAAATAATAGTTTAAATAGTTTAATTGTATATGATTAGTTTTACTTTGATCAGTATAAATGAAAACATCTTACCACAACAAGAGGAGAGTATAGTCTACTCATATATCATGGTAGAATTTAGTACATCTAAAATATGATACAAATCGATCGATGTTTTGAGTTCAATTGTGTAAAGAAAGATACAATGACCCCCCCCTATGTTACTTAAATTTCCATCAAGTTGACTAGAGTTGAACCTTCGAATGTTTATTTAAATAATTCAACGACATTATGCTTATTTTAATCATTTAAAGATCTTAAATTTGATCTCCGGTTCACTTATTGATATATAACCTTAAATGAGAATGTAAAAGTTGTCTTCTATGAAATTTATGTAATAAACATACATATAATAATGTAATCATATAAAATTGATCATATACTACTGATTATTTTCAATATCTATAACTTTTGCCTTGATAAAAAAATTACTGTACTTTCACAACATTCGTAAATAGGTATAAATTGAAAATTATACCAGTTAACTAATTTCATTATTAAATAGGAACTTTTGTCTAAATTTGTATTGAATAGTTTCAGAATATTTGGACTCCAAGTTGATGTGAGACATTAAAGAGGAAGAATATAGTTGTAAAATCTCAACGATTTCAAATTCTTTCGCTGAAATTTTAAAAATACATTCTTATTCTTCAATGCTTTTATCATTATTACAGTATTAGAAAAATAATAAGGTCTTAATAAAATATAATTGGAATTTTGTATGTATCCTTTTAGTTTAATAAAGATTTTTATTACACAGTAGTGCAAGAACATATATGTAATTACGGACTGTAGATTTATTGGTGAGACTATAATTTATGAATGACCTTTGAACAACGTCTTTCTGATAACTAGGATCAAATGAGGGCTATAAACTAGTGTGAGAAAATAGAATTATGATTTACAGTTGGTAATGAAAGTTAGAAATGAGATTTAGGGTTTTCATCATGAACTGACATTAGCTATAATGCCAAAACTTTATTTATCCGAATGAATAAGTGAATTTCACTCCAAAACCCGACACTTGTTATCTTATACATGATTGGTTCGTTCATAAATTATAGTCTCGCCGATTTATTTTTCTAGAAAATTAAGCAAATCGTCTTTAAGCATACAATGTGATTTCATATCATTCATCTATAGTTTCTATCATAATCATTCAGTGTAAGGAAGAAAGAAAAGAAATCTATTTTCTGTTCTATTAGGAATCTCTCAGCGAACTTTGATTCATTCGGTAAGTTGTCTAATATACCCTACGAAAATTTAACAAGTGTCTAGGAAATGAACATATATAAGATGATTATTTCATAGTTTCAACTTCAAAAGACTTTCGTTTTCATTATTTCCATCATACTTTTTTGTCCACGAATAACTTTGTCGTTCTAAATATTCGAAAATCTTTACTTACCATTTACCAATGTTGGAATTCTTTTTGTTCTTTCATAGTTGCTAGTGTTATATTCAATCTTACTCTCTCACTCTCAGTGTGTGTGTGTCTTAGTTGAAAATGGAATCATTCACAATTTAAACACACTGGAAAAAAACAAACATATTTCACCGAAAATTCACATTTTTCCGCCAGTCAACTTCGTAGTCTTAAAATTCAGTCAACAGATCAAGAATATAACACTTGACATGAGATAAATGAGATGGGATTTTCTAAAATAAAAACTTCACTATATATATAAGGAAGTGAATGAAAGAAAGGTATGGTTGTATATATATATATAAGGAAGTGAATGAAAGAAAGGTATGGTTGTTATAAATTTCCTACAATGCACTCCTTATATTTATCTAACACAATTAAATATTTACTGAAAGAATTTCGGAAAATAATTAATTTCACATAAATTCGAGGAATAAATTCACGTAAGGTGAATGTGTTCATTTAGTTTATTGTCATTTGAATGAAGACGTTTATCAAAGTTAAAATGTATTGCTTTGGTTACATCTATCAGTTTTCTAAGTGAATAAATAATATTTCAACATAAACATGAATTTTGCATTAAATGACCTGATACGACCGAAGATGGGGAGAGTTAGCTATCTCTCTCGAAATGCTCTCACATGGTCACGCCTAGACAGCTACTGCCAGAAAAGTTCTACTCACTATCTTCTCGCCGCATTACTATTGTTTACGAAATTGAGAGGACGAAAAGTGAATGTCCAGTGCTTTAACCGGATTGGTAAATATGGAGGATCCAACTAAGGGAGTTGGAAAACCCAGATCCAAAACCAATGATGCACATGGGCTCCATGATCGTGAGAGAACGAATGGTGTATGAACCAACTGTTGATCACGGGTTGCCACGGGACTGCATCTCTTGACGTTGTTGCACTACCGTGTAGATCGGACCTTTAGGTCGAAGGCTCCGGGCGTGGACTCCTAAGAAAACCACCTTCTTTTCTTTGGGCACCCGGAGAGACTCACAGTCCACACACAAATCAAGTGACTTATGTGACGCATTTGTATTCGGTGCCCCTTTGTACTGATATTCGTGTTTTCAAATCATAAATAATAATATAATCAAATTGGATGATTTCTTGAGAATAATTTATTTAATGCTGCCGCTGCATTATAGGCAATATACGGAAACTAAACACTCATGGTTTCGTACGGGTTAGTACGGTGTATTTACAATCTTAACACTCTGTGTGTGATCAGGACTTTTGTCATGCAACACCCAAAACTTTAATTATAAACGCCAATACAAATTAATGGGAAAGCATGAATGTAGTAAATCAACAGAATTTAGGTCATTTGTTGAAATCGATCTGAATGCCTTGATATTCAGTGGAGTATTAGACGTGCACTAATAAGTATTCCAGTACCAGACAGAAACGGATATTTGATGTTTCCTTGTTTATTATGATTGCAAAACTAAGGTCAGTTGCTGATATACATGGAAAAACTCAACGATCTCCACAAACCACCATACTATAAACAAAGTTTGGTTTTATCAGAAGGGGTTTGTGGTGATTTTAGAAATTTCACAGATTGAAATCATTAGTCAATGGGAGCTAGACCACCATGTGAAAACCTGGAGGCACTGGATGGCTGTTTCGTCCTAGTATGGGACTCCTCAGCAGTGAGCTTCCACGATCCCGCACTACGCAAGATTCGAACCCAGGACATGTCAGTCTCGCGCGCAAGCGCTTAACCAACTAGATCACTGAGCCGGCATCCAACGGTGTTAATGTCTAACTTCGACCAACCCACGAAGTTGCGCTACCGTATACCATTGTCTTCAGTGAGCTGATATCTCACAACAGACCTGGTTGAACTCCAATGGTAACGGCTTCTCACTAGAAGTCCAGGAGTATCTCTTGAAGTCAGTTACTGGTGAGCAGATGTTTATTATCAGAAGGGGTTTGTGGAGATTGATAGGTCCTGGGTTCGAATCTTGCGTGGTGCGGGATCGTGGAAGCGCACTGCTGAGGAGTCCCATACTAGGACGAAACGGCCATCCAGTGCTTCCAGGTTTTTCATGGTGGTTTAGCTCCCATTGACTCATGATTTCAGTCTGTTAAAATTTGGTTTGTTTATTTAAGCGTATGGCGAATATAAGTCATATATGTGTAAAACAAATAGTAGCATAATACATGTTCATATATTTCTAGAAAACGTAATAGACTAAAAACGAAAATGCAACTTTTCTCTTTTAAAAAAACAACAACACAATCACTTTAAACAAATTTGATCGATTACATTATCTTAAGCTATGAATGCAACATAATTTCACAATAACTAATTATTTCTATGGCTGAAATGAGAAAAGCGAAACCACAAAAATTTAAAAAAAAAACATGATAGATTTTGCTGAGCGAATAATTTAATGCCTTAGTGACAAATTCATCCATACAATACATAACTAGACAGACAAATGTTTGCATAATTGTGTAATCACTACAAACACAAAGATAAAAATTAGTGTATGAATGTATGTTAATAAGTAATAATGTAATCATGTGTACAGTATTTGTTGATAAATACATACACTTGTTCATCTTTAATCACTAACATCATCAACATTATATCGACAGGATTTGAAGATAAACTATAAACTAACTTATATGTACCGTCTATCATATTTCAGCATGATTTTATATTAGTGAATACATGAATGTGTATATGTTTATCTGTGTATCCGTATGAATGATTGATATCAAAACGGGTAACAAGATTTTTGTAGTGAAGTGGTATTCTTAGTCTATTTGATCATTTCAAATGGAAACAATAACAATAATAATAGTCATAATAAACTATAGTAATAAATAACCTGTTATGTTCTACGTTAACACTGAAACACTTTTTATCCCATATTCAAATTAGATTGTTCTGTTTCATTTATTCGAACGTTTAATGAAAACGAGTTATTTTTGTTTATTTATTTTTGCTATTTTTTTGCTTCATATTTCAGTGTATAAAAATTCGAAGAAAAAACAACAACAAACAAACAGAACAATTAACCTGTAAGGGTGAAAAAAAATAAACAACTATTTATTGACTTTATGTCTAGATAAGCACATTACACTTAGTAGCTTAACCAGTTCGAATGTCTACATATATATATATATATATATATATATATATATATATAGGGCTTCTGTATTCGGAATAGTGTAAGTGACCAATATATATATATATAACATGGAAATATCTATTTAAGCCAATAAACTGAATTGATTTCTGATAAATAATTATCAGATTATTTAAAGGAAGAAAAAAATTATTTTTACCATGACGAAATCATTGAAACTTGAATCATTTTCAGTCTAATTTAAATCATAAACTTATTAATTAATAAATTCACTTGGTCTTGTCTTATTTGTATCTTCCTGTAGAGGCTAATTTCTCCTATAATCTGACTTCAATAAATAGTATCCAGTTAACTGAATATTTAATGCAGGCTAAATCTCTTAGTAGAATTATGGATTGACTCGAGATTATCCCAAAGTCCGCACAACAATTATAGAGATAGTTTACTGTTAAAGATTGGTAAAATCCACAGGCGTATAAGAAGCAGACACACAAGGAAACCATGTGTGTGTGTGAGTGTTAAAAATCCATATATATTTATGAGTGTTAATCGAGTATGGATAAATTATTGATTATCTGTGTATTACAACCAATGGGAGAATACATTGAAAATTAATGTGCAGACATGTGCTCAATCAGACTCACACAGAAATTTACATAGTGGATTAAGTGACTAAATTACAATGAGCAGATAAATAATACAGTAGTCGAATGGGCTTACTACGTTCCCATTGTTATTTAGGACTGTAATTGATCAATCTCATGTTGGCATATAGGCATCTTGTGCGGATTGTCTCGAAATAGCTTTAAGTCATAAGCTTTTCAACTAATATATAGTTAAAAGAAGAAATATAGAACAAAAAATGTCAAGATTTATAGAATAAAGTAGTAATTTCTGACAATTTTCTCTATTCATAAATTTGACTAAAGCGGAAACAACGAATGTATTAGAATAAGGTGAATTCATATGATTTCGTGCTTTCTATTCGGGTTCTGGAAACGGGATCGTGGATGCACATGTCTGGGGAGTCTCATAATAGAATGAAACGGACGTCCAGTTATTCTAGGTTTTCAGTGGTGATCTAACTGACATTGATTCATTAATTCAACTATTAAAATATAAATATTAATCATTCTTTAGAAATCTATGAATGTATTTTTTCATCTTCCAACATCTTATTTTTACTGTGCTTTGAACCCGGCTTCATTAATTATAAGGTGAAACGTTTTATGCATAGTAATGTTACTAATTGAATCTTCAGTTATTACACAGTTGAAGAGAAGTTTAGAAATATAATGCGATTCATTCTATATAACGGACGACAGGTAATGCACCAGAATAAAGTGAATCCATTCGATTTCGTGCTTTCTATTCTGCTGCTCACAATCTAGGAGTATGAGTGATAAATATTTACAACAAATAAATATAATTTATGTCATATGAATGAATGAAGAGTGGTATAATAACAACGACAATTGTTGAAGAATGATAGGATGGTAAAGTGAATGACTATTTTTGTATTACTGAATATGAAAATTGTGTAAAAGACAAGCATTTTTGAAAAGACGTAGAGACATGTTTCTAGACTACTGAAATTAGTATCATAGTTATTCAATAAATAATAGGAAATTTCAAAAGGTTAAAATTGCGAAACAATCTCTTTTTTTAAAATGGTAACCAAATAATGAAACATAGGAGTTTTTATTGCAAAAGATATTGCGTAATCGAATGCTGAAAATTAAACGTTATCAGGGTGGTGAGAAATTTACAACTGTATCTTTTCGAATACCTATGTTCAGTTCGAACTGTTTTTTTTGTTATGGTAATAGCATCGGTGTAACATAATGAATTAGAAGTTATTTGAGTATTGATTATTTTGAACGATTTGAAACCATCAACATGTTGTCAGTAATCAGGCAAACGATAAGTTGTATTATTGTTGAACTATATTCATTTTAATACATATAGCTATTATAATTTTATGGTTGTCATTGTATAACTATGATACCGATAGCGGTCCACTTGAAACATGTCTCTACGTCTTTTCAAAAATGCTTGTCTTTTACACAATTTTCATATTCAGTAATACAAAAATAGTCATTCACTTTACCATCCTATCATTCTTCAACAATTGTCGTTGTTATTATACCACTCTTCATTCATTCATATGACATAAATTATATTTATTTGTTGTAAATATTTATCACTCATACTCCTAGATTGTGAGCAGCAGAATAGAAAGCACGAAATCGAATGGATTCACTTTATTCTGGTGCATTACCTGTCGTCCGTTATATAGAATGAATCGCATTATATTTCTAAACTTCTCTTCAACTGTGTAATAACTGAAGATTCAATTAGTAACATTACTATGCATAAAACGTTTCACCTTATAATTAATGAAGCCGGGTTCAAAGCACAGTAAAAATAAGATGTTGGAAGATGAAAAAATACATTCATAGATTTCTAAAGAATGATTAATATTTATATTTTAATAGTTGAATTAATGAATCAATGTCAGTTAGATCACCACTGAAAACCTAGAATAACTGGACGTCCGTTTCATTCTATTATGAGACTCCTCAGACATGTGCATCCATGATCGCGCATACAGACTCCAACCCATGGCCTTCAACCTCGCGCACAAACGCTTAATTTCTAGGCCACTGATCAGGCATCCAACAGTGTCGATGTGTAACTTCAATCGATCCATGGTGAATGATTGCGTATTAACACTCAGATGCTTACTCTTTGGTCTAGAGGTTAAGCGTTTGTGCGCGAGGTTGACGCCCGCGGTTTCGAGTCTCCTTCGCGACATCGTGGACGCGCACCTCTTGGGAGTCGCATAATAGGATGAAACGGCTATCCAGTTCTTCCAGGTTTCCAGTGTTAGTCTATCTTACATCGACTCATTAATTCAACTGTTAAACTTTCTACAATCTCGAAAAAACCACCATTTTGATAATAATATTCATAAGTTGAAGATGAGGATATATTTGACATCATAATTATTAATTACGAAATAAAGAAACTTTGTTTTGGAGAAACGAGTGATTATATAATCAAGTCATCTAGTTATTATGAAATTAAAATTAACATCGTGTATAAATACCAGTGGAATGTTCCAAGTTATCAAATAAAATTAAAGGATTATGTAATAAACATATGTTTTGCTACTATAATTATCTACCAGTGCAATAAGAGGTTCACTTCATCTGCTTTCTACTTACAATGGTCAAATCAAATGCAATTGATAATAGTAGCTTCTGCAAAGCGAATTAAAAACGACTTTCGTTGTCTTAAATACCTTTATGACATTCAATTTATATTCATTACCCACTGAATGTCATGTGATCGTATCTGCAAATCTTTTACTTTCTTTCAGTTATAACTTTTGAAAGGTATATTCAACAAATCTTGTAGATAACCTTCGTTCAATCCTTACCATGTACTTGCTTCCATAAATACATATAAATTCATAGATAAGTTTGAAGGTGGATTAGTGACCCTCTCCTTTATAATTTAACTCTGCCAAAAGGTAGTCAAAACAAATAAGGTATGATATTTAATTCATACCGATAAATGAAAAAACTGAAATGTAGAACATAATTTAACTTTTAAAAAAACTATTCCTTTAAGTGAATAAAAAACCAATTGTATCAGAAGGGTTTTGTGGATATTATAGTAATTTCAATAATTGACATCATGAGAGAGTTGAAGCTAGACCACCATGGAAAACCTGGAAGCACTGGACAACTACTTCGTCTTATTGTAGGATTCCTCAGTAGTGCGCATCTACGATCCCGCCTCGCGAGATATCAAACCCAGGATCTGTCAGTATCGCGCGCGGGCGCTTAACCACTATATCATTGAGCCAACATCAAACGGTGTTAATGTCCAACTTCAACCAATCCACGAAATTAAGCGACACGTAGTTTACTTTTTTAACTTTTTGATTAATTTCAATAGTTCAATAAATAACGTTCATTCTTATGTCAACCTTGAATAAATAACATTTAGTATTTTATCTTAAATATCTATGAAAATGAATATAGTTGGATTGTATCTATGTAATTCATATTTGAATGAAATTCGAAAAAAACATCTTATCAATCTATTTCAATCTATTAAGGTTATTAAATTTTCTATTTGAGTACAAATATTGAAATCACTATGTTCTATCTTTTCAAACAAAGAATTTTTAATGGTAAAGTACATTTTCTTTTACGGCGGTTAACAACAAATAAATATTTTAAATTCATGTTAAGCAATTTCTCTTTTTTTGTTGGCTTTTCAGCAGATTATGATTACAATGGTTGAGAGCATGAGCTAGACCACCATGGAAAAAATGGAAGCACTAGATAGTTGTTAAGTGTTATTGTGGGACTCCCCAGCAGTGTGCATCCACGATCCCGCCTCATATGATCACCAGTGACTGGCTTCGAGAGGTAATTCCTGGAGTTCTAGTGAGAAGCAGTGACCAGTAGATTTCAGCTGGGTCTGTTGTGAGATAAGAACTTACTGAAGACGATGGTGGATGTTTCGCTCAATTTCGTGGATTGGTTGGATATAGACATTAACACCGTTAGATGCCGGCTAAGTGGTCTAGTGGTTAACTGCTCGCGCGAGAGACTGATAGGTCTTGGTTTCGGACCTTCCGAGGCGGGATCGCGGATGCGCACTGCTGAGGAGTTCCACATTAGGACGAAACGGCCGTCTACTGATTCCAGATTTTTCATGCTGGTCTAGCTTTAATTGCCTCATGATCTCAACCATTGAAATCAGTATAATATTCACAAAAACCCTCCTGATGTATGATTGGTTGTGATTTAGTAATTTTAATACAATGTTGGTTAGGAAGCATAATTTTCTTACAAAACGGAAGCTGATCTTTCAGTATACTGTAGTTGGACAACTTTTAAATGTTTTTGTAATAACTTAATATTATATCTTTATGAGAATAATGTTTGGTAACCGTTGGAATCTATTTCTGAACTAATACGATACATATATATTTTTATTGTATAGTCGTTAAGTAACCAACTTATGCATATTCACTTTCCTCTTATTATAAGCTTTATTTTGATCCATAGACTATTATTATACGATTTATTATTCTTGAGTTATGCTCGGTCTGTCGATTACTATCTCCCATATTAGTCATTGGTCTGGTCTCCAAATCATTGTTCTCTAATTGGCGGTATCATTACGTTATATATTATTGGGGCACAAAGCAACAACTTATAACACTTAACTTATACTGTAAAAAATTATTAGCAATGACAACGAAGTATTGCTTGATTCAATAGAAAAGGACACAATCAAAATATTCAACAAACAGCTTCGAAATCTTGTTGAATATTTTGTGACTTTACCAGACTATCAAGAGAAAAATGATAACTATTAATTTAAACGTCGTGAATCAATTAACAGAATGATAAATCGTCTCTAAATAATGAATTTATTTATATTTTGATGTTGTTTCGTTTTCTTTACAATGATCACCTTCCCTACCCCCACCCCAACATGAATAGTACATTCCTTGGAAAATTGATTTTAGGATATTGGTTTGTTTATTTTGGTTATCAACTCTAACCTTGATCAGTTATGAAGGTTAATGTATTTGATCAATGTATAATCAATCATATATCATGTTAATAATATTGTTAAAAAAGTATTTATCTTATCTTGGAAGGTTAACAAAAGATCCCTTACTATATACTCAAAATACGACTTATATTTATAGTGAACGAGAACACGAGTGGGAACAATCGAATGTGTTTCGACACAAAATTACAGAATCTCTTAGTAAAATCTGAGAACCATGCAGTAAGTACTTCATTTGCAAAGTGTCGTCTCAAACTTCATTGTTCCTTCATTTCCACAGCAATCATTCACTGTTCTCATTCTCTTTTCTTCGATCTTCTTAACCTTCTGCTGCCAGGTATTTCACTTTCGATTGATGATACATACTACTTATATCTATCGATATCAGTAGCACACACCATATATATATGGATTATTTGAAAACCTTTTTACCAAATATAAAAAGCTCTGAAAAATTGGTTAATATTTAATGAAATAATGTGTACTGTAAATAGCTCAGCAAAAAAAAACACTAGAAATCCTTCTTATAACTAAGCATAACTCAAAGACCAATTGATTGTTTTGGCTTCAAGCAAAACTGTTTTATGGTAAATTGAAATGAACCCCATTAGTGTATTTCTATAGTGCAAGAATGAAATTTAGGTTTTAAAATCGTCCAATTACATAAACAGGGCAAGAGCCAATCGACACCTAAATAACGGTAGTGCTCATACCCGAACTGAATGAGGTCAGGACCTCGAAATTATCTAAAAATATCATGGCTGCTAAGTAATCAGAAGGCTCTTGATTTAATTGCGGGTAGAGATCGTTTATACGTATTCATACAATTTCCCAATCTTGATAAGCTGATAGGTTTACTCCAGTTGAAATAAGACAATGATGGAACTAGTCAAAAAATGAAATTATTGGTAAGAACTAATTATATATGAAATAAACGGCATACACTTGATTGTAGCTAATCTGTGAGATCAGCTGTACAGTGGTTTAGTTGTATCTTAATTTGCATTTTCAGTTGCAAGATTTTAGTAATTATACTTAGCAGATTTTTTTTCTTCAAACAGTGATATTTTGTCATGCATGTTAGAAACAAAGAATTTCTGATAAAATAAGTTAGGCCAAGAAATATTTCGTTTTAATTAGTTAGTTATCAGGGCTATTATATCCGGACGAGAATAAATGGATGGTAACCGTCAGGAATTACTTGTGAACTAATATTAAACGTACATTTTTATTGTGTGACTACTAATTGACTATATAATACGTATATTCATATTCCTTTCATTCTAAGTTTTTACTTGACCTATTGGCTATTATTATACGATTTACTATTCTTGAAATATTCCCAAATTATTAGTAACGGTCTCTCACAATAACAGCCACTTTTGGTTAAATCTTGTACAAATATTATTTTCTATTTTATGGTGTGATATGGTCTGATTTGTTTATATATAAACCCAATATGTTTGGCATATATGACTCGTATCGTAAAGGCTGAGATTGACGTTCTGAACTTAACATGCAAGGTAAGGTGGAAGAAGGACCAATAGGAACTTTAGGCTGCTGGTACTAGTATATGCGTCATTAGTTTGATCGTATAAGTCACTGTATCTAAGAAGGCAATCGTATTTTCGTGATATCGTCTCGCTAAGGACATAACAAGGGTTTCACACAAATATTTCTAGGCCTTACAATCGAGTAGAAAGTCGACACCGAATAGATGATAGCCAATTTAAGAATAAAATAAATAATTAGTAAAAAATATGTGGAAATTAAATTTTTATAATCAGTTAATTATTACAACTCGTTACATAAGAGTAGGAATAGCAATTCTAATTGAATTTATATATAAATATTATTTAGTTATCTGTATAATTAGCGATGAGTAGGATGGTTACAATGAAAGTTAGATAATAAGGTTAGTAAACAGGTAACTTAAGATTAGAATTAGGAATCGAAAGGTTAACAAAACTGAAGTTTTACAAATTTTAACATAAGAAAAAGTAGACTTTTGAAACACATAATAGTATCTAAGTGGAAAGGTAGGGTAATTTCTGAGATGGTATAAACATTTTTCTATACAGAAGTTAAGTTTTAGATATAAATTTCCGTGGTTTGTATTGTATATAAGATTCTTATTATGGAAATCAAGGGTAAATTCGATGGGATAATATGAATAACTCAGAACGCTAAAGTTTTATCTACATGATGACCGGTGCTGATTAAATGCACCAATAAAAGAGTTTCTTACTACTTTCTATTATCCTTTGGTCAACCATGAGGGTGATGAAATTGTCTAGTTGTATGCCTAATATAACTGGCTCCACAAGAACAGTCGAAACGTTAAATATACATAGAGGCAGAGGAACTGGGCAACAAAAAATTTCAGGGAACCTATCCATTCACTTGGTGTTATTTGCTTATATCTTTCCAGCTGACGAGTCCTGAATAGGATGACACGTGCATCCTGAATTGGAACAACCAGCCATCATTTATCTTCGCTTATAAAGCTTGTGACTTAAGGTAATCCGCACAGGATGCACATATGCTGACAAGAGACTGATCCATTGCAGTCCTAAAGACTAATGGGAAGATTCAAGTAAACAATACCAAGTGAGTTTAAACTTCGCCCCACTACATAAGCGAGTGTCTATCAGGACTCAGTAGCCAAGTGGACAACGCGATAGCGTTTGAAGCGGATGGTACTGGATTGGAGTCCCAGTGTGAACATCAACTCTGGGATGCAGATACATCCAAATGACGAGTCCCAAATAGGACGGGATGTGCATCCTGGATTCCACTGCTAGCCATTATTCATCTTAGCTTATAACCTATTCATTGTTTGCTTCATTTCAAATTAAAATAATGTGATTTATCTTCTCACTTATTTCATTTCAAGTAAACCCATTTATGAACATTTTACTTAACATCTCTTCCAATTTTTCAAATGTTTATTATTATCCTTTTACAACTTTTAATATCCAGGCTGCTTTGTTGGCAAGACTATAATTCATGGACGAACCAATCAGATATAAGATAACGAGTCACGAATGTCGGCGCGAAATTTATATATACCTATGACTAAATAGAGTTTTGGCATTATAGGTGGTGTCATTTCATGATGAAAACCTTAAATTTAATTTTTAACAGTAATTACCAGCTGTAAATGAGAATTCTGATTGCTTTATAAATCTCATTTAGTCCTAATCAGTAGGTGTACATTCTCAAGGTCACTTCAGCGTCTAACAAAGGTCGTCCATAAATCAGAGTCCCGCCATTTTGTTTTATAATTTCTAAATTGATAATAATCAATTTACAAATAACCAAACACACATATTGACAGTGCTCAATATATTCTCAGTCTACACTTTTCATTTGTCTTTTCTCCCGGAAATTCTTGTGTTGATTAAGGGAACAGTCAACCTACCAACATCATTTCCTTAAACTATAATAACGAACTGAATGAAATCTGTAGAAAGCTAGACATCATATTAAGACGAAACGAGTATTTACACTTTCTTTATTTAACCACTAAATTCTATAACTAAACATAATATATTGCAAAATGATTTGGGGATTGAACTTATTGAAGATGGCACAGGTATTTGGAGTTTTGACAACGCTTTAACCAGTAACACCTTTTAATATGGATCGTACCGACCAAGTGAAATCAAAAGACAGAAGCGATGAGGTTCGTAGATATATGTGATAGACTATCAATATACCATGGATCGACTGATCTAATCTGGCTAGCGATTGAAAGGGATGTAATCTTGTGTGGATGCATGACCAAGCGCTTACAACTAGGTGGGTTCATTAAAACTAATATGGTCAGAATCCAATGTCGAAGACTTACCGAGTTATTGATTTTGGGGATTTATTTACCGCTACAGTATGATATTTATAATAGTAGTCTATATCAAATACAGTTTTTGGATTGGAATGGCAGGGTTTTTATTTTTACTTATCATTTACTTCATTCCAACATGTGTACAATTAGGATTATACAACTGTCGTACATTTAAAAAAGAATCACCTAGAAATACACATACAGTATTTGTTAAAGATTAATAGTTAAAGCAGTTAAATGTAGAATTCAAAAATATGTTGAAAGGTATTCTGGGTACATGAAGGAAATAAATGGAAAAAAGTAACCATGAACACATAGATGGTTATTAATGACAGTTTTAAAAGTGGGGAATTTGTAATTGTATAACATAAGGTTATTATGTTATTATTCAACCAATTTGTAAGTTATTTTCCCTGTCTATACAAATAAGTTTATAAACTATGGATAGTTTCCTAATAATTCTCTTATAATTCAATTAGGGATAATTAGTTTCCCTGTTGATGAAATAACTTATAAATAAAAGTTAGTTATATTAATTATTATCTAGTTGGTTAAGCGCTTGGCGCGAGACTGATAGGTCTTGGGTTCTAATCTCGCGTGGTGCGGGATAGTGGATGCGCACTGCTGAGCAGTCCCATACTAGGACGAAACGGCCGTCCAGTGCTTCCAGGTTTTTCATGGTGGTCTAGCTTCAATTGACTCATGATCTCAATCTGTGCTATTAATTATTGTTTTTAGATTAAAAAAGTTTTAAGATCATATTTGTGGAAATTCTGACGATTGGAAATACCTCAAGCATAAGAAGGATCAACAGTAGTGCATATTTAATTCATTCAATTAATTATCACGATTCCGTTCACTTTTGAGTTTTATAATAACAAATATACTCATAATTAATAATTTCTTAATCAATATACATTTCGAAGAGACTAATACAATTTTGAGTCGAACCTAAGACCATGGATAACCATTAGGATTCAACAAGAATTAACTAATACACATAACGTTATATGCCAAAGACACATTTTCGCACAATAAACAAAACTAATCTATAAACTTGGTTGAACGATCTTTTATTGTACAATAAGTTTTAGCATTATTTATCTATGATGATCTTTATTATTTCATTGAGGAAAAAGTAGTAATTAAAAGGTTCAAAATGTATGACTTCAATAACTATGATTTCAAAACACTATTATGTGAATAAAAGTTATAAATGAAAATAGTTAACAGTATGTACATAATATACCCTTGTGGGCCAGTGTAATTTTACATTGGTTTTTTAGGAGAAACAGACACCAACCAGACTTTCACGTTTTAATAGAATAGGACTTTTTCAGCGATTAACAGTAGGTATCTAGGGGCTTGAATTATATTGAAAATATATAGAAATTAAATTTTCAATCCTTTATAAACATTAACACTTCTATTTTAAGATCGTAATTTTTACACAAAGTGTTTTAAAGAACTACCAAACGAAAATTTTGTATTTTGTCTACGTACATATGAACTGAAGGAATATTGGAAAGATAGCAACCACTGGATACCTGTTTCGTCAAAGTGAATTCATTACCATTCGTGTTTAAGTCAAGCTTATTATCATTTGACTACAGAGTCAAATTAAAACAAAATTTGAAAATTTTTTTCGACACACGTAATGTAGTCCAGCATCGTCTAATCCTATTAGTGTTTAACTTACCGACTCTTGATGTGCTTGATATACACGACTCAAAATTCTCATTCGAAGTTTTAAGATCTATCTAGAATTCAATCATTAATGAGAATAGATTAAATTTTCCCACAAAAATATTTCTATCTTAATACAAATAAATATATTGAATGCTGGACCAGTGGTCTATAGGTTAGGCGTTCACGCGCAAAACCGATAGATCCTGGGTTCGAATCTCGCAGGTTAGGATCGTGGATGAGCATCCGGATGAAACGGCCGTCCACTGCTTCCAAGTTTTCCATAATGGTTTAGCTTTAATTGACTCATGAATTCAACTATTAAAATAAATATTAGTACTTAAAATATTACAATTGAATGAAATATGAATCAAACTCTTTCTATTTTTTTACGATACAATTTATAATTTAACTACTTGAAATACATAAAAATGATAACAATAAAAACTCTAATGATGAATAATAATAAAGCCTATAATGTCAGTAGTCAGTTATCCTTTGAAGATGAAGAGAATCTTTTCTTAAATGAATGAAGGAAAGAAAGAAAGAAAACAAACGAATACAACATTCCAGTGAAAAATACTTCTTGATTAAAAAAATTATCAAAATATTCATGAATAATAAAAAGAAAAAAATTATTTTGTTGTTAGATTATTCCCTCCTCCTCCCCCTATCAACCAATAACAACGATAAAATATTTTTTCTTCTGAGAAACAGAACAATACAGAGAACATACAGAAGAACTTTACAAAATAAAGAGATATCATTTATCTGTATAGATAAGTCTCTAGGGTTTATCCCAATCTATGGAATTATATATATATATATATATATATATATATATATATACTGACATAATAGAGTGAGTTGAAGTTTATCTGATTAACTGGAGGTTGATGATCTTTGTATAAGTGTTGGTGTAATGCCTTGTTACATGTAAAAGAAGAAAAGAAAGAAAAAAAAAACAGAAGAATATAATATACAACTAATTCCATTCACCTGTAAATGATGCTTTTTCTTTTTTTGTCTAACTAGACAAACAAACTAATGTTGATAAGTATTGAAAGATATTTTGTAAAATGTCAAATATTTTCCGAAAATGTTTTTTTTTTATTATTTTCAATTCCGCTTTATTCAATTTTCGGTTTATCTGTAATATCTTCTTGTATGAATAAAATAAATGAATGTTTCTAGGAACATTGATAGTATGTGTTGAAAGCACGGAGTAATATGGACTATAGTGTTAGAAATTCCTTTTGAATGAGTAAGTTTTATATTGTTCATTTTTATTGTATGTTTATATTGTCTATTAATATGTGAATAATATTAGATCTTTCTTATTTGGTCAATTAATTAGTTACTTAATGATTGTTTTCATGATGATGTATTATTAAATGGAAATAAAGAAATAAAGATGTTTATAAGTTATGTAATAAGGATGTTTTATATGCTAAGCTTATAATTTATAATATTGGTTATGTAATTCCAAGAAAAAATATCTTAATAATACCTCTATGAAATGTTCATTTAGGCTTAAATTAAAAATTTAGACTGTTTGTTAGTTATATCAGTACTTAAATCTGTTCAAACAAATGAAAACTGTGATTAATGTTATTACATTATAGATGGTAAATGTTACATGACTTTCAAATAACAAGCTCTCTTTGAACATAAAATTAAATTTGAATTTTTAAAAGCTAAAATCAGATTGACTAGTTGAAGTACAAATGATGTGATCAGATGGTTTGTACACTTCGATAAAGTCTTAAAACTAGATGCAAGTAAGCATTTCTAGTAAACAAGTAATGAAGGTTAGGTTTGTAGATGTGCACTGCTGAGGAGTCCCATACTAGGATGAAACAACTGTCCAGTGCTTCCAAGTTTCCCATGGTAGTCTAGCTTCAATTGACTCATGAATTCAACTATTAAATTAGTATAATATCTACAAACCCCCTCTCTGATTTATAATTCAGTTTATTAATTCTAAATTTTACCGATTAAAAAACCCAGATTCATTATTATTTCATGTCTCATCATAGCAAACTAATCACTATATCGACTGATGAATTAATGAAATGAATTTTTTGGATAAAATATATTAACTGGACTGGTGGTCTTAAATTTCTATTCAAAGTTGTATGGTAGTAGTAGTAGTAGTAGCAACATGATTTAGGTATCTAAGATGAAATTGTAAATCATTTCCACATGAGAAATTATCATTTTGCCATTCTGAAACAGTGAAATTTCTAGTGTTTAAATAACAAATTCAAAAACCATATTCACAGTTTATAACTTGTAAATCCTTACACATGCAAGACATATTGGTCTGATATGAGCTTTGTCTGTTGGTACTTCTTGTAAAATAACTTGAAGTTTGAAGTTACGAAACTTAAAGCTCATCTATTTATTATGAGTTTGGGAGGCTTATGGAAAATCACATTTTTAGTTAGCTACATGAGTTAACTCAGTTAATCATGTATTAAAAATAAGATTGCTAAATGGTTACTTTGCCGTAAATTATGACTCTTAAATAATGAGGTCTCATAATAATGTCAAGAACAGAACTTAAAATATTCGCGCGTTATAACAAGACTCACAGCTTAAATATATTGGTCTATGCTGTTAATTACAGTCGGTTTGCTTGAATACCTTCAGCTGGTTCTGAATGATTTGTTCCATATATGATATGGCTGAACTCAACTGACTCTGAATTCTTACTAGAATTTTTGGAATTTCTTCTTGTAATTAGTTACTCCTAAGTAGCAACTCTACTTACCAGTACAGAAAGGTTAGATTTTATGCTGAATAACGGAAAGAAAATTCAAATCCTTTCGGATAATACTATTATACTTGTGAATTATGTTGTTGTATATTGTGATTTAGTTAATTAGCGAATGGGTTGTTGTCTTATTTTATGATTAGTAACTGGTTTGAGTGTAACTGTGAACACCAACTCATGAATAATGATACATCTACTTAATGATTCCCAGACCGGATGGAAAATGTATCCAGAATTACACTGTTAGACACTTCTTAAACACAATCAGTGTTTCTCTCGACTAAAAACTAATATCAGAAGGGGATTTTGTGAAGATTATACTAATTTACTAGTTTAATCTATGAGTCGATTAAACCTAGGCCACCATTAGAAACCTGGAAGCACTGAACCGGTAGGTCCTAGGTTCGAATCCCGTGGGCGGGATCGTGAATGCGCACTGTTGTGGAGTCTCATACTAGGACAAAACGGCCGTCCAGTGCTTTCAGGTTTTCCATAGTGGTCTAGCTTTTTTTGACTCATGAATTCAACTATCCAAAACTAATAAATTTAAAAGGTGAACTAATATATCGAGAAAATCTTAATCTGACTTGTTTATAGGTTTATTTCTATACAAACAATAACTATAAACAAATGTTAAATTGATAAATTTTATATTTTAAAAAGTAAATAAATCAGTGCCAATGTTTTGTCTGAGTTAATGTTTTTGAATAATTCATAACCACAACCATATAACTTTACAACCTCCTAGTGTTCCATTAAATAATGTAGTCAGAATCAATCTGTTCACCTGAGAATAGCATTTGTTTGGTTCTGTTTTAAAGATTAACATTTAGGTATGTGAGTTACAAAACTCTAAAACATACTTTATTTCATCATGTTATCGTAATTAAGTCAGTGACTGACACAGAAATATGTATTCCACAAATCATGTTATTAGGTACTCCTTCATTTAGATATCTAGATATTCTGTCGATTTGTAATCTAAATTCCAATTTTTAATCATAGTTTATTTATGGTTTACTTTTTCTAATGTTAAACGTTATCACTCCCAAATAAATCGTATCAGATTGACGATGTGATTCTGATAGGTCATTTAATAAATTCTTAATAACAGGCATGCATAATGTTATATTCTGCTGTTTTGTTTTATTATTTTAACGACTGCACTTCCTCTCAGTTAAAGACTCTTTTTCCTTCCCTACAAACTGGAGTTTTGCATATAAGCACTTGTTGAAATGATATATACATTTACTGTTATTAGTACTGTTGAAGACGTCTTGTAATTAGTGAACGGCAAATAAATCAGTCTTCTTCTACACTCTTATTTTCCTCCTTGACTTGACAAAGCAGTCTCGTTCTGTTGCAAAAATAGCAGGTAGCAGTTAGGTTGTAGTCATTGAAAGTTACCAGCATTTGTTTCAACTCACAACACATACACATCAGTCTTGTTTCATAGTGTTACAGGCTTGCCCTAACGACCTTCATTCTGGTTAATACAGACAATGACAGCATGCGAGTCAACGACAACAAATCAAAATGAAGATAGACAGAATAATCTGTTAGTCATACATAGGAAAATTTAAAATAGCTCACTTCCACTTGAAGTTAATACCGACAATGAAAGCTTCATGATTGAAGCATCCATATCAGAAAATGTAGCTTCACTAAAATCCAATAAAATAGACATGTTCATATGGTGTGAGACAATTAATACCGACAAAAAATAAAGGAAAAAATGGGAAAAAATACTTTAGTACTGTTGTTTACACAATTCATATGAATGTATATTTATATTTGTATCAAACTGTGTTTTTTGTACTAAAACCATTCCTAGATGTTATAAACATACATTACATACCAGTGACAAGATGTAATAATAGATCCTATATTGAATAATAATAAAAATTAAAATGTAAATACCATAATGTCGTTTAAGTGAAATTAGGTAGCAGCTAACAGTGGAATTTAAGGTATGTGTTTTAGGCTATTTGGGACTAGTTAGCTGGATGTACCTAGAACTCAAATGTTTATTCCTGATGTAAACATCAATCCTGAGGTGTGGTTATGTTCATCTGATGAGCCCATAATAATACGAAACACACGTCCTAATCCTTTCTAGAATACTTGTCACTTTACGATAATCTCTAGATAATTTACATAGGACTCACATATGTCAAAATATACTGGTCAATCTAAACCCATTACGTTAACGAGAAAATTTAGGTAACCAATATAAATGGATGGAAGCAATTCCGTTTTGTTTAATTCTCATCGTAAAATATCCGTTCAGAATAATTTCAATGATTATTAATTTGAATAATGTTTAACAGTGGAGTGCAGAATGTTCGTTTTACTTTACTGAAATTTCTTCTACTATATATTGACGCACTTTCTTAATGAAGTTCACAGGAAAACTTGAATCCAATACTCATTTCTTCAAAAACGGAGAAGTAAAAATACTCTTTCGATTGACGAAGTAAATACAATCGTCCTTGTCAGTTGCTTGTAATCAGCTAAAGACAAGATTTAGACCACGTAATGAGTCACATAAACTAATTGCAATATGATCTATGGAATTCAATTAGCACTAAACACTAGTGAAACATAATATATAGATTCATACTTGATTTCATTTTACTAATCAATAACGAAAAACCAAATGATTTCCAACCCATCCAATATGAACGTGGTAGCTCAATTGATTTCATGTTTATGGGTAAAAATCTGGATACTGGGTTAGAGTATCAGTGTGAACTTCAACACTAAGATAAAGATGTAACTGGCCAACAAGTTTCAAAAAGATAAAACACTAGTCCTGAACTTTATTGCTGATTACAATTCAAGAATACGTAAAGATATTATGTAATGAAATGAAAGTGCTAGTATGTTGTTTGTAATTGCAGAAAAATTTTGAAACCACATATATGTTTATATCAATAAAAGTTTCTTAACTCATCATAAAAGATGTTGAAAAGGCCCACATGTTAAAATAATAAAATTAATTAGGTCAATCGATGTAATATGATTGATTCCGGCTAAGTAATCTATTTTATTTACAACTGACTGATCAGTGGATAGTGGTAAATGTCACATATTTCCAGTTATTCTTAGTTCTGATTGAACTCTATCGATCAAGTTGCAATCTGTCTTCTAGTCTAAGTGATAATACATTGCATGTACTATGCTAAGATGTGAGATGTCAACAATTCTGACTATGAATATGAGTAACACAGGAGTGAATCCATCAAGAAGAATCACTTCTCCCAAGGCTACATGTGCATCTTACTAATGAGTAGTGTCAAACAGCAAGAAATGTAGATCCAGTGTTTCTTGTCGGCTACCTCCAACTACTATCTTAAATCCATTTTGTTGATCAATTGTGAGCGAATTTTCGCAGTGATTCTAATTGATTCCCGTTTTGATACATTTGTAATACATACTATACACAACGACAGATTTTGAAAACTCCTATAATTCTTAATCAGAAGAAGTCATTCAGTTTTTACAAATGCAACAGATGAACGCAGATTGAAGATAGGCAGAGAACTATTGAAAAACAACGAGTTGCCAGGTTACTATTTTATTCCAGGCAGTTCATACATCCCCACATGGGATTGGAATTCGTCACAATTTCACAACTTATAGATTAAATGATTCCATGAATTTTAAACTATAGAAATGACTAAGATTCAAAAGTTCAAAATAACTGAGTGATATGCAATCTAATAAAGCACCATTACTCTTTGAAATATATAGTGGGAACTTTTCAAATTTCGGTGCATTTTGAATACTTTCCGCTATTTCTCATTTTTCAATGAGACACAAACTTGTGGAACACAAACAATGCGAATTATTGTGTATTTTCACTAAAATACAAACGTCTGTCAGTATGACGGATGGTTTGTAATGATTATCAAGTTTCGAGGTTAGCTTTTATTACGAACGATTGAAATCTAGAAACTCCCAAATAACTGTTTACCTGTATTAGGTTTTAGAATCTTCCCGTTAACATGATGGATTTCGATTGATCAGTATATTTTGACATATGTAAATTGTTTAGATATTATAGTAAACTGGCAAGCATTTTAGGAAGGATTGGATAGTGACTAGCAGGACGCGTTTTTCGTCCTGTTATGGGTTCGTCATTTGGATGTGCACGCAACTCATTGTTGATGTACATGCAAGAACTCAAACTTAATCCTCATCGTCTTAAACACCGAACGCGTTTTCCACATAGTTGCTACGTCCAGATAGTTACTGGCTCATGTGATGTGGTGAATATTAATTTTTTTGCTCTCATTGTTTCAATTTTTCTTATGACGTTATGAAATGCAACTAATCCCTCTTAGCTGACTTATCTTACATGTTTTGCTGGTTGCCTTAACACTCAAATTGAGCCACACTCATTTTAGCTATTTTGCTATAATATGCTACTCTACCGCAGTGCATACGTACACAGATTTCACACAAATCGAATCTATTGTCCATGAGAACACTGAATATTTACATTATGCTGTTGAAATCCGATAAATTATACTTCCGTCTTTCATAAAACAACATGAATAGAGTGAAGAAGCAGTTCTTTTATTATTTAGCTGCTCATCATTGCTTAACACATACATATATATGTTTAACAATAATAATAATAAAATGTATCAGCCAAGTGGTGATATGTTAGATAATAATATTACACATTCAAGTGTTTATGAAAATAACCGTGAATCCTTAACAAAACGATCTGAGAATGATGTCCGCAAGGTGATGAATATTCGAAGGCATTAGTTAATAAATGAACAAATTGGAATTTCTGGTTTACAGATTGGTAACAAAAGGAGGTTTAGTATATAACAGTTACGTAGTATGAATTTGAATATGTAGTTGAAAGATTACTTATACAGCTGATAAACTAACTGATAAACAGTTCAATGGTAATAGTATTTTAAATATGTATATCAAGCATTTATGATAACGGAATTCAGTAAGATTTAAGGGACAAATACTGAAATTACTTAATACCACTCAAATGAACAAGAATTTCTGGGAATTCCTAAAGGTAGACTTATTCACTCTTACACGACCTATATCTATCGCTAAAGCATAGAGATGGACTGTAGGAACTTTTTTTAGTATAATGATTAGGCTTTTGAATGTGGATTGCAACGGCTTTACTAGTATGCCAAAAACAAACTGCTTAGATCATTGCATTGCAATCCAGTAGATCTAACTTGTTTCTTTTGTCACGTTTATATGAAACACCAATGTCTTAAAGTGACATATGAATATTAGCTACCTATGATCAACATTTTTATTCACTACATTTCGACATCGTTTACTTACTACTGTAATCTTCACTCAAAATTACTACTCTACTTTCAAAACGAATAAAATGTCAGTAGAAAGTGGATCTCTTTAATTATATTTGACATTACTTGATTCATAATAGGATTTTCCTAATCATAATATATAGCACATTAAAATGAAAAAAGATGAAATATTCAGTTTAGCTTGCCAAAAAGTTTAAAGTTGCTTTTTTTTCATTTTCAAAGATAAATTTAGTTAAATAAAGATTATTAAGAAAAGGGAAAGTTTGTATAGCCCCATATATATATATATGTATATATAGTGCAATATAGTAACATGGAAAACATAATCCTCACGATGAGTGGTTGACTGGATTTGAAAATACCAAACTAAGTATCATATATTATCCATTTGTAAACCTTTCACTTTCTCTCTCTCTTTCTCTGTAAATATATATACATACACGTTGTTATATCCATGTATACACGTATTTGTGTATGACTATGTTCATGCAAATTCATGAAACACGTAAAGATATAAAGACAATTCTCTTTTTTATATGGAACTGTCATAAAGAATAACAGTATTTTGTTTTAAAAAAAAAGTAAGTGAAAAGAATAACAGAAATCTTATGTTAGTATAATAATCACTGAAATACTTCAAGAACCCAGCGGTTATTCATTTATGTTCCTAATGTCTACATTCAAACAAGAAAGAAAAAAAAGTCAAGCCGGAACTATCCTAACAAAATGTAAGTGAACTACCTTCAAGTTAAACAGCATAATTTTTTTTGAAAAAAAGAAGGTAGTAAATAATTGTGCACTAATACACTCCAAAATACCATTCGACATACATTTTATTTGAATATATATATACATATTCGATGTGATACATGAGAATCATCAAACAGTTCAATGTTTCAATACTTCTGTACATATAAATTACAATATTTTTTTTGTTTTAGACAAAAAAGCCACTCATAACTTCAGTGATAATAGTAGTAGTGTTAATAGTAGTAGTAGTCATACCCCTTGTCTAGTTGAAAAAAATAAATGACCTGATCTTTGTTATCAACTGTATATATATCTTTAACAAATGTGTAAGGATATGTAGAAACTAGAAAAGCCTATACAAAAGTGTACAATGTGTAAGATAATAGACGACATCATGCATATATATATATATATATATATATATATATATATATATATATATAGGATATAAATTATGCAAAGTTTCCTATAAAATAATTACCTAGTTTGGGAAAATTTGCAACAATAAAGTGATCTTAGCCACCTTCAAAATGATATTTATTCCAAAGTAATTTCCTCAATTTACTTTTTCCTTTAAAAACAAAAAAAAACATTTGGCAACACTATAGTTGCGTCTATTTTTTACTTATGAGATCTTTATTCAGACTATATTATAAATAAATAAATCAAACAAATGATTCAGAATTTCGAATATAAGTTTCAGATTTGTTATTCTGTTGTATACTACAAGATGTGCATTAGCTTTTTTTATTTTACTGAATGTTATTAGATCACAGTAAACCAACTGTTTAAATGATCATAGCGGACGTAAGGATTTGAGTGTGTTCATTGTTGGTGTCAAAGACTAAAATTAACTATTCACTTTTAGGATATTTACATCATGAGTAGATCACCTAGATTTTATGATCAATCTCACAGTGAATATTGACATTGAGAAAGTGGATTCAGCTTACTAGTCAAAAATAGTCACAATTTATTGATCATTGGGCGGTGATCAATGCCATGAGTGTTAATTCCCTATTTAGTGCAGATTGAATGCTATCGACCATGTTGTAATGTGGCCACCAGTCTAGGTGACTCGACATTGCGGGCACTATATATTGAGATTAGATGGTGGTCGGAGGTAGTTGACAGGAAACCCTGGACCCGGGTTTGTGCTACTTGGCACTCGTCAGCAAGTTTTTCCGGTAATCTTGAGGGAACTGATGCTCCCTGGCGGATTCGATCTTGTGTCACCCAGCTTCACAGTCAAAGACTACCTCCAACCACCATCTAGTCAAAAATAGTAGACGAAATCAATGTCTTGGATTTGATTTTGGTCACTACTCAATCACTAATCATCTTATAATTGAAGGTAGTAACTCGTTCTCATTATAATTACATTTTAATGTAAAAAAATTATTCTATATATCGATTACTTTCCTTTACTTTTTCTTTAAAGAAATAGTACTCTTGAACATGTTAAAGTACTTGCATATTCACTGGATTTCTATAACTTTTACATAATGTATAGATAGAATTCTTCAATGATTCTCTTAGAATGAAACAAACTTTTATGCATAGAAGGTTCATTAAAGTTAGTTTTCAATTTAACAACAACAAGAAAAAAAAGAAATAAAAAGTAAATTAAACAATCAACTTGATATTTTCCAACTAGAAACAATAAGTTGAAATATAATTTTCAATGCAAAAGTTCATAAAATAAAGGGAGAAAAATTTAGATAATTTACTTTATATAAAGTATAGAACACTTAATTTGAATGTTCTTAATTAATTTCAACGGATATTCATGTGGTTTTCCAATTAAATAAACAAACTCATTCCTTGAATGATATGTAAATGTACTATATATATATGGGGTTTTTGTGAAGATTTTGGTAATTTAATAGTTGAATTCATGAGTCAATCAAAGGTAAAGCGACCGCGCGCAAGACTGATAGGTCCTGGATTCGAATCTCGCGGGGCGGGATCGTGGATGTGCACTGCTGAAGGGGTCCCACAATAGAACTCATGAAAATTGTCTGCATATGATAAAATCATTAAAATGATCATGAAAAGTTAAGTAAAACATTTGACTTTTTAAGAATTGATTTACAGTCTGAAACCTCACTTTACTGCTTTCGATCACAAGTAGTCAAACAAAGCGCTACTGAAAGTCGATTCCATAACCTGTACATGATAAAAGAACTATATAACTTATTACTTATTACGTCGTAATCTATCAAGTTTATTCCTAGTAGGTTTCACCACGGGCTAACGGCCAGTGAAAATTAGAAAGCACAAATGTGAATTTCGGTCTTTAAAAATAGGGGATACTAGTAGGTTGCTAGTATTCGACCATAGATATCTTCGAACTAGTGTTCGTATATTTTGCCATCATCGAGTTTGCGATTCGGAGGTTAGACGCAGAGTACTAGGTAAGTATTGCAAACCTCTACTGAATGAAGTCGTTAGGACATGTATTACAAATGCACATTCACCGACCATCTCGATAAGCGATGATAGATAGTGTAGGAGTAAACCGAAAAAAAAAGTTAGAGCAGACCAAACCAAAACGTGGCATTAATCAATGAAGAAACTGACTGTTATAACGGGCCATTCAAATAGGTGTAAACTACCTGATTGATCTCCTTTTGGCTGTCGTAACCAATGGTTAGAGACTTTGGGTGACATGGTTAGGAATCGTTCGTAATAATCCAGGTCCACTCAATTATGATTTTTATTTAAGTCGCAAGTTTATAAATTCCTCATAAGCTCATTTTATCACTTTTTGTTTCATTAATCTACATTTTCTGCAGTCTCATCGTCGATACCTTATCTCCTCACACTATTACTACCTATACTACCCTAAGATTTGCTCTATCGATTTCATCTCACTGTGTTAATAGAATATGACGACTTCCACTGATGTACATTTGTGCCAGGTTATACGTTGTATCCGACTTAGTGACTGACTAATTGAACAACTATTCCATAAAGTTTTTTTCTAATTCTGGACAACTACTTAACTTACATCAGTCAGCAGAGTAAACTGTGAAATTAAGTAACCTCCACAAGCCACCTACGGCATTATCATGTTCAAATTATTCGTAAAGTTTCGTCTAGAAATGATAGCTGTTATTAACAAGTGTTTCAGTCAACGACAACTTAAATAACATAAATAATAAAAACACCAAGCATAACTAGATCTTAACGTCATGATATCATGTAAGAAAGTGGATTGATTAATGAAGACCTTTGAACAGATATATATTGTCGGTAAATGCTTTCATAATTATCAAATACTGAATTATATTCATTTTTACAATAGGCTTAAACCCGATTGAACAAAAGAATCTCACATTAAATCTTTGAGTATATTTTAACTACTCTTTTCATTCAACTATATCAATTACTAATAAAACGCTATTTGAAGATGTGACAATAAATTATATGTAAATTATTTCAAATAATCATATATCTTAACAACAAAGATTTATTTTAAATAAGATTTTTTAAGCAAAGATGGATAGTAGCTCGCAATGGAATCCAGGACGCTCGTTTCATCCCATTTGAGGCCCGTCATGTGGATTTATCTGCATCCCAGAGTTGATACTCACTCTAAACCTCGAACCCAGTACTATTCGCTTCAAACATCATCTCGTTATCCACTTAGCTACTGAGTCCTGATGGCCTTAATAGTCTTGAAACGCGCATCCTAAATTCCACTGATAGTCACTATCCATCTTTACTTAAAAAGTTTGTAACTTAAGGCTATATCGAAGCAATCCGCACAGAATGCACATATACCAACATGAGACTGATCAATTACAGTCCTAAATAACAATCGGGAGATACATGTTAAACAACATCAAGTGAATTTAAACTTCAACCCGTTGCATAAGCGAGTGTCTATCAGGATTCAGTAGCCAAGTGGATAACGCGATGGCGTTTGAAGTGAATGGTACTGGATTGGAGTCCCGGAGTGAGCATCAACTCTTGGATCCAGATGCATCCAATTGACGGGTCCCAAATGAGACGAAACGCGCATCCTAGATCCCACTGCTAGCCACTATCCATCTTTACTTAAAAAGCTTGTGACTTAAGGCTATATCAAGGCGATTCGCACAGGATGCACATATACCAACATGAGACTGATCAATCACAGTCCTAAATAACAATGGGTAGATACAAGTAAAACAACACCAAGTGAATTTAAGATTTTTTAAGTTATGAAAACAGATTCAGAAATACAACAACAATAGTATTCATCATACACTGAAAGGTGAATACTTCTTCTTTTTCTTTTTTTCCTTCCCTTCAATTAATCATTTCTTCACTTTTTTTTGTTTAATCATAGAATTTTTAGATACTCAGACAAAATTCATTCATCACTAGTCAAAATTTTAACTTGATAAGTATTGCTAACTTATTGATGATTGTTTACATCTTTAAACAATTTACTCCTTATAGAAAATAAAGACGGTTAGCAATTTCGATTGAAATGGATTACACAAATCAACAAGAAAAAGTGAGTAAATATATATTATGTCATTTAATATTTGATAAAAATTGTAACTATACCAACAAGATTGAGAGAAAAGAATTATTTAAAGAAATCTAATTAAATTCAAACTGATCCTTCATACAATTGATTTTCCTGTTAAAATATTTGACAGTTTTGTATAATATCTAAACTGTACTATTTAATTTAATTTATTTCTTTTTATAGAGCTACTGTTTATAGGAACTAAAGGATATTTTATGTTGATTAGTTACATTTCTTAAAATTCTGACTAATAACTTTGCATTAAATTAATAGCAATGGTTTGTATTTAATGAAGAAATATTTTACGGTGACTAATGTTTTTTTTATTGAATGGAAAGTGAAATATCTATCTTGATGCACCCAAATACCCTGTTACGACCGAAGATGGGGAGAGTTAGCTGTCTCTCTAGAAATGCTCTCACATGGCCACGCGTATACAGCTACTGACAGGGAGGTTCTACTCACTACCTTCTCCGGTGCTTTAACCGGATCTGTGGATATGGAGGATCCATCTAAGGGAGTTGGGAAACCCTGACTCCAAGCCAATGGTGCACATAGGTTTCAGGATCCTGAGAGAACAAATGGTGTATGGACCAGTTGTTGGTCACGGGCTATCAAGGGACTTGAAGTTGCTGCATTGCCTTGTAGATCAGACCTTTAGATCGAAGGCTCCAAGCGTGGACCCCTAAGAGAGCCACCTTTGTTTCCCTGGGCACCCGGAGAGACTCACAGTCCACACACAAGCCAAGTGACTTATGTGGCGCATATGTATTTGGTTCCCTCTTTGAACCAATATTTATGAATTCAAATAAATAAATATCTTGAAGATAATGTTTATTAGCTACAAACATCGTATCAAAGGTGAGTAAATTTCATTGGGTTTATTCGAATCTGTCAAAGTGATTTTTGCTTTCTACAGACCTCATGTAACGATAATTATATAAAGGTAATAACTGGAACACCGTTAAAAACTTGAATCTACTTGACATCCATTTTGTGTAATATTTAGATTCTTCGATAGCTCACAGTGAGAAATACACAATCGCTATGTGTTAGTCATGTATAAGAAATGATCTATACCGCACACTAACTCTGACTACAGCTCTCTAGGATTTCTAATAATTCTTATCCCAGGTAAACTAGGATGGTTGGGTGAAGAGTTAACGAGCCCACCTCGTAAAATGTAACCTCGTTACAAAGGCGCTAATTGCAAAAACTATCTGAGCTATCTTCTGAACGTTAAAGGGTCCTGATATGAAGGAGTAGTGTTGTCTCACAAAGGAAGCTGAGTTGTTCCGGGATTCGCTAGGTTGGTGCCCCTTATGATAACCGCGAAAACAATTAGTACGGTATATGGGATGATGGAACTATATGGAATGCCAGGATAATCATTCAAATAGAGGCGGAAATGAAACGATTCAACTTAGCTCTGTTTGGAACGAGTGAAACTCATTCGATACGACCTCAACAAAAGAGGATAACTTCAGTAGAGCTGTTTTGGTATTCTTTTCACAACTGAGACAATAAAAGGTTGTCCAGGCAAGCTTATTTGGAAACCATCAGTAATAATTTACTTTTTGAGAGAGTAAACTAGCTATCAGCTAAGGAGGAAATTTAGAAAAACAATGTGAATGTATAGGACACACCACGGAAACCATCAAATTGCATCTCTAGGCAAGCCCTAATATAGAACTCTCAAAGTGTTTGGAAAAGATGCAGGTCAAATAAAACATTGGGTCGGTAATAGAAGGTAAACATCAAAACTATCATTAGCACTTGACAACTGGAAAGGAGCAGCTATGACAGAGTTATTTGGTGAGCCCTGGTCAGTAGTCCATGCTCCAAGTTTGGTATCAAAGTAAATAAGTAAATATAACACAAATTGACTGAAATCAGAACTTGGTAAATTCCAGATACCGCGTTAACCTCTAAGCTATGAATTTCTGGGTTCACTTTGTCCGGCCATCTCAAACGAAATACAAACAACTCTCTGTTGTTTCGTAATATTCAGCGACTATTTAGACGACATCGGTTTCGTGATATAAAAATTGCCCTCAATTCGTTTTAATCTTTAAAATAAGTAAGTGGTATTTTGATAAATCAATATACTAAGATTAGTAAGTAAATTAAATGAGCAATTTGAAATATATTTCTGCCGTAAATCTAGTGTTCGTGATACAATGAAAGAATAAATTCTTTGGTGCAAAACAAGAATCAGAAGATTATCATTATACATAATCCACTTCAATGGTAATAATGATATACACGTAAATACTCATAAACTAAAGATAAAGGTCTAATTTCTTAACTAAAATGAATAGAACTATGTTCATAGAAAGATTGGTTTCTCTTTTTTGCTCAGCCATGCCCACACTGAGACACGTCACAATCTTCACAATGACTGTCAGTACGTCAAGCAGATAATATTGGGATCAGAGAAAAAATGTACCTAAATAAAAATAGTACCTAGACTTTAAAACTACCAACAGAAAAAACAAAAATAATTGATGCTGTCAAGTGGTAAAAAGCAACCTTTTCTGAAGGTAGAAAATAGGAGTACTACAATAGGAGTAAAGCTTTAAAACCAGGATTCTCTTCCGCACTAAAGTTGTCACTAAAATATCAAAAATACCTAAAGGAAGTCAATAGAAAACAGTTTCTCTTTGTTCCACAGAAAAGAATATAAAACAAGACTAACAGAAACTGAGAGTTATCAAGTGAGTTAGTGTACTAAAGATTAAGTCGTAGATATATCTAGCTGGTGCCATTAACAAAACATCACTGGGTATATTCAAGATGTTTGATTTGTAAATAAATAGGATAGTTTGTATTATCAAATTGGAATATAGTGTATACATAAAAGAAAAAAATTAATTTTAGTAATTGCGCATTAATTATAAAGTTGAATAATAACTAAATTATCAATATACGATTACATCATAAACCAAGCGCTAACTTTGAATCCTCAGGGCCAAAGGAAAAGATGCAGATCAAAGAATACGTAGCACAGGAATCAAAGGCATACATCATAAGAATGAACAGCACTTAACAACAAACACAAAGAAGATCCTAGTACAGAATAGGTTGAAGAATTCTTCTCATCTTCTTATACCCCACGAGAGATAACGGGGTCAAGTAAGTAAGAAATAGGGTGGTGGAAATTGTTGAATTTTAACGAACAACGTAAGTACGGACAACTTTTAGTTTTATAATGAAGCATCATTCTCAATGGAGCTGGATTTATATCCTCGTGATAAGTGTCGATCTTGAAAAGAGTTATTGTGAGATTAGCCGTTAATGATGAAATTTAAACATAACTCACCGTACAATGACTAGTTATTGAGTAATAACAGATATCGTTTTTATCTATTTTTGATGCCGACTGAATTTTATCCACTGGTCTAAGCGACTTAAAATTATTTGTACTACGTTTTGATGCTATGTGGTCAAAGGAAGTCAATGGGCAACTTTTGACCAAGGTTTCATGCTAACTGACACTATTCTGGGGGGTGTACTTCAGATCTTTGGGTGACTGATGTTCTCAGTGGGATTTAGACTTGTGTCATTTAAATTTTTAGCATATGTAACCACTGAGCAATTCTAACGCCAACTAAGATATAGAACTTTTCACATAATACTCTTGCACACTTGAAATTTGAGGTCTAGTATACACCTGTCGTACAGAAACTTAGATAACAGTGTCATATGTTTGAATCTGCACCTAACAAACATTTCATCACACATTTATGGTGAGCTTCCAAAAATATATGTCACTTCCTATCAAGAAAACAAATAATTCTAATGTAAAGGTTACATTATCATGTTACCATTATATGGGTTGAATTTGTGGTTCTCAACAATAATTTATGTTTTACACGTAAATATGACAGATAATATACCGCATACGACAGCGTAATGTATTTATGTGTTTGCAAGACTAGATCGTTGACATAAACCACTAAAAGAACTGATATCGAAACATAACTCTGGCAGCCTGCTGAATAATTCTTTAAAATAATCCAACGGCGTATTAAGTATGAACCGCGAGAATAAAGATACCATATCTCAGAGATCTGAAAGTTAAGCGCTCGCTCTAAGTCTTGAAGGTGTTGAATTCGATACCTGATAAAGTCCTGGATATAAACCACTGAGAAGTCTCACATCAAAATGAAACAACTCTACAGTCCTTCTTGATTGTCCAACTAATATCCGTCTGTGATGTAGACTATGAAATAATTAAGAGCGATTTGAAACATAGACGATTAAAAGATACGAATTTCAAAGGCCATCTTTTACTTAATGTTACTAAATTTATTACTGATCAACATAAGTTCTACAGACTACATACAAAAACAAATGAGTTTCATTTTTTGATGAGTTGAACAACAGTGACAAATTTAGAAATAATATTCAATTCACGCCCACAGGCATTTATATTGTTACCAAAATATCGCTATAGACAACAAAGGTAGGTTTGTAAAGCAACATATAAACCTCACACAATTGCTATGCTAACAAACGTTCTCCACCTATTAGCGCATGAAAATTTAGTTTCGTTACAAGTTTTCTTGAAACAAACGGGAAGATTTTGCTCTATTTATGTTGATTAAGCCTCATTATTAAACATTTATTGACCTGGTACTGTGAACTAACCAAAAATATGATGTTTACTCTCCAATAAAACATTCTTTTAAAGACGGTAAACACATTCCGGATAATACACGTCAGCTAGAGTCATTGGGTTATTTTTCAAATTGCTTGATGACTAATGATCCTAAAAAAGCTTTTAGTCTGAGAACTGTATTGCTCCTTATGAATGAATATTTCTATCTCTTTCAATTTCCTTTGTCAAAATCCCTTACAAATCAGAAATAAATATAAAATGCATTGTTGTCATATTAAGTGACGAAATTTAAAAGTCTGACAAAAAAACGTGGCCATATGACTTACAAAATATTGGTAACTTTTCAGGCTGTGGAAAACTTAATCCCATAGAAAGCGCTTCTTGTACTGCCAGTCGACATATCTCTTTGGTAAGATTTTTAGCACTTGTGTTGAAAATTAGTGATACGGTAACGATGAGAATCAGAGACTCATAGTTTTTTAAAATTAACGACCGAGTCATAGTTACAACCAGACTAATTTTATACAGCTAAAGTTCATTGACAGCAATTATATCACGTTTTCAAGTATGCGTATTGAAAGTGTAACATTTTGACTGTTCGTCAAAGGTCAAAAGATCGACAGAAATAAACAAAACCAATTTACAAGACAATTTGGCATTTATGGTACAAGGGGTGAATTTATTTTCTCCCCTCAAATACTTTTGCAACGTTTGATGCCTCATATTAAATCTGGACCACTTTCGTATATGTTACGCCAGGATAAACATTACGCAAACTATATACACATATTTGCGAGTGGTTTCATATCTCTTACAAACGTGCAGAGGATAGTTATATACATAACTTCCCTGTCTTTAATTCGCAATATAACAATGATTTTGAGAAGCCAATTTTTTCATTCTGTTATTTTATAGATCTAAATGATTATTATGGTTCATTTCGTGAATAAACAATAAAATACAAACGGGCAGTACAAACGTCGGAGCTCCAAACTGTATGTCAAACTCCTGAAAGTATGCTAACCCGGCAAAATCAGAAGTCAAAAATGAGGGAGTTCGAATATTTATTAGACATGCCGAGAAGCATTTGGTCTAAGCTGCCTGGAAGTTTCAAGGGATGAGTAGCACGGCGTACCCACACATCATCTGATACGAATGAGTAACTCAGCACCTTGAGATGGGGTGTGTCCAGTGAAAAAACTAATGAGGTCAGGGTCATTATCGTAGACATGCAGGACTATTTATTCTGGGCATTTATTTACCGCCACACGTTTTATCCATGTATTGTGGCTACTTTGATAACTGTGTAGAAGAAACGTGACATTGCTGAGATGTATGAACGAAAAACAGGGTAAAGAAACTTGCGATGTAACCAGCGCTGCATGAGCATGTCCATGACATGTAAGTGATTAACTTGCAGTAGTGATGTTCAGTTAACTGTCAGTGATCCGTCGTTTAACGTGAAAATGGTCCACTCTAATGGTCACGGCTCAGTAACATTGCACTGTAACAAAAAATTATTGTATGAGTCAAAACCCCACTTTTGTTAAGTCCTCAGTGTCGCCTACATTCAAGTGAGTCTTGTAGTACCGTTACAATCAGAAACGTTGGAGTTCGGTGTTTCCAGTAGTCCTGAATTCACCAGTGCTACGTCCAAGCACAACAAGGTGGACACAATTAGATGTGTCGTATTCGGAATACTACAAAAAGGAACCATTATTTAGCAGAAATACCAAACGTACATTAATTTCGTTGATCCACAATATTTAACAACTTCCTCAAAAGTACAAATGGCCTGTTTTTATTACTATTGGGCCTTTGACTTCTGGATGAGTTACTTCCAAATCGGGGAATAAAAAATAGAGTGCAGAGAACGAACGTATGATGAAACTTGACATTTCTTTGTTCGATAACATGATAAGTCTAAACAGTACAACAAAGATCAATCGCAAATGACATCAGTTACTGATTAGATGAAATATTCTATCCCACTCAAGACTATGTGTTTTGGCTGAACAGCAGATAATCAACACTGATAGAGTATTCATAATACAGCAGCTGACATCTCAGCAACTCCGAACAGCCGTAACCAAGAGATGACCTCGGTAGTGCACCTTGTTTGACACTCTAGAAGTAAATAGAGTGCCTCGTTCTTCCTTGAACCAGCTAAACAGCTGTGAGCTATAAAGTACATTAGAAAATATGTCCTCAGTAGAACCTGTACATGTAATGGGTTGAGGCAACGGAACCATGAGGAGCAATCGTTCAATTCCAGCTACTTATAACTTTCTACAATTTCGGATATAACGGTGTCACAGGTTTGCAGACTAGATTTAAATAGTTCACTGTCTTGTGGTGGCGTCCGTTAAATCCAGAATACGAAGAATCCCGGTGTCCATGCCATCGATTTTCCTCCGTCCATGCTCCAGTAAGTCCAGCTTAATAAAAAGACGTCAACAACCAGTAATGTGATAGCTGATGACATGGCAGACAGACAACACGATACAGAAGAGATAATATCAAAAAAGAATATCCACATAAGCAAACTTATGATACCTAAACGATTTTTTTCTTCAATGAGCGCAGACACTTGATAAAAACAAATTATTACTATTGGAGAGACGTTTCTACCAATGAGGAAACATTTTTCCACCCGAAGGAGAGGTATGGGTTAATCCATTTCCCCCAATTGTTGAGCGATCACTACATAATAACAATCCACAAGATTAACACAATTACCATACTTTTTATGGTAGCTTCATTCACAATATTTCTGTTTAATCGGTAGTCGTATACTCAATATTACCAGTCTAAAGGTTATGGAACATGTATATCCTATGAAGGCTGGATGTGTAGAGTACGACTCTCATCTTCCTATACCAGCAAACCGAGTGTTAAGACATTTTACGTACGAGACAATAAGTTTACTTCCTGTTTCTTTTACTTACAGCAACTGCACAACAAACCATTGCGCACGTTGTTGTTTCGACGTGAGTTGTTTCTTAATAAGCAATGTCCAAGCTGTTAGCTGTGTAAGTAGATTTATTTACAAAGACACAAATTCTATAAATCAAAACAGTCAAATCTTGCTTTATAGATTTCACAGTGGACTTACACCATATTATAGACAAACAGCTAAACTATAAAGAATATTAATTGTTAAAATAAGTAAACTGAGTTTAGACGTATTGGTATATGGAGTAAATTACTGCAATCGCTGAGTCCATACTTTCTATTTCTCTTGCTTATATTCTTGTACTCTAGCTTTCAGCTTCCATGGATCACATGTTGACGAACATCAGAGGAGAAGAAAGCTTTCTAAGGACTACCAGATGCGAAGCCCATGACTAAATACTGTTATTTCTTCAATTTTTTCAAGATTTTCGTATTGATTGTGTGCTAATAATAATCTTTCTAGACTACACAATTGTACTTTTAGACTGTCAAAAAGGCTGTAATTTAGACTGATGTACAGCGTAAAAACAAGCCAGAATACGTCGTTGGAAGAGGCACTGAAGAAAAACATCACATCTAACCACTAGTATTTTTATATTCTTATTAAAGTTTGTCTATGTTTATAGTTTACCTGCCATCATAAGCCGCAGAAAAGTTACAAGTAGAAGATGTCAAACGGAGCTTCACATGTCTAGTGCTAAAATTTGACTCCACTCTCGGCCACATAGCTGAATGTAAGCACCTCTCCTAGGACCTTTACAACCCCGTCGTTTATCGGACAACCCAATGTTTGTCTCCAAAATAATATATGATTTTTCATTTCTGACATCCTTGCCAATTATGATCCGTGACCCTGCCTACAGACTCATATACAAAGCATATACTCTACCAACTGTAAAACCACAAAAACCAACGTATTGGGAGTTTCATACATTACGATATATTTTGTAGTGTGACATGTTGACAATGCCTATCCGTAACCGTGACACTAACACCAAATTCAAAAGAATAATGAATATTTTTTAGACTGTACAAAGCTTCGTCAACTATTACCAGAACTCACATCCAAGCTCCGAGGCACTTTCCTATGGGCTGTCTAATATCTGGACTGATCATGAAAATATCAGAGCCCTACTGTCATTAATAATCAAAACATATGGTCATGATCTTATACACCCACTCGTCATATTCAGAATCGGAGTCCATCACTTTTCACGAGGTTCCATGTCTGTTATTAAGTTCTATTTCTTGGGTAAAGATAACTCACAAGACCTATGGATACTGCTTAACTCATACTATCCTGAAATATAGTGAGTTTGTAGTGGCATTGGACAATAGCCACACAGTCCACAAAGCTGTGAACACGAGACTACTCAGAAAATAGATATTCAATATTTAACGCGGAGAAATACCTAACAATGGAGAAGGCGCGATCAATGATTTGAATGGGTTAGAGTTGGTCGTATGGCATGGCTCGGCCATGCAGGCGTGGTCCATCTGAATGTTACCTTATATCTTCTATTCATATTAAATATATTGTTCTTTCTCTAGCCTAACCTTGTTCTACATCATGTATTGGTAATTGATACGATACAGTGAGTTGGTGTAGTCGATGATGTGACTTCCACGTAAGATCTTATGGATTAGGCAGTTATATCATGACAAATATACAATTTTAGGATTAGGTCTATTATTAGAGCAGTACTAATATCATAGTAGACCATAATTCTACATTGGTGAGCCCAACTAAAGAAACGCAACCTGTTATTGTTAATCCTTATTTCCACCTTAACCTTCTCAATCGGTTTTTATTTTTGTAAACCCAGTATTCTAATAGTCCTTTGATTAATGGTCACATATATTATCGTAATGTTATATCTATTAGTTCACATAAGTTACTAGCTCAATCGATAATGAAAGTTGGTCATCTATATCAACTAATTGGCTTTGATGGTTCGTTAACAAGCTTTAATAGCATTTACCTGCTTCAGCAACATAGACTTGTTTAAACATCAAGCTCTAGCAAATATAACCTGCAAATAGCGTAAATATACATTGACTAACAATGCAATCAAGGACTAAATAGTTATCTGGATCTAATTCTCAGTGTTCCTTCACCTAACACCTCATCCTGTTTTAAACTATGCACTATCCTGTAATATCTTTTCTTCCGACCACTGCCTGCCTAATTTCATATTTTCGAGTTCCATTGCCAAACAACAAGGATGACACTTCTCCAAAAACATACGGTGAGTTCCAGCTATAAGTTTTCTGCAATCATAAGGTCATTTTTAGATGGTTCGTTCAATGACAACCACACAATTATCTGGGTTCATTCGATTGTTCTGATCCGAGCGAGTGGCAAAAACCTCAACAGCATCAAGCACCCTGGAATTAATTGCCATACTGCATGTTTTATTCTGGATGCTTTTGGATCAATACTAATGAATGGCGTTGTATATGTCGTCCACTGAATAATCTAATTTTCAAAAATAATCAAGGCGAGTTCAACTATTTTACTGGATGATTTTTTTTTGTACTTAAGATGTATATGTTTTTCAGTTGCTTTTGCCATATATTTGTAAGTGTCACTAAGCTAAATACAGTAACTTCTTATGGAAAGTTTATAACGCATCATATTCCTGCCTGAAGTTTCACAAGCAGTCTTAACTTTAAAATTATTTATCTGTTCATGTTCATTATTTTTAAATCGTCATATACGTCAACAACCTGCATGTTAACCTGGCCCACACATACGTTACACTATATCTTCATGTCTTCTAAATTTAGGAATCATCTGAGTCGCCTTTAACATTTATCAATAAACCCATCATAGTCGTTGTTGCTAATCGTATTTGGGTTTATGGATTGGTTTATCATATTAGCAGCCTAAAATGCGAACATAGTTTAGATAATAAGATTAAAAATTTAGGTACTATCAACTGCACTAGTAAAATAAGTAAATCCCCAAGTAGCTGTTGGCTAAACAAACGTTTAAAATCAAAACTCCGTAGCCTACTAGAATTAACACTAAACGAATATTTCTGAATTGAAATTTATAATTAAATTAGGCGTCTCGGATTCTTTAACGTTGTAAATTTCTGATGATTTCGAATCACTTAAAGCAACAATACCTATTTTTCCACTGACTAATCCTCAATCAACACTATAACTAATTAAATTTAATAGTTTCAGGATATCGTCATAAAGCATTGTCATAACTTGACAATCACGTAATATGACTGATAAAATTAATGAAACTATTAACGAAATCGGTCAACAAATTGACTTATAATTACCATTGAATGGTGTTGTTTTCTTGGTATCTTCATCCATCACAGATGATTACAGTATGTTTCTCTATCAGTTGCTCATTCAGTAAATATCTCAAAACCTTGTCAGTCTAATTGGAGGTTTAGCGACACAATCATGCATGCAAATAATCAGTATAAGCAGTCGAGCAAGTCTACTGCAAACTGAAAATATCAATGTCGAATTTACCCCAACACTGACTAAGGTTCAAGCCATTATCATAGACATGAGTTGGGAGTGTACTCCCCTGGTTACAACTTATGTTCTACCTGATAATCACATGAGCATCACTCACTATTAATCATGTAAAAACTTATTTAGCCAAATACATCTTGCGGCACCACATCACCTAGTAATGTGACACATAAGCTGATTTCAATAACTTATAACCACTATATCTCAATTAAATCGTATTCCGCCTTATGATAAACTGCATACTTGCAACTAACTTGTATGCATCATCAGCCGTCAGGTATAAATATGTATAAATAGACTACGGCAACTCAGAACATTGAGTCTGAAGCATGTCTTACGAATACACTCAGGTTTAACGATTTGTTCTTAGCTATCTGTCCAAAACTCATAATTATCACTTAAATTTTGTTTTGATAACCATTCATGTGTATTAGTAGTATTACTAAATTCTATCACGGTCAAGTAAAAATGAGGTTGAGAAAATCTCCCCGTAACTAAATAAACCGTATCAAACTAACTGGAACACTAGTTGGAATTCTTCTCCACGGTAATACTTTTGTTCTTTCAGTTAGCCTACTAATACAAATGCAATCGAAAATCAACTCATGGACAACTTACTAGCATGAACGTTATTTGATTTTATAATTTTAACCAAAACTAATACCAATATTAACATTTCTACAATACTAATTGCTTTTAATACTTCTAAACACAAAATACTTACTACCTATACGTTAAGTTATTAACCAACGGCTATTAGCACGCATCGTTTTATTATTATTACTATTATTGTTATTCCATTCTTTATAGTTCAAATAATCTTCACCCAAATTTTCATTTCAAGCGTTTTAAGCATGAAGACAGATATTTTAAGATTATTACATGTATTTCCCGACCAGATGCTGCCGCTTTCTTTTTGATTTATCTTTCAGCTTACCAATAGCCGGAGGATTCTTATTATCCTTGGTAACCTCCGGCGCGCCACGATCCCATCCAATTTGGTATCGAACCAACATCACGTTGATTCTGGTGGGAGAGTAGTGTAGTGGCATTGGACAATAGCCACACAGTCCACAAAGCTGTGAACACGAGACTACTCAGAAAATAGATATTCAATATTTAACGCGGAGAAATACCTAACAATGGAGAAGGCGCGATCAATGATTTGAATGGGTTAGAGTTGGTCGTATGGCATGGCTCGGCCATGCAGGCGTGGTCCATCTGAATGTTACCTTATATCTTCTATTCATATTAAATATATTGTTCTTTCTCTAGCCTAACCTTGTTCTACATCATGTATTGGTAATTGATACGATACAGTGAGTTGGTGTAGTCGATGATGTGACTTCCACGTAAGATCTTATGGATTAGGCAGTTATATCATGACAAATATACAATTTTAGGATTAGGTCTATTATTAGAGCAGTACTAATATCATAGTAGACCATAATTCTACATTGGTGAGCCCAACTAAAGAAACGCAACCTGTTATTGTTAATCCTTATTTCCACCTTAACCTTCTCAATCGGTTTTTATTTTTGTAAACCCAGTATTCTAATAGTCCTTTGATTAATGGTCACATATATTATCGTAATGTTATATCTATTAGTTCACATAAGTTACTAGCTCAATCGATAATGAAAGTTGGTCATCTATATCAACTAATTGGCTTTGATGGTTCGTTAACAAGCTTTAATAGCATTTACCTGCTTCAGCAACATAGACTTGTTTAAACATCAAGCTCTAGCAAATATAACCTGCAAATAGCGTAAATATACATTGACTAACAATGCAATCAAGGACTAAATAGTTATCTGGATCTAATTCTCAGTGTTCCTTCACCTAACACCTCATCCTGTTTTAAACTATGCACTATCCTGTAATATCTTTTCTTCCGACCACTGCCTGCCTAATTTCATATTTTCGAGTTCCATTGCCAAACAACAAGGATGACACTTCTCCAAAAACATACGGTGAGTTCCAGCTATAAGTTTTCTGCAATCATAAGGTCATTTTTAGATGGTTCGTTCAATGACAACCACACAATTATCTGGGTTCATTCGATTGTTCTGATCCGAGCGAGTGGCAAAAACCTCAACAGCATCAAGCACCCTGGAATTAATTGCCATACTGCATGTTTTATTCTGGATGCTTTTGGATCAATACTAATGAATGGCGTTGTATATGTCGTCCACTGAATAATCTAATTTTCAAAAATAATCAAGGCGAGTTCAACTATTTTACTGGATGATTTTTTTTTGTACTTAAGATGTATATGTTTTTCAGTTGCTTTTGCCATATATTTGTAAGTGTCACTAAGCTAAATACAGTAACTTCTTATGGAAAGTTTATAACGCATCATATTCCTGCCTGAAGTTTCACAAGCAGTCTTAACTTTAAAATTATTTATCTGTTCATGTTCATTATTTTTAAATCGTCATATACGTCAACAACCTGCATGTTAACCTGGCCCACACATACGTTACACTATATCTTCATGTCTTCTAAATTTAGGAATCATCTGAGTCGCCTTTAACATTTATCAATAAACCCATCATAGTCGTTGTTGCTAATCGTATTTGGGTTTATGGATTGGTTTATCATATTAGCAGCCTAAAATGCGAACATAGTTTAGATAATAAGATTAAAAATTTAGGTACTATCAACTGCACTAGTAAAATAAGTAAATCCCCAAGTAGCTGTTGGCTAAACAAACGTTTAAAATCAAAACTCCGTAGCCTACTAGAATTAACACTAAACGAATATTTCTGAATTGAAATTTATAATTAAATTAGGCGTCTCGGATTCTTTAACGTTGTAAATTTCTGATGATTTCGAATCACTTAAAGCAACAATACCTATTTTTCCACTGACTAATCCTCAATCAACACTATAACTAATTAAATTTAATAGTTTCAGGATATCGTCATAAAGCATTGTCATAACTTGACAATCACGTAATATGACTGATAAAATTAATGAAACTATTAACGAAATCGGTCAACAAATTGACTTATAATTACCATTGAATGGTGTTGTTTTCTTGGTATCTTCATCCATCACAGATGATTACAGTATGTTTCTCTATCAGTTGCTCATTCAGTAAATATCTCAAAACCTTGTCAGTCTAATTGGAGGTTTAGCGACACAATCATGCATGCAAATAATCAGTATAAGCAGTCGAGCAAGTCTACTGCAAACTGAAAATATCAATGTCGAATTTACCCCAACACTGACTAAGGTTCAAGCCATTATCATAGACATGAGTTGGGAGTGTACTCCCCCTGGTTACAACTTATGTTCTACCTGATAATCACATGAGCATCACTCACTATTAATCATGTAAAAACTTATTTAGCCAAATACATCTTGCGGCACCACATCACCTAGTAATGTGACACATAAGCTGATTTCAATAACTTATAACCACTATATCTCAATTAAATCGTATTCCGCCTTATGATAAACTGCATACTTGCAACTAACTTGTATGCATCATCAGCCGTCAGGTATAAATATGTATAAATAGACTACGGCAACTCAGAACATTGAGTCTGAAGCATGTCTTACGAATACACTCAGGTTTAACGATTTGTTCTTAGCTATCTGTCCAAAACTCATAATTATCACTTAAATTTTGTTTTGATAACCATTCATGTGTATTAGTAGTATTACTAAATTCTATCACGGTCAAGTAAAAATGAGGTTGAGAAAATCTCCCCGTAACTAAATAAACCGTATCAAACTAACTGGAACACTAGTTGGAATTCTTCTCCACGGTAATACTTTTGTTCTTTCAGTTAGCCTACTAATACAAATGCAATCGAAAATCAACTCATGGACAACTTACTAGCATGAACGTTATTTGATTTTATAATTTTAACCAAAACTGATACCAATATTAACATTTCTACAATACTAATTGCTTTTAATACTTCTAAACACAAAATACTTACTACCTATACGTTAAGTTATTAACCAACGGCTATTAGCACGCATCGTTTTATTATTATTACTATTATTGTTATTCCATTCTTTATAGTTCAAATAATCTTCACCCAAATTTTCATTTCAAGCGTTTTAAGCATGAAGACAGATATTTTAAGATTATTACATGTATTTCCCGACCAGATGCTGCCGCTTTCTTTTTGATTTATCTTTCAGCTTACCAATAGCCGGAGGATTCTTATTATCCTTGGTAACCTCCGGCGCGCCACGATCCCATCCAATTTGGTATCGAACCAACATCACGTTGATTCTGGTGGGAGAGTAGTGTAGTGGCATTGGACAATAGCCACACAGTCCACAAAGCTGTGAACACGAGACTACTCAGAAAATAGATATTCAATATTTAACGCGGAGAAATACCTAACAATGGAGAAGGCGCGATCAATGATTTGAATGGGTTAGAGTTGGTCGTATGGCATGGCTCGGCCATGCAGGCGTGGTCCATCTGAATGTTACCTTATATCTTCTATTCATATTAAATATATTGTTCTTTCTCTAGCCTAACCTTGTTCTACATCATGTATTGGTAATTGATACGATACAGTGAGTTGGTGTAGTCGATGATGTGACTTCCACGTAAGATCTTATGGATTAGGCAGTTATATCATGACAAATATACAATTTTAGGATTAGGTCTATTATTAGAGCAGTACTAATATCATAGTAGACCATAATTCTACATTGGTGAGCCCAACTAAAGAAACGCAACCTGTTATTGTTAATCCTTATTTCCACCTTAACCTTCTCAATCGGTTTTTATTTTTGTAAACCCAGTATTCTAATAGTCCTTTGATTAATGGTCACATATATTATCGTAATGTTATATCTATTAGTTCACATAAGTTACTAGCTCAATCGATAATGAAAGTTGGTCATCTATATCAACTAATTGGCTTTGATGGTTCGTTAACAAGCTTTAATAGCATTTACCTGCTTCAGCAACATAGACTTGTTTAAACATCAAGCTCTAGCAAATATAACCTGCAAATAGCGTAAATATACATTGACTAACAATGCAATCAAGGACTAAATAGTTATCTGGATCTAATTCTCAGTGTTCCTTCACCTAACACCTCATCCTGTTTTAAACTATGCACTATCCTGTAATATCTTTTCTTCCGACCACTGCCTGCCTAATTTCATATTTTCGAGTTCCATTGCCAAACAACAAGGATGACACTTCTCCAAAAACATACGGTGAGTTCCAGCTATAAGTTTTCTGCAATCATAAGGTCATTTTTAGATGGTTCGTTCAATGACAACCACACAATTATCTGGGTTCATTCGATTGTTCTGATCCGAGCGAGTGGCAAAAACCTCAACAGCATCAAGCACCCTGGAATTAATTGCCATACTGCATGTTTTATTCTGGATGCTTTTGGATCAATACTAATGAATGGCGTTGTATATGTCGTCCACTGAATAATCTAATTTTCAAAAATAATCAAGGCGAGTTCAACTATTTTACTGGATGATTTTTTTGTACTTAAGATGTATATGTTTTTCAGTTGCTTTTGCCATATATTTGTAAGTGTCACTAAGCTAAATACAGTAACTTCTTATGGAAAGTTTATAACGCATCATATTCCTGCCTGAAGTTTCACAAGCAGTCTTAACTTTAAAATTATTTATCTGTTCATGTTCATTATTTTTAAATCGTCATATACGTCAACAACCTGCATGTTAACCTGGCCCACACATACGTTACACTATATCTTCATGTCTTCTAAATTTAGGAATCATCTGAGTCGCCTTTAACATTTATCAATAAACCCATCATAGTCGTTGTTGCTAATCGTATTTGGGTTTATGGATTGGTTTATCATATTAGCAGCCTAAAATGCGAACATAGTTTAGATAATAAGATTAAAAATTTAGGTACTATCAACTGCACTAGTAAAATAAGTAAATCCCCAAGTAGCTGTTGGCTAAACAAACGTTTAAAATCAAAACTCCGTAGCCTACTAGAATTAACACTAAACGAATATTTCTGAATTGAAATTTATAATTAAATTAGGCGTCTCGGATTCTTTAACGTTGTAAATTTCTGATGATTTCGAATCACTTAAAGCAACAATACCTATTTTTCCACTGACTAATCCTCAATCAACACTATAACTAATTAAATTTAATAGTTTCAGGATATCGTCATAAAGCATTGTCATAACTTGACAATCACGTAATATGACTGATAAAATTAATGAAACTATTAACGAAATCGGTCAACAAATTGACTTATAATTACCATTGAATGGTGTTGTTTTCTTGGTATCTTCATCCATCACAGATGATTACAGTATGTTTCTCTATCAGTTGCTCATTCAGTAAATATCTCAAAACCTTGTCAGTCTAATTGGAGGTTTAGCGACACAATCATGCATGCAAATAATCAGTATAAGCAGTCGAGCAAGTCTACTGCAAACTGAAAATATCAATGTCGAATTTACCCCAACACTGACTAAGGTTCAAGCCATTATCATAGACATGAGTTGGGAGTGTACTCCCCTGGTTACAACTTATGTTCTACCTGATAATCACATGAGCATCACTCACTATTAATCATGTAAAAACTTATTTAGCCAAATACATCTTGCGGCACCACATCACCTAGTAATGTGACACATAAGCTGATTTCAATAACTTATAACCACTATATCTCAATTAAATCGTATTCCGCCTTATGATAAACTGCATACTTGCAACTAACTTGTATGCATCATCAGCCGTCAGGTATAAATATGTATAAATAGACTACGGCAACTCAGAACATTGAGTCTGAAGCATGTCTTACGAATACACTCAGGTTTAACGATTTGTTCTTAGCTATCTGTCCAAAACTCATAATTATCACTTAAATTTTGTTTTGATAACCATTCATGTGTATTAGTAGTATTACTAAATTCTATCACGGTCAAGTAAAAATGAGGTTGAGAAAATCTCCCCGTAACTAAATAAACCGTATCAAACTAACTGGAACACTAGTTGGAATTCTTCTCCACGGTAATACTTTTGTTCTTTCAGTTAGCCTACTAATACAAATGCAATCGAAAATCAACTCATGGACAACTTACTAGCATGAACGTTATTTGATTTTATAATTTTAACCAAAACTGATACCAATATTAACATTTCTACAATACTAATTGCTTTTAATACTTCTAAACACAAAATACTTACTACCTATACGTTAAGTTATTAACCAACGGCTATTAGCACGCATCGTTTTATTATTATTACTATTATTGTTATTCCATTCTTTATAGTTCAAATAATCTTCACCCAAATTTTCATTTCAAGCGTTTTAAGCATGAAGACAGATATTTTAAGATTATTACATGTATTTCCCGACCAGATGCTGCCGCTTTCTTTTGATTTATCTTTCAGCTTACCAATAGCCGGAGGATTCTTATTATCCTTGGTAACCTCCGGCGCGCCACGATCCCATCCAATTTGGTATCGAACCAACATCACGTTGATTCTGGTGGGAGAGTAGTGTAGTGGCATTGGACAATAGCCACACAGTCCACAAAGCTGTGAACACGAGACTACTCAGAAAATAGATATTCAATATTTAACGCGGAGAAATACCTAACAATGGAGAAGGCGCGATCAATGATTTGAATGGGTTAGAGTTGGTCGTATGGCATGGCTCGGCCATGCAGGCGTGGTCCATCTGAATGTTACCTTATATCTTCTATTCATATTAAATATATTGTTCTTTCTCTAGCCTAACCTTGTTCTACATCATGTATTGGTAATTGATACGATACAGTGAGTTGGTGTAGTCGATGATGTGACTTCCACGTAAGATCTTATGGATTAGGCAGTTATATCATGACAAATATACAATTTTAGGATTAGGTCTATTATTAGAGCAGTACTAATATCATAGTAGACCATAGTTCTACAAGTTCCTTCCTATTCATGTTTTATCAGTATGAAAATATTTGGCATCTTAAATTTATTAACGTTCGAATGTTCTTTTTTCTTACTTACTTATTGCTCTACTGGGAAGTTGGCCTCAGTCAACCCATGTCTGTAAGCCAGAACATTTTATTTACTTACGAATCCTTATGGTCCAGCTGAATACAACTAATAAATGATACTGATGTCCTGGTCCTAAGCATTATACTATTCCATTCATATTTGCAACTTTCAATCGGTTCTTTTCTTTACAAAGAAATCCTCTTACAAACTGAACTGTACTATCATGCTTAAAAACGTTTACTCATATCTTATGAAAATTATAATAATGAAAAGATCGATAATAATTGCCGTGAAATATGCCGGTTGAGTATCCAAACAGTATATAACCCTCACGACATTTTGGAAATCACAAATAATCCCAAACTTTCAGCACTTCTGAATTTCCTCCACACACAAAGTTATTTATCTGTTTGTTATCATAGCTCACTCATGTCCTCATGTAAAAAATTGATACGATAAAATGAAATAAGTCGAAATAATCATGTCTTATCTTTACCATCACAAATAACTCAAACCCACTAGTCACAAACGATATCTGTTCCATTTCTTGAGCTCTTCTCTTTCCTCTTCATTTCTAGCACAACAATATAACACCAAAGACATGTATGAAACATATGGATTTTTCTAACAAATTCCTTAATAAATTCAATATATGAGGAAAAGTTATAAATCTGTTTAATCAAACACTGTTAAATTTGTTATTAAAAATCACTGATAACAAGCTCAAAATAACGCATTGAACTTGACGTATAATGCATTTAAAACATTACGTCCTCTTATAAACATCTCTGTTTTTACCACGCACTAATTATTGACAACAGTTGTTTATTTTAACCAAACTATAGCAAAACGCGCTCTTTTAGAACACGGATACGTCACAAATCGAATTATTTGGTCTGAAAACGGAGTCAAAGAATCACAGTTTTATTTCGTAGATCAAAAGCGCTTTGAGCGTACTGAGTGTATTGCAGAAAATTATTTCGGAATAAAATCTATATAGACGATTTAAACACAATATGAAAAATGGCGAACATTGTACTATGAGGTGGATGATTGGTGAAGAACAAAATAATTCAATGAAAAGGAAAAGCAACGTTTGATGAATAAAGGTACCTTGGAAGAGAATCCTAAAATGTAGTCCTAAAAGATTGGATCAAATGACCCTCCACACTATCATAATGTGGTCTCAATTTTCTTGATTTTCGCTTGCCGCTTACAAGGTATTTATAGTGTGGTTATTTGGAACGGGGTTCCAGAAGTAGCTTTGAAGTGTTCATTGGGTATCAAACCATTATGCCTGTGAACAGGAATTGGGAGAATAAGTTAATAATACTTTATACGTGCAATATTACAGTGTTTGTAAATATGATGAGATAATTTTCAGACGGTCACATACGCACACAAGTTGATTGAAGTCACACAGAATAGTAGTTAACTAATTGTGGTCTACACAAATTTGACAGATATCTTGGTCGTGAATTGCTATACAGTCCGTTACGTAGTTGCTGTTTTCTAGTTAGTAAAAAACAACCTTCAGCTAATTTCAATCAAAAGCATACAGAGTGAATTGTTTCTCATTGGAATGTTTTTGGTAGTGATGTAGAATAGTGAATGTCACACACACAGAAACATAGTAACATAAGATGATTAACTATATTTGTGAAGTTAGATGGTGTGTGAACGTACTTTCTTGATAACATTCGCGACATAACTCTTACCTTTATCTCTAACTAATACTTTGAAATTCTTATGGTATATTATTAACCTAATACTAAACTTGTATATGCATGCATTCATTCATTAGTCTACTGTAGCTACCTCGAATACGAACTTCTGTATCAGAACATTACTTTTCAGATCAATATCACTGTCGTGGTGTGTGATAGTCGTTCCCGCGATCAAAACATTTCACTATCACTAAAGTCATGGTTTCTAGGTCGCATAACTCTACTCACACCCATATCGATTTAGACGCACATAAATATTAGGTGGATATATTTGGCAGTGATATTGTCAGTGAAATAAGAATGAAATGTGTATGTGGCCATTAATGAAATGATGGTGGATGATACTGAGAAATAAAATGCTACTTGCTTGTCGTGTTTTCAAATATTTGAGCTGTTCTCGATTGCACACATGTTGATATTTTCCAGTAACTGCCTACATTAATCGGTTTGCATATAGATGAGAGCAGTGTACACCGATCGATTCAGAAAATTCAGTTAAATATTCACAGAGGTATCCGAAGTCTTTTGAACATTGATGCAAATAACTGTGCGAGTCGTCTTCGACCACTGTCGGCAGAATTCTCAAAGTGGGAGTTCATCACACAGCTTAGTAATCTAGAAATTAGGACACTATCATATAACATTTACGATGAGACAGAGGTGACTAAAAGTACTGAAAGTTGTGGAAAGAGATCACGAACGAGAACTAATACGCTCATTTTCCAAAAATGTTATTAAATTTCATACTAATCAGTGATTGCATTTATTGAGAACAACTCGATTCGGCATGTGTACATTTTGTATGCTAAAATACGATATGTAATAATCAACCAATACCTATTCTAATGTCTTCTTTTCTCCTCGACTTCATGAGATTGATATTGGCCGACAGTTATTTAGAGTTCCACATGTTCTTCAGTTGTAGGAATGCTGCTCCTACTTCGTCAATACGTGCCTTCACATCTGCATCGGATCTTCTTTGTTTATCGACGATGCTGTCCAGATATGTGAACGTTTCCACCCTTGATGGAAGAATTCCAGGAAGGGTGGTCGGGCTGGTGTTCTCTGTATTGTATTTGAGGATCGTGCTTTTTCTTTTGTTTATATTGAGACCTACTGATGCAGAGGCTTCTGCTACACTGGTTGTCTTGACCTGCATTTGTTCGTGCGTATGGAATAGAAAGGTCAAGTCATATGGGAAGTCTAAATTGTCTAGTTGCATCCAAGTTGTCGATTGTATTCCGTGCTTCTCAGATGTGAAGGTCTTTATAATCCAGAAAGAGAAAAGGTGAGAGTAAGCAGCCTTGTCTGACTTCGGTCATCACTTGAAATGCGTCTGTCAGCTGACCTCATTGTACGACTTTGCAATGTAGTTGGTCGTATGAATTCCGGATGATGTTGACGATTTTCCCAGCTACTCACATCATAGTGTCGCAAAAGGTTCCATAAAGTCCTCCTATCCACACTGTCAACTGCTTTCTCATAGTCAAGAGAGTGGATATATAGTGATCAGTTCCATTCAATTGGTTGTTCAACGATGGTCCGCACTGTTGCGATTTGGTCTGTGGAAGATCGATCCTTACGGAATTCGGTGTGTTGATCTCGAATTTGGGCGTCTACTGAGTTTTTCATCCGGTTCAGCAACACTTGAAGACGTTTTCTAGTACTGACAGTAGCGTGATGCCTTTGTGGTTCTCACACTAGCTTAGATCTCCATTCTTTGGAATCTTGATGGGGTGTCCTTCTTTCCTGTCCATGAGCATTTGTTCCTCCTCCCAGATCTTCCAGAACAAGACGTGAAGCATGTTCGCAGTTGTTTCTCTATTCGGCTTCAGTGCAGCCTCTGATAACATCAGTTGCCATAATTGGTGGGTTCATTACATCAGATGACATTCATTGTGATTCCCTCATTCTTGTTTTCAAGGACACCTTGATGATCCTGGGTCCATGAGATGCCCATCCTATAAGTGCGCTCCGTGCTTCATTGCACAGCATCAGAGCAACTCACTGAGTTTGTGGATCATTTTCCTCTTCGTGGCCAGAGTACAGGAGCATATCTCCCGTACCTGAATCTTGTTATCCAGCTTTTGTCCGATGAATTTCGCTGGTTTCGAGAATCGCTGAGTTGTATATCCTCATTTGTGTGGTTGTTTGACTAGCTCTTCCAGTCTCTCTCGTTGCGTGATCACTCCATGTACTTGTATTAATTGTCGCTCTGGTCGACAGAAGAGGCATCGTCCTCGTGAAGAATATCGGATTTCACCATGGGGCGTCATAATTCTTCTGAGTGAATATCCTTCGACTCTTAGGGCTGAGTTTACATGGTCTAAACTGTTTTCTCTAGTTATTGTTTTTAAAAAAATATGTTTTCTATAGGATGAGGCTGCTGACCCCAATCCCAACCTTCCTCCCTAATTCGGGCTTGGAACGAGAAGCAACTCTAGAAGAGCTACAGGCGGGTTTTTTCAGCGGACAACTAGTTAACAATAATGCAATCTAGCTAGGGAGTTGCAATATACCGTAGATGTTTGGCCAAAGAATATAAATACCACCCACTTAAAACATTCTCTATCGTGCATCAAAATCATCATCAAAGTAGGACCGCATAAACTCCTATTCTACCACTAACCTTACAGTATTAAAGATTTATTTTTTAAATTCTTTTTGTAATACGTATATTACCGTTCATTTTTATTCTCCTTCGCAGAAATTATTATTAAAAATTTTCATATTTATTATTACTTTTCCTTTTCTCTTTAAAGTTAATATCCTGCTAAATACTACTGAGCCTGGCTAAATGTCGCGAATATTGTGTGAGCGTTATTGAAAGTTGTGTACAATCGTGATTGTGAAGGAATATGAAATGATCTCTTTACTGCACTAATGTAGCAGTAATTTGTTTATAAATATTAAGCCGATCAAAAAAGTACGATTATATTGATACAGCAACCAAAAATACGTTGAATACACACTCATCACAAAAGCACCCGTTAGCTGATTTCCAACTTTCGTCGAACCATTGGCACTCTTCTCTTCTGTACGTGGTTAAGGCTCTTATTTGCTTGTCGTAGGTGTTTGGTAAGACCTATCACTAAGTTCCTACACTCATTTATGTCAGCACCCCCAATTAGGCATAGACCAGCTAAAAGATGCGGTATTCTAGGTGTGGTTGTAGTGGTATTGAATTCTAACCACACAATGTTTGAAGTTGAACATGTTGTAACCGGAAAGATTTACATTCATTATTCTGACACTCGCAGTAGGTGGGAGATAGGGAACGCGGGAACACTTAATCAGTACAACACCTCTTGCTCAGGCAAACGTTATAAGTCAATGTAACTTCTCATTTTTCATATTTATTATATTATTCTATCTCCAGTCAAATGTGTTCTTTCGAATTCCTACAAAACATACTGCTGACCATCACGTAGGACGAGTTTGTATAGACAATAATGTGACTTCCACGTAGAATCTCACCGATCAGGTAGTAATATGATCATCATCATGGCATGTCCAAGATTCTGACTAAGGTCTATTATTCTGGTGGCATTATTAAGTGCACATATATCGACTAAGGTCATTATTTAAGAAGGTTTCCCGCTATCTTAGCATGTAGTCCGATAAATTTTTACCAAAGTATTTGAAATCCTAGTGAACTGACAGTGAAGCTCTAAAGCTTTCAGTGGCTGATGCATTGGAATTTACAGTTGTTTTTAACCCATTGTTTAATGATTATTTTTTCTCAAATAACAATGAGTTACATGACATTTGCCAGTTTACAGACAGGATCAAATTGTTACCGAGGATACAGGATTCAATGTAGTAGGTTACTCAGTTATAATAATATTTTATAAAATTATGGGGAATAACACTTTTCACATACGAATGTTAACAATATTAGTAAGTTCCGTATCGTCGATATGAGAGTTAGTGCGCTTTATGGAGGTTGCTCTGTGTCGTGCGACTGACTGTCAAAAATAAATTCAGTTAATGTTCAGAGTTTTTAGAAACCTCGATTTTGTATCCCTCCGGGACATCTGTGGCACTAGTGTCGGCACAGGACAAAGTCACCCGTTTCATATGTGCTTTTGGCGGCATACGTTTAGGAGGCTAAAAGGAGAGTAAGAACGTAAATGAACAAGAAGCAAGCAGACAACGTTAATAAATATTAAAGTTAAATCATTTGCGCTGGAATAATTAAGGTATGACTACTTAGTCTTATTCTCATTTATTAAGGTAAGTTTTAGGCAAGAGCATTCCAATAGGTTGAAGAAAAGAAGCTTGGATATGTCAGTGAATAGACAAAGAACCGCATAAAAGGTGGTGGTTAAAAAGGAGCTGAAAGTTTAGAACTATGTGCAGTTAGAAAATCTGGTACTGAAAGCAGTATTCTGATACATATCTGACTATCTCCCTTTTTTCACCAAAGCTATTTCAGCTCATTTATACGTTTTTAGGTTTTATGGGGCCATGAGAGTGTTTCATTTTAGCAAACTATCCAGTCACACGGTAGGAAATAAAAGCATTTCAACGTCACAAACATGATTTCAAAGAGTTTATTCGCACATTAGGTTAACGTTAAGACCATTGGTTAGTTAGATCTCTATGGACCATAAGAGCCGAAATTTTATAAAATGTCCTGCCCTAAGCACATGGGTAAATTGAAGTCACCACCCTACCATCATGTTTACTGGTCAGTAATCCCACTCTCTTTTACCGTTGCTCCATGGTTCGCCTATCGACTGACAAAATATTGGCTAGTCCTACTGTATAAAATGTATCTTAGCTCATGCTAACAAGGACTGAACTCCAAACTCATAGTTAGGGACTATCTGATCACTTCTAAATTGGCTTACAGATCAAGATGATCAGTGTTCTGATCTACTGTTCTCCAGACTTCCACATTATCTGCCACTATTTGTTTTGGTAAGTCGTCGACACTAAGAGCTTAAGTTAGTCCAGATAGTTTAATATTTACTAACGCTTTTCGTCCGCAGATACTAAGGAATTTTCCGATCCACTTTTGTATGATGCGTGGAACCGTAAAGTTGACAAGCTTCCGAATAATTCCTGAGTGAAAAAATTTATTGAAAACTGTGAACACGTCAGCCGGTGGAAACTCGGTCTGTTTGCCCACCACTACTGCACCGATAAAGCGGAAACGTTTATTTTGAAACCCAAGGTGATCGAGAGCGAAAAGATCATGCCACCTAACAACTTTGACCAGATCATATTTCATAATACTTCACATACTGTGCTAACCAGACAGGAATGAGCCCACTTTTCCGTGAGATAGGCCGATGATGACATCCTTCGATTTATTATGAGGTCCGTAAGGGAAAGGGATATAATGAACAACACAATGAGTGGTTCTGGAATTGTGTCCTCAACGAATGACGACTATTGCGAACCTGAATCATTAGGATCCGGCAGTTCAGTGGGTTGTAGGCAAGTGTTTGTTTGAAGAGTACCTTACTGAGTTATGAGCCGTGGTACTATGAGTCGTGCATCAGGAGCACAATCAAGAAAAACGTTATCAGCAATATTCTTCGAGTAGACCTCGGTAAAACAATTCACTAATTTTTTAGTTTTGGCCCACCTAGAATCAACTATAGAAAGGGGATTACATGATCTTTAAACCACATCAATGATTTCATTATGCGGCTTTCACTGTTTTTCTGAAAAACATTATCAGCACAAGCTTTTGGTAGAAGTAAGCTATCTATATATCCTCACACTTGACTGATGAGTGAGAATAAATTTCGCTCTCATCCGCAGTTTCGACATCGAACCGCGAAACCAGACAAAATGAAATGGGAATTATTAACTCGTGGTTTCTGCTAGCTTACATCGAAAGTGTTAAGATTTCACTCTAAAATGCTGCAGGTGGGTCAGGCGCAGTGCAGTCATTCATGGTGGAAGACGAAATCATTGACATCGTCATTCCTCCAATTAAATCTATGATAAAAATTCCTTAAGAATATTTATACTTGGGTGACTAAAGGGATGAAAACATAACTGTGACCAATTACTGCAACACAACTAGCTGATTTGACAACGTGAAGTATATCCACAGATATGACTTAGCTTGTTTTTTTATCTTGATATTGACTGGAGGTTGTTAACCATCTAACTGTCTTCTACATGTCAATTTCAGTTGTCGACATTTGACCTGATTCTTCATCCTACATACCTACATAATGTTCCGGAGTGGACCAAGAATATATCAACTCCAAAAATAATGACAAAGTTATTACGAAAGAAAATTAATGTGTTAGTATATCAAATATTTATTATATACACGAGAGAAATATGCAGGGCGTTGCTTAAATTGTCAGAACTTGATGTGTTTGTGTTTCATTAGGTCTGGCGATCCACAATTATTAGTAGTTAGTAATTTCAACTATGATTGCTACAATCCAAGATGCATGTTCAGATAAAGCATGTGATGGGTATATCCTTGTGATATGTAGCCGTAGATAGTAATTACATTAGAGTTCTGTTATCATAACAGAAGGTAATTGAGAACTATGGGCATGTGTATGCAGCAGTGTGTTTGTGAGCGATAATTAGAGTGTCATGCTATGGTGAAATCAAGACGAAAACGGAAAATCAAAGGTCGTGTTTTTTAAAACAATTTTACGGGCAATAATAGTAATTGTGCAGATTGTGAGAACAGATCAAAAATGCAAACGGTAGAAAAACCTAACTATATTCACAGTTTTAATTAGTTGCTTAGGTGGGCCAACTCCGATATATTTGTCGATTGTGGCGATTACATCAGTTTTTTGCTATACTTATTCCAAATGACCACAATAATTTCGTTGTAAATAATAAAGTGACAGAGAGGTTTAGGCTAAGGTGTGTCCAGTCAAGCTAGACGGGAGAGATGTGAATGACCAGGTAACTCCAAAGTCATTCCTCAAGGTTAATACTTAGCGTGAATTGTTCTTTCGTCGTATCCAAGTACCATGGCCACTTTGATGACCGCGTAACGCAGGTGAAGTTATTACAAAATGATATTAGCATGAGTAGGTACGAGAAACAAGGTGCGATTAGCCCAGAATGGGCCAAACCATGTCTTACAATAATTGCTGTGCATTATTCGGCCCTGACTTCGATGAGGATCGAAGAACTGTTCTATATTCAGTGATTCGACCGCTAGATGATTTAAGTAAGGCTCAGCGACATTTCACTAGTTCCACATATCTATTTATTTTGGCGATATATTTACTGCCACACTAGTAAAACTCGAGCTTCCAGTCTTTCTTCTGCAATAAGTCCTGACATTTGTGATTTCATCGATGTTCTTTCCTTTCGTTCATAGGTTTGATTATGCAAGGGAAGATGTGCTGTTAAGCAGAAATCTATAAATTCCAAAAGACTCTTATTCTTAAGCTTCGCGTACTTTGGAAGATTTTTGCTATTCGAGAGAAATGAAAACTTTGTTAAGAGGAGATCCACATCAATTATGGTATTTTAAAAACCGTACAGTGCCCTTAGGTATGAGCAACCTAAAAAAGTAAGTTAATATATAAAACTCGACGACCCAAATCGCGCGAAATTCAGTTTTCACCGTTATTTTTGTGTTCAATGTTACTGTAAACGGAGGAGGTAATTTCGATTTCTCGGTCTATCAACTAACATTCTCTGCACTTTACGTGCAGATTTCTGTGCTAGTTTATTTAGCTGCCATCGCTAAGCTGACGTTTCTCTATACTCTCGGTGATAGCATCCTATCAACTGCTGTACCTTAGGAAAAACTACATAATCCTACGAGTGTGGTCTAGACCACATATAGCTATGTCTCGCAAAATTTCTAACCTAAATGTAGTCGAACTTGAAGAACCATCCAAATATATTAAGCCATACCGAATGAACTTTATCCAGGTAGGTATGTTGAATAGTCAGCATACCATATTTATGTATGTTGGTTATTATTATTAATGAAAGTGGCAACCCAAGCAAGGGGGAAAGGAGAACATTCCCCAAGATAATAGGAGAGAAATCGAGACGAAGCGCTCCGAGAAGTTTCCTTTCTTGCATGCTGTGAGGAAGTAGTGCAACATTTGTCCATGTCACCGTGGTTTTGAATTCTTGCCGACTCATACTTCGTGTTGCGTACTAATCATTTTTAGAGACAAAGTTTGAAGAGTTCAATAGGAAGATCACAATAATGCAAAATAATGTGTGAACGTGTATTCTTTCGGTATTTTTCTGGAGTAATAGTTAATCATTTAGATGGTGAGACCATAATTTATGGACGACCTTTGAGCGACGCTAAAGAGACTATGAGAATGTCCACTTACATACTACGGCTAAATGAGGGTTGTAAAGCAGTGTGGAAAATAAGGATTATTATTTACAGTTGGTAGTTGGGGTTAGGAATCAGATAGGATTTCACGAATTGACATCAGCAAAATACCAAAACTATTTACTCAAATAAATGAATTAATTTCGTCCATAAATTATAGTCTCATCAATTAGATTCTAAATCATTTTAGTATTAGTAGTAGTACCACAGTACTGGCATTTTAAATGAATGGATCAAACAGTATTGAAGAGCTTGATATAATATTAAAGTTCGGGATTTGGTGCATGGCAGAAACCGAGTACGCTCAGTCCGCCGTTATGATTTCTATATGTGGTCTTATGATTGATCAAAATTGACTTACGGAGTCCATCGACAAAATATGCAGTATACGACTTAACCCAAACCGGTAGTGCTGTAAGACGTATACAATGTATTTGGTCTGACCTTACATATGAATATTTTTGGCTAATCGCATCAGTTTCTCCCCAACATTCCAGTCCCCCACATGTATTTTCACGATTTGTTAAATGAAATGCAACCGCATATTCACTATTCGTTTGTGAGTTTTATCGTAACAATGCTTGAGTTTCTGTCATCTAAGTTTGATAGTAACAGTTCCTTGCTAGTATATAAAAATCACCCTAAAGTAAAGTAATCGATCTCGCGACCACCATGTTAAATCTATTTTAGATCCATGAGAATACTTGTTAATTCATATTGTCTTCAATTATTTTGGCTTATAGGATGGTCGGCAACGCACATGGGATGGTATTCTAGCACATGATAGGTTAGTTTACTAAACTTCCTGATTACATCCAGTGTTTCAGTACTTCTGTATCATTCTGAGAAAAAGTCGTTACTTTTCGTAAAGCAGTTTCGCCCAGGTATGTTGAATTCTCCACCTCTATCGCACTTTGGTTTTCAGTAGTCGTTAGGATTTTATGCCGATAATGATGTTATCTCACTTATTTCTGATTTATCACCCATCACAGTTATGTTTTTATACAATTCATGTTCCATTTCTTGATAAACTTCATATAGAAAGGTTGTTTTGTATATTAAGTGTTTTCAGCTTCATAATTGCTTTAATCCCAGCATTTGGTACTTATATTCATTTTTCTTGGCAGGGCCTTGAACATATTCTCTTGACAAATTGGTTGATCAAAAACTGTATAATCAGTCTATCGCTCGAAGCTGATTTAATTTAAAACACCATCACTCTCTATATAACCAGTGACATCCCGCTAAATTTAATACCCTTCAGCCTGGTATTTAAATAATACTTTAGCTGCTTTCCTCTCAGTAAATTTCAAAATAATTATCGAAATGTTGCGTTTGTACTATTACTATGTCGTTTTTCGACCAAAACATCACAAAAAAGCTGTTGAGTGGGTTTAACACCAAGTTCTACACTCAAATCCACATGCGAAAAAGGATTTGACCATAAGCTGCTTTTCATACTGTACTAAATAACCAAGATAGGTTAATCAGTAGAAGTGTGTACAGAAAAATTCAATTGTTTCTCGGTACATGTATTTCACTTGTTTTTCATTTATTCCATACTCATTTAGAGCTTACTTTGTGAAGCTAATTGCCAAGCAACTTAACCAACAAGTTACTGTGCACCTTAGCTTGTACCTGAAATAAAGTTAAACAAAGTCAGTACATATCTCCGTTTTTTTAACAGGTCGATATTAGCTGTTTGGTAAATAGGACTAAAGCATCATGGGTCATTTACTGTTCCGTCGTGTTCTGAAAAACTGTAGTTGAAACTTGTTTCCCTCACATTATTGAGACCATAGGATTTCCAACCATTAACCCTGATTCCTGTATTCTGAAAAGGTTTACAGTACTGCTGCCCTAAAATGTTTTAATAGGCCCTTTACTAGTCTCAATCCTTTTTTATAAATCTTTAATACCGGTCTATTTAAACTTTGATTTGTGACATACTTCGTCCTCGAGTGTTACGAAAGTTTCTGATGATTATTCTCTATCTACATTAAACCCCATTACGTCCGCCACCATCACGTTGGTCACCTACGCATTGTAGTGTTAACTCACGGAAATTTTCATTGGGTGTGAGATGTAAATAGATATGATTGGACAATAGTTCAAGCTAATGGCTATGCTAATAATTACCTGCATGAAAACTTCCTCATTGATTATATCCCTTGCTCTCAAATGCCTTGGTAAGGCCGAGAGTAGAAAGAGTCAGTCCTCCCTCTCGAAATGCTCTCACATGTCCACGTGCATACAACCACTGCCAGGGAAATCCTACTCACTGCCTTCTCGAGGCGGGGGTGTTACTTACGAAATTGAGAGGACGGAAAGCAAATATCTGGCGTTTTAACCGGGTTGGTGGACACGGAGAGTCCACCTAGGGGGAGTTGGAAAACCCTGATCCCAAACCAATGGTGCACATGGGCTCCAGTATCCTGAAGGGACAAATAGCATATGAGCCGATTGTTGATCACTGGCTACCATGGGACTGCATCTCATGACGTTGCTTCACTGCCTTGTGGATCACACTTTTAGGTCGAAGGCTCCGGGTGTGACCCTTTAAGGAAACCATTTGCTTCGGTTTGGGCACCCGAGCAGTATCCAAGCCGTCACACAAATCGAATGATTTATGTGGCGCATATATATTTGGTACCTCCTTGTGACAAGGTTTATTTAAATAAATAAATTATATCCCTTAACTCTTGCTCGACAGCTAACAACATCGTGGACGGGGTTTCTGGGTTGATGTACAGTAAGATTACAAACATCACCAACACCTGCTATCGTGGATTATGAGCCAGTTGGGTGTTATTTGACAAAATTTCCATAACTAACGGATAATAATGCTAGTTTTTATGCTCCGAAGCTTAAGTTTTCTTGAAATCTTATACATCCCTTCTATGACGAGCAATATCATTTACAAAGTTCAATGGTTCTGTAATGAAGCTATGACTCAGTGGTTGAACCATTCAGCTTTCAGTTTATATGTTAAACGTTTGGACCCAGATTGACGTGTTTCCACTTAGTCTATCATATAGTATCACCATCCCTCAGGTAGCGGTTCATAATCAACTGTACGAATATATACCTAGTAAGTGAGTTACATTACCTTCGGAGTTTCGCCTCCGATAGTTATTAAAAATGTGTTCTGCTCATAATCCCCCTTGAAAGCCTAGAAAATATCAGCCATTAGCGTTATGTTCCTCTCAGTCGTCAGTTCCAGATTTTGTAAGTTTCAAGTTAAGTACAAATATAGAACGATATGCTAAATTGGATCAGCGGGAGATCCACAATCTTGTTTAATTACTTGTTAAAACTTACCATGACTTTAACATCATTTGATGCCGCAACCAAACTTTGTCCCTGAGTCATTCAAACTATCGTAGTAAGAAATGTAGAAATATAATCATTAATGTATTTTAAGTTTGTGTATGGCATTTTCTCAAATACTGGAAGTAGTTTAAAGCAGTCATTATATTTCATTTTAGTTGTATACTATTCAAAGTTGAAAAAGCTTGGACTTATCCGAAGTGTAACAGATGGTCCAGTTGAAAGCAGTGAGATTAATCTCCCATCTAGCAAAATTGGGGAAACATTAGAACTGTGTGCTGGAATAATCGATGGAGTTCAAAAGAATCCAAAGTTATATGCTGTTCAAGAGGTTTTGGAAGAATGTGGCTATAAAATCAATGAAGATTCCTTGCATTTAATAAATTCGTTTTAGTAAGTTACCTGTTCATGCATATGATAATTTATGGCTCTTAATATTAATACATGAGGTGAAAGTGAATTCTGTTCATGTTGCAGCTTAAGATCAAAAAGTCGTTTTCACTTATTATGTCATGAGATTAGGCGTAGGTTTCTTTTTGTGTACATGTTAGCTCTTTTTAATACATGTAATCGGTTTAAGAACAATAGATGCAATTTTTTCATATGACTTATTGACAAATATTAAAAATAGCTTTTCGAGAAGTGTTATCTCTTGTAAATGTATCTCTTCCAAACACTGGGATGTTGAAAGAAATAAAAAATAATGTTCATATTCAATTGTATCTTAAGTCAATTTCCTGCTTTTAAAATTTCCCTCGCTTAGATGATTAAAAGCTCTGTCATTTTACAACTCATTTAACAATTCATAAACCCTCAATTAACTCATTTCGTAATTTCCAGCACTGTCATCCCTTTTATTTAAAAAAATAATGACCATTTATAGTCAATTGACTTGCATATTGGTTCTCTAGAATTAATTCATTTTATTTTACAAACCTTGTTGTCCTTTCTATGTTTAAACTTATCAAGGGATCTGGTTGTATGAAAACGTTCAACTCTGCTTAGGAAAATTACCTATTGCTCCTTGCGAAAATTTATCGATGCTGAAGTATCGTAGTGAAATTAAAGAACAGTTTTCGGAAGCTTGAATACATTTGTTTCTCAACAAAATTAATAATTTTGATGTTCTGTCATTAGTCCTTGGATTTATTTTTGTGTATTTGTCCAATGTTTAATCATGAAAAGAAAGATCATCAACTTGTAGATTCAGTTCCCGGAATCATATAGTCAACAGGTTGTTATCATTGTATGATTAGGTCCCAAGAGTATATTGGTATATCGTTTTTTTTGGTAAATCATTTGTATATTCTAATATTATACCCTTAGAATTTTGGTGGAAGGCGTCTTTTAATAATATGACTTCTAAAGTTAATGGTTTCTAGCCCATCTTGTATGTCATCAGATGAAATAAATGGGATGATCTGAAGAGCTTGTAGTGGCAGACAAAAATCGACATAACTGCAAAAGTACAACTATTGACTGAAGTGTTCTAAAAATTCACAACCCATCCTATGATATCCAAACAAAACTGGAGAATGTACAATTTTCATAAATTTCAGAATACATTCAAGGTTGAATGCAATCAAACTACTACATATTTATTATTGATAATTTCAGTGAACAGATCTATTGTGCAATTTTCGCTTTTACTCTTTCAATTTAGATAAAACTAGTTTTCACGAAATCTCTGTTTTAAACTAATGAGAAACAATAATCTCAGAAGTAAAAGCACATGTTTTCTGACCAATGGATTACAGATTCAAACCTTACTTTACTTAGCTCATATTGTGGTATTTGCTACTTACATTGACGGATATAAGTAGTATATGGTACCAATCGGAAATGGAATGCATGCCTACAAAAAATCGGGAAGATTCAACTGAATAAAAAAGTTAGTATTTGTAATAACAACAGAATTGAAAAAATCATAAAGCATGTAAAGGATAACTGATGGGAGATATGCAAATTATATATTCGATGTATGGTTTTAATATTTTACAAAAACACTGTAATTTTGCATTAAACAATAAATTGGTCTTCTCTATCTGACTTCTTGTTCATTACAATACTAAATAGTCATATAGTAAGTATCATTAGTCCTCACAAAAATCTTATTAACAAAAATTGATCTTTATACATTTGTCGGTATTTTTGACAAAATCAGTTCATTTACTGGTAATCGATTTAATAAAATTGTCATCATTGAAATCTTTTCGTATCAATACACAATAAGCTATGAGGATGTAATGTTTCAAAATAACATTGATGATTTTATGTAAACCTTGTGTCGTATTTAATCTTCGAAATTCATCTATACACATAATGATACTTTGAACTGTATAATGAAAACTGCTCGATACTTTATATTTTTATTTTTGTGAAATTTTATATTCTGGGTCAAATGACATTGATTTATATTTAGTTACAGATAATCTGATGATAATAATGATATGCATGAATTTCACTTAACTTGTTTTATTTTCTAATTTCAGTTCAAGTGTTGGATTAGCAGGTACTGAAGTAACTTTATACTATGCTGAAGTGCATGAAAATCAGAAAGTTCCTAACGCTGGTGGTGGATTACATGAAGAAGGTGAATATATTGAAGTCATAGAATGGCCTATTTCACGAATTGAAGAACTATTTCAAAATGGTACCAGTGGTACTCACCAACAACCTACTTCACTGTCATTATTGTATGCAATAATGTGGTTCAAACAGAATATTCTACCTTCTTTACTTTTAGAAAGTTAGTTTTTTTATTGACCGAAATTAAATTCGTATATGTGGAGGAAGGTAGAAGCTTACAAACAATTAGATTTATTTTAGTCACTTCATATTATAAATGTGTCTTACTGTTTCTTAGTTGAAATCATCATCTTTCATCGTATGAATTAGCCAGCAATACACTTTTCTTTATTCTTTCACTTATAAAAAACACTACCGATCAAATTAAAACTATTTCCATCTTTCTGTAGAAATTCAGTAGGTTTGACGAAAATTCTATAATCTTGTGTTTTCTCTTGGAAATATTTTCAAGAGATGATATTTGGTCAATGTTAACAACTATTTGTTTCTTCTTTATGCAATGTAATACTTGTAAGACATTTAATCAGATTTAGCTAAATAGGATTTCCTTTTTTTAAAAACTTTCCATTTTCACGTTCTTAAAAAGTGTACTCCAAGGTAAGTCTGTCATCACAAAACTTTTATTCTTTTATGAATAAACATGACTTTCATATTGTATCATCTTCAGTCAAAGCTACAATAAACTTTCTTAGTGCATTTTGTTTTCCTCGATTGTTGTAGGCTGGATTAGTGAGTTATTGAAAAGAGTGCTTAATTCTGTTATGAGTATTCCGTGATATTGTCTCACCTTTGAATCTCATAACTAGGTCTATACGTAACGGTTGTATTTAGTATTTTGGTTCCATCGTACATCAGAAATTAAGACTTGTCATGTTTAGATTTAGATACGCAATTCGGCATCTTGTGAATGCATATTAGATAGTCGGTGACAGTATAGTATAAGGACGAAGCAATCGGAATCGAGAATATGAATTTTAGACCATTGAGCGGAATTCAGATATCACGTTTAGAACAGATGATTGGAAATGAACTTAACTTCGGTTCGTAATTCTGGCAGTCAAATTGGTGACCACTCAGAATAAAGCGGAGATTATCATTCCCAAAATCCTAGTAAGCGATGATGATCGGCTTGTCTCGTTCTGTTTTTCTACGTTGGCTTTTTGGTATCGCTGCAAAGCTTTCTGTGGCATAGGATATCATTCATACGTGTAATGCACGTGTCCGGTGTAAGACAGTCTGACATTGTGAAAAAAATAAAGTCACAGCAAAAATCACAGTATAATCTAGTTTTGTAAATAAAAGTCACGTCGTAATATGATAAATTCATTGACTACGTGGACGTTAACATGACCATTTTACCAGTCCACGATACACTTATTGACGTGACAACGTTGAGCATTGTTTCACTCGATGAAATTGTAGAAGTACCCTTTTATATTCCCGAACACGTCTAAAATAACCACAAAAGATTGCTTTCTGTCAACATATAGTAGAAATGGTAGTGTTGGACGTGCCAAATACCCAGTTCTGTTTCCATGGATTGTATTTGGTGAATCGACACTCCGTAATGCCTGAAATAAGTGTTAATCTGATGCTACCATATTTTATGGATGAACCAGTCAGATAACATGCCTTGCTTTTCTTTTCTAGATTCGTTCACCCATTTTGGCTACAGGATTATTCCTGTTGCCAATTTGTGATTACAACATGAACCCTTGTCCTTAATATCTAGTCCTAACCAAAACCAATGTATGGACTGACAAGTTTATTTGAATTATTTTAAGGATTGAGGAAAAAAATAATCTGTATTCATGAGAACAAGCTTTTATGTCATTTTTTATAATTTACAGGATGATTGACCTGGAGAGGACTTCAATAACTTTAGTGTGTAAAATCTGTAATTTATGACTAAAGTAATCGAACAGGCTTTATTAGGTTCAGACTTATTATATACAAGAGGATATTATTATGTGGAAACTCACATATAGAAATATACGAATTAAGGTTAATGCTGTCACCACCGCCTGTAACATGCGGTATCCACATGGGAAATCTGTGACCGATTCGTTCAACGGCAATGTGAGCACATTTTAAAGCATAATTTTGACAATTTACCAAGCTGATAACCCGCTTTGTAACATGCAAGACTAAATGGTTACAAATAGTCAGTCTGTCCAAACTTAACCAAGGGTGACTTCTGCCAGATATGTAAGTAATTGTAGAAGCTATTTGTATCTCTTCGGGTTAGAACATTACTCCTGGGTTGTCAGAATTCCCTATACTTTTGTGAAGTAACTCACAATTTCTTGACATTTAAACAATTACTGCTTGTGGTTGGTCTTACAAGTTCGTTGTCGCTACAGTGTCTGTGCTTTCTGATGAAGGTACTGCTTAGACGTAGTCTGCTTCACTTGTATTATATTTTTCCGCCTGTCAAGACCCATAAAAACTGCTCCGTACATATTTTCAAGGTATTATACAAAATTATTTACTTGTAAAAATTCTTTTTCATATGTTAACTGTGGCGTATCACTGTATATTCTCCGATCCAAATCTACTAGTATTAGCTGGAATTTAGCATTTTACGGCAATTATAAGAACAGAACTTTGACCACATGATGAAACGACCTCTAACCGTACATAATAATTAAGAAGACCAACGGTAGACGATTTTTGAAGGTTGAACAATGTAACTTTGCTTGACCATCATCCCATTACACACCTGCAAAATTCTTCTTTGCCTTGGCATTGCGAAACAATTTTCTCATTTAACTGAAAAAGGGCATAAAATCGAGTTCTTGTGACATCAAGTGGTTTAGAAAAAGCAACAATCGGATGTTCCTTAGACATTTCGAAATTTCACAGATGAAATTATTAGAGGACTGAACTTCGCTGTCTTCTGCATATATGCCGTCATTCTTCACTCATTTCCCAAACATATGCAATATCTGTATTCACCATCCATGCATTTTAAATATTATGTAGATAGCCTTACCAAGTCTGTCTTTGATATTTCTTCCGTAGAACTCTTAGGATGTTATTTCGGTCCTTTCTGCGCTGAGCCGTTGGGAAAAAGATTCGAGGCTGTGTTAGACTGTCCTTAGTTTAATTTGGTCGAAAAACTACCACGTTTCTTAGGGATATGTCGCTTTATACTCAAGCCAGTGATAGTATTATGGCTTCTTATCTATTAAGAGATAATAATGATGACAGTTTTAAATTTCCTATCCGAATTAGTAATTGCAGTTTTAAAAGCGACAATACTCTCCTGATAACACTAAACACACCGAATTCACAGCGAAGGTAGCGGGTTCATTATCTTGAATTCAGGCGAACTAATTTATGTAACCAACTGGTGTTAGGCTGTGTGACAAGGCCAAGCTAGAAAAAGGAGGTTAAGCGGACTAACTATGGGAAATGACGTCGAAAACAACAAGTGCCTATCAACTGACGTGCTACTGGCATTGAAAAGTCTAGTTTGACCCATTGACGGATTCCTTTTCAATCGCCAGATTCTATCAATAAATGTGAAGTATGAACTTGAATTATTTTCATTTTTACTCCAGAGAAACGTGTCAACGTTTACTAGCGACTCAAATCTCTATTACATTCAGTCCATCGTATTACAATAACACGTGTTTTGGATTCTTTTTATCTACGGGATTACATATATATGACTTCGTTTGTGCGAATCCACTCTCAACACATTTTTTATAGCACTAATCAGTTGCTGTTACTATTAAATGGAAACTTCTTTATTTTGACATTCTAACTGCATATTCCAGCGCCTTTGGTTATAGATAGAACTGTTCTTAGTTGTTTAAACTGAAACTGTTGTCTCCTTTTTTTGGCCAATTTATTCGGTTTTAGATTACCAGTGCTATTTTACGTGACCTGTAATCCTGACTTTCTTCATTAAACTGATCTTTTGTATTATCCATAAAGAATGGAGTTGTCTCCCTTTGATTAAACTAGGTCTTTTTCCCTTGATTGGTAAATAATGTGTATCGTCCGTCAATTTATCCAATTAGGATATAATTTATTGACTAACAACCTCGTAAAACGTCTCTAGGGGCTGTATGACCAAGCCGGATTGTTCGTTTCGATCATTCTGTATGAGTCATACAATTTTTGTGATTGGGACCAAACCAAACCTAATCACTCTTTCGAGCTTATCAGTGGAAAAGAACGCGCGCTCTTTGAGTCTGATGTGATCTCGTTAATCGCTTACCAATAACCGAAAATATCAAAATTTCACTGCTAGATTGAGATATATAAACACTTTCAATAGTGCGAACCATAACATCAAATAAGACAACCATAATCATACCAACGATAGATCTGCAGTAGTGTTTGTCCTAACCACACATTACTCAAAGGTGAACATTAGATAACTAGGAAAATATAATTGTAACATTTAGCATTGGGAGAAGGCCAAAATGGTGAACGCAGGAACGTTCATTCAATCAGATAGCGCGACTATGTCCTAAAGGCGTGGTCACTCCTGTGCAACTTACATCTTTTATTCATTTTGAATGTGTCCTTCAGAGGCGATATATATTATATTGAAGGCTCTTATGACAGGACGAGTCACAATAGAGAATGGTGTGACTTTTACGTAAGATCTTTTAGATTAGGTTTTCACATTATGAAAAATCTGTAGTTTTGGGATTAGGTCTATTATTATAACAGTATTAAAACCGAAGCAGACCATAATTCTACAGGTCTACCTGTCTCGACCAACTTTTTGATTCATAGTTCCTTCAACTGCAACAAGCACACATCCGTTTAATTGTAGATACAGGATATGTGCAAAAGTCATTCGATCGATGTTAAGTTATTGGTTAGAAAGGTAGGAGAAAACGTTTCAGTTTCAGGTTTATTTCGGGTTCTATTCTTGTGTAACATGGATTCACTTACTTATACTATTTTTCTCCTTCAAAACTTCCATTCCGAGGACTTTCTCCTCGAATTATACCACATTTTACTTTGAGCATGTTGAGTAGCATGTAAAGTAATAACGTTACCACCAATAACTACATCACAACTACAAGAACAGCTAGCAGAGGTTGAACTCTTATTTCAGTGGTTAGTAAGTAGCCGAAAATCTTCACTTTTAGCAGCAAGATTATAAGAAGGCCCAAAGGCACACCGTATGAAGAGCCTCAGAGTAATTTGTACAACATGGACTACTCGACCTAAACACCGAAACAGGTTCTTAACTAAGTAATAATGATCAAATTACTAAATAGCTTCCTACTCCCAGGAAAATCAAGAGGCAAAACAGAAGTTGGATAAAATGGCGTCATAAACTGCTCGGAGTGCAGCCTACTGAGGAGAAACAACACAAAAACGATAGCTGTATCACTTGCTCGTCGCTCGCTAAAACCAGGGGCTCACATTTGTATGTAATTTTTGAAATGGCTAAGCTCACTGTTGCTGTGATATTGTAGTACCTGGGCAATAGTACAAGTTCATGTTGAGCAGTCCAAGTCTGCGGTTTTCGTATTGTAGCGGTAAATAAATCCCCAAAATCAATAGCTCTGTAGGTCTTCGACATTGTATGCTGACCATATTAGTTTTCATGAACTCACCTAGCTGAAGGCGCTCGGTCATGCATCCGCACCACATCACGAATGGAAACGCCGTGCTCGACATCCCCTACAATCGCTAGTCAGATTAGGTCAATCGATCCTCGATATATTGATAGCCTATCAAATATATCTTCGAACCTCATCGCTTCTGTCTTTTGTTTTCACTTGGTGGGTACGATTGATAATGGGTATTCATGGGAAAAGAGTTTTCAAACTCCAAATACTTGTGGCATCTTTTGTACATTTGCGCACAATGTAGAAAAAGCACCCACCGAACTAACATAAAGAATCCTAAATCCTTGTGGGGATCGAATTTGACACTCCCCATCAGTATATCTAAATCGAAAATCACAGGTTCAATAAACACGTGACTTGACTATGAGAGCCACTATCCGAGCTCACGCAACAGTGGCCAAGGGGAATAGCTAAGAGATGGCTCTCAAAACTCTAAAAATTGGTGGCAAAGACGTTAGTCAAACCTTCCTGATTTTGTTTGGTGTTCTAATGTTGGAGAGTAGCTTATTAGAAAGTAGGTCAGCCTATGATAAGGAACAGTGGAACAAATACTGAATGATGCTGAACAAGAGCACCACTTCAGCTAAACTGGCCAATCCGCTTTAAGCGGAAAGCTGTTTAAAAGCCGGAAGACGGATTCTGCTGTACGGGGAAGCTAGATGATGAAATTATTCATTGGTGGCTCTATAATAACGTTAGAGAACTTAGGGGTAAACTAAGAAAATCAGAGACACATTATTTCATTTGGGTTAAAAGATCATAGTTTTGACTGAATCATGGCTATCTCGCAACATCACGGATGAAGAAGTGAGTTAACAAGGTCTTACTTTTTTAGTATGATGGGATCCACAAATCAGGTAGTATAGTCCCGCTACGCATTACCAGTTTCTTCTCAGCTGTAACAACAAGCATCAACGAAGTCCAAGCTAACCACAAATATCCCTACAGATTCATAGCTAAAAGAAGCCCACGTGCCATGAGGTTCTGTGCTTTCGAAGGGCCAATTGGTGATCTTAATAAATCGGTGATACTGGAAATCTCTTTTGCCAATCTCATAGATCACTTAAACCTGGGACTTGCAAGCACAGAACACCTATGGTAGACTGGGAAAATCTGCGAACTGAATCGTCAGAAAATTCCTTCGAGCAGGAACTAGTTGATGCGGTTATCACATGTGCTCTAGTGCAACATGTGAAAGAAGCGGCTAGGTACGACCAGGACACTGAATCATCCTTACTAGATCTTATATTGACTCACTATGAGGATGACGTTGCGAACCTCCATTACATGCCACCCCTATGTAAAAGTGATCACGCAGTTTTAATTTTCGACTTCCATGTAACTGTCAGTCACGAGCACGGGTCAGCCCAATCCAGACCTAACATCTGGAAGGCAAATATACCAGATAGCATGCACTCAGCATCGTTAGTAGATTGGACAATAGACCCAGAGTCCTCAGTTGAAACTGCATGGGACGTATTTCGAAATTCATACTTAAAAGTTACCACACCCCACATCCCTTGGACTATACCAAGGGGGCCGAAAAACTCCCCACCATGGTTCAGTAAGGAGGTCCGCATCCTTCTCCGTAAGAGAAGAAAAATGTGGGATAGATTTAGGTTACTGGGGACTGATGAAACTAAATCCCAGTATAGAAAAGTCCGGAATACTAATGCCTCGACCCTCCGTAAGTTGTACGAAGAAAAGATTGTTAAGGAATCCATAGAATGTCCTAAACGCTTGTATTCTTATATAAATCAAAGGACAAAGAGAAGAGAAAATATTCCTGCTCTATGAGGAGACAGTACTGGCGCGTCACTAGTGGAGGACGACTTTGCTAAGGCTCAAGTGTTCTCAAACTATTTTAGCAATGTATACACCATAGAAACACCCTTCCCATCAGCGCATACAGATCCCCCCACACATACACTGGATATCGTGACCATTAAAGAACTCGATGTCTTTGGTCTACTAAATAAGCTTGACATTGGTAAATCCACGGGGCCCGACGAATTACATCCTAGGCTACTGAAGGAATTATCTAACTTCTTTGCGAACCCTTTAAGTATATGCTTTAACCTATCCGTAACGCAGGGTCGTTTACCCAAAGATTGGAAAAACGCCATAGTAAGTCCTGTCTTCAAAACAGATACGAAACACAAACCTGAGAATTACCGCCCTGTTAGCCTAACTAGTGTGGTTGTTAAAATCTTAGAAAAGATTATTCGGAAGGAGCTGTTTAAGTATCTCGATAAAAACCGGATCTTTTCAGAGAAGCAGCACGGTTTCAGAATAGGTTACTCTTGTTTCACTAACTTATTAGTGGCTCTTGAAAGCTGGTGCGCTCTTAAGGACCAAAAGTTACCTGTAGACGTAGCCTTCGTTGATTTCAGCAAAGCTTTTGACAATGTTCCGCACAACCGGCTGTTATATAAGTTAAGAAATGTCGGGATTGGAGGCAATCTATTTATGTGGATAAAAGACTTCTTAGTTGGGTGTCAACAAAGGGTTCGGGTGAACTCAAAGTTATCTAGCTGGGGAACTGTGCTTAGTGGAGTGCCCCAGGGTACAGTTTTGGGGCCAGTGCTATTCCTCTTGTATGTAAATGGCCTTCCTCGTCTCCTATCATCATTGCTATATGCTGACGATGTCAAGATATGGAGAACGATACGATGTAAGAGTGATAGCTGAGAACTTCAAAATGACCTGAAGAAGTTATCTGAATGGTCTCAAACCTGGCAGTTGCCGATAAATACTTCGAAGTGTGTTGTGATGCATATCGGTCATCAAGGTACAGATAAATACACGATGAATAACGCTGAGCTACCTGTCGTCCAGACATATAATGACTTAGGAGTCATCGTTAGCCAAGGCTTAAAGACTACTGCACACTGCCGTGCAATAGTCGCCAAAGGTTTTAGAACGTTATGGTCAATACGTAGGGCTTTTAGTTATGTCGACGCTAAGACGTTTTTGACTTTGTGTACAGTATTCGTACGTCCTAAACTTGAGTACTGCATACAAGCGACCAGCCCCTGCTTAAAAAAAGACAGTGAGCTTCTGGAAAAGGTTCAGAGAACGGCAACTAAGCTGATTTCCGGAATAGCGAAGCTTCCGTATGAAGCTCGACTGGCCAAGCTGAACCTTTTCCCGTTGTCATATCGAAGAACTAGAGGCGACTTGATTACAGTTTTCAAATTGCTTAGTGCCAAATTTGCACCTGATATGCCCTCATTTTTCTTGTCTTCCAAAACAGAGAATTAACGAGGACACTCCAAAAAAGTTCACAAGCCAAGAACAAATTACTTGTCAGCTGACTATCGACTTTCCCATCGAATCATCAACGAGTGGAACTCATTACCTCAGCACGTGGCTGAGGCTCCATCCGTCGATTCTTTCAAAAGAAAGTTGGACCAACTGAGGGACCACCATTGCCAGGACTAACACAGGCTATCAGGCCTCCTGTCCTTCCCAAACTGAAACTGGAACAAGTTCACAAATAACGGCCAAACTGACTAGAAGTAGTGCAGTCGAGTGATAGTCCACCACTCCTCGGATATAACTAAATACTTGAAACCATACTGAAGCAAACAGAAGTGAGTGCAAAGAAATCAATCGACTTATAGAACCTCGTGACTGAGATATTGGATATCTGTAGACTTACCTACTTTTGAATTTTGCGTTACTATGGTTGGTTTCTGTACTAATAGACTTGATACGTCCGCATTATTCCCTTATTCTGTTTCACAGATTTAGTAGATCCAGCAATATGTACCAAAAATATTTTCGAATCAAGCATTTTTATTACCGGTATCAATTCATCGTCAAATTAGCTCAAGGAGCATGTTAATTTGGTTTACTTTCAAACCTTTCTATGTTGCGCAGGAATATAATTCCGTTATTGATCAATAACATCCAAAAATTCGTCTGTAGTCCTCCACTATTTTTTTGCAAAGCAGGCCTTTTTCCGTATAAATTAACTACTTGGCGGTTTTTTGGGATAGTTTCATGTGTTTCGTTCATCATTTTCAAAGATACCAGGCTCACAACAAAAAGCTAAATTCATTGGAACTTTGCATTTGTATCGTCAGGTGATGTTTCATAAATGTCATGTGTTCACTTACTAGTGACTTCAGAATATCAGTTGTTCTCTTGTTAGTTTCCGTATAGTTTCTCATATTAGCCATCTTGTCATTCGCTATTCGACTATCTGAATTCCTAATATTCTCATTGCTTGTCGTCCTCATTAATCGCTAAGACTATCCCAACTATTCATTATCTCTACGACTATTTATAGTAGTAAACTATATTGTCTTCTAAGCCAATAAATTTGTAAAAGGTATCAATAACTATGGTGGCTTTTGTGCATTACGTGGAGTAATAATCTTAAACTTGTTCCCATAATATATTTCTGTAACATTGTAAACTGGATAATCATACTACCACAGGGTAGCTACAGCTGATCCAGTTATATTTATCACCACTGTGTTTTAAGGCTTTAAAGATCATCATTATGATCCAGAAGCACTTACGTGTTTATGAAATTCTAACTTAACTATTCGCTTGTTGGCGAGGTTTACATTGCGTATGGTTGACGTGGGTCTTCTTGATATGTTCTGTTGTTTGTTTTAGTTTTTTCTACCGTAAGTTCGACATAACCAGTGGGTAATGTAAAGTTATCAGAAATCAACAATGTTACGAAAAAACAGGTTATGTAAAAGCACTTTCATTTATTGTAATCGCGCTTTGTTGCTATGAGTAATACCCAACGCACTTGTGATTAAAATAATATTCTAGATCCTACTAAGGAAGTCTGATAAACATCTCTATCAAGTCTTGATTATTAGTCATATATCCCTTTGTAAGATCACAATATCTCATGATCCAGGTATGGGTTAAAGTAGATCGTATAGTTTCATCTGAATTCAATTTCAAGCAAAAAGATGAAGAAATGTAAAGGTTCCGAAAAAACGAACATTGACACTATCCATTAGTAATAAACCAAATCCATGTAGAAATAAAACAAAGTGTAAGGATATACATGCTCTTGTTATGTAGTTTGAGCTATAACTTAAGGTTGTTGATACTGCCCAGTTGCTTAAACATGTATGGAGTGATGTTCGGCTTAACACTGACCACTAAACCATTGCTGTTACTGAGTAATATAGCTGCACTTTCGTGGATTTCTTCCAACAGTCTTAAGAAGTCATGCACAATAAAGTTCCAGCTATTATCGATTTTAAAAGGACTTAAGCTAACGTATTTCGATTTTTATGGCATTAGTCGTTAATCATTCCTGTTTATACGTTGAATCAATCACCAGAAATAAATCAACTTGAACTGGGCATTTAAAGCAGCCTGGTAGAGCGAAATAGATATTTGGCCTCTGTGCTAATTTATCTTCACTGTAATAGTGTGAGGCGTTGGAGCTTTAGTCGGTACATGTTTATGTTAGGTCTTGTGTTGTTTCTTTCCCCTTGATGCCTTAATTGTCAATTTGTCTATTTATTAGCTGCAGTTATTGAGTTATTTCATTCCATAAATCATTCTCTCAAAGTACTTTATTACCCACAAATATAATTCCCCGGACTTTCAGGAACATATTGGTGAACATTCAACTAGCATTTATCATGATACTGTCTCTATCGGTGGTGGTTCATCATTTCCGCAGTTTCCTTCCCAAACACGGGGATGGTCAGATGCGACCGATCCAAATTCCGAGTCACTAGCCGTTGAAATTTCTGGAGCAATGAGTGATAAAGACCGTGTTCTATTCAAGATTCATACAAAGGTGATTATATTTTTATAAATAATGTATTTATTGAATATATATCAGTTGTACTGTCAGGATTTGCATGAATTTATTTATAGCAGTATATCTTATACCGTTGCATAATGCAATCTACATAACTAAGATTTTATCATTTTCTACTCATTTCACAATAGATTGACATCTGTTTATTTTATATGTAAATAAAATCATCCTGTATTTGCAATGTTAACTGTAACTAGGTCTCATTGGACAACATTCTTGTTACAGTCAATATTTTTGGTGATGGTTTATTCACCAGGTACTCGTGTATGGATCACACTCAAAATGCGGGGGCTGGTGGTACTAACCGGTTGCTCAAACCGTAGTAGGTCGGGCTGCGTTCGAACTTGGGACTTGCTGTTTGGACGTCGGACGTTATAAGTAATCTGATGTCTATAAGCCCATATATAATCGAACTAGCGAGTTGTGCCTTGGAATGATCACTAATGTTTTTATAGTGTATCAAAGTTGTTTCAGTTTAAATTTTTAAGAACGGAAAGAAAAGTATTGAAAGATTTATTCTTAGTCGACTAACAATTTTACTGACTTCTGCTTTATTTTTAAATTTTAGACTACATTGCCTGATTTTAAACAAAATGAATGTGATGTACAACGAATGCATGAAGAATTCGTCTGGCTTCATGATCGTTTAGTTGAAAATGATGCATATGCAGGTTTAATTGTAAGTTAATTTTTGCATTAGCCAGGCTTCTCCCATTAGGATTTTTCAAATATTTTAAGTGAATGGTGGAAATATACACTGGTTTATTTTTTGTGGTCAATAAAAATTTAAACAGTTGTATGTCCAAGTAGTACTGGAGCTGATGATTTAAGTCCAACTGTACCACCATAAAAAGAGCAGCACTTTCTACTCCAAACCACCTACGATATTGTCATGTAATTTATTTGATTTTAAAAGATTACAGCTGTGATACTTTTAAAATCTTTAATATCCTACTAACCTATCTTCGTCTCATTGAGATTGTACAGTAAATTTAGCGTAAGCAGTGCTGATGCATTTTGTGGGCTTCTCTGTTCGTCGCATCGCAAATCGAACCTTTGTCTCTTAGGTACTTGTAACTTTTGATATTCTAGCACCTCAGTGGACATTACCGTCAGATTCTGGTATTGATTAAAAAAATGGAAAGAAACAAACAATATGTAACACGATCATCTAATAAGTAACAGCTACATTAATTTGACCCCTTTTTGTATGGCTACACTTTCTAGTTAAAATATTACTAGTAATAATATGTGGGAATTCTCCCACTTTGATGAAATTAGTAGTGATTAAAAATTAATAACAAGTATTTAAAGTTTGTACTATTAACTGTGTTATCAGCATAAATTCCTGGGGAAATTAGTTAATATGAGATTGTGAATCATAGTTCGATACCAAAGCAAAAAATAGGCTTTTAATTAGATGCTTTAATAAATACTTAATCTAGAAGGTACCTGAAGGACTCTGATATCAACCTTCTCATCAACCAAGTAGCTTAGTAGCTATACTTTAATCTAAGCTACCTTTGTTATCTACGTTAATAATGCATTTTGAATTCCCAAACTTATAGGCCTTGCAATAGAACCTATCTGACAATTTTCAATTAAATTACCCAAACCATCTTGTTTATGGCTGTTATCAGACAGATTATGTTATCCTTTTTATGTATATCTCCATAGGAGCATATATTTTAAACAAACATATTGAAAGTAACTGATTTTCCAACCCTTCTAATAGTGGTTTTCATGCTGAATTTCTATTATTGTTAACATATGTCAGTGTTTAGGCTTGCTATTATTTTAGGGAAGTTGTCAATTAAACACTCAGTGATTATCAACCAACTGCTGTCCTTATTACTTATTTTGGTTAGTGTTTTCATTAGCAAGGTTGTTTTTCACGGGATGGGGTTACTGACCTCCTACCCAACCCTCCTCCTTTACCTGGGCTTGGTGCCGGTAGTAAGCCTAGAAGAGCTACAGACGTAGTTTATTTCCTGTTTGGCTCTATGGTAATATATATCTGTGCTTTTATATCAATCCTTTGAATATTTTTTTGGCAGATTCACCAAATAAAATCGGTTTTACCCCACAATCTGTTACTAACTTATGATAATGTCCTCTAAATATTATGTAATCCTTTACTGTAAGCTGAAGTGAGTTTTTAAGAGAAACCATGCTAAAGCGTTGTCAAGACTTCCCATCTGTGTTAATCTGCCTTTAGTTATGAATTAGACTTCTTAAAGATTTATTTATTATTTATTTTAACACATATATTGGTACAAGGAGGCACCAAATACATATGCGCCACACAAATCTCATTCGATATGTGAGGGCTGTGATACTGCCTGGGTGCCCAAACCGAAGCAGATGGTTTACTTAGGGGGCCACACCCCGAGCCTTCGACCTGAAGGTCTGATCCACAAGGCAGTGGAGCATCGTAAGGACATGCATTCCCATAGAAGTCGGTGACCAACAATTGGTTCATACGCCATTTGTCCTCTCAGGATACTGGAGCCCATGTGCACCATTGTTTTGGAATCCGGTTAAAGCGCCGGACATTCGCTTTTCGTCCTCTCAATTTCGTAAGTAACACCCCCGCCACGAGAAGGCAGTGAGTAGGACTTCCCTGGCAGAGGCTATATACGCTTGGCCATGTGAGAGCATTTGGAGAGGGAGAGCGGACTCTCCTCACTCTCGGCCGAACCAGGGCATTTGGGGGCATTTCTTAAAGAACTGTGTTTTTATGAATGAGTAGTGGAAATTTCCGTCCTATGATTGAAATAAATAGATTTAATTTTACTTCTCTTAAATATTCCAGATTACTGTTATTTATGTAGTTTGATATTTGAAACTGATACACCATGGACAACAGCAAGATTGTATCATACAAAATTGTATAACAACATCATAAAAATAATAAAACCAAGAAGCATATAACAAATGAAAATAATTTGATAGACAATTGCAGTTATATTAGATACTATTATAAAGGGGCAAATATTGAGGACATTGATGCTGTTAGGATTATCTTAAAGATTATTTCTGTCCATATTTTGTCATATTAAATAAAACGGCTGTTATTTTTGTATAAACCCCTTATTATAAACTTGTTAGTTGTATCAACTTATTGTCCCTTAATTATTGTTCTATCACTCATGGCGTGATTGTATATAAAGAATTAGTGGTCTGACAATTCTTGTACATGTATTAGTGAGTGTTTGAGATACATAAATATACCGGATGTGTGAAAGTAGAACAGTAGAAACATGATTACTGTGTTCTATTATCGAACTCAAGATTTGGGGACAGAAGAAGGTTTGCATATCGGTGAACCGATCAAGGTCACGATTATCTCATCAGCTCTCAGCGTTACTAGTGTTGGGCTAGGTGTTTCATTGATCAAGTGAAGTAATTATTCGATAAACGGATTGACATACTTGTACTCGAGAACAAAAAATCAGGAGTTTGTTTGGTACGTTTGTTTCCCGGGCTATCAATTAAGAAATTGTAGTTTAGTGAACGTCGTAACAGTTATATTCCAAACAGTACTCTTAGCTTTGATCTCCCTGAAGCAGTGCTCAATTATTGAAAAAACAAGAGATCTACAATACTGTCTCCACTGGTATCTGATCTGAATTTTATTTGATTGTGTCTCACAAAACTTACTATGATATCATGATATTTCGTTATACACGACAGTTCAAGGCTTGTTTTTATGAACAGGTTTTGATTTTTAAATTGATCTGTAGAGTGTGTTGATCGGTAGATAGTGATAAGCAATCCTGGTATATAGTCGACCAATATTATGTGCTCACGAGACCGGATTATCGATCCAAGTCTTTCAAATGAACTGATATTAAACAACAACACAACTGATCAACAGCATAGATTTTCTATCTAGTCAATTACCATAAATTTGCATACAAAATATGAGACAGAAAAATAAACATAAGCGACTTAAGGATACGGGTTTTGTAGGTCATATATATATATATATATATATATATATATATATATATATATATATATATATATATATATATATCAATGAAATTAAAACTTGATTAACAGGCCTAGTTCTTGTATGGCATATTATATATATCTGGTAGTGTTTCTAAAAATATTGTTTAGTCATGTTTTAGTGTGGAATAATATTACATATGCTTATGTCCTGCAAACTGATACTTTATCTTTATATCAGTTCACTGGCCTAATTTGTTAATAGAGCTTGTGGCTCAATGATTAAGACGTTAAATAAGAAAGAAAGATTAGTTCAGCGAAGAGTTCTCTTTTAGGCGATTTCATTTTCAAAGCTGTACAATCGCAAATATATATACTTATTTTTACAGGGTGATAATAATATTGATAATAAACTTCTGTTATACATGGTGACAATGAGGTTAAATAAACAAAGGTATTAACCTCACTGTCACCATGTATAACAGAAGTTTATTATCGATATTATTATCACCCTGTAAAAATAAGTATATATATTTGCGATTGTACAGCTTTGAAAATGAATTCGCCTAAAAGAGAACTCTTCGCTGAACTAATCTTTCTTTCTTATTTAATGTCATAATGGGTGTATTCCGTTTATTAAAAAAAAAGATTAAGACGTTCACAATTTCCAGGTTTGAACTCTGCCCCCATCCCCAACTGCTTCGATTTGGTCAACCGGGTAGTATCGCTATTCCTCACTCACATTTGGAGTATGGCTCAAGTTTCGGCATATGAATCCTTACTCTGATTGGCTAGTAGTTAATAATGTAATGACCAGAACACTGGTGGGGAAAATCGAATGTACTTAATACAAAATTACAGGACTTAATAAAATCTAACAATCATAAAGTTATTGCTTAATTTGCAAAATGTCCATCAATTGTCTCAAAATGACTCAGACTTCATTGTTCTTTCATTTTCACACAAATTTCATTCTGTTTCGATTCCTTACTGTTCGATCCTTTTGTCTCTCTGCTCCCAGACCTTTTGTTCACGACTAACATCATATACTACTTGTCAATATAAGTAGCACACATCACAATAATAATAATGATTTATTATTAAATGAACAACAATTTTTCTTTTTGGTTTCTCTCTGTTTTCAACATAAGGTCCCACCAGTACCACCCAAACCAGATTTCGATGCATCTCGTGCTAAACTACAACGACTGGGTGAAAATGAAGGCAATCTACCCGTAGACGATCTGCGGAAAATGAAAGCTGAATTAGAAGCGTAAGAAGGGTCATTAATATCCGTACTATTTTCCTTTTATAAAATAAAAAAAAGGAATTTGTAGTTTACAACTGATCATTGACAAGGTCCGTCCTAATACTGTCTGAATTTTGATCGATCGAGTTGCGATATGGCCACTGATCTTTAAGTGACTCAATATCGCTAGCATCATGATTGAAATTTAAGATGGTGGTTGAAGTTAGTCGACAGGGCACCCTGCTCAAACTACGTTTTGTACTATTTGTCACTAATTGCCAGCAAGGTCTACCTGTTATCTTGAGGAAACTGATACTTCCTGGCTAATATAATCCCGTCTCACTCAGCCTCTCAGTCAGAGATATTACCACCGAGCTATTCGGGCGGCAAGTAACTAATAGCTAACTAAACTGTTTTTAATTTTCATAAATAAATGTTAATTACTGTTGTAGTGCAATCATATATACTGCTCTCTTCATCATTTAACCCATTCACCCATCCAAGAATTGTACAGTCAAAACATAAAATAATAATAGTCAGTAAAACACTTACAAAAGTTCCAATGTCTTCCATACTCGGTCCATTATTTATTTATTTATTTATTTAAGTACATCAACATTGATACAAGGAGGCATCAAATAGATATGCGCTACGTTTCATCATTCGATCTGTGTGAGGTCTGGAATGCTGCCTGGACTCCCAAATCGAAGCGGATGATTTTCTTAAGGTGCCACACTTCGATCCTTTGACCTAGAGGTTTAATCAACATGACAGTGGAGTAACGTTAGGAGATGCAGTCCCATGGTAGCCGGTGACCAACAGTAGTTTCATACTCCATTTGTTAAATCAGGACCCTGGAGCCAATGTGCACCATTGGTTTGGAACCAAGGTTTCCCAACTCTTCTAGATGGATCCTCCATATCCATCAATCCGGTTTAAGCTCTGGACATTGGCTTTTCGTTCTCTCACTTTCGTAGACAACATCTTCACCACGAGGAAGTGGGTAGGACTTTCCTGACAGTGACTGTATACGTGTAGCCATGTGAGAACATTTCGAGAGGAAGAGTGGACTCTCCCCACTCTCAGTCGTACCAGGGCATTTGGGGGCAATTAATCCATTATAAGTAGTCAGTCAATAGACGGACCAGCATACATGAATTCGCTATTAATAAATCAAGATTTCGTTTTCCTCACGAGCTATTGATTAAAGAAGTGTGCATACTGACTTCACATTCATAAGGTGCGCTTTTTCCCACTCGCTAGTTAACACACCCTTATTGCGAAAAATCATATTTGACACTTTATGGTTTGCAAAATAAGGTTTTCGTTCTTCCACTCCTCGTATTCATTAGATAAACTACATACCTGATAGTCTTTGTTATTTGGACCCATTGGTACTTCTAAATTCGACACAAAATGTATTACATTTCATGTATTCAGTTGTTTTTTCTTGTTCTATACCAACATGATTTGATATAATTTCTCTCCATCAATTCTACAATCTCTATACTAAATCTTGAGAAATATTCTAATTTACATATCGTTAGTTATAATAATAGTAATTATTGTTATCGTTTTGTGTCTGTGATAAACATTTCACGTTATGCTTAAATTTTAAGTAATAATAATAGTTGTATATATTCATGTGCTCGCCTACTTTGTTTTGTATGTAATCTAACTAAAAATTTTCTATTGTCTAACTTTTGTCAACCTATTGTATATTAACCGGTTATGTAAGCACATATGTACTTATATGATATAACGGATGGTTCAAAATATATTTCTCTCTCAGGTATACTTTAATAATGCCTTAATACAATAATGAGACTAGTCACGTTATATCAGATCCAGAATTCTCGACTCAGAATAGAGACATGGATTAACACTTGATGCTATTTTATTCAACACACTTACAAGCAGTCGCATTCAGTGAGTTCGAAATACAAATCAAAATCAGAGGAAAGGAAATTACATGTTCAAGTCAGTAGGCCAAGTACCTGCTTGTCCACGCTCAGTGACCAAACATATTTTACTTTCACTAGCACATATCAATATGTTTGCTCACAGCTAGTTATGACAGTCGTGATTACCATCTTTTAAATGATTACGTCTGTTTTGGTAGTATGCTGTGTATTCCATTATAAACCAGTAGCTGGCAGTAGTGATACTAACGTACGTCTGTCACCCTTAGTGGAGGAGCATATGTCACCCACCAGCATTCTCCATTGAACTGTCATGGACAACCCTTTCCACTTATTTCCATTCGCTATTCATCCTTTTCAAGTCTGCTTCGAATTCTTGACTCAATGTGTCCTTTGGTCTTCTTCTTTTCCGTTTCCCTTCACGATTAGGGCTTGCTTCGTGATGCAGTTTGATGATTTCCGAAATATATGTCCTATCCACTTCTATCGTCTTTTTCTAGTTACCTGTTCATCTGAAAAACTGGTCTTCCACTCCCACTGTATGCTGTTGCTGATGGTATCCGATCGACGGACACTGAGTGTCTTGCGTAGACAATCAGTGATAAATACTTCTACCTTTTTGATGATGGCAGTAGTAGTTCTCCAAGTTTCAGCTTCGTACAATAGAGCTGTCTTGACGTTTGTACTGAAAATTCCGAATTTGATATTGGCCGACAGTTGTTCAGAGTTCCACATGTTCTTCAGTTGTAGGAATGCTGCTCCTACTTCGTCAATACGTGCCTTCACATCTGCATCGGATCTTCTTTGTTTATCGACGATGCTGTCCAGATATGTGAACGTTTCCACCCCTCCTGGGGTTTTTCCATCAAGTGTGATCGGGCAGATGTTCTCTGTATTCTATTTGAGGATCGTGCTTTTTCTTTTGTTTATATTGAGACCTACTGATGCAGAGGCTTCTGCTACACTGGTTGTCTTGACCTGCATTTGTTCGTGCGTATGGAATAGAAAGGTCAAGTCATATGGGAAGTCTAAATTGTCTAGTTGCATCCAAGTTGTCGATTGTATTCCGTGCTTCTCAGATGTGAAGGTCTTTATAATCCAGAAAGAGAAAAGGTGAGAGTAAGCAGCCTTGTCTGACTTCGGTCATCACTTGAAATGCGTCTGTCAGCTGACCTCATTGTACGACTTTGCAATGTAGTTGGTCGTATGAATTCCGGATGATGTTGACGATTTTCCCAGCTACTCACACCATAATGTCGCAAAAGGTTCCATAAAGTCCTCCTATCCACACTGTCAACTGCTTTCTCATAGTCAAGAGAGTGGATATATAGTGATCAGTTCCATTCATTTGATCGTTCAACGCTAATCCGCACTGTTGCGATTTGGTCTGTGGACGACCGGTCCTTACGGAATTCGGTGTGTTGATCCAGAAGTTGGGCGTCCACTGAGTCTTTCATCCGGTTCAGCAACACTGTTAAAAACGCTTCCTGGTACTGAAAGTAGTGTGACTCTTCTGTGGTTCTCACGCTAGCTCAGATCTCCATTCTTTGGAATTTTGATGAAGTATCGTTCTTTCCAGTCCAGTCCATCGTCATTTGTTCCTCCTCCCAAATCTTCCAGAATAGGACGTGAAACATGTTTTCAGTTGCTTGTATGTCTGACTTCAGTGCTTCAGCTGGTATATTGCCAGGTGCTGCTGCTTTCACACTCTTGATTTGTCTGATGGTCAACCTGCTTTTTTCGATCGTTGGTGGAGTGACATCTATGGGAAGGTCTGTATGTGGTGTTTCGATGTCCGGTGGATTTAGTAGAGCTAGCTTAATCAAGAGTTCCTCAAATGTCCCTCCCTTCCCCTCCTCTGCTCTTGAATGCCATTGATTGGCTTGCCTTCTTTGTCGTTATCGGTCTCTCTGGTTTACCATATTTCCCTGCTAGATTCTTCGTTGTGTCATACAGTGGTTTCATATTTCCTTTTCTTGCAGCTTTCCCCGCTGTTGTTGCTAGGTCTTCGACGTATTTCAGTCTGTCAGCTCTAATGTTCTTCTTTACTTGCTTGTTTGCTTCTGTGTTTTCAGCTTGTGCTTTGACTTTCTTTGTTCTTGTTGGACTGTTGTTAATTGCTGGCTTCTTGTTCTTCGTTTCTTGAATCTTGTGTAGGGTTTAGGTTTAGATCCATTCCTCATGATGATGCTTTTTGGGGTGCAGAACCTCCTGGCACGTTGAAGTTAGTGCTTCTTTGATCCCTTTCCAGTTGTGTTCCATAGTAGTTCCTTCTTTTAGTCGATCTTGTATGGTTTGGAAGCGGTTACTGGAAGCTATCTTGAATTAGTTGAGTTTGTCGGTATGAGTTTCAGTGATAGTAATAGTGAAAACTAGGTATCAAAGAAAATGTGTAGTTATTCAATTAATTGCAATCACAAAGTGTATGTTGAATTTTTCATGAAATCGGGATTGAAGTATTAATCAACGGTAAAGGTCTTATAGGTAGATTATATTATATGTAGTTAATTTATTCTTACATGCATGCTTGCAATGACACCGTTCGTTCTAGATTAACTGTGATCTTTAGTTAGGGTTATTAGGTGAAATCGTTAGAGTGTATGTTTATGTTTTATTGTTTTGGTTCAATTTAACTATATATCAGCCTTCCAATCCATATCAATTATTTTTGCCTGTTTCTTGTTTTTGGATGAATATATACTACTGAAAATAAAATATCGATTATCATTCATAGATTGTTGCTTGTTTTCTGTATATAATGTACCTCCGGTATGATATACACTTCAACTGTTCAGTACTTTTTGAATTAAATTGAATAACTGAGTTAACACTAGTCATATTTAGCATAAATGATTGGTTATTTTCTATTACTTGAGTCGTATGTTATTACATCCCAAAATGTATGATATTGCTATGATTGTGATATAGAAGAGGAATTATTTTGATCAATTAATCATAACATTGTTCACACTGATGGACAAGTTAACCTCATAAGTGCTAATGATGCTTGTGAGCGGTAATAATATGTGATCGATAGCTTAGTAGGTGGCTCAATGGTTAAGACTTTCAATCTTCAGCCATTAAGTTGTATGTTTGAACTCCGTTGTGTCTACTTCGTTTTAGGCAACTGTGTAATATCAGTGTAACTCAAAAACAATTACATTAATCATAAATTCTCACTCACACTTATTAAAAGTGTATAGCATACGTAGTCTTTGATACTCGTCACTTCTCAATTCAGTTCATCTCCTCTTAACTATATTTTATTATTCTTTTTATAGGGCGTTACAGAGATTGTTGAATTCGATGATTATAATAATTAGTAAAACAGTCCCAAGAGTCCCAATGTCCTCAATACCTCGCCCTGTTATAATATCGACATAGCGTATATTGACATTTACTGCTAATGTTTTGATCGTCAGTTCATAATTCATTTAATTTTAGTAAAAAGTGTCCCTTAGGTTTATATTCTTTTGTTTGCTTATTTGTTTTCAGTGAATACTTAGCTACTTTTAAGAAAACAGTTGCAATGCATGAAGTGTTTTTACAACGACTAGCATCACATCCAACATTTAAACATGATCATGGTTTTCGTGTATTTCTGGAATTCGAAGAAGAATTAAACGTACGAAATAAGACAAGGAAAGAAAAGGTATTTTCTTTTTTTACAACGTATCTCAGCAACATTATACATATAACTATGGACTTAAAATACATTTGTTATTTAAGAATGTTTAATGTTGGAGATATTGTGAGGTCTCTGAGTCTAGGTGGTTTAATTGTTAAGTTTTTATTGTCCTACAGAACAACATCATTAGCATGTACTTCAAACTGAAATAGCGACCTATCAGAATTTTACCTTGCCATCGACTTACAGCGTGTCCTGTTGACCTGGGATGTGGTTGGTTATTGCGCATTGCTGTATTATCGTTGTTTGTATTTTCGTTTTTTCTTTTTGCTTTTTTTCTCTCTATTGACTTGATCTCTGACCTTACAGTTGTTAATCCTTGTGCTTATTGGCTGATAGATGTGGTTGATTTCGATCTGTTTACTGATTGACACTTGATTAGAGTACTAAGTTCTTTTTTGTGTTTCTTTACAGCTGAACTTTTGTCCATATGGATTGATATGAGGAAAGCCATACCATGTCGTTTAATATTTAACTGGTTTTCATGTAGATGTAGACAAAGAGAGCAATCAGTTTGTTCTAGTCTAGCTGTTTGGATCCTTTTAAACGATGTTAGCCTAATAGTAATAATTGAAAGTAACTTCACTTTCAATAATTTGGTCATACATTCAAATCCTGTTCCACTTTGTTTAAAACAACCGAATTGTATCATTGGCAGTAACACGAAAAGTATATCTCCAAGGCTAAGTACAGTTTATGTAGTGATTATAGTTTAGTATTTATTAACTATCTCTCATGTATGGATCCCACTGTCATAATTAGAGTAGATATTCTGACAAAGAAATTTATTTAAACACATCAACATTGATACAAGGAGGCATCAAATAGATATGTGCCACGTTTCATCATTCGATTTGTGTGAGGTATGGAATACTGCCCGGACTCCCAAATCGAAGCGGGTGGTTTTCTTACTAAGGCCACACTTCGATCCTTTGTCCTAGAGGTTTAATCCACAGGGCAGTGGAGTAACGTTAGGAAATGCAGTCCCATGGTAGCCGGTGACCAACAGTAGGTTCATACTCCATTTGTTAAATTAGGACCCTGGAGCCCATGTGCACCATGTTATGACTTTATGTCCGGCTTTTATCACGTGACTTATCCACCAATCAAAATACGACTTATACAATCTTCGTACTGTGCCAAACCAATGACGTTCGACCGGTATGGGCAGTCTAGCATCCTTATTGGTCCCATGTCCGCCTAACCCGTCCACTTGAGTAGAGAACACCAATACTAGCTTCCACTATGCGATGCAAGTCGAATCGAATCTTTTATTCCAGACATACTGGGTTTATATATCAATCAAACAGGCCGCAACGCACCATAAAATAGGAAATAACATGTGTACACAATAAAGTCAAAAAGTGACTGTGAACGTGGGAGGCAGTAGTCAATAAACTGAACATAGATTACGAACAGTAAATCGTACAGTAATAAATTATAGGTCAAAGTAAAGCTTATAATAAGAGGAATATAAATATACATAATCTAATTATTGAATAGTTATACTATAAGAATATATAAATAATATTAGTCAATTAGTATGTCTCATAAGTTACTCATGATTTAATCTTCGCTCGGATATAACACATCATTGGTTTGGAATCAAGGTTTCCCAACTCTCCTAGATGGATCCTCCATATCCACCAATCCGGTTTAAGCTCTGGACGTTGGCTTTTCGTTCTCTCACTTTCGTAGACAACATCTTCACCACGAGGAAGTGGGTAGGACTTTCCTGACATTGACTGTATACGTGTAGCCATGTGAGAACATTTCGAGAGGAAGAGTGGACTCTCCCCACTCTCAGTCGTACCAGGGCATTTGGGGGAAATATGTAATAACTCTGTAATGTGTTTAAATTTTAAGTGAACTACAAAAGATTCCATATCAAACAATTCATTGCTTTTATTGCATAAGTGATTTGACCATAGAATTATATTGCCGACCATACACAAATTCAGTTATCTATCGAATATTTGAGACTTTACAATACTACTACGAGCTTACAACGTCATCTCAGATAGAATACAAAAACTTCCTACCTCATTCCGGTGAGCTCAGATTACCTTGAAGATTATTTATTGTCAAAATCCAGTGGTATTCCATCTTTTTAAAACCCCAACCAGTTTGCGACAAGTACTATTATTATTATTATTATTATCCTATTACTGTCGGTTGAGTATCTGCCCCAACCATTTTGTTTTTTCCTCTTTAATTTTTATCAAGATATTACAAATACAAAATTCATTTTAATTATATAAATCATTTCGTTTCTGTATTTGACTTTTTTAGGCTGTTGATTTTTTAAAATCTGTCTCAAAATCAGCTGATGAAACTTTATGGTTAAATAATCAACGTGATAATGATGTTTTCTTTCGTGACGAGAAATGTATCTTAGCTGTTTATCATTCAGCTATAAAAGATGCAACGGTAGCAGCGGATCTAGCATCGAAATGTCGTAAAACTAATGCAAATACTTTATTACAAATTGAATTGGCTCTATCTAATTTAATTCCAAAAGAATGCAATATCACTTCTGAAACCGAGTTAGTTGGATTGTTATTTAAAAAAAAATAGATTTTGATTGCTTTGTTTTTTGTTGCAATAGATTGTGTTCATTTGTGATTACTTCTATCTCTCTCTTCCCACTTCTCCGTGATATCGACTTTTGTTCTGTTTGACTTTTAATTGAAACGAATGCACTAAATATATACACATTTCAAAGAAATATAAGGAAGGAAAGTATCAATTATTTACAATACAATTTTCACGGTTTAAATCATGAATTGATCTTAACTAAGCAACCGTCAAAAACTCGGAAGCACTGGACAGCTGTCTCGTCTTGATATAAGACTCCTCACTAGTGCCCATCCACAACGTCATCAGAAGGAATCGAACTGACGACTTTGTATCTCGCGCATGGACGCTTAACCTCCAGACCGTTGAGCCGGTACCAAATGGTTTACATGTCTGATTCTAATCAGTTCACGATTGTACAGCTATCATTCACTGCCTGCTTTGGATAAATATTTCACACACGACCTAGTTGAACTCCATTGGTCACTGCAATTGTTAAATCTAGGCTACAGTGGAACTTTAACTAGATATTGTAGTTGTCTTTTAGCTTATTAATATTTTCTAAATTCCATTTAACGGAAAGAAGGCCATCTCATGTGATTCAACTGTCATAGTAGTCTAGGTTTTCGAAATAAGCACCTACTCAATCATATAAGCAGATCTGAAAGGTTAGGAAAATTTAAAATTTACTTCCTTATCGGTCTTTCATCTTTTTGCCAACTCTTCAGCCGGACCGAATAATAAATTAGCCTAAAATCATTTTAACAGTGAATAGATTGTCACTTAGTAAACTCAGTGTTCAGCTAGCCCATACTGGGTATTTATTTGCTGTAGTCGTAACGCAGCTCATAAAATAGATCCGCCTATTCTAGAGTTGTATCCACCGTACATCTCTATCTAAATCTTCAGTATATTTTCTTCATATAATTTTAATTCTTCCACTTTACTTATCTCTTTCGACGTATACTTATCATGTTTAGCTTTCCAATCCAATCAATAGTAATTTGTCATTCTACATTCCTCATTCTGTTAATTTCCTTTCGCTACACTGTTAAAAGTTGTGGCATCTCAGACTGATGTACATTCATATAATGTACTACATTGATTATGAATGATTACGTACTTTAGACTACTTGTAAGTAAACATATAACATAAATTATGTGAACTCTTTGTAACGGTCGCTTCGTAACGTCGTTGGATTGCGTGATAACCTTAGTTCCGATAACTATTAATAAATATTGTAATAAATTTATCCTAAATAGGATGAAAGACGCCTCCCAAATTTCACTGCTGGCCACGTTTAATTTATCCCATGAAAAAACTCCCGACATGGTTATATCGAAGCAATCCTCACAGGACACACATGTCAAATAAAATTAATTAAAATCCATTACAAAAGTATCAACAATCGGATAATCCTAAGAGAAAAAGTACTATTACAAATTGATAAGCAGAGATGGATAGTAACTTGTAGTGGAAACCATGACTCGCGTTTCGTCCTATTTGGGGCTCGTCAGCCGAATGTACCTGCATCCCAGAATTGATGTTTTCTCCAGGACTCGAACCCACTACCATTCGCTTCAAACCCCATCGCATTATTCACTTAGCTTCCAAATTGAACTATGTAAACAATTTTTATACTTCAAGATAATTCAGAGTTTTGCTGTTACAGTTCTAGTATACATTTTATTCGTTACTCATAATTGTGTTTGAATTATTTCTTCTTTTCAACAGTTTGACAACTTTGTTATCCAATTTCTTTGAAAGCTTTCAAGTGAGTTAATTCCTTATTTTTGGTATATAATATTTTAATGTGTAAGATGGTAAGTGGTTGTAGAGTTAGTCGACAGGAAATCCTGTTTCACTTACGTTTTGTGCTATTTGGCACTGCTTTTTAGCAAAGTGTGCCTGTTATCTTAAAGAAACTTTTAGTCGCCCAGAATCTGATTCCAGTTTGATCAGACCAATGGTCTTTATCAAATGATTGCTATTGGCAGGCTCACCACTTTGATGTCCCTCTATCTGACTCTAGTAATATCATATGATTGATTGAGTAGTTTGAGTTGCTCATCGATTAAGTCGGTCATTTCGTTTATCGGACGCGTAGAATTCAAGATGTTCACCGTTTGCGTAGATTTACGAGGTGAGTTTAGTTCGAAATCGAGCTTACCATTTTAGTGGTGCCGTGATCTCTCCAGTTTGATCGTATGGTCGAAAACTGCATTGTTTATCGATTGACCTGGCTTAGCTCAGTTTATTCGCCGAAAGTGTGGAGTGTAGAAGGTTCTCGATTGCCGTAGTTTTCTTCGTTCGGTTAGCCGACGGCGGACCACCACTTTAGTGGAGCCCTTCATTTTGACGTCAATTAGATCGTATGACTGATTGAGTAGTCCGAGTTGGTTCACTCGCCTACTTCATTACGCGTCATTTTGTTTTGTTTCGCTTCCCGATCAACGATTGTACAAAATATACTTATTCAAAAATTCATCCTCGTATTTCACTTATTTTATTTCGTTATTAACCAATGTGAGTTAAGTTTATGATTATATATGAGGATTGGCGACATGTATATTTTGATAACAATCAGAAACGATCCAACTGGAGTCAGATTTTGGGCCACAAAGAACTGATGCTCTCTTGCTCTTTCGTTCCCATATTACCTAGCTTTACAGTCAGAGACGTTACCACTGAGCTGTTCTGGCTATGACTGACCCCGTAGAACTGAGATGTATTTATACTTGATTGATCACTGAATAGTAACGAATGTTACATCTCAAGTTCTCTTTAGTACTAATTGAATTCTATTGATAAAGTTGCAATGTAGTGAATATTAGTCCTTGTGGCTCGACATCGCGTGCATTGTGTTGAGGTGGGATGTACGACGATGGTTGGAGATAATTAACTGGAAGCCGTGGACCTAGGTTTCGTGTTATTTAACACTTGTCAGACTAGTGGCCACATTGCAACTTGCCTGTCGGTAGAATGTGATCAGCACTGAGAGCGACTTAACATGCATGACATTGGTCACCACTCAATGGTCAATCAGTCGTACATACTTTTGTGTTTAAATAAAAACTTTTAACTGTCTCACAAATATTTGTTTAATCGTTTATTCCCAACGCATCCCTCACACATGTCATGTAAAATATACAAAAGCAATTACTTAATATTTATCCACATACTAATGTTTATTCCACTTAAAACGTAATTTTGATTATATATGAAATTTAAGGCTGTCTGTTTTCTTTTTAAAGTTTTTTTTTCTAGTTTGCGATCTGAATGTTCCTTTTTTCTCCCGTCTCTAAAACGAGGTTCAGTGTATGTGTGTGTGTTGTTTATCACTTACTTGGAGGGGGTAGCATAGTGGTTAAGGCGTTCGGATTTCAACCACTAGGTTGTACGAATTCCCAAGTTCCATTTCACCTACCTCTGCAGTGGCACACTAGCTCTTGTACGTAAACTGTAACTCAAAGCTTATTACACCAATCGGTAGTTAGTAAATGAATCAGATCTATCTAGTATATAACTTACTGATTAACTTGCCGACTGACTGGATATGTTAGTACCGTCACTTTAAATAACAAAATACTTTTTATAGATATAAAAATGAGTTATTATTGGAAAGTTACCTATATTTGTTTTACATTTAGGACTGGAATACATGCTTTTTTTATTTTGCGCTTCTGCTCATAAATGACTACATTCAAATAGACTGTGAATGAAAATGAATGGTTTCTCAGATTGTCCTAAATTTTGTCGAATTTTTCTCCTGTGAAATATAAAAGTATATATTCAATCGACTGATCATTCAGCAGTTATCAATGTTATGTTTATCTAGTCCTTTTGTGCTGATTGAATCCTATCGATCAAGTTGTAACGCAGTCACTGGTGTGACTTGACACAACGTTTATTATGTGTTAGGTGGTTGGAGGTAGTATACAGGAAACCCTGAATCTAGGTTTCATTTTAGTTGGCACTCCTCAACAAGATCCAGGGTTGTCTTCCAATCAATTTATTGATAATGTCTAACGATGAAGCTAGGTGGTTCATGTTCCAGTCTCACAAAGAACATTAGTCCCCTCAAAGTTATAGATACACCTTGTTGATGTGTGTCAATTAATGCAAAACTTAATTTCAGGGTTTCCTCCCGAATATTTCTAACCACTTAAATTGGCAGTATTGCTATTGCAGTCGATTCCGAGCTATGTTATTCGATTTATTCAACTGCTGGTTATGATAATCGTGTTGACCCCAACCAAGTAGTTTACACCTACGTACATGGTTCATCCCATCATTCTTCTTGAAACATCACAAGAAAACAGCGAAGAGATGCGTATTTCGTCCTAAAAAATACTCATATTTTTTATGTTTAAAGGTTAAAAGTTAATACTATTTTTTTAGTTTCGGCCAATACGTCATATGTAGACAATATCTGTCACATCAGTCCAAGTTAGCCAGCCATGTGCAGCATAGAGCCTGGCACGTACGTTCAACAATCCAAGTTACCATACCACATTAGAACAGCGGGATAAAGTTGTCAAGACACCTGAGTATTAGAATTAGTAACGTTATGAGTACTATTAAGAAAGATTAGATACAGTAAAAGAGCGAAAGATGGAGCGAAAATGTGTCGTTACTCATTGTAAAAGAAAACAGAGTGAATGCATCTACGAACGTTCATGAGCCATGTCATGCAAGGTTTCTAACTATCGGTTACGATAATCATACGGATCCTAACCAGGTACCGGAATTGGGATCTGTACAGTTATATTTTTCTCTAGTAAAAGAATCAAAGTACTAAATCTTTATCATTAGTTTTTTCTTTCAATTTTAAATGATTTTACTTTCCAGTTGTTCATAAGGTCTGTTCCATGAATTGCGTTTTGTTAAGAACCAATGTCGATTATTAAGGATTATTTATTGATTTTCGACATTACCTTTACGTTTGTTCAATTAAATCCAATCATTAGCATAAGTTTCATAAATAACTGTACTGAATTCAGTGTTTTATTGAGTTTCTTTTTTTACTCTTCAGAATATAGCCTAGTGCTTTTGTGAAATAAAAATGTTCTTATTTTTCAATATAAAAATGATGCTGAATAAACCAGGTAGATTGATAAGAGGATGGAGCCTATTATGTGGGGTAGGCTAAGCAAATTGATGAATGCATCCCATTTGTACACATTGGTATAGACTATTGCGAATTAGTTTCCATAATTTCCACTTTTTATAGGCACTGTTTTATTCTCACGACTTTATGGTAAATTACTGAGGACTAGGCATAGAACTGGAAGGAACTCCTCTATTCTGAACTAGTATTCACTGTCTATCAAATGAGAAAGAATGGTACTGTCTACAGATTTCATGAATCTTTTTACTAATCAAACAAAATGAGCGTTCGTGACCACACAGGAATATAAGACTCTCCAATCGAAACCTATGTAACAGTCTTGTATCGCCATGTTGAAATAAGTCAGGTTATTATAATTAATTGTTCACTAAAATGACTCATTGAGGGTCTTCAAAATGTATTTTATTAATTTCTGCTTAGAGTGTATTGTTTTTGTGAGTTAAGTTTTGTATGTTGTTTCTGAAGCTCATGTAATATTCAACGGTCAGTCATTAGACAAAATTAAAAAAAAATTAACAGCTGAATGTTTTGTTAAATCTGTACACTTTGAAATATAGCTAGATTGATGTAATATAATATCAACGAATTCTAGTCAATTTTTATCTTTATCATGCGAAACTATCACAAAATGGGATTGACTAAATCACATGAATACAGTCATTCAAAATCTATCCGTTTAATCAACAACCATATTTCAATGATAATAATAATAATAGCAATCAATAAAACGCAGTTAACTAGAATTTTTCTGTTTAGCTAAATTGGTTCTATGAGAAATACATTTGTTATCTAAGTTAGGGTCAATTCTCGATCAGAAGCATGTGTTGGGGATGCTAGATCCCTAAAAATCTCTTAGTAAACGTTTTATTTGTGTAATATTATTTTGGAAATTTGAATTTCTCATTTTCGCGTCAAAAGCGACCATTTTACCTTCAGATTGTATTTCTCGATTAAAAGGACCTTAAATGTCATTAGTTCGTTCCCTCTTTTAATACGCTATGTTTTGACGTTTCCTAAGGACATTTTTATACTGCATATATGCACTTGAATTGTGTGCTTGTTCATTCGTGCTTCTGGTTGCTTATGGGATATACTTTTCCCTTGGCTGAATCTGGTCCCTCCATAATTTTCTCCAATCTACACTGTCAACTGCTTTCTCATAGTCAAGGAAGTGGATATATAGTGATCAGTTCCATTCATTTGATCGTTCAATGCTAATCCGCACTGTTGCGATTTGGTCTGTGGACGACCGGTCCTTACGGAATTCGGTGTGTTGATCCAGAAGTTGGGCGTCCACTGAGTCTTTCATCCGGTTCAGCAACACTGTTAAAAACGCTTCCTGGTACTGAAAGTAGTGTGACTCTTCTGTGGTTCTCACGCTAGCTCAGATCTCCATTCTTTGGAATTTTGATGAAGTATCGTTCTTTCCAGTCCAGTCCATCGTCATTTGTTCCTCCTCCCAAATCTTCCAGAATAGGACGTGAAACATGTTTTCAGTTGCTTGTATGTCTGACTTCAGTGCTTCAGCTGGTATATTGCCAGGTGCTGCTGCTTTCACACTCTTGATTTGTCTGATGGTCAACCTGCTTTTTTCGATCGTTGGTGGAGTGACATCTATGGGAAGGTCTGTATGTGGTGTTTCGATGTCCGGTGGATTTAGTAGAGCTAGCTTAATCAAGAGTTCCTCAAATGTCCCTCCCTTCCCCTCCTCTGCTCTTGAATCCCATTGATTGGCTTGCGTTGGCTGTGCTTGAACGTTCAGGGCAGATTTTAAATGGTTTAACTTGTTTATTCTGGTTGCCCAACCCTCCTCCTTTATCCGGACTTGAGACTGGCAGTAACTCTAGGAGAGCTACAGGCGGAATTTCTACTGTGATTGGGAAATTCTAAATTGTCTAGTTTGTTTTTATCTTGATATTTTTCTCGAAAAATATCAAAAATACTTGCATAGAGTTCCATCTTATTTTATGTTAGCCTTTTATTGCTATTTAGGTTTTGGCAGATTATTTTTGTTTTGTATTCAGTAATTGAGTTGAATGCTTTTATTTTATTTTATTTGAACACATATATATTGGTACAGGAGTGCGCCAAACATATATGCGCCACACAATTTCAGTTCATTAATTGCGTGTGGGCTGCGTTACTGCCCGGGTGCCCAGACCGAAGCAGGTGGTTATCTTAGGGGGCCACACCCCGAGCCTTTGACCTAAAGGTCTAACCCACAAGGCAGTGGAGCATCGTAAGGAGATGCAATCCCATGGTAGCCGGTGACCAAAGATTGGTTCATACGCCATTTGTTCCCTCAGGATACTGGTACCTATGTGCACCATTGGTTTGGAATCCGGTTAAAGCCCCGGACATTCGCTTTTCGTCCTCTCATTTTCGTAAACAACACCCCCGCCACGAGAAGGCAATGAGTAGGACTTCCCTGGCAGAGGCTGTATACGCGCGGCCGTGTGAGAGTATTTCGAGAGGGAGGGCGAACCCACCCCGCTCTCGGCCATACCAGGGCGTTTGGGGGCTTAGCCGTAATCTATGAACGCTCGGTTCATTATTATTATTGATAACGTTATTGCCAGCCACCACGATGTCTCTATACTTTTTTGTTAGTTGTACAATGAAAGGTCGTAAACTTTTCGTAAACGCGCCTGACTAGGTCATGCGATTATTAAATATAATAATGTGTTAGAACAAATCAAAATATATAGCTTGTTGAAATATCTAGGAGGGGAGGGGGGACAAGTATCCCAGATATTCAAACAGATCGCCATTGGAGATCATAGTGTGATAATATCGTCTGACTGCAACACTTAATGATTGATACAGATTCAAATCCCCTCGGCGATTGTAGATACAGCTTGTTGAAAAATCCCAACTAGCGTGGAACATTAGGTCGATCGTCAATTGTCTCCGACACATTAGAAGTCAAAATGCCTAACCATTAATAAATCACTTGGTTTAGTAACCGGATTACGAAATATATCAATAACTTTCGATCACTGACACAAACTATACAGGCTCGCGTTAATTTTTACCTAACGGTTAATGAGTATTAGTTTCCTTTTTCCTTATTATGGGTTAAATGACTAATGTTTGCCTATGAATTACTACATCGATAAAACTATTTTATACGCATATTTTAATTTATTGTGAATCAGTTTCAAGTAGTTTCTTGTAATAAATGAATAATTTATTAATCAATGAACTCATTTACAAGTGTATGAACCACACTCTCATAAAACTACCTGGTTTTTCAAACCAAAATAGATTGAGCAGAAGTCGAACTTCAGATTTAATGTGACTTTTTTTAAAAAAAACTTATTTATATTTACTAGAAAATTCTAGTTCGCTTGAGTTCGGATGAAGATTTAAAATTATCTGATACATTTCGTTACTATGCAATTGATACTGGAGCTGCACGTGACCTACTCTATCGTCGATGTCGTGCATTAGCAGATTATGAAACTGCTAATCGTAATCTTGATAAAGCTCGAGCACGTATGAAAGATGTTCAAACAGCGGAAGATGCACAAACTGCAGCTAATGAACGTTTCAAATCTATTTCAGAATCAGCTAAACTTGGTATGTGTTATATGATATAAATATCATGTGTGTGTATGTTATCACTTGTCCTTATTAATAAAAATATTTTTCCTCTGAGAGTTTAACTGTTATGATTATTGTTAGAATAGTGATGTTTAAATAAGCGTTGATATAATTTATTTAATTTTATTCTACAATAATATTTTATAAAATAATTTGAAAAGATGGCTCTAAAGGAACAAGAGTATGAAAAAGAGAGAAAAATTTCAATACATTAAGACCATGGTAGAAGAAGAGGTTGTAGCAGTCTCTATTGCATATACAATCCTGGTTTTTCCAGATGTATGGCTATTGCTTCGGCAATGCAAAGAAGATACAGTCTGATTGTCTTCGGAAGACTTCTATTTACCTTGTAGATGACTTTGAACGCAGAGTCTGTCTTGATTGAGTGACCCGTGTTCACAGGGTGTTCGATTATAGAATTTCTTATTGAGCCGTTGTTCACTTTTCTCAACTCTAAACATATACCAAATGTATACAATTTCTTAGTTGTGTTGCGTTCTCTGAACTGTTTGATAATTTAATTATGATAAATATGACACACTTTACGATCTTATCTGGTATAGTTAGCGTTATTCAGTCAGTCATAAGCAACTTAGGATCTAGCATATACGTACATCGGTTCAAGGGAAAACAATAAGTGGACGCACCTGTGCTATTGTCAACGATTCTGGGCCATCTCACTTAAAGTCTGACACGTAGATGGAAATTTTGACCAGATGTACAAATGAGTCCTTTCAACAACATACGTAGACTACAAGATTTAACCTTTTGTTTGACCTTTGAATGGAATATGTGCACAGGCACCCGATATTTCTGGATGGTGTTAGTCTTATGATATATGCCCACATTCCTAGTACTAAGTCTTAATTTGATGATTATTGCCTGAATTGCTTTACGAGTAGTTTGTTTTGCGACATCAATCTCATCTGATTTTGTTTTGGTCTGCCTTATTAATGTGGTAATTTGAAGTGTATGCATCAAATTTTGGTAAAAATCATTGTATGCAATCAGGATCAAGAACGCAACTTATAGGTCCTCGTGCAAAATTCATATACCACCTATGACGAGCAGTAAAAATATCTTTTAATACTTTTCGAAACGTTAAAAGAGATAGTGAAGAATTAATTTTTACAACCATACAGTGTTAAAAGTATCGAATACTCAATTCTGTTCTTTGTAGTTTATTATAGCTGGTAAATCAACATTATCCTCTAATCCCAACCGTAAACGCTTAATACTTGAACTAATCGTAATCTTGGGGCACTACATTTTATGTATGACATTTGAAATCATGAACCGATCAATGTTAGACCACCATCGAGTCCCTCGTGCGGGATCATAGATACACACCGCCGAGGAGCCCTATACTAGGACGAAATGCCCGTACAGTTCTCCTAGGTTTTAATTGGTGGTCTAACATTGATCAGTTCATGATCTCAGCGAAATTCAATGATCACAACCCGAAATTGAATATTTTGTGAATGAAGTAATCACTCAACGCCTCTGTGCATTTTTGTATTTCTGTGATAAGGACTCCAACACTTAATCCTTTAGTGCCTACCACAAGTGCCTAATTCTAACCAAGAACTTTGTGAGAACTCGGAAAGACCTATTTGGATCCTGATAAGGACAATCTATATCTACAAGGACATATTAATGTTTTGTTCTTTCTTCAATTTACAGACAGAGTAACCTGTAGAAGACTTTAAAAGATTCATTAACTATTTAAAATTTTACACTTTGTAATATTATTGTTTTCTTTGCCAAAACTATCCCAACCGTTGTTGTTATATTGATGTGGTGGTCGGGCTTGCCTATCGTGATGAAACAATAGAATTATACTGGCTGGAACAATTGTTCCTCAAGGTCCTGCCATGCCGGACAGGTCAGTTGAAGAGCGGTAAGACTAAAAGCAGCAAACCCAAGGTCCGAAGGCGAAGTCGTACTGCTGACTACAGAGGTGTGACGGCAAAACAGTGTTTCCTTCAGACAACCAATATAGCAGCGATGTTGCCTTTCCACAAGGAGGGACGGGGTTGGAAGCGGTCGACCCTAAGAATGCACACCTCGCCTTATCCCACGAATATCTGTCTCCGGCGGAAGGTTTCAACAAGCACGGAGGTAACATGAAAACTACTCACAAACCGTTCATGTTTGATCGACCTCAAGCAGTTATTCCTTGGGCACTCACGCTCACTAACATCACCTCTAAATCGATTTCCTTTTCAGGTCCCTCCAGGAAAACCCTTCCACGGTGTGGGCAACCGGAATGTGATAACCGCCCTTATACCTCTAACAGCACTCAGGACCACCGACTATCCATTCATAAAGGATGTTTTTTGATTAGCTATCAACTGGGTGAAAATCAGTCACGATTGTTTTAAGTTTGTACCTAGATCATACTGTTTCATTCATACTTCGAAAACAGCTTCCGTGTTCGTTTTAATTTTAAAACACTCTATTTCTTTTGTAATCCTATCTGTATTATTTTATTTCCTTGTAATAAATTCACTACCTACTCAAGATAATTTAATGTACAATTTTATCTATATTTTTTACAGAATTAGAAGATTTCAAAGTTCGTCGAATTAAATATTTCCATAAAAATTTAGTTGATCTCGCTGAATTAGAAGTCAAACATGCTAAGGTGAGTAAATGTATGTTTTAACTTGAAAAAGTCTGTTACAATTAATGTAGTATCTGGCTAAAATATCTGTTAACCAAAGCTGTCATACTTAGATTGATTTTGTTACAATTTGCGATGATTAACAACTAATCAATAGGCAAAACAATGATTTATCTTGAAACCTGTCATCAATTACTTATTAGCTGTGTAGAAAGAATTTTGCACACACACATTATTTGACATTTTAACTACAAAGTTTATTCATTAAATAAGAAAGATTAGTTCAGCAAAGAGTCATAAGTGTTCAATCAAACGATCATTAAACTTTCCTTGTTTTAAAATTTTTTTAATACCTTTGTTTATTTAACCTCACTGTCACCATGCCTAACAGAAGTTTATTATCATTAATATTATCATCCTGTAAAAATAAGTATATGTATATTTGCGATTGTACAGCTTTGAAAATGAATTCACCTAAAAGAGAACTCTTCGCTGAACTAATCTTTCTTATTTAATGTCTTAATGGGTGTATTCCGTTTATTAAAGTTTATTCAGTTGTAGTATACTAATTAGTGACTTGTAAACGAGACTATAATCATCTTCAAGGTTCATTTCTAGATCTTAACTTAATATATTACTAATTTAAGATCATCGCATTTCCAAACAAGTAAAAAAGTTTACACCTGATTAGAATGATGAAGTCGAAATAAAAAAACATAACCGATCATAGGTATCAATGCGCATATATATATTTGGTGCCCCCTTGTACCAATATTTATGTGTTCAAATAAATAAATAATCAATGCGAATGTTGAACTTATTAGTTTCAAATAGATTAAGCATTGGGTAGAAAGTCATTAATAAATAAATATTTTGTTGTATCCTAATGAGCAGAAAAGTTGTATTTCTGACGTTTCGTGACTCAATGTAAACCACTTCTTCAGAGTTATTAAATAACCAAATTAAATTAAACCAAGTTTAAGTAGTGCAAAGGAAACACTACAGAATGTTTTTGGTACAATCAATATCATAATAAGTTTGAATATGCCAATGTCAGGCTATTCTTGATCAAGGTGAATTTGTATAACATGTCTCTGTATTATTATTATTATTATTATTATTATTATTATCATTATTATTATTATTATTATTATTATTATTATTATTATTATTATTATTATTATTAGCTTTATTCAATATTATATTTTTGGTACAATATAGAATTCTCAGCGCAAAGTATTTCAACAGGTTTCCGTTTCTTTGTTCCTGGTCGGTCCTGGCGATAAATATTGAGTGATCGCCAGTTAGATGTTAACAGTCCAGTAAATGAACATCTGAATAATGTACATTTTTTTTCGTTGTATATTGCCAGCAACCACATTCTTTCTTATTGAGCTTTTTGTAACTTTCACAACGAAAGGTTGTACACTTTTTAGAAACGCAGCAGAATTGGTTATGCGATTAATAGACATAATGATATATTAAAACAAACAAAAATAGATAACTTGTTGAAATATTTAGATGGCAGGAACAGGTAGCCCAGACGCTCAAGCAGGCCGCCTTAGATGAAAATTTAATTTGTGCGTCGGAATGTGGGTATGAAAAATGTATACATTTGTAATCTGATATAGTGGGGTTGAGATTGGGTGTGTGTGTGGTTGGAAAATAAATAAGGTCAAATGTGGTTGTTTTATAAACAGTCGAGGTTGGATGAATATTCTGGCCTTGTTTGCTATTGAAGGAAGAGGGCTTTATCATTATATGAAACTCTTTGGCTACTATCCTCTTTTTATAATTGGAAAAGCCTTTCTGAATTATTTTGATAGTTTTGATATCCGTTTGGTAATTATTGAAAATATCATGTACTGCTATTGCTGATTTAACCTGTAAATTTTATTGAGTCTTTTGGTGAAACTTGAGTATTCCTTGGCACGAGTTGCAATCTCACGGGAGGACTCTCCGACGTTGAAGGCATCACAATGGACATAACCTAATCTGTAAACAAAATTTCGTGTGGAAGTGAACGTGGTCGTAGCTTTTATTCTAACTAAAGCATTTCTTAGAGTGTTAGTTGTCTTATAGAAAACTTTAATTTTGTACTTTTTCAATAACCGTTGTAATTCTTTTGTCGTACCTTGATACACAAATTAATTCAGTGACAGGTCATAAAAATTCACCTTGATCAAGAATAACTTGACATCGACATATTTAGACTTATTACGATATTGATTGTACTAAAAATATTCTGTAGTGTTTCCTTTGCACTACTTAAACTTGGTTTAATTTAATTTGGTTATTTAATAACTCTGAAGAAGTGGTTTACATTGAGTCACGAAGCGTCAGAAATACAAATCTTCTACCCATCAAGGTATAACGGATGAACAAATTTATTAGTGACCGATTATGTCGTGACGAGAAAATAAGGACTCTCAATAAGAATTGACTTTTTATGTTTTTCTTATTTTGTTTACGATATGATCATTGTCAACTAAGTGTGCCAAGAATGGAGCTATGTATTGTTTGCCAAACCTATCTGAGAAATGTTCACTTATTTGTTGGTTAAGTTGCCTATTGTGTTGTATATAAAAACACCAAAGTGACGAACTCAAGTAATTTATCTTTTGTTTGAGTAAGCATCACTAATCGACCAGAAAAGATTAGTTACGTTAAATGTCATTTTAACTTTCCTAGCTAATCTATTCTGTCTTACTAACAGAGCACTAAAAATCTACTCAGATTATGCCATAAGAAAGAGATTTTATTATTTAATAACATGGTGATGGATTTTGGCTACCTTCAATGAACCACATGTATTCATGGAAAAAGAATATTGGAGATATTTTTAAAACTACAATTCAACAAGGATGTAGCTAGTGTTGTCGTTTATGGTAGATTAACGAGGGCAATTAAAAAGAACATTTTATTCGTAGTTAATCTTACATCTGAATTTTCTAATCGACTTGTTATATGTACTCAAACAAAGGATAAATTACTGGAGTTTGTATCCGATGTTTATCTACAAATTCAGTTGCTTCTGTAGAGATAACTTTATGTTGGATTTACTACCAGAAAGTTCAACCAATAAATGAATGAACATCTCCCAGTTTGAATTCAGTTCGGGATTACTTGGATTATCCCGTAAATATTTCGACTAAAATTTGATCATCTTGGGTTGGCATATGAGCTTCCTGTGCAGATGACCTCGATGTATAGCTATTATGACACAAGTTAACACGGATGCACATATATCCAACTGACGAGTTTCAGACAGGGGAAAAATGCGCGTCCTGGATTTCATTGTTAGTCACCATATCTTTCAGTTCGGTCTTCATGTTTTCATCAATTCAATATTCACTTGTATAACTGATCCAGTAAATTTTGATTTCCTTCGTGATTCAGTTAATTTGTTCCTGATCCTGTTGTCTTACCTTTTCAATGCTTTCTTCACTAGTAAATGTCAACATATTAGACATAACCTATGAAACAGTTTAATGTTACTTCTGTTTAAGTAGTACGGTTTTTTTTTTACAAAAATGTATTGACAGCAGTTGTGACATTTCACAATTACATGAACTACAATTAGTCAAAACAGCTCAGCTACATTTATCCTTTGTTTTTCTCTAAGTCTTAAGATTCAATACTTATTGCACTCTACTTTTCCCACAAATTCATTTATTACTTTTTTGGATCATATTCTTCATGTTCTTTCTCATTATCGTTTTCGATATGATCGATGAATTAAAATATTTCCTCTCTCTACAGTACAGCTACGCTAATACAATAATTTATTTTATTTATTTATTTAAATACATAAACACCAAATATGTATGCGCCGCACTTCGTCATTGTTGTTATGTGAGGTCTAGAGTATTGTCCGGACGCCCAAATTGAAACAGGTGGTTTTCTTAGGTAACCACACCCCGATCCTTTTACCTAGAGGTCTAATCCACAAGACAGTGGAGCAAAATCAGAAGATGAAGTCCTTGGCATCCAGTAACTGGTGTTCAGACTAGTCTAGGTGATCGAGTTTATAATAGCCCCCGAATGCCCTGGTATCGCCCCCGAATGCCCTGGTACGGCTGAGAGTGGGGTGAGTCCGCTCTCCCTCTCGAAATACTCTCACACGGCCACGCGTATACAGCCTCTGCCAGGGAAGTCCTACTCATTGCCTTCTCGTGGCGGGGGTGTTGTTTACGAAAATGAGAGGACGAAAAGCGAATGTCCGGGGCTTTAACCGGATCACAAACCAATGGTGCACATGGGCTCCAGTATCCTGAGGGAACAAATGGCGTATGAACCAATCTTTGGTCACCGGCTACCATGGGATTGCATCTCCTTACGATGCTCCACTGCCTTGTGGGTTAGACCTTTAGGTCAAAGGCTCGGGGTGTGGCCCCTAAGATAACCACCTGCTTCGGTTTGGGCACCCGGGCAGTATCACAGCCCACACACAAACGATGAACTCTATGTCTATGGCAACTACTTCTCTCGCTCCGAAAAACAATCAATCGATTCAAATAATTATCATTACTATTATTGTCATTATTAATACTATTATTATTACTATTATTGTCATTGTTATTATTATTATTATTATCCACATTATTCACCCTCTTTTATACTTATACAGCGGCTCGTCTTTGGTGGAAATCTGACTGTATCTAAACGTTCTCGAGTCACTGTCCGGTCGAAAATTGTATGTTACCATCGAATATGAGTACTGAAGCAGTTTTTCTGAAACCACGTGCGCCATTCAAACTGGCTGCCTTCAACGTTCGCACACTTATGCAGGTTGGTCAACAGATAGGGCTGGCTATGTCTTTGGAAAGTCTTAATATCGATGTCTGCTGTCTATCCGAGACCCGTATTCAAGACTCTGGTGAAGTACTACAAATTCGCTCTACATCTGTCACTTCAAAAAGCTTGTTTTACGTGCGTATATCCGGGGACCCTGTGGCATCTTCGTCTGGTCTTGCTGGCGTTGGTGTCGCACTAAGCGCTAGAGCTGAGGCAGCACTAATCGATTGGATCCCCATTAACAGTCGGTTATGTGCTGTTAGATTAGAAAGTTCCATCAAAGTGAGAAGAAATCGGCGTGAGAAACGATGTCTTTTCGTCATCTCCGCCTATGCCCCGACAGATTGCAGCCCGGATGCAATCAAGGATGAGTTTTACCACCAGTTATCAGTTCTTCTCCAGAAAGTGCGTTCGACAGATATTGTAGTACTAGCCGGAGACTTGAATGCCCAGGTCGGGCGTCTAGGCACAGAAGAGAGTCGTTTAGGTGGCCGATGGGGACTCGTTGGTCGCAGGTCAGATAACGGGGACCGTCTACTGCAACTGTGCACAGACCACAACCTATTTCTGGCTAGCACTAACTTTCGGCACAGTCATCGCCGATGTGCCACCTGGCGTCCTCCCTCTGCATCTCAAGCCTGGACTCAGATTGATCACATCGCGATCAGCTACCGTTGGCGTGGTTGTGTAAAAGACTGCCGCTCCTTTTGGAGTACCTATCTGGACTCTGACCATGTCTTGGTCTGCGCCAATCTTACCTTACTTTTCAGTGGCCAACGAAGTGACCGCCAGCAAGGGATTGATATTAGCAAGCTGGTTGCAACTTCTGTTGCAAATAAGTATCGAACCGAGCTAGCCTCTAGGCTAGCTACCACTCCACCGAAAAGTATAGATGAGCATTGGTTGCAATTGCATGACGCCATGAAAATGGCGGGAACAGTCAGTTGTGGGTTTGCGAAATGTCCCGCTTTTAAGCACCAGGTTTCTTCTGGTTCCTTACAACTCATTGAAGCCCGTTGATCTACTCCGGGTGACCGTGAGTTTGACCATAAACGAAGGAAGTTACGTAAGGAAATTGGGCAAAGCTTGCGTAAGGACCGAGAATCCTGGTGGTCGAAGCGTGCTAATGAGCTGGAAGCAGCAGCTGCATCTGGTAACTACCGGAAGCTCTTCCAGCTCATCCGAGCCACTGGCAGCAAGAAGTCTGGTGTGAGTGAAACAATCTGCGAGGATGATGGGATGCCAATCACTAACATCCATCGACGTCTTGGACGATGGGCAGAATTTTTCGAAGGGCAGTTCAACTGGCCTGCTGCTCCGGCAACATCGGTCAGACTGTCCTGCCCTCCATGACCGGTGACGACTGATCCACCAAACGAGGAGGAAGTCCGCAAGGAACTCCAACTCTTGAAGCGTTACAAATCACCTGGCCCAGATGACTTACCTCCGGCTCTTTTTAAAGATGGTGGTGACTTTTTGACTAAGGAATTGACGACGTTGTTTACCAAGGTTTGGGAACTAGAGAGTGTACCAACGTCATGGAATGAGTCGATAGTTGTCCCTATCTTTAAAAAGGGTTCACGTCGTTCCTGCAACAATTATCGGGGGATAAGTCTACTTCCGATTGCGTCCAAGCTATTGGCTTCCGTCATACTTCGTAGGTTGTTCAAAACTCGAGAAAGATTGACTCGCGAGGAGCAGGCTGGTTTTCGTTCTGGTCGAGGATGTATTGATCATATCTTCACCCTCCGCCAAATGTTAGAACATCGCCATTCTTATCAAAGGCCAACGATCGTAGTGTTTCTTGACATCAGGTCTGCCTTCGATTCGTTGGACAGGACTGTTCTGTGGGATTGTCTATTGAAGAAGCATGTGCCTGAGAAGTTTATTAACATCCTAAAAGCCCTATATACAAACACCTCAGGCAGAGTGAGGGCATACAACCACCTCTCTCCATTGTTCCATTCGAGTAGTGGGGTTAGGCAGGGTTGCCCAATCTCACCATTCCTCTTCAACTTTGCCATCGATGACATTCTGTAAACAGCTCTGATGAATGTAAGTAATGGTGGTGTGGATCTGTTGCCTGGAGAAAGACTTCTTGACCTTGAGTATGCGGACGATATTGTCTTACTGTGCGATAATGCCCAAGCCATGCAATCCGCACTTAATCAGTTGGCAATCAGTGTCCGTAGGTATGGTATGTGCTTTGCACCTTCGAAGTGCAAAGTACTTCTACAAGACTGGCAAGATTCCAATCCTGTACTCACCCTGGATGGTGAGCAGATAGACGTAGTCGAGAAGTTCGTGTATCTGGGTAGCTGCATAAGTGCTGGTGGGGGTGTGAGTGATGAGATCAATGGACGTATAGTGAAAGCCAGAGCGGCTTATGCCAATCTGGGCCATCTTTGGCGCCTTCGTGATGTTAGTCTGGCTGTAAAAGGTCGGATCTACAACGCGTCGTTGAGAGCAGTTCTGCTCTATGCTTGTGAAACCTGGCCTCTCCGAGTTGAGGACGTTAGACGACTTTCTGTGTTCGATCATCGCTGTCTCCGAAGGATTGCTGACATTCAGTGGCAACACCATGTCAGTAATGCAGAGGTTCGGCATCGTGTGTTCGGGCACAGAGATGATAATTCAATTGGTGTCACCATCTTGAAACACCGACTTCGGTGGCTTGGACATGTTCTACGAATGTCGTCCCAGAGAATTCCACGTCGTGCATTATTTGCCGACTCTGGGACTGGTTGGAAGAAGCGGAGAGGTGGTCAGTGCATGACATGGTGTCGTGGTATGAAAGAAAGCTGCAAAGGACTGGCTTCTGTCGGTCCTTCACGACTCCCTGGTTGGGGTCTGAGAGATGGTGCTACACAGTGGCTAGAGACGTTATCAGATATGGCTCAGAATAGAAGCCAGTGGCGATCCTGCTGTAACCTTCTTTTACTTTCTTCATAAAAAGTGGTTGTGTCTCCCTTACCTGAAAGATTTCTTCTGATTGTACCTTTGCGTTCCCTGATTACTAGCACATTACCTTACACCAATCTCTTCGTTATTGTTCTCTCTTTTTTTTTGTGCTCCTTAGCTTTTTTCTTTCTTTCTTTGTATTCCTCTTCGAATATTCATTGTTCTGTGTGGCGCATATATATTGGCGCTCTCTTGTACCAATATTCATGTGTCCAAATAAATAAATAATAAATAACCTCTAGATCGGATACTCAAACGATACACAATAAAGAGACTAGATAACGTTAGATCAGATATACGATTCACAACCGAAAATAGAGAACCAAAATAACACTAGACAATACTTAATTCCATACAATTACAAGCAGCCACTTTTAGTGAGTCCGAAATAGAAATCAATAAAAAGATAGCAAATCACATATTTAATAGTCAGTAAGTTGAGTGCGCCTATTTGTTTAGATTCAGCGACCAACTAAATTTATTTTCAATACTATACATTATACTTTTTTGGTCATTTCATTTCACTGTATTATTGTGGTATAACAAGCACATGAGTTGATACAAATTTATATTCGACTAAGAAGCTTAAATTTGGCAGTCAATATCTATTCCACGCTCCCTGATTTTCATTGACTTCTTCAGTTAATGATGTGACTTAACTTTAAATTTCACTATCGTCATGTTAATAATTTGAATGAAATGGTGACTCAATGTTTAAGTCATTTAAATTCTAACCTACTAACTCCAAAGCTTCAAACTTTGGTTCACTTACCGTACGGTCTGAACAGTTACAGGTAACTGTTACCAGTCTTTGTACCAAAAATGTAGTATGGACTAAAACCAAGTACATAAATTTGTATCTGACATATGAATTAGTTAATACAAGAAAAATAAATTTTATTTACAAATTCATGTTTTTTTTTTTTAAAATGTTTATATATAAGCCATTGTTCTATTGTTCACTTTTCAGTCCCAGATAGAATTAATAAAATCTTCATTAATGCGATTAAAACTAATCAATATACCTGTATGAAATCACCTACGATTACCATGGAATCTACGGTTTGTACCAAAAGTAACACCTCAATCACCACTACCACTACTACTACTAGTAATAGTGCCCATTCCAATTCACAAACAAATAACAACATTACCACATTTAACTCGTCAAAATAATCACATGTGTTTTTGATTTGAAATGTATGGGGGATAAAAGACAATTCCCTCAATCCTTTTTTTCCCTAAATATTCCACCGCCTTCAACACAGCCTTATCCCGCTGATGACGATGATGATGGTCAGTTAAATATTATATGTTTCTCTGTGTGTAAATTATTATAAACTTCATTGATTTCTATTTTCCTACTATATTATTATTTCTCCAATTCCATGTGTTCGGGTTTGTGTTTAGTTTGTACTTTTCTACTACTATTTCCGTCAAATTCTTCTATATATCCATCCACCCACTGTACTACTACTACTTGCTGTGAAAGGAATTATCAAATATGATTCTTATTTTCTTATCTTAACATCCAATCCTATAATGTAAGAATGTCAAAATCAATTAACTTCACTGTTAACAAGTTTTTTTGAATTCAACTGTAAGCGTTGAAGACGACAACTCTTCCAAACGTCTTCTGTGTTACTGTATCATCGTAGGTTTGTGTGTGTCCGTGTTTGTGTATGTATGTGCTATTGGCTTTCTTGTTTGATTAATATACAATTCATATTCTAATTAAATTTACCAATCATACCAACTTCTTCCTCCTTCATATTACTACATTCTGTGATCAAAATGAAAAACTCGAAATGATTATCTTATACTGATGAACTCGTTTATTATATGAAGCGAAAACAAAACGACATATTATCTCTATTATTAGTGGGAATAAATTGAACCCCAACCTCATGTCACGCACACTCACTTTTATTTCCTAGGTGTGAAATTATCATTCACTATTATCTTATTCTTTAATTCACTTATATGTATACTTGGTTTATTTGGTTTTCACTTTATAATCTTATTTTTTACTTTTGCTTGTTTGTGCTAATTTCGTTGAAAAATTGTTCATTGAAATTATTTTTTATCAAGGTGTTCTTACTATTTGACCATTCATGTGTCAAGTATTTTGTATAATTCTAATAAAATATATATGCGCTGCACTTCGTTTCGTCATTGGATTTGTGTGAAGTCTGGAGTATATGTATATATGATAATGATTTATTCATGAGTCAACATTACTTGAAGTACGCTTAAGAAATAGAAAGGACTGATCAAAAATGTTTCTTTTTACATAAAACTCTTTGGGAGTATATATTCATTGTTCTGTCTGGAATCGAACTCAGAACCCATGGGTCTTTCAGTTATCTCATTATAAGCTATCGTGAATTGGAATTCAATGGTCTGTTGCTCCTAATTTCAGTCAGTTTGTGCATATTTTGCTACTACCTGTTAAACGCTCTTTAACATAAAAGAAAGGATTAAGTGAATATTTAAGATAAGACAAACTAATAATTATTTCGGAATGATAACTGTTTTTTATCTTGTCAAAACTACCCGATGTATGAAGATCTATTAACTATGGTTGTAAGTACGATAAGAAACAAGAGTAGCTTGAAGACAAACTTTACACATTAATGATACTATATCGTGTAATTGAAGTCGTTGGCAGAGAATAAATTGCTACTTTGATTTATTACGGAAACTGAACTAGAGCAAACGACTAGTTTTTAGTTTACTTCTGGAACTGCATAGGTCACTGATGAACTGTCAAAATAAGATGGATGAAGTTCGGATAGTTTTTAACTATTTATTTGTTCAACTAGGTAAAATACTAACACCAGTGTTTCTGCTACAGTCGAGCAAAACATGTACTTCTGCATGCCTCACTGCGTAATAGGTGAACAGAGTTGAGTAGTTATTGGTTGCTTTATTAACTTGTAGGTACACTAATTCGGCTACATATTTTGCTTATATATGGCTAGTAGTTCAGTTCTCCGAGATCTATCTGGGTTGGGATTTATCATTTCGAATTTCCGAGCGTAAACCACTGTGTTACTATTGATAAGTGATTTAGAAAAATTCGCTAATTGAGAAAAACAAATCAGTGTAGAATGGCATATCTCTAGACCAACTGATATCAGTTGAATAAAAGATCGTTTCCGTTACAAACTTCATTTGTCACTGCAAAGTTCATTAGATATTGTGTTCCGAAACCTGACAAAGAACGAATATTTAACCGGTACATCCAAGTCTGTATTTGAAACCAAACTAGTTATGAGTTGGATCCTAAGTTTCTAAATTCCTTTTATTCTTTATATTCGACTTAGTTCTATATTCTTGGAACGTATATTCACTGGCTAAACTTTTCTATGAGCGTTAATACTGTTACTATCTCTTCTACGGCGGTATCTGTCCTAATAATTTCATGTCTCCACGCTAAAGGGGTTTGTCCACTTGAACTGATGTACACATGTTCTACTTTTCGTTTGACTATTGGATGATCATTTCAGTATATATATATATATATATATATATATATATATATATATATATATATATATATATATATATATATATATATATATATATATATATATATATATATATATATATATATATATATATATATATATAGCACGAACAATTGCAGGTGAAGAAAACCAGTGTAGCAGCAACCTCTGTAGCAGTAAACCTCAACATACACACGGGAAAACTAAGATCCTCACATACAACACGGAGAGCACCAGCCGAATTACACTTGATAGACAAAATCTGGAAGAGGTAGAAATTTTCACGTACCTAGGCAGCATTATCGATGAACAAGGAGTATCTGATGCAGATGGAAAAGTGTTATAACCCAGTGAAGATTAAATTACAGGTAACTCCCGAGGCCTATTAATCGACTAATATTCTATAAATATTCTTATTGTAAAACTATTGAATAATTAGATTATGTATATTTATATTCCTCTTATTATAAGCTTTATTTTCACCTATAATTTATTATTGTACGATTTACGGTTCTTAAGCTATGCTCAGTCTATTAATTACTGTCCCCCTCGTTCACAGCCACTTTTTGGCTTATTTGTGTACACATGTTATTTTCTATTTTATGGTACGTTGTGGTCTGTCTGATTGATATATAAACCGAGTATGTCTGAAATAAACGATCTGATCTGATTCGATTCGATTCATATTACAGTAGCTAGTGTTGTGTTCTGGACTCATGTGGAAGGGCTAGAAGGACATAGGACCAATCAGGACGCCAAACTGCTCATACCGGTTGAACGTCATTGGTTTGGCATAGTGCGAAATTGTATAAGTCGTATTCTGACTGGTCGATAAGTCGCGTGATAGAAAGCCAGACATCAAGTTCATAACAAAAAGCAAGGACCGCGTTCCTGCAGTTGAAGAACATATGGCGCTCAAAACTACTGTCACGTAGTATCGAAATGAGAATCTTCAATACGAACGTCGAGACAGGTCTATTCTATGGAGCTGAAATTTGGAGAACTACTACCGCCATCATCAAGAAGGTAATAGTATTTATAAACAATTGTCCGTTGACCGGATAGAAAAAATGTTAACAGCTTAAAACGAAATTATTCATTTGACTAAACTGAGAATAACAAATTTGGCAAAATGAAATGAAATGAAAATCTTTGATTACCCATAAAAGTTTATTAGTAAGTATGATAAAAATCGAGTAAAGGAAATGGAATATGCTAAGATATAAAATAACTCAGTATTTTTCTAGCTTAACATTAAAGTTGGTGAAACAGCCAACATGATTCATTTCAGACTAAGTACCGAATTGAGAAGGACGTATTCACCTGCTTAACTAGTTTCATTTTATGAAACAAGTTTTTCATAGAAACAAACAAAAGTAGACAAATTTCCACTATGTTCAATGTTAGATCACTTACACTATAAGAGCAAAACGGGTTCTGATCTTGGAGCCCATCCAACGTATTTTCAACAGTGTCATTACCCGTCATCTACTTCATAGTGAACCCAATGTTGATATTTTAAAATCATTGAAAACAATTAATACCCAAATAACTGACTACATTAACCTGAGGCTACATCAACTAAAAAGTTGAAACCATAACTTTGTATTCAAATTGATACAGTTATAAATCTCTCATTACCATAGTAACTTCTAATTTTCATCATTCAGTTACGTAATATCTTCTTTTTTATCCTCAATAACAAATTCCTTCCTTTTATTCTTATATCATTCTTTATACTTACTTATCTTTACTAATTTATCAAGACTTCATGTTGTTATTACGTAACTTTAAAATCAATTTTTATTTTTTACAAGTGTGTCTCCATGTGTTTAAAAGAAATTTCTCTTCTAGAATTTCCATATACAGTAGAATGTAAATATTCATTCAATTTACCATTTAATTATTCTTCCGTCTTACCATTTATTGCCAGTGAACTTCTTCATATATTTTTTAACAAGTACCTGTTACGTCCATTAGGTGAATTGTGGCTATTGTTTTGTCCTATTTTAAACTCGTCAACATTGGAATGTGAATAAACTAAGGTGTTGATTTTCGCATTGAATAAACAATGAGAGGATTCAAACCCATATTATGAGTGATATTGGTGATAGAATAGTTTTCTTTCCTGCTATTCTTGCATGATCCTAATTGTATACTATTTTTCTTAACGTATTAATCCTTGTCATACTTTTCTCCATTAATAAATTACAAGTTAATTAATTAAAATTTGTTACTTAACTTTGTATTGAAATCATCCTTGTTACATACCTATTGGGATCGATAAATTGTGTTGCATTGTCGTTTTACATTTTACGAATGCATAACATACGACCATTTACCTGACCTAATGTTTTGATTCAGGATTAAGAAACGTGGGATTTCGCGTTTCATATTAACCGCATCAATGAATAGATTGGTGAAACTAACGAATCTCATTGTTTGTAGAATGGGTAAGAATACAAAAGTAATGTAACATTATCTTTACTGAATGTTATTGGTGAGTTGTGTCTTCATTGGATTGATCGCATTACAGCCTCTTACTAGGACTTCGAGAATTACTTATTAACAAGTACTTGGCGTTCTTCTGTATAATCGGTAAAATGACCTCTTATCTAGTAGTCACTTATTGTTATTGACAGTAATAAGTACATAATAAGTCATCTAGTGCGTTTGCTTTAATTTTGAAGTACGAGCTGTATTTATTTAAAAAACTAATTGATAATCTTAATATCATCTGTCGAATTAATTTTACAAAATTCGTCTGAGAGCTCTCTAAAAAGTAACACATCCAAATCTTTTGACAAAAGACTAATGAAATACCTGGTGAAAGACTGAATAAATGGAGAATTCCGTGAATCTCTGGAGTAAAACACACACACACTCTGTCTTGGATTTAAATTTGATATCCCGAATAAATTTGTCAGCAAGATTGATATACTAACGTAATTCGAAAGCCTGTACTAACAAATAACCTACTTGAAACCTATGAATGCAGGCAGAATAGGGTTGTTTATATTCAAACTGGTTCAAAAACATTAACTAAGGAACATGTGCCAGCATTAAAAAATTGGCAAAAGAATAATAAGACAAATAAAGATTTTGCTGTTGTAATAATGAATCAGAAAGATTATGTGTATAAAATATTCCACATTCTCAATGGTACTTCAGGATTCTAAGTTCATAAATCTAAGAAAAATAGCAATCAGAAGCAGTGTTCATAAAAGTTTTAAGTAGCAATCTGACAGCAAAACGGTAAGTACTGTTCTTAATGCATGATCCCCCTAAAATCCACAAATCGTGTATCCCATTAAGATCTGTAATTTCTAAGGTGAACTCATCATATCATAAGTTGGTTTGATGGCTAGTTAAATTATGAAAACCAGTTCGTAGAAAAATTGTTTCACAGTTTAAAAGATGTTTTAGTATTCTAGAGAAATGGATCATTTGAGTACATATTAGATAAATTCTTTTAATTGAAATTATGAACCGATTAATGTTGGACCATTACTGAAAATCTGGAAGGACTGTGAATGGCTGTTTCGTCGTAGCATGTGACTCTTCAGCAGTGCATATCCACGACCCTGCACCTGTGACTCAAACCCACGACCTTCGATCTCGCTTGAACTCTTAATCTCTACTAGACAACTGAGCTGCGATCCAACTATATTAATGTCTAACTTCAACCAGTTCACGATATTGAATGACCATCTTCCATTGTCTTTGGTGAGAAAATGCCTCAAACCTGACACAGATTAACTCCACTGGTCATGGCTTCTCACTAGAACTCCAGGAATTCCCTCTCAAATCTAGTCATTATATAGCACATGATAATAACAATCTTAACAACCCTATATTGTTGATATCTATTAATTTTTGCTAATTATTCGTGACCGTAACGTTAGGGGAGACTATTAATATAATTTTAAAACAATTTGAACTACTTCCTTTGCCTTAAAATGGGTCAAGAAAACTAATATTACTTTGTTTGAAAAGGGTTCACTTCTAATGCGACAGTGAACTATACAAACAAACTGATGGAGTGGCCATGGGGTCACCAATTATACCAATCTTTGCTATTAACTTTATTTATAAAACATCACAAACTAAACCATGAAATCCAGAACGCAACATACTATTCCATATTTTTTGATGATGTTTTCATTATATGTGACGATACGGATCACGCTCATTGATCAATTAATCACTTCAGCAATTTTCATTCAAACATAATATTGACGATGGAATATGAAAGGGATAATTAACTATATTTTTTTGATCATAATACAATAGAACTGTTGATTATAATATATAGGGATGAAACGTGAACCGGACAGTATTTGAAGCAAGACAACTTTTAGCTTACCAGTTATGAAAAAATATCTAGTCAAAAGGCTATTTAATCAAGCTAAAATGTTATACTATGTTATTTCAAATAATCAACTATTTGTAAAATACCTGTTCTCATTCATCTTTCGTCCAAAAGAGATGATATTTTAGAAAGAATGGATAAAAGAATCATGACATTACTAAAAAGAAGCTTTCCTTCTGCTTTACTGATTTCGTAATACAATACCAGTTGTCCATCATCAAATTCGTTGGTTGATCAATACTATTCCGATATCCGCTCTAAATAACTTGTTTTATTCTGATTACGATAATTATTACTTACAACATTGCCTAGTTTGCTCTGTGTTACTGTTTTCTAACACACATATATATACATATCGATTTTAACTATGTTCATTCATAAATGTTATGCTCTATTCTTCTTATCTCTATGATTCTTTTTGGTTATATTTCAAACACTTATCTAAACTTCACTCACTAATTTATGTTAAACAATTTGTTTATAATTTTCGATTATATACATAGTTGATAAGAAGTTATAAAATAGATTCATGAATTCATTTTATTCTACACAAACCTTGTTGCTATCGAACTGTTTAATACTAATGTAAATGAACACTCATCAGTCTGATTGATACAAAATATTTGTAAACAGGAACAAATATCTTGCCAATTGTTTACAATTTACACCCGATTATGGATTTTTCTATAAAAATTATTATTATTATTATTGTTATCAAATCAATTAATCAATAAGTAATGCATAAACAGTTAAGCTTATAATTGAATATCATTAATCTAGGGTTTTAATGTCTATTCACTATATCATATACCAGTTTATATGGATTGATTAATAGTTCTTGATAATAATTAAATCAATAAAATTCATCGTTTTCTCGTAGTGTTTAAGTGAAATAAGCGCGAGACTATAATTTATGGATGAACAAATCAGGTATAGCTTCGTGAGAAAATTCTCGGAGTTCTGGTGAGAAGCCGTGACCAGTGGAGCTAATCAGTGTCGGGTAGAAACAGGTGTCTATCTCAGTAAAATGGAAGATGGTTGCGCAATTTCGTGAATTGGTTGAGGTTAGACGTTAACACCATTGGATGCCGGCTCAGTAGTCTAGTTGGTTAAGCGCCTGGCGCGAGACTGATAGGTTCTGGGTTGGAATCTCGCGGGGTGCGGGATCGCAGATGCGCACTGCTGAGGAGTCCCGTGCTGGAACGAAACGGTTGTCCAGTGCTTCCAGGTTTTCCATGGTGATCTAGCTTCAATTGACTCATGATTTCAATCAAAAACTTATTAATCTCCACAACCCCTAAACTGATATAAGATAACAGGTGTCAGATTTTGTAGCAAAATTCACTCATTCATTTGGTTAAATAGAGTTTCGGTATTATAGCTAATGTCAATTCATGATGAAAAGTCTAAATCTAATTCTTAACGTTAACCATCAACTGTAATTCCTTACATAGGCTTATAACCTTCATTTGGTCCTAGTTATTAAGTGGACACATTTAAGGTCAGTCTAACGTCGCTCAAAGGTTGTCTATAAACTATAGTGTCACCGAAATAAGTTATATGTAAACGATATTGTTTTCAATGGTTGACATGTAAATAAAATAAACAACTCTTCGTTTTCTTTCACATCTTTCACCTAACTATTCTCACTGGTTTATGTAACAGTATTTTTAAGTAATGTTCTATCATATCATTGAATTTTTCATTTTATTCGTTATTTTGCATCGTAATGCATGTAGTTATGTACCTATATCCAAACATTTGAATGAGATATGAAGGTATAAATTGGTAAAGCAAGTGCGACATTCCAGCAATTGAAAAATATCTGGAACTCAAAGCAATTGTTACCTAAGATCAAAGTCAAAATTTTCAAAACTAACACTAAAACAGTCATATTGTAGGAGGCTGACGTTTGGAGATTTACCAGAACCATCATCAAAATATACAAGTATTTATAAAAAGTTATCTACACAAGATACTCCAGATCCATCGGTCAAAGATCATTAACAATGAACTACTGTAGCAGAGAACAAACCAGCTGCTAATTAAAGAAAAATTAGGGAAACACGCTGGAGGTAGACAGAACTGAATTTGTGGAGATCATCAAACAGCGTCACATAGTAAGCCTTAACTTGGAATCCTCATCGAGATAAAAGTAGGTGAAGCAGAGTAAAGAACACATGGTGTTGAGAGTCAGAGGCATACGTCAAGATCATGAGTGGCACTTGAGAGCAGCTGGAAAAGAGAACCCAAAACAGAGTTTGTTGGAAAATCCCTTTCGGTGGTCTACATCCATGAGATGTGACAAATTTGAGTATGTAGATACTTTATAATATCTGTTCGGTAAAATCTAAATTGGTTTCTTCACAACACTTATTTGTAAATAAGTTATATGTGAATAAATATGAATAATTGACATTAAAAATATCAAAATAATTCAGAGAGATGGATAGTGCCTAGCAGTGGAATCCAGGACACACCTTTCGTCCTATCTGGGACTCGTCAGCTGGATGTACCTGTATCCTAGAGTTGATGTTCACTCCGGGACTCGTAAAGCTTGTAACTTAAGGCTATATCGAGGCAATCCGCACAGGATACACGTGTACCATCATAGGACTGATCAATCGCAGTCCTAAATAACAATGGAAAGAAACAAGTAAAACATCATCAAGTGAACTCAGAAAGGCTTTTCCAATTTTAAAGAGGGGAGAGTATCCAAAGCGCTTCATATAGTGATAAATCCCTCTTCCCTCATTAGCAAACCAGGCTTGAATATTCATCCAACTTGGACCCTGCTTATTTTTCACACAATCTTTACACACACACACATCTCAACCCCACTACTTCATATCACAAATGTATACATTTTTCATACCCACATTCCGACGCACAAATTAATACAGAGGCAGGTTATACAAATCCGCCTTGATCAAGAATAGCCTGACATTGACATATTCAAACTTATTATGATATTGATTGTACTAAAATATTTTGTAGTGTTTCCTTTGTACTATTTGTACTTGGTTTAATTTAATTCGGTTATTTATTAACTCTGAAGAAGTGGTTTACATTGAGTCACGAAACGTCAGAAATATAACTTTTCTGCTCATTAGGATACAACAAAATATTTATTTATTAATGACTTTCTACCCAATGCTTAATCTATTTGAAACTATCAAGTCCAACCTTGGTATGTATACGAATAAATGTGAATAAGTTTTCTCAGTAAAAATGTCACTTTTGTAATAGGTCAGAAGTATTCTTGATATAATTATTATCATTGTTAGCTCAGAATAGATCTAAAATAGATCCAAATCAATATTACGTCCTGTTGAAGTTGTCAAAATAATATCTATTGTTTACACTTGAAATACTTTGTATTAATATAGCCTTAACAATCTGGTAGCTCTGTGTAATACAAACCTATTTTTATGAATTATTTTGTTTTTCAAGATATTGCATCATTATTTTATTATAAGTATAGGGTTGTAGAGATTGTTGCGTTTTATCGATATCCTGAACTGGTCAAAGTTAGATAAATGTCAAAAAGATGGATGCATTGGGCATCCGTTTCTTCCTAGTATGAGACTCCTCGTCAGTGCTCATCCACTACTGTCTAGAAAGTCCTATCTCCTCGCTTTCTAATCATGTGCAGTTGTTATTGTTAATATGTCGTTGGGCATTATTTATTCAATTTATATAGTCTTCGAATAGATCTATTGTCATTCATCTTCTTTCTAGAATCAACTAACTATTAAAAAACTATTACAGTTACAAAACTGTCGTGATTGTCATAGTCTAATCAAATAATTATTTTCACATTCTTTTCAGCACGGAATTAAACGTAATTAACTTTCAAAAAAGTTTGCTTCATCTAAGAATATTCTACGTCACAAATTGATTACAAGAATTTTTAACGAATTCCATCATTTTTAGGCTGTTAATTTTTATTCAAATAAAAGATTTATAGGGCTTATTTCTACAAAATATTTAGTTATTTCATCATTGTTTACAAAGCTTGTGAATTAAGGCAATATCGAGGCATACAAACAGTATGCACATATGCCAGTAACAGACTGACCAACTGCAATCTTAAACCTCAATGGGAAGATACAAGCCAAGCAGTACCAAGTGAATTTAAATTTATTCCATTGCACAAGCAAGTGGCTATCAGGACTCAGTAGCTGAGGTGATAACGCGATGGCGTTTGAAGTGAATGGTGCTGAATTCGAGTCTCAGAATGAACATCAACTCTGAGATGCAGGTACATCCAGCTGACGAGTCTCAAATAGGATGAAACGGGCGTCCTGGATTCCACTATTAGCCACTATCCATCATTGTTTAGTTATTTCAGTTTATTTACTTATAAGTAGCACATTTTAAATGCATAAATATTGTTCACTTATTATTTTTATTATTATGCTCGATTGCATGCATTCTCTAAATATTACACCGAAATAAAATCAGTCACGCAACCAATTTACCATTTACAAAACAAAAATGCTTCAATGGAGAAATTTTCATCCCTAGTCTTTACGTGTTATATTATATCAGTGTTTTACCTTTTGACAGAAAACACAGTTGAGAGTGTATACTCTTTCTAATATTGAATAGTAGATATTGTTTTTTTTCTAAAATTTATTTTATATACTGATTTATGTAGGATAACACTGTGACCTTAATATATTTTGAGTTGTATAACACGCATTTAAATAAAGGGGAAAAAATATAAAAAATATTTTTCAGGGGAAAGATGTGATCGTATATACAAACTCATATACGGATGTATACATATGCATAGCTGATACATATTGAATCGTTTAGCGTATCACTGATATAAAACTATAAATATAATACATTAATATATAGCAAAATTTCATTTCACTGTGATTGATATGCACGAATTGTATTCATTCTTATCAGGTTTACATAAATAAATTCAGTGATACTTTTATAGTTATATGGAAACAATGATAAACAGACTAATTTATAATAAGGTTGGTTTTTTACCATGAACTGGTATCTGATGAGGAATCCTAAAACGATGGGATGTATCTGATAACTATCTCACTCTTTCCAAATTATGGGAATCCACAGTGGTAAAAAAAGATGCACGACTGAACATAGATTGTACAGATCTTGCAACAAGACATCTAAATTAATTCTAAATTGTGTTGTAGAACAAATCGATTTTATAGTTTTAGACTTGATAAAAATGACCGTACCACTTGACAAATGGTATACGAAGATTTTTTCACAATTACATAACAATAAAACGCCTTCACAACAGTTTGCCATACATTTTATATCTTGTGACCTACCTAAATTAGGCAAATAAAGAATTTCGTTTATTAAGTAAAGTGATAAAATGTTGTATATTATAAAATTGCACCAAACAAAAAGCCAAGAATTCAGTGTTACATGGTTAAATGTATCTGATAAAACCTTTTCAAAAGTTTTGATTATGATGTAGTGAGTCCGTTCTTCAGAGTCTTAATCGCTTCAGGACATCCCACTAAACCTGATGATTCAACCACTATGAGTTAAATATACATATTAAACATTTATCATCATTTTCAGTACAAGATCTATAGGGAAAACAGTTCCTTTTTGATATCAAATGACAGTAGTTTCACCTAAGTTGTCTTCGTATGATGAAATCATAAAGTGAGAGAAGTATTATAAATGATATTAAAACTTACCTCAATCATAGTCGTAAAAAACAATTGTTGAATGCGTTCGACTACCATTTGCTATCAATTATCATATGTATTTAAGAGAAAGCCTTCATGAATTCACTACAGGGAATCGAAACCAGGACCTTGAGTCTCGTAAATGAACACCTAATTTATAGACTAGTGAGCTAGCAATTGATGTTTGGCTGTGGTCAATTCCTCAAATTTTTCAACCATCTTCCTATTCATTTAAAGTGTTATTGCATAACACTTGACATAGTTGATGTCAATTTTCACTAGAACTGTGGAATTGCATTTCAAAGTTAGTCACTAAGATCATTCAGTGATCTTAACCATGAAATTAAAGAAATTTTCATGAACTCCTATAACCATACTTCTATAATTTTGATTTAATTAAAATAAGTGCTACCCAAAAGCTTCAATCTTTGAATTCATCTCTCATTCAGTAAGTGACGAGGTATTCATCAAAGCAACTAATCAAGTTTCTTTACTGTTAATAATTCATGTAACAGAAGGATTTTCACTAAACAGTTGCTGTAAATCAAGAATTGTTTATTTACGGACCAAAGGTTTTGTGTCCGATTTCCGGTTGCGAGGTTGTTGGTGTTCATTGCTGAGAAGCCTAATACTAGGACGAAATGGTTGTCTAATGCTTCCATGCATTTAATAGTTTCCTGATTTTGATCGGTTTGTAATTTCGATGACATTCAACAATATTCACAATCCCATACTGAAAATAATAGTTCTGTTTCAGTATGACATCATTTATGTTCTATTTACTAAATGGACATCAATTCAATTCATAATTCAATCCAACCTTGTTAATAAAACGATGTTAGAATAAGTAATGCAGTAGATTTTATTTTTTACAAAAGACAGTCATGAGCTAAATTCATTACTTCCCAATGTGTATATGTTAATTGAATGTCCAAATCTCTATAAAACACAGTTGTACAATTGTTGTACTAATTGTTCATAATTATTATGAAATAGAATGGTAGGTTTCAGCAGTAGGTCTCACTATACACAAAGCGAAAAGCAAGACTCTCCGATACAACACAGCATGCACCAATCCAGTCACAATTGACGGAGAAGATTTGTAAGATGTAAAAACCTTTACATATTTGGGGAGCATCATTGATGAACATGGTGGATCTGATGCAGATGTGAAGGCGCGGATCGGCAAAGCAAGAGCAGCATATTTACAGCTGAGGAACTTCTGGAACTCAAAGCATATTTCAACCAACACCAAGGTCAGGATTTGCAATACAAATGTCAAGACAGTTCTACTATATGGGGCGGAAACCTGGAGAACTACGAAAGCCGTCATCCAGAAGATACAAGTGTCTATTAACAGTTGTCTACGCAAAATACTTCGGACACGTTGGCCGGACACTATTAGCAACAGCCAACTGTGGGAAAGAACAAACCAGATCCCAGCGGAGGAAGAAATCAGGAGGAAGCGCTGGAAGTGGATAGGACACACATTGAGGAAAGCACCCAACTAAGTCACAAGACAAGCCCTCACATGGAATCCTGAAGGCCAAAGGAAAAGAGGAAGACCAAAGAACACATTACGTTGGGAAATGGAGATAGACATGAGAAAAATGAACAAGAATTGGATGGAACTAGAAAAGAAGGCCCAGGACAGAGTGGGTTGGAGAATGCTGGTCAGCGGCCTATGCTCCATTATGAGTAACAAGCGTAAGTAAGTAAGTAAGAATGGTAGGTTTATAAAATCTAATTAATTTGAAGACTATTAAAACTCTTAACTATTTTCAGCTAAACAACTATAGAAGACTAAAGAAAACTGGATGACTAGGTCTTTCTGGTTTAACACTCTCTTCAAATTACGTAATGTGGTAATACTTTTTATTTCAATAAAAAAATAATAAATCATTCATTTATCAGTGATTATCATTATTTTATAAATATCAGAATTTCTACTAAGATTCTATGAATGGTAATAACACTGAGTAATATTTGAGTAGTTTTAATCATTGATATAACGAGAAGACACGTCAAATATCGATTGATTTACTCATTACAAGTTTTGTTCAACATTAATTCCATTCTGATTCAATGTGATAATTATTCAGTGTAGTATTCGGTTTTTATTTTCTCGTATAATATTTTATTCTGTATAATATACGATATTGGTGTATTCAATTGACATGAACCATTGTCCCCGAAACACAATGTACAAACATTGATTTGTCCAGCTCACAGAAAGACGACGTCTTATTAAACTCATGAAATTATTGCTGTACCCACCCACGAAGAAACAGAAAGTGAATCAAGCAGCATAATGAATACAGTTGTATTAAATTAAGCTTATCATTCTATGACAAAAGTTTCTGATGAATGTACTTATCGGGGTTCTTTAGTTGTATTAGCAGATATGACTTACATGCTTTTGATCAAATTGCTTACAAAAATGAGAAAAATTTGTCGGATGTATCAAATGGTAATCAAGAACCTAATGAAATTTTGATAGATGCTGATTATTCTAGTGATCTATTATCTACTAATGAGATTTTCAAGAAATTCGGTGAAAATGTCTCGGAAGAATCAAACCTTAATGACCTCATATCAAGTGTCCTTGATCCTCACCATCTAGTCAGTTCTAGTAGACTCTCTATTCAATGCGGGAAATATGTTTTAAATAGAGTCAAACTAACTGTAACTTGGGAATATGAGGATCCAACATTATTTCATGGGGGAGGATAAAGTTATAAAATTTAAAGATGAATCTCAACTTTGAGTCTTCAAAAAGAAGAAGGAGAGGTGATATGATGGATAGAAAAGTCAAAATTCGATGGATTTACTCATTACAAGTTTTGTTCAACATTAATTCCATTCTCATTCAATGTGATAATTATTCAGTGTAGTATTCGGTTTTGTTTTCTCGTATAATATTTTATTCTGTATAATATACGATATTCGCGTATTCGATTGACATGAACTATGCTTAGTATATGATTTGTTATAACTCAAAGTATTTTTCATATATGTGATTTCATCCTAATTAGTAATCGAAATGGGTGTACAATCAATATATAAATGAATGTATTTTCGACTAGGGTCGTCGTCTTCGTGTTTTGGGGGGTAAATAAATCTTCACTTATACCAGTTTTTGTATTCTTACTTTCGAGTTGTGGGAATTGCCGAAATCCCTTGTTTCAAGTATAAGTGATAAGGGTTACTGACACAACAATTAGCAACGACCAGATATAAAAAGTAGCATTCAAGCAACAAGATATATCAATCATATTGTTTAAAAAAAAAACAAAGATGAATATTAAATAAGTCCATTGAAAATAGAAACTATAAACTGTTTAGCTACTATACGTGTTGATTGTAACAGTGAAAAACACATACAAACCATAACTCCGGTGTCGTTTACCAATTCAATTTCTTATTATTAAATAATAAGTTCATTTTTTTAAAATATAGATTTATAGGTCATTTGAAAATGAAACGGAAACAGTCAACATTCAATGATTACAATATCTGATTATTGTTTTTTTTTCTCTCTCTCTTTCGTTCGTTTCTGTTTATTCATTTCAATATTCTATTTATCTTATCTTATTAGCTCTAGGAATGCAAATTTCTCTAACCGACCTCATTCTCCCAATTCTATCCTCTTTTTACTTCAAATTATTCATTAATTCTGAATGGAAATATTTCTCTTGAATAAAAGATTATCACGTACATGCACAGTATTGTGCTTATCGTTTAGATTGAAAGAACTTTCAATCTCTCGCCCAATATATATATATATATATATATATATATATATAATCAGTTGTAGACTTATAAAATAGAAAACATTTTGCGTGTATCAACCTACTATCTCTATGCTTTGAAGATTAATGGTGTTAATATGTAATCGATGGTTTAATTGCATGTCTATCAATCAAATTTTTTCAAATTTTGCCAAAGCCAAATATATATATATATATAATAGATATTTGCATGAATATACTTACTTATGCATGCTCAAACTCACTCGCTCCATTCACTTATATAAAATGATAAAACAGATTTGATGTAGGCACAATTAATCATTGGACTTATAAACCCAAGTACATTCACACATATAAGATTTTTTTCATTATATATCAGTGAATAAAATTGAGTTGAAATGATGCTAATAGATGGCAAATGAAACAGTAGAGAAATGAAAAATAATTCAAAAGAAAATCACGTGTCTCTACGTGCTTAAATTAATATATAGAATTGCAATTACTTAGTTGCACGCAATCAAGGTTTATGACAATGATGATATTTTAATAATAATAATAATAATAATAATAATAATAATAATAATGAATGTTTAAATTATTGAAATTACAATTTATTTACTATATTTGGGTATATGGACAAGTAATAATTAATTATTACGTAATATTTACAATACAATAGGCTTTGGAAACATCGTCCAATTCAATTACTGTCTCATTGATACAACTAAACAAAATCAAGTCGTAAAAATTCACCAGCGACTGTTACATATGATCTATTAGAATATATATATATATATAATCAAGATTGTTGGTAAACAAGTTTGATGACAGATTATTGAAGTCTTCAAACAGATCTAAATTAAATTACCATTTTCTTCAATTAAATGTAATTACACTATAGTGGGATGAACTCGTATTTTCACAATGACTTTTTAAACTTCTAAAAGTATTACGTATTAGAAATTTCACAGGTTGAAATCATGAGTCAGTTGAAGCTAGACCACCATTGAAAACTTGGAAGCACCTGTGAAATTTCTAAAACTCTCCACAAAACCCATTCTGATAATAATCAACTGCTCATTAGTGACTGACTTCAAGAAAAACTCCTGGAGTTCTAGTGAGAAGCCGTTACCAGTGGAGTTCAACCAGGTCTGTTGTGAGATAACAACTCACTGAAGACAATGGTGTACGGTGGCGCAACTTCGTGGATTGGTTGAAGTTAGACATTAACACCGTTGGATGCCGGCTCAGTGGTCTAGTGGTTAAGTGCTCGCGCGCGAAGCCAGTAGGTCCTGGGTTCGAGCCCCACGTGGTGCGGATCGTGGATGCGCGCTGCTGAGGAGTCCCACACCAGGACGAAACGGCCGTCCAGTGCTTCCAGGTTTTCAATGGTGGTCTAGCTTCAACTGACTCATGATTTCAACCTGTGAAATTTCTAAAACTCTCCACAAAACCCATTCTGATATTACGTATTAGTCAATAAAATTAGATGAACATTTCACAATTAATATTACTGTAAGGAGTTATAAAACGACTGGTTCTTGAAAAAATTAAGTTATAATTCCATTTAAATTACACATAAATAATTCATTATGTAGTATTTTTTTAATAGTTAAGATCATGAGTCAATTGGAGTTAGACCACTATGGAAAACCTGGAAGCACTGGACGGTCGTTTCCTCCTATCGTGGGACTCTCCAGTAATGCACATCCACGATCCTGCCTCGTGAGATTCAAAACCAGGACCTGTCGGTCTCGCGCGCGAGTGCTTAACCATTCGACCAACGGTGTAAATGTCTAACTTCAATTAATTCACGGAATTCATCGACACATCCACTATTGCCTTCAGTGAGTTACTATCTCACAAAAGACCCAGTTGACCTCCACTGGTCACTGCTTCGCACCAGAACTCCAGGAAATACCACTTGGAGACCGTTATTAGTGAGTATATGTTGATTAATAACAGAAAACGTTTTGTGGACGGCCATCAAGTGCTTCCAGGTTTTCTATGATGATCTAGCTTCAATTGACTGATGATCTCAACTATTAAAAAGTTAGTATCAGAAGGAGTTTTGTGGAGATTGTAGTAATTGCGATAGTTGAGATCATGAGTCAACTGAAGCTAGACCATCATAGAAAATCTGGAAGCACTGGACTATAATATCCACAAAACTCCTTCTGACATTACGTAATAGATTGGAAATAATTAAACACATTAATTTGTATGTAACTGAAAAGAAAGCAAGGAAATACAATGAATTCATCATATTTTGGAAATATGGTCGTTTTTACTAGGCTTAAATACTCAATATGGTTTACATGATATGATAATAATATTGATGATTAAAGAAACTTAATATAAAGTAATTCGGCAATGATTACAAGGTCTAATGAACTTAGATGATACTGTATGAAAATAGATTTATCACACTGGAACCGATGTATAAATTAACTACTGTCACTTTGATTTTAAATTTAAAGAAAACAATATTTTCAGGTTTTATTCATTACAGATTGATTTTATTTGGAAAACTATTGAAAATCAGTGACCACTAAACAACTGTATCGTTATAATATTGGACTACAGCATCTATGATTTTATCAGGTATCAAACCCAGAAAATTTAAGTATTACAGTAAGTGCTTAGTTATTAAAATCACTAAGTCGGTATTCAATGGTTTAATTTCAACTTCATTAAACTTGGAATATAGCATGACGATCATTCACCAACAAGGAATTTCAAAATAAATCTCTCTCAGCCTCTCTTCTCTGCTTGTTGACAAATACTATTCATTCTTTTAACATCTGCCTCCAATACCCAGTGCCTTATGTTCATTGATTTGACACAATTCCTTTTACTTTGAGGATTTCAAGTTAGGAATTGATTTGTCATGTAGTTTGATGATTCCCACAATGTATATCCTAAATACCTCTAAAGTCTTTCCATAATTTCCGCCTCAAATGGAAGCTGATTTTTTCTCTTACACAGTAGGTTACTACAGATGATCTGAGGTCACTAGTCGTGAAGTATATTGTGTAGATAACTGTTTATAAATATCTGGAGCTTTATGATGTTGGTTGTGCCAGTTCTCCAGGTTTCAGCTTAATACAATCTAAATTTCTCGACGTTTGTATTGAACATTCGAGATTTTAGTCTTGTATGACGGATAGTTTGTCGATTTGGTGATATTATTGTCCGACAACGTGATAGATGAAGCCCAGTAGACCTCTTTTACTCCGGTTTTATGTCAGATCAAATTCGCACAAACTAATTACGATCAATCATGTTTATATCAGGGGCTCGAATTTGCAATTTGTTGAAGAAACTTTACTGGACGGAAAAACAACTCATTAAATCATATGATCACTATCGGTTCCTCAAAACGTTCTTACACTTTCCATATCACCCACACCACAAGTAATCAACAACAACGAACTACGTATTGAACATTCGAAAACAACGTGCACAACTTCGGTAAAACTCACTCATTTGTATCTCACAACATATCTTTAGTTTAACTGTCGAATTTGCAAACACATTGAAGAAACGTCTGTGGGACTAATGTTAGAAGCTGTAACACAAACACTCAAGACTACAACACTGCCAACTATCAAACCAAAGATTGAGATACTATCAAAAGAACTAACATTATTAACATTAAGCTATGTGCCTTATTTTAATCTTCTTGCTTAATAATATTTTCTGTTAATAGAAATCAACTTTAGTGACATGCTTATTGAGTGTGCTTTTTTTCATGTTTACCCTTATATTATTAAGGTTAAACGTAAACATTAGATGGAAATTGTTCGTGACATTTTAGAGTAATTGTAATCAATCAGATTGTATGGAAAAGAATATACATATATATATCGGATGTTGTTTAACATAATCAGCTTAATATTTAAAACTACATTTCACAAACGTGTTGGCATTTACACCGTTTTTAACTATTATATCTTTCTGTCAATTGATCAATACATGATACTGTATGTCAACTATATACTACCTTTTGTGTTAATCGAATGATATTGATAATGAACGTGTTGTAGAGCTCATTTAGCAGGTTGTGCTTTTTGATAAATAGTCATCTTTTATTAATTAAGAATACAAATGATTACAATACATTAATATTAGAAAGGGGGGTTTTGTGGAGTTTGTAGTAATGTAATGGTTGAGTTCATGGGTCGATTAAATCTAAACCATCATTGAAAACCTAGAAGCACTGGACAGCACTTTCGTCCTCGTATAGATGCTGACTCATTGGTTTTAGAGTTAAGTGTTCGCGCGCGAAACCAAAGGTTTTGGGTTCGACTCCCGGCTGCAAGATTTTGGATACTCATTTCTGAAGAGTCGCATATTAGAGTGAAATGATTGTCCAGTTGTATTTTTGTGAAATAAATTCGTCAGTTTTCTTCTGACAATACAAACTTCATTTCATGACACTTGTGAATTACTGTTAAACTCCCGATTTGATTATCTCCACAGCTTATAACTTTCACTTTCTGACTTTCTCCGAATATAAAGAATAGGGAAAGAACTTGCAATATGTCTATGCGAAAATACATTCTCACAGAAACTCACTAATAATCCTTTTAAAACGAATGAACTCAATAAGTATGGTACGCTTCAAAGGAATGTGTATTTCTTATAGAGTGAATGATTTATCAACAATATAATAAATGCTGCACTGAAAAATGCTTATTTTGAGTCATAGCTTATCACCTTATATGTAAAAACAAATAAAAATACAAAATCATCTTTTCTTTGCTTTTATAATTTTGCATGTACTTGCCAAAGCTCATACATTAAACGAACAGAGAGCAGAGTAAATGTTAATATTTCTGAGCATCTCTCAAAGATTTCAAAACTACAAGGCAACATAACCTTAATTAGTTCAATAATTCGTCATTTATTCGACAGAAGATATAACATCGACGCTTATAAATTATTTAATATTATCAGCAAACAAAGTGACCGTTAACTAATTCACTTGTAATTGTTGTTTGAATCCCCATTTATGTTTAAGACTCAAAATGATCAGTCTGTTTTGGCATACGTTTATTCTGTGCTAATTACTTTGATATTGCCACAATCATTATTAGGACAGATGGATAGTGAATAACATTGGAATCCAGGACACGCGTATCATCATATCTGGTCACAGTAGTTCTGTGGATAACATGATGGTGTTTGAAGAGAACGGTACTTGGTTCGAGTCCCGTAATGAATATCAACTTGAATACAGATGCATCTATCTGATCAGTCACGAATTGGACGAAACGTTTGTTCTGGATTCCACTGTTAGTCTCCATTCATTTACGCTTATAAAACCATAACGTGTTTATGTTCCATTGAATTAGTAGCTATTAACAAACCCGAACTAATTTTATGAGTTCACACTCAAAGAAAGTTGTAAATTTACCACTATCAATATAAATTCTCAATTTCAATTATTTTAATTATAATTTGTATTCTGTTATGCAATCTTCTCTAAGAAAATTGCATCTTCTATTTCAAAATTATCATCTCGTTTATCTTTTATTCTCGCTTACTCAATACATAGACTAGTGAAAAATCTTCAACTCTCCTATAGAAATAATTATTGAATCGATCTTATTAATTTTCTGGATTTCAAGCGCTTACTACATCACCCCTTTTGATATGTTCCAATATCTGTCTCCGAACGACCTTATATATTCGAATGTTTTCCATCATCAGTATCAATTATTTTGTACTGTGTTGTTTTTCAATACTATTACGGTCGTAAACAGTTGATAACAAATCAAGACACTCAAATGAATTCATATCACTTGCTATTCCTATCTTACTTCACTCTCTGAAAACATTTTCGAAGTTTTCTGAACACTGAACTACTGTAAACTAACAAGCACTGAACAGCAGTTTTAAATTAGTTAGACACAATCAGAAGCGCGAATCCACTAGGCGAAATTGACTATCGAATACTATTATTATTACTACTACTACTAATATTAATACTACTGTGATATATGCTACTTATGTCTGTCGACATAAGTAGTGTGTGACACCAATCAGAAGTGGAGGGATTGACAGCATGAAGGTTGGGAAGATCGAATCGAGGAGAGCTGGAACAAAAAAAACCCACTGTGATCGAAATATAGGATCGATGAAGATTGAGACGATTGATAGAGGAATTACAAATGACGTATTCAATGTATGGTTTTCACAATTTACCAAAGAACTCTGTAATTTAGTGCTAAATAATAAATTGGTTGTCTCCACTTGTGTTCTCGGTCATTACACTACTACTTTGACTACTACCACTACTACTACTATCTATAAACAATGTGCACTACGATACTTATAAGAATGAATGTGAAATTGAAACGGACGAAATCTCTCATATCAGATAAGAAAACAATAACTTTGATAATCTCCAAATTATATCAAAATAATTATATTCAAGAATGACTCTTAAATAGATAAGGTAAAGTGAATGTTACAATGATACAACGAATTTTTTTGAAATTTCCCAGAAATGATTGATATTAAAGAAAACAATATCTTCTTAAGTGTTTATTATCTTCTCTGTCGATTGAAAGTTTTCGTTTGTATTTTTGTGTTTACTTTTACTGATGACCAAATTCAATCAAGAATAACAAAATTGTTTACGTGTTTTTTTAAACAATAGAATAACTCTTGTCACTCATGTATGTTTACTGAGATTAAGTCAATAAATATTTATGATTTACATTATTGACTGTTCTTAGTTAGACAATTTTTAAAAACCAGAAAACAGTGGAATTCTGTTTTGTTCTAGTGTAAAGCTCCTCTGTAGAGTGTACCAGCGACTCCAACTTGGATTGGACTTGATAAGGTGGATGCTTATTGTTATACTAATAGCAATCATGTGCTAACTAGTGACCGAAATTCGAAAGGTGATTTTCAAGGTTCTATTGATAGTTTAGTTCAACTGTGTTGAGACAGTTATTCACAGAAGACAAATGAAGATAGTTGAGTAATATCTCAAAATGATTGAAGTTAAATATGTACACAATATGATTCTGGTTCAATAGTTAAGAACTTAAGCGACCGAATGTTCTAGGTTCTATCCCGGTGAGTTACATGGACTTATTTTGTTAAAATGTTTTAAACTACGGCGAAATAGCTGTTTTTCGACAGTTGTCTAAGATCGGTCCGTGATGCAAAGTATAAAAAATCAAGCCATCTCTAAAAAAATCATCTATATCAAGAAACATTATTTAATAGGTAACTTATATCATTGTTGTGATCAAAGTTTGTTCATTGATACTCTCGATAAACTATCTGATTATAATGTGTAGGTCGTATTGAAATTGTATATTCTTAGTAAGTAGCTTGGTGGAGTGAAAATATTACCAACTGTTCGTTATGTATAGGTCTATTGCATCGGACGAAAAACATAAATATATAAAATTGAGCGTTTGAAATGAAATTTTTAACGAAAAATTACAACTTCAATCTGCAAATTTCATTCACTCAGCAAACAGAAAAATAATTGGAACTATGATAATTTTAGTGATCATGAATATCAATGATTGAAATCATGAGTCAATTGAAGCTAGATCACCATGAAAAACCTGGAAGCACTAGGTGGCTGTTTCGTCCTTTTATGGGACTCCTCAGCAGTGCGCATCCACGACCTCGCGTCGCGAGATTCAAACCCAGAACCTATATAAAAATGAGGTTTTAAAATGAAATTTTTGACGAAAAATTACAACTTCAATTTGTAAATTTCATTCATTTAATAGACAGTAAAATAACTGAAACTGTGGTGCGTGCTACTTATATTAATATAAGTAGTATATGACGCGAGTCAGGAATGTAATGTCTGGCAGCAGAAGATGGGGAAGATCAGGAAAAGAAGAGAGGGAATAGAAAGCCATTAGTATGGAAATGCAAGAACAACGAAGTTCGAGACAATTATTGAACATTTTGCAAATTAGGTATTATAGTATGGTTTTTCTGTTTTGTCAAGTAATTCTGTAATTTTGTACTACGTACAATTAGATTGTCTCTACCCGTGTTCTGTTCACTACAAAACTACTAGGTACGACAATTTCTCTAATCATGAATCTGTTCAAGTTAAAATCACCCATCTATACAAAGTTTCATATCACTCAGGATCACAATGTCTTCACAGTTTCACAAAACTTTTCATTGCTTTTTTCTTCTAATCTTTACATTCTTCATCATCATTTATTTTTACATAATAGTTTTCTCTTCTTTTTCTTCTTCTTTCTTCATCTTTTTCCATTGTTAAGTAACATCAATAAAATTCAAGATAAATCATTTTGATTACTTCAATGATACAAAGTTACTTTTCAATTTAATTCTTATACATAGAATGAAATCACGAACATTCAATGGAAAAGGAAAGAATCAACTTCATTGTAATTATATCATTATCTGATTTTCAAGTTGAAACTCTATATATACATAATCAATACACGTAAAATAATGAGAAAAAAAATAGTTTTTTCATCGTACGTGCTTATTGACTCAAATCATAGTTTCTAAACTTATATAATGAGTATGCTTGGTAAAATAATGTGGTATAATATGTCGAGCAGGGGGGGGGAAATAATTTAAATGAAGTTCTGAAGTCCCAAGTTTCTTTCAACGTGTTTTTTTCTTTCATTTTATATTGACTTAATATTGAAAATTGATGATTTAGGGGGATAAACATCTTTTTTGTTCATATTTTATGTTCATATTAGAAGTGTTTTTTGTGGATATTATAGTAATTTCAATGGTTGAGATCATGAGTCAATTGAAGTTTGACCACCATGGAAAACCTGGTAGCATTGGACTGCCGTTTCGTCATATTGTAGAAAATTCTCAGCAGTACGCATCCACGATTCCGCCTCGCGAGATTTGAACCTAAGGCCTGTCATTCTCGTTTGCGAACGCTTAACCATTAGGCCACTGAGCTGGCCAGCATCCAACGGTGTTAATGTCTAATCTTGCGAGGTGCGATCATGGATGCGTACTTCTGAGGAGCTTCACAATAGGACGGAATAACCATCCAGTGCTTCCAGATTTTCCATGGTGACCTAGCTTCAATTGACTCATGATCTCAACCATTGAAATTACATATTATATGTTAACATAAAAATAAAAATGTTTTATTGAAATTACTTCAAAATTTCAAGTTTTGTTACTATGTGGTAAAATATGACTGTGTACCAAAAATGGATGGATATACCATTACTGTTAAGATATTTTATTGATGAGCTTTAAGTAGTGAGAAAATTAGATTCATTAATTATTATCGACACTCTACTATTATTTAATAAACCATATTAGATTGTGTAATAGTAAAAATAATCATACATTGAATCTCATGTTTGATAAAAGTAAATTGTATCCCATAATAAATGGGGTTGATTGTATGTAAAATATTACCATTTTGAGTTAGAGTTTGAACGATTTACCAAGTACGTGATAATGTTAAACCATTTCAATAAAAATGTAGTACAAAAATAAGTCAAACAAAACATAGAATAAAACGTTTAAGACATTGTGTGAAATTACAACATCACGTATAATGAACGGTAGACATACTTTAAACTGTTTAAAGTGATTATAGAAAATTATTTCATACTATCATAGAATAAAAATGATAGTATTGAACGTAACAGTTGCTTAATTCTGTTACTGTGAACTGTACATAACAGACAAATCTACATTAATCCTGAAACAAACCACAACCTAGTGGTACACTATTTTATGTGCACGCTCTCACCCTTTTTCTTTTGTTATTCGGCTGGATTATGAAAACTTCCATATCTGACGGGGAATCACGGAATAAAATGGACAACTTGGATGCAACTAGACGATTGTGACTTCATAGATGACTTGACTCTTCTATCCAATACACAGCAACAAATGCAGATGAAAACAACTAGTGTAGCAGTAACCTCTGTAACAGTAGGCCTCAACATGCACGAGGGGAAACCAGGATCCTAAAACACGACACAAAGAGCCCCAATTCAATCACACTTGATGCAGAAGCTCTGGAAGAGATGAAAAGTTTTGTGTACACGGGCATCAACATCGATAAACAAAGAGGATCCGATGCAGACGTAAAGGAGAGGATTGACAACTCAAGGACATCATTCCTACACTTGAAGAACATATGGGACTCAAAACAACTGTCAGTCAACATCAAAGTCTGAATCTTCAATAGGAACGTCAACACAGTCCTACTGTACGAAGCTGAAACGTGGAGAACTATCACGACCATCATCAAGAAGGCAAAATTATTTATAAACAATTATCTACGCAAGATACTCAATGTTCGTTGGCCGAATACATCAACAACATCCTTCTATGGCAGAGTACGAATCAGCCTCCAGATAGAGAAAAAATTATAAAAAGATACTGAAGATGGATAGGACACACATTCTTGAAAGCATCAGACTGCATCACGAGGCAATCACTAACTTGAAGTCCTTCCTGAGAAAGGAGAAGATAGACCAACGAACATAACGTATCAGGAGTCAGAGGCAAACATCAAAAGAATGAACAGCAATTGTAAACAAATTAAAAAGGAGAGCCCAGACAAAGTTGGTTGGAGAATCCCGATCGGCAGCCTGTGGTCCTACGGGAGGTAGCGGTCGTTAGTAAGTAGGTTAGGACTGTATGTTTTCATACTATGAAAGGATTTAAGTTGGAAAATAAACACTGTAGTTAGACTAGTTTTATCCATATAGCCTAAATGCATTTAACCACATGACTCTTTATTTAAGAATAAACCAAATAGATTGTTCCATGATGTATTTTTAACATTGTTTGAATAACTAAATCAGGCTTACGAATGATTATTCACTTATGTTGAATGATCAAATTAGGTGCAAAATTATAGTTGTATCAATCTCGGCAATCGGAACTTAAATGGTTTCAATATTTCGACTTCCTCTCTTTTTACTTGAGAGATATTTTTCCTCTTTCTTTCAATTCATCAGTTAATTGTAGGCAACGTGAAGTGTAATAAGAGTTTGTGTCGGTTTATGTTGCTACACCTCATATATGCATATATAAATTTGAGTCACATTGTGTGAGCTATACGTAAATTGAAGTAGAAGAAATAGGAAAGTTCGAACCTGCAATGTACTAGTTTAAATTCGAACATTTTGGTACCAAACTAGAGAGTTTACATTTATTACCAAAACAACCTATTTAAATATCCCACTCAAAAAGATATTTGAAAAGGAATCGATATTTTTCGGAACCTAAAACAGTCAAAATGAAGCTCTGTTTACATATAGATTTAATTTCCTTATTTCTTTAAACTCTTAGGTCATGAATTGAAAGTTACCAAATCTTTTATTTATAGGTTGATTGACAATGAATCTTTTATCGCATCATTTCCAATGTCTTATAACTTATTTTCCGGTAGCATCTAGACAAATATCGACGTCTTTTTTTTACATTATTGAACATGTTAATGCACATAAAATAGAACAGAGCATTAGACGTATTCAATCATAAACTATGTTTGTTAGTGTATTCTATATCTATATGTGTGTATATGTAATTAGGAAATGTACTCTATTGCATTCATTTTATCCATTTATCTTAATTGGAAATATTTCTAAATGTTCATATAAGCGTGTACAGTTTAATTACATCAGAATTTCCTATAAATACCCTCATAAATCATATACATATATACATTGGACATGCATTTTAAATGTATGGGTGTTTAAACAGTCCATTATCAAATAAAGATAGTGAGATGCGTATAAGATGTGTTGATACACATAAAATGAATGGCAAAGTCACGCTATCAACTTACTTCATACCATCTGTTGTTTCAAATTTATATATATATAAGGAATGATCGCGCATACTCAGACAAGCAAGAAATAGATCAAAATGTTAACAAACTGATTTACTTCATATCATGTCTATTGTAAATCGCAATTAAACCTAAAATTATAACTAACGATCAGCCGGATTATAGGAGCTTGGTTACTAGTCGGACTCTTAATATAATGAAAGAAAACCTAAAAACAAGAAAGCATTTCTTGATTAGCGAAGGTTTCACATTATATAATTTATTTATAGACTCTCTGCTGTGTACAAACATATTTGTTTATTCCTTCAAATTTATTAGATAATGCTTGGTATTTTGAAATAGATTTTACTAATGATCATGAGTCAATTGTTACATCCTTATCCTATGTCTTTTCATTTGTGTGCAATAAATAAAACCCACTACTTAAAACTTTCATGTCCGATACTGATTTTAAATCCTATGATCCACTTCTTAAGATGTATTCAACTCATAGTAGAGTATTTCCACCATCTAATCGGTGGTGACTATAATTTATGGACGACCTTTGAGCGATGCTAAAGTGACCTTGAGAGTGTTCACCTAATAACTAGGACTACATGAAGGTTATAAGCCAGTATAAGGAATTAGAATTATGATTTACAGTTGATGATTAGGGTTAGGAATTACATTTAGGGTTTTCGTTACGAACTGACATGAGCTATAATGCCAAAACTCTATTTAGCCAAATGCATAAGTGAACTTCGCTATAAAATCCGAGACCTGTTTTCTTATACCTGATTAGTTTGTCCATAAATTATAGTCTCACCGTAATATCTCGTTCACTATCTAAGTGATAGATTCCCAACAGCTTTGACTAACAACATCCGTAATAAAAGTATAAATCATTATTTTTAAATACAAATATGATTATTCACATTATAAACTGTGAAATTATTTCGGGGTAAAATCAAAATGTATTATTTATAATAAGGTATCATCTCATATGTTATTCTTTTGAACTAATGTTTAATTACAATCAAAGAGGGTTTTTGTGGATATTATAGTAATTTAATAGTTGAATTCATGAGTTGATCTAAGATAGACCACCTGAAAGTACTGGACGGTTGTTTCGTCTTAATGTGGGACCCCTCAGCAGTGCACATCCACGATACCGCCTCACGAGACTCGAACCCAAGGCTTATCGATTTTGCGCGAGAACGCTTAACCTCTAGGTCACTGGGCCTACATCCAGCGGTGTTAATGTCCAACTTCACTGTTTAATCGAAAGATAACATTAAAAACAAATAATAACCGTTGACAAATAAATTGATAAATTTATAAGAGAAATTCATTAATTTAATATTTAACACGTACAATTTGTAATAATAAAAGTTCAGTTTTTATTTTAAACCAAAATAATGTAGGCACATATATTTCATACCTTTTCATTTATTAAAGGTTGAAGTCACGTAAACCTGAGTGTTGTTGTTAATGTTCTACTGTTATTCACCATTTCTTCATCCATATCTACATTAAACCAATATACATATATAGATATATAGTTTGCGATAGTTAGTTAGTTAGATAGACAAAGGCAATTAGTGAATGAGTTTATTCACAATTCGAATATAACACGTCTTACATGATGTGGTTTTTCTCTTATTCATGCATGCATATATATATATATATATATATATATATATATATATATATATATATATATATATATATATATATATATACAAGATATAAACACCCGTATGGATAATTTTGTACAATTCTGTCTATAATGTACTTCATTAAAACAAAATAAATAAACGGTTTCGAAAAAAATATATATAGTGAATGTGGCTATTGAAAGAGAATTTTTACACTGAAATTGTACATTTTACATTGAGTGAATACTTCATAGTCTTAAAATATTCAATAATTTGTAGATATCAATGCCAAAGTTGAACTTGATGGTATCAAAGAAATTGAACATTGAGTAAAAAGTTAATAATAAGTATATATCCCAATGAATATTCTTGACGTTACGTCACTTCATGTAAGACACTTCTTCTTCAGCTGTTCTTGAATTTATGGATTAGTAAAAGATAAGCTTCCCTTTTTGGAAAAGTCAGTGTGCAGAGTAGATCATATTAACAGCACAGAACGAGCTCTCTAAAGACTTGTGTCAAAACATTATCCTTCTTGGTTATCAAAAGTATCACTTGAGTCTTGATTGTTAAACATGTCCTAAACATCGGCCATATCAGTTCATCAGAATCTTTCCTAAACTTTTTATCACTCAAGTCAAAGGAAGGATTTAAAAAGATTATAATTCAACAGAGACTAGATTCACACCTAATTCATTCTGATCTCTGTGTATCCAAGCAATTTGTTCAATCTCTCATCGTACCATGGTTTTAACGACTCTTTATATCTTTCATGTTCAATAAATTATCGTTGTCACTCCTTCGTTATATCATCATAGTTATTAATTAGCATCTCAGTTACAACGTTCATTTTTTATGTACTTCACCTTCACTAAGTGGACAATTATATTTCTTCTACAAAATATCATTATCTTGACACGTTTTCATTAGTCGTCAGATGATTACATAACCTCTTTTTTTACATTTGTTATTTACGAACAATTTATCAACAGTTACTTAATATTTTTCAAGTTGACAACTATTTTTCATCTCTAATTTATTTCTACTCCCATCAATTACGTAATTTCTTTTAATATTTTTCACTCCCTTTACATACAATACAACATTTAATTATAGTCTGTATTCTAATATAATATAAATATGAATTGGCAGTTGAATTCATGAGTCGATTTAAGCTAAATCACCATTGAAAACCTAGAATCACTGAACATCCGTTTCGTCCCAGTATGGGACTCCGCGGTAGTGAGCGTCCACGATCCTGCAAACCAGACTCGAACCCAACACCTTTCGTCTCGCGTGCGAACGCTTAATCTCTAGGACAAAATGGCTGTTCAGTGACTACAGGTTTTTAATGTTGGTTTAGCTTAAATCGATTCATAAATTCAACTACCGAATTACTACAATCTCCACAAACCCCGATTCTGATCATAAATATGATTGTACAGTTTTAATAAATGATATCATCATGAAGAATATTTTCGTTTTCAAACTGTCGTTATTTGTTCTTAAATAAATTGCTGACTATTTATGGGTAATGTTAATGGTTGTTTCATACAACTTTTAAATTTCTTATTAGTAAAATGAATATAATGAAAACGTCAAACCGAGAGAATGTAGAAGCTGTGATTAGCAAATGAAAGTTGCTTTGATCGGTCACATAAGAACGTGACATTAATCGACTGAATCAACAAGAAATTTGATATAAAAAAACTTGATACGTTTTTATCTGAAATACACTACAACCAAAGCAGTAATATAATGTATGAAAATGTTAAATCATGAATAGTCAAGTATGTTACACAATACATATTCGTACATGATGTTGATTCACATAGACTAGTGATCATATTATAAATTATTTGATAGAATTTGACCAATACTAAAAAAGAATTACATAAGCATAATATTGGTCATTCAACTCAATGATCAGTGTTAGTTGTAAACAGTCAATGATAAGAATTTTCACAGATTGAAATCATGAGTCAGTTGAAGCTAGGCCACCGTGGAAAACCTGGAAGCACTAGACGGCCGTTTCGTCGTATTGTAGGACTCCTCAGCTGATATTAATAAACATATGCTCACTAGTGACTGGCTTCAAGAGGTATTTCCTAGAGTTTTAGTGAGAAGCAGTGACCATTGGGGTTCAACTGGGTCGTTTGTGAGATAGTAACTCACTGAAGGCAGTAGTGGATGTGTCACTCAATTTCGTGGATTAGTTGAAGTTGAACATTAACACTGTTGGATGCCGGCTCAGCGGTCTAGTGGTTAAGTGTTCGCGCGCGAGACCGATAGGTTCTGGTTCTGAATCTCGTGGATGTGTATTACTGGGGAGTCCCACGATAGGAGGAAACGACCGTCCAGCACTTCTAGGTTTTCCATGGTGGTCTTGCTTCAAGTGACTCATGATCTCAACTATTTGAAAAATACTTCTCTTTATCTTCAGAGCTGAATTGTAGTAAATACACAGGATATGAAGTGGATAGTAAGATATTGAACTATATTTAAAATTTCTCCTCAGCTTGTGTTGAATAGTTTAGGCTTTTAATTAGGGTTAACAATTGTTTATTTTCTATTTGTACAATCTATTTTTAAATTAATTAATTTCATGTATAATCTTGACAAGTACTGACCAGATAAGTCATGTAAATCTAAAGGCTTACAAATTTATAATCTCTTTCAATATGTGATAATCATGCATCATGACTAAATATTATACTCAAATGTATGAATGTAAAATCTATTATATGAGGCCTAATATCATGCTATACAAGTTACCCAATTAAATGTTTAATTACAGATGAAATTTAAGAATATGATAACTTTTCATCACCTTGAACAAATGATGCGATTCATAATTGCGTTCACCATTTCAAACTTAATAACGAAACAACAATGGTATATTTGTTAAATTAGTTTATGCTAATAACATAGTGTCAAGTTGAAATATGCTTCAGTATCTTATTGATCATTTAACTTTGTTATAATTAGTCTTTAATTCGTAATAAATACTTGATTGATTCTATCAAATACGTTGAGTAAAAATACTTGATAAACTTATGAATTCATAAATTATGATCATTTAATGGGTAAGATGATGATTCATATATTGTATACATAAGATTTTGATCGACTGGATTATGAAGACCTCTGCATCTGCTGAGAGAGCACGGAATATAATGAACAGCTCGAAATCAATTAGAAGATTTGGACTTCGCAGATGACCTGACCCTTCAATCCCATACACTCGAACAAATGCAGATGAAGACAACCAGTGTAGCGGAAGCCTTTGCAGCAGTAGGCCTCAACTGACACAAAGAAACAAGCAAGATCCGCAAAATACAACATAGAGAACACTAACAAAATCACACTTGATGAAAAAGCTCTGGAAGATGCGGGATCCTTCACGTACCTGCAAAGTATCAAAGATGAACGTGGAGGATCCGATGCGGACATAAAAGTGAGAATTGGCAAAGCAAGGGCAGCATCCCTACAATTGAAGGACATATGGAACTCAGAACAACTGTCAAACAATATCAAAGTCGTAATCTTCAATACGAACGTCAAGACAGTTCTACTGTACGGAGGTGAAACTTGGAGAACTACAACAACCACCATCAAGAAGGTACAAGTATTTATAAGTAGCTGTCTACGCAAGATACTCAACATCCATTGGCCGGATACTATCAGCGACACCATTTTGTGCGAGAGAACAAACCAGCTTCCAACTGAAGAGGAAATTAGAATATGACGTTGGAAGCGGATAGGACATACATTTCGAAATCACCAAACTGCACCACGCGGCAAGTCATAACTTGAAGTTCTCAAGAGAAACGGAAAAGAGGAAGGCTGAATAACACAATACGTCGGGAAATGGAAGCAGATATGAAAAGGATGAATTGGGACTAGAAATAACTGTAAAGGATTGCTTAAGACACGGTTGGATGGAGACTGCTGGAGGGTGGCTTATGCTCCTCCACGAGGGATAACAGGCGTAAGAAAGTAAGTGTATATAATATTTTCAATATAGAGTCAATCATGCATAATACCATATACATAGAATAATGCAAAGTAATGCTCGTTGATAATACTGATTACTTCGAATAGAAATTCCATTATCATTATAAAATTTATATTTATCATTATGTATTATTCGATTTGTTAAATACAATAGTTGATTGAATCATACCGGGCACTTTTCATTCATAGATATTTTAAAAGAATGGCGAAGAAATTCCATCCGAAAGTCCATTGTATTTTGAAAGAACACGTTACTATTAGATTGTAACATATGGATTTCATCGTATTTTAGACTAATTAGTTGGGAGTGATGGAATCGCAGTGTTGACACTAAACTTAGAACACAAGAACTATCACTTCAAACAATAAATACTTATTGAACACGTTAATAACTGTTATAATCCATCAGCGGACAACACTATGCCATTTAATGTTCTACACTTCTGTATCACAATGAATGCCAAGATATGTACAAATCCATCTAACAAATCTCAAATAAAATGAAACACACAACTTGGATCCTAAAGTTAGCCTTTATTCAAAACATAATTGCTTTATATATTCCTTCATGTTGAATTGGATTTATCAAAGGAAACTTTTATCTTGATTATCATTTGAATAAACGGTGAAATATTTTTTTGCTGAAAGATACCTACAAACTTATTATTATCATTTCAATATTCAATAAAAACTAATTGATTTGAATAACCTTCAGTTTAGACTTTCCTTTTTCCAACCGTCAAATAGAAAACAAACTGAGATGTCAACAAATTAATATCTAGAAATGAACACCGTTGGATACCGGCTGACTCAATGGTCTAAAGGTGAAGCAATCTCTGGCAAGAGACTCAAAACCCTAGATTCGAATCTCGTGAGGCGAGAACGTGGATGCACATTGCTGAGGAATCCCCTAATAGGACGAAAAGACCATCCAATGCATGCCAAGTTTTTCAATAATGGTCTAACATCAATCGGTTCATCATCTCAATCAAAAACGTAATAATCTCCACATATTTTCTTTTCAAAATAAATGATTATTTTAGGAAATAATAATAATGATTACTTATTATGTCATATATCATATATAAGTAATTCTATTAAATAATACTCAAGAAAGTCATCCCAAAAATAATATAAGACAAGAGAAACAAGAGATAATCAATAAATTCAATTTTGTACAATGAATATAAATAAACAAAATGGTTATTATTTAACAAGATTATTATTCTTTAATGATTATTGTAGATTTTGCTTATATCACTGCTAATACTACTAATATATATATATATATATATATATATATATATATATATATATATATATATATATATTACTATTCATTCTGTAATTTGATTGTATATTTTGGATAATGAATAGAATAAAATGATTTTTAATAAAGAAATTAGAAATAAAATTAATCATTATCATCTGAAATATTATTAAGTTCAGTAGATGATAATTCATTATTACTTTTAAGTGTATTATTCTCTGTTATTTGTCCAATTGTTGTTGATATTGTTGTGAATACTGTATTCAATGAAGGTTTATTCCTTACTTCATTTGATTTAATAATGAGAGATGATGGTGATGATGATGATGATGATGATGATGAAGATAATGTTGAAGACAAGTTCGTTGAAGTTGTTATTGCTGTTGTTGTTGTTGTCGTCGTCAATATTAATGGTGGCGGGGACGATGATGATGATGATGAAGATGATGATGCTGATGTAGAATGTTTTTGATGACTTAACTTTCCACATATTACATGATTATCTTTAAATGACTTCATTAATTTCGTTTGATTATTATTATTATTATTATTAATAGTATCATTATAATTCAATTGTGTATGAACTCCGTTTATTGATTTATTACTAGGTAATAAATGTGTTTCATTTGATGATGATTTAATTGGAGATTCTGATAAAGTTTTACAAGTTACATTTTGAGGTGATAAAATATCAGAACTATCATATTGACTATTCAAGGAACATTGTGATATACTATTACGTGGAATAATTTCTATTTGACAATTATTTATTATATTCTTATTACAATTTATATTCATTTTACCATTTAATAGATGATGAATTGATTTATTTTCTGAAATATTATTATTCTCTATTTGATCATAACGAGATAATTGATCATTAATAAATTGTGTTTTACCTAATATTGCAGTAATCTCTGAGCTAACAAATGACCATGGATATTTAGAACCAGGTAATACACATTTTTTACCACTAGGGCAATAAATTTCTAAATTTTTCATATGATAATTCATATTTATATTTGTATTTGTTGAATGATTATTATTATTATGAACTTGATGTTCATTTATTATATTTTCTATATAAATTTTAGCACATTGAAAACAAAATCTATGTTCATTATTAGCTGGACATTGTACAAAATGACTACCTTCTAAATGACGTGGACATAAATTACATAATATTCGTTTATTTGGTGATTTTCTATGTTGTATTAATGGTTTCCATTTTTTATATGAATCTGTTAATATATTATTAGTAGTAGTAGTAGCAATATGATTATTTTTAATTCCATTTAATTCATTATATGATAATGTAATAGAACTATTATCAATTCGTGGTTGTTTATTACTTATATCATATAATTGATTATTGATAATTTTATCAGTAGTATAACAATGTGATTTACGTTTTTTCGATACATTGAATTCATCTTCTATAATATCATTTGTAATATTCATTTGTTTTAATAAATCTTTCGATAATAATTGTGTTATAATATTTGTATGTTTTTGTATAAATGGTTGTGATATTAATTGAATAATTAATAAAATTAAATCAATAAATGGTGCCCATATAATTTGATTCATATTATCTCTAGCTATTTCATATTCAAATTGATCAATACTTAAATGAATTCCCCCATTATCATTGATCTGATTATTATGATTATCATGAATAGATTTTGTATCGATTAATTTAATCAATTGATTAAACCCATTACATATATTAGATGAACCAATAGGATATTCAAAATACATCATATTTATTAAATTATTTTGTTGTAAATAATCATGATCCTTTAAAATGGTATTATGATTAAATCCTAAAAAATAAGCTTGAATCATTGGTTGATTATGTAATCGTATTAAGATTGGTAATTTTAAATGTTGTGCAATTAATAAATGTGCTTGTATTAAATTTATATTTAATTTAGATAATTTTTCATTATTATTTATATTTTCATTGAATAATAATGAATCATTGAATATTGAATTCATGAATTGTTCTGATGAATTCAAAGTATGATCCGAATGAATTTTATGTTGATCATTGAATTTATTCATGTTATTAGTTAATGAGATTTGATTATCATCATTAGTTAATAGTAATGAATTTGATCTTAAAAGATTACTAATAATTTGTAAATATGTTGTTAATAATTTAGGATTCCATGGTGATTGTAATGTCAAATCGGAATTGAAATGAGTTTTTTGTTCTATATTTGATAAATCAATAGAATTATTAGTTAATTTCATTGTATTTAATGATGTTATCTCCTCTTCATTTGAATTTGATATATCCATTGTTGTATTAATATTTAATAATGATGAATGAATTAAATTATTTAATAAAATATCATTAGGTGATGATATAATAACACTTTTATTATGATGATTGAATTTATATTGATTTTCTATTGAATTATCATTTGTTGATTTAGAATTATCGATAGAATCATTGAAATAAATAATTGGTTTTGCATTCATATTACTTAATAATGATGAATTAGAATTTAATAATGATGGATATGTTGAATATTTTAATAGATTCATAAAAATCTCTTTTAAACGATTATCATAATTGGAAAGATTAGTTTGATTTCCATTTAATTGATTTAATAAATTGTCATCTTGTATATTATTTGAAATTGTTGATGATGTTGAAGATGGTACTATTACTTCGGATCCAGTTTGGATCATACTATTATTATTGTTATTATTATTATTATTACTTGTTAATATGTTTAAATCTTTATGAATTTCATCATTTGTCTGATTACTATTATTATTAGTTAAATAATGTGAATCAATAAATCGATTGATTTCAGAATGTTTACTCAATTGTGTTTTAAATAAAACATTTTTGTTTAAATCCAATGGAGATTTACTTTGTTCTATATTTAAATCATTGATAGAAGTATTATTACGTTCATCTATTGTTGTTGTTGTTGTTGCTGTTGTTGTTATTGGTATATTCAATTGAGATTCATCTAATTTATCATTGATAATTCTTTGAGAATAAATACGTGGTAAATAATGCATTTTCATTAATTTAGCTCGATTAATAACACATTCTATTCGATCAGCTCCTTCATAATTTACACATCCACGACATACTGGTTCACTAAATTCTGATAACATTGCCCATGGATAACGTGGTAAATCACAAAGATAACATTGTATACGTGTAGGACCATAGTGATGCATTGTATTCAAGATTTCCGATTGTTTTACATTCATCATAACTAATGTATTATTAATTAATTCGATAAGAATATCATTGAATAGAAAGAAAGATCTTTTGAAATTTGAATTAGATATTTATTTTAAACACATAAAAATCATTAACAAATATGTATAGTAAACATAATCACGGAATCACCGAGAAAATGACTTGCTTATTTTTAATATATTCAACACTAAATCATTTGTCGTATCCTGATTGGTTAATTATTTCGTCCAATTGTTTATCAGCTTTCACGTTATTTGAAATTAATTTTGTTTAGTTCGGAACCATAATTGAGATTAAAATTTTTTTGTCCTTTATCTGAATGAATTAAGTGGTAGGATTAATATTAAACAATATATCATTTATTTTAGATCATATCCCGACTGTTGTTGCTACCTTGATGTGGTGGTCGAGCTTGCCTATCGTGATGAACCAATCTAGCTATACTGGCTGAAACAATCGTTCTTGAAGCCTCCAACCATGCCAGATAGGTCGGTTGAAGAGCGGTAAGACTAAAAGCAACAAACCCAAGGTCCGAAGGCGAAATCGTACTGCTGACTGTACAGAGGTGTGACAGTAGTAAGGTGTTTCCTTCAGACAACCAGCATGACAGCGATGCTGCCTTCCCACAATGAGGGGTGGGGTTGGAAAAGGTCGATCCTAAAAATGCACACCTCGCCTTATCCCACGGATATCCGTCTCCGGCGGTAAGGTCTCAACAAGTACGGAGCTAACACAAAAATTACCCATAAAAAGGTCGTGTGTGACCGACCTCAAGCAGTTGTCCCTTGGGCACTCTCTCAGGTCACTAAGACCACCTCTAATCCAATTTCCTTTTCAGGTACCTCCAGAAGAACCCTTCTACGGGGTGGGCAACCGGGAAGTGATAACCACCCTTATACCTCTAATAGCACTCAAGACTGACTGACCTTATACGCAATCTTTCTTTTAGATATTACTTCCATACAGACCTTCAATGTAATGCTAGAAATCATTATTTTCAGTGATATGATGAACTTCATGATGTAAATTCAAGACTCTTTTTTTTAGTTAACAGAGTATGAAGGTTTGCATATTCTGTGAGGATAAACTAATAATTATCACTTTTGTAAATTTACGATCGTTTATTCGTAGGCTATATATTATAAAACAGTAGATACCTATAGATTAAGTATTTTGTTATGTGGTCAGTAGGTTTGATCCATCATTCATCAAACACATGTATTCACAAAGTGTAAATTACCACAATTTTTAGTGTTACATAACCTTGACGCAGTTAAGGTTTATCAGAATTTCGGTTAACAGTAGGAATTTATGTCTCACGTTTCATCCTATTCGAAACTCATTAGGCAATAATGTCTACAACCTACTGTTTACGTTTCCATCGAAACTCAAACTCAGTGCTTTTTGCTTCAAATGGTAATGCGCTGTCCACTATTAGCTACATACAAAATATACTAAAATCGTATGACTAAAAACTATTATGAGGCAATCCGTTTAACATGCGAACACGACAACTAGAACTGATCGGATGACATTCAGAATATCAAGTGCGAAGAATTACAATCCCTTTCTAATACTAGAATTCACTTTCAAACACGATTAATCCGTTGTTAACAGTTTGTAACATGAAAATGATACGAAAGTTCAAGTAGCTCTTACAATTGACATTTTACTTAAGACGTTTGAACACAATATTTTTTGGTGAGAAGTTATTTACATCATGTGTTTGACAAATATAACCGTCAATTAGTCTTCGTACGTTGTCTATGCCAGTTTCCTCCATTTCAGTCTATTCATTAACATTTGAGTCTTGAAATAAATAATATCATATCGGTTATTATAAACGATGAAAACCTATAAGCATAAATTCCTCCTGTAGCTGTTCTAGAGTGACTCCCGGTCCCCAGCCCGGGTAAAGGAGGGGGAGGTTTGGCATGAGGTCGGCAACCCCACCCCGTAGAAAAAAATCTTACTAAAATACTCCAACCAGATTAAACAAATTAAAGCATTTAAACTGTGCTCTGGTACTTGGAGGAATAATTATGACGTCTCGTGATGAAAGCTGATATTCTTCGAAAGTCACGTGGCCAGTGCCCTTTCTAACAATCAGAGCAACAAGTTTTATAGGTACATGGAACGTCCGGGAGATGTAGATGACGGGGAGGACCAGTCAAATAGCTGTGGAAATGAGGAGATACAACTTAGCAGTACTCAGAATCAGCGAAACTCATTGGACCCAAGCTAAACAGAAAAGGCTAGATATGGGAGAGATGCTGCTGTACTCCGAACATGAAGAGGTAAATGCACCACATACTCAGGGAGTTGGTCTAATGCTGTCAAAAGAAGCATGACACACACTTGTAGGATGAGAATCTCACTGATCCAGGATCATCAAAGCATCATTCAAAACAGAGGAGGGAATCACAATGAGTGGTATCCAATTTTATGCACTCACCAATGATAGGAAAAGAAGCAAAGACGTTGAAATTGGATAAGAAATACATTTCAAAATTCATCAAACTGCATCACGAGATAGTCCCTAACTTCGAGTTCTGGAGAGAAACGGAAAAGAGGGAGGCCGAATAACACACTACGTCGGGAATTGGAAGCAGATATGAAAAGGATGAAAAGGAACTAGAAATAACTATAAAGGATCGCCCGGGACACGATTGGATGGAGAGTGTTGGAGGGTGGCTTATGCTCCTCCAACAGGGATAACAGGCGTAAGTAAGTAAGTAATAAACAGAAAATCACTTATTAATAAATGTGAATAGGTGAAATAAGAAGTTATTGATTACATTTGTCCATGAAGGTAACTGGAAAAGTTGGTGATGAATTTATTAACTTTCTTGGAAAAAACCTATTTGGTTTACTGAATAAGTGTGAGAACGAAAATAAAGTTGGCATTAAGTTAAGCATTCACATACTTTATCATAAATTATTTAATCAAATGATTTAAAATATCATTTTGTTAATATTTTGGCTGAATTTTGATCAATCATTGTTAATATATGTACATATTTAGCGGAATACCTCTACGTAGTTATTATGTCACAAGTTTATATAGAAGGAATGGAATATAGCTTGTACTGGAATCTATCGCACAAATGAATGGCGATCTGGAGTTAGTAGCTAGGTGAATAACGCGTTCATGGTTCTAAGGGGAAAGTACTGAGTTGGGATCTCGGAGCGAGCATCAGTCAACCAACATCAAAAGTTGAGAATTTTTTGTGGCAACGAAAATTGTTTTTGACAGTGAAACAAAGAAAGATGTATAAATGTTTCTTTTTAAACTTACAAATCATCGTTTCTGATGTCTGATAGTAATAGCTTTAGCAAAACTCAGAATATCAGAGTTTGACTGTTGATTGATCACTTTGCAAGATTGCGTAGTATTGACCTGATTTCCTGTGTCAAAGAAATATTTGGGGATTGTGTTATATTAAGTGTATCTCCCTCTTGACCGATAACTTTTTAGAACTTATTCAACAAACTTAAGACCTTTCTTTCTGTACAAATAATGTAACTTCCTCAGTAGGTATATTTAAATATAATGGACACATTTGATGACAACATGAAAGAGGATACCAGTAGATCTGTGAATAAATTATTGAACATAGAATTTTATGTAGCATTAGTAGATTGGCTGCAGTGTTCTAGGTGATACAATGTCTAGCCTTATACCAACTTTATTTAGTTTCTTTAATTTATTTGCATCTTTGTTATACTATGCCGTTGTGTTTTCGAAAAATACCTTCAACTAAATTCATTCACTTAAGTATTTCTAACTCATTTTGTAATTATAATATTTAACTATTTCAGATTATGAGAGGCTGAAGTGGATTTAATAAAAAATATAATCCGTTCATGTTAATCCTACGTAGATAATTATCGGGTAGGTTTGTAGGTGAATGCCTTAACAGAATCTTTAATTTCGTTACGTAATTTGATAACATAAGTCTTATTGGTAAGATTAATAATTAATCAGCAATCAGTTCCATTTAGGTAGTATTTACATTAAACACACTTGGTAATCAATGTAAAATGAATTTATAAAAATCAGTGCTTTAGGACTGTTTCTTCCTTTTATTAGTAGAAAGTGCATACTTACTAGTCAGCTGGAACATAATCGTATCTATGTAGTTTCAAATAGTAAATGTTTTCATTCTTCATGAAATATTGCTGTAATCATGTTACATTTTCTCCGTTAAAATCAATAACTGATCTCAACCAGACCACAATTACAAAACTGGATGCACTGGACAGTTGTTTTGTTCTGTGTTCAAGTCCTGTGTGTCGGGTCATAGATAGGCACTGCTAAGAAAACCCATACTATCAAGAAACAGCTGTCTAGTGTTGTTATGTTTTTAATGGTGGTCTAACATAGATTCATTCACAAGTTCAAGAAACATAAAGGAATATTTAGATCTATCTAGATCTCTAGTTCTTGTTAATAAATTCTAAAATAAATATTCTTAAAATTTTCGAACGATATTTTAAACTTTTTATAGAGACATGTAATGTGACAGGTAATCGCTTCTTGTGTGTAAGATGTTCTACATAACTCTAGGAGTTACATCTGATATTTTTCACTAGCGAGTACATGATTGTTAGGTTTTACAATAACCTGATTTGATTGAAGTTAGACATTAACATCATTGAATGACAGCTCAATGATATAAAGGCTAAGCGTTCGCACGTAGAGCTGAAGGTTTCAATGTCGATCTCCGTATGCGGGTTGTGGATCTGCACTGTTTCGGAGTCCCATATCAGGACAAAACGACCGTCCAGTGCTTTCAGGTTCGTAATCGTGGTTCGGTTAAGATCAGTTTGTGATTTCGACTGTGAAAATGCTCCAATCTCTTATGTCAAATATAACAATATTTGGTTAATTAATAACGAAACTTTGAAAACCTACTTTTCATTAAACTTGAAATCATTTATTGACAAGTTTTAAATTGAAAGTCGTCTCTTTTTTTAAAAATTTGAGAAAGGTTTTCTTTTCTTACTTAGATATCTTATTCATTCCATTAAGAATAAACGGTTCAGAATAGAAAGGATTTATTCAGCCGTTTGAATACAAATTTTATTTTACCCGAAATAACGGTTACATATTATTAAAAATGATTTGCAGGTGAAAAGAATACGAAGAGATAGGTGATAAACATAATAGGCGGTGAAATGAATGGCAGTCGTAGAAACATGCAATTCATTTTCATGAGCATTAAACACGCATATATAATATATGCATTCAAACTGTTACAAAATATCATTCTTAGATTTTGATACAAAATGAAAAATTCATTATAAACTAGAAGTACGAGAGAGAGAAAGAATGAGATAGAGAGAAATCAAAGAAGAATTCCTCTTTACTGTATAATTCTTCTTCACTTTATATTACTATCATTCGTTTCTTCAGTTCAGATATATCATCAATGAGTTATGTAAATGAAAATATGATTTTCTACTGAACTATACCTCTGTTCTCTTTATTACTCTTTCTTTCCTTTACTCTCTCTCTTTAACTATCGGTACGAAGCACTTTCATTTAGAATGAAATAAGAATATGCACGCAACATGTGATGATGTTTAGATTGACATGCACGCAAAGTTTAAACAAGAACGTTTTGAACATTATTGTTATTGTTTATATAATTTGGTGGGGATGGAAAGTTTGAAACAAAGAGTATAATCATTCTTATGAAGAAGATATAAAAGTTGAAACACGCATATACATACCATTTATATACATTTGACTGTAATCTCTTGTTTGTGCATAAACATGAATACACAACCACACTTATATGAACATACAATGATTACCTTAGATAATCCAATTAAAAATGTTTAAATTCGAATACCCAGAGGAATCAAGGGGCGTGGCTGGTCATGACGAAGTTACAAATAATCTGAAAAAATGAATATAACCATTTATTCAACCGGATAGTTTGTAGAGCACGGCACGAAGATTTTCTAATAAATGGAATGAATGCAAAGTGTGTGTAGACTATAAATATAAACAAAGAAAGTGTTGTGCTTGAAAGTCAAATCTGGTATCCAACTACAATCAACTATCGAATTCTAGATAGGGTGAAACGAGCGTTCTGGATTCCACTACAAGCCGCATCCCATCTTTAAATAATAGACATTGATCATGAAACTAAGTGTACATTCGTGTAAGCTTCCACCTACGGTCTCCTTGCCGAACTGAACTGTAGTGAAATATTTCCCTCTTATATATATAGTAGTTTACCTCTGCCTACACTTAAATATATTGCTCTATCAGATATTATCTTTTCTATCGTCTCTTCTTTAGGCACAATATTTGTGAGAGGATGGTATAAACATCGTCTGATTATGACTTATTCAAGGTGTTACTGCTCTTGGACCATAGGTTGTCAACTAGAACTTTTCAGTCAATAATATGTGACTAGTAGTAGTCTGTGATACTAGAAGTTGCATTATTTATAGGCTCTAGATGAAGATCATTTTAAAAAAAAACAATAAATTTCTTTTAGAAATGACTGATTCTGAGCTTACTGTATCAATAATAAATAAAAGGAAATTGATTGTGTAAGTAATTGCCTTTTGCATTAATTGCTATAATTTTCTGCTGACGGTAGTAAGTGACAACAAATCCATTCTCCTGTTCAAATCAACTGATTCCGACTCATATTTGTTCTGTGTTTCAGTAATAAACAACTTGGAACTTTCACAAACATTTTCTCCAACATTTTCACACTTACCGCAACGTGAATAACAACACTGACAAAAATTACATAACATGAAATACAGGACTCAATACCTGAGGATGAATTAAACGTGGTTTCCGAATGATAGACTTAACTGAATGTATTGGAAATATTCCTATTAGAAGAAATCTGAGGTTTCCATAGTATGGTATATTTATCCATACTCGATAATAAGGCATCATGTGGTTTAGAAATAGCATCACGAGAATCATTATTAATATCTTCATATTTAAAGTTGAAATATTTTGCTATCTGAATAGTGCAGAAAGGAATTTAGATAAGCTGCTTTTCTAGTTTAAAATCATTTAAACCAGTAATCACGAGGTCACGAAGTTAAATATGCAGTTGTTCAACGAAATTGTATTCAGAAGTCTATAGCTGAAGCTACATCATAAGATATCTGTTAGTCTAATTCAAAGCACGAACTAATTTGTTGAAATATTTTCTTTCATATGTTCAGGCTGATATCATGTGAAAATAATGTGTCAATAATTTTTTTAGTTTCTTGACAAAAAGTAGAATAGGGTCGTCAGTATATGCAAGATTTTTGAACAAACTATAAACTTCTCTACCAAAAGCAGTCATGAAATGAGCTGAAATGTTATCTCCTTTGTAATTACTTAATAAACATTCCAAATTGTTAGAATCCATGTTTACAGGGACACCAGATATAGACGTGAGTTAATCTGATGAATTACTACTAATCCTAAATGGACTGGAACTTCAATAAAATACAATCAAGAAATGGAGTTCGAAGTAGGTAGGATAGAATCATGTCGTATTATTGTAACAGATTAAAACATTTTAGCATACAGAAAAACTATGATGCTAGATTACGTAATATGAATAATAACAGCAAATAGAAAGTCTTCTAAAATTAATAATTTAGCAACGGATTATATTGTGAATGAAGTAAGATTATGTAAAATGTTTTTGTTACAATAATCACAGGCAATAAGGGGTGGGATGGGGGTAAAAATGAAGTGAATTAGTATCAGAAATAATTATTCAATCATTCCAGAACTTTATTAAATCAGTTTCATTGTCATAAAAAGTAAATTGAGTATGTTCTTGCTTTTAGGAAAAGAAACCGATCAATTTACAGATTCTCAATGAAATTTGTTTGCTCTATTATGCTTAGCATAATGTAGGAACTGAAGTACGTAGAATGATTTCTATCATTTTCACTATAGTTTTATAGATATCGTCTAAGCTGAAACATTTACATTCGAAAAGTTAGTTTAGATTGTAATGACTTGAATTGTCCTGTTGTTGATGTTTCTAAATGAATTTTGATCAATCTTACTTAGCATAAGTGCAACCGATATGGACTGCCTCGATATAGTTATTATTGACACAAATTTACATAGAATAGATGAAATGTGGCTTGTAGTGAAATCAAGAAACTTCGTTTCACCCATTTAGGACTTGTCAGCTAGATATACTTGTATCCCAATCCTTGAATACAAATACATCCATCTGATGAATAAAAATGTTGGCAAGTTAGGACCAATAAGGTTTATTCGGTATAATTGTTAGAGAAATAATTGGTTCACTGCTAGACCGTCATTGAAACGTAGAGGCATTGGACGGCTGTTTCAATGCACCTCAGCAACCTCGCACGCGGGATCCGAGCCCAAGACGTCCAGCTTCACTCATGAACGTCTAACCTTTAGACCACTGAGCCAGCATCTAACAGCAATCATGTTTAACTTTAACCAATCCACTATATTGCGCGACCGTCCTCCATTGTCTTCAGTGAGTAACTACCTTACAACAGACAATGTTGAACTCCACTTGTCATGCCTTCTCACTAGAACTCCAGGAAACCGATTTTGAAGTCAGTCACTAATGAGCACATGATAACTGTCATGATATCAATCTGAGCTCAATAAACTCCACAACCGCTTACTGAAAAAGAAATAATTGCTAATTTGGTTTTGAATTTATACTGAATTACTGTTTTTGAATGAAACTGAAAGTTGTCAAAATCATTTTCTTACGAAAATAATAATAACAATATAATCTGACATGTTCCATACATCATTGATTTAAGTTTGATAAAAGTGCATATGATGATTAGGAGTATTTGAATTATAATATGAACTAAGAATCCCAGAAATATCGTAATCGGATCAAGAAGTATTAGATAAGCACGAACGAATGTACTGTATTTGGAATTCGAAATCAAGCATTCAACAAGTACAAAGGTATTATTAGCTCATTCAAACACCACACTGCAGTCTTTAGAATGGTGGTTAAAGGTAGTCAACAGGAAACCCTGGACCCGGGTTTCGTGCTATTTGGCACTCGTCAGCAAGGTGTACCCATAATCTTGAGGGAACTGAAGCTCCCTGACAGATTCGACCCCGTGTCACCCAGCTTCACAGTCAGAGACGTTACCACTGGGCTATCCGGGCTGCGACCGACCTTCTGTAGGACTGAGATGTATTCACAATTGATTGATCACTGTAGTCTTTACTATGTGTTTAAAGATAATTTTTTTATCGAATATAGTGTTGTTTGAAGATTAGTAAAGATCCATAATTGTTGTTTGTCTATTTTCACCTGTGATTTAACCATAACGCAACATATACATTGTTTTAGTGTAACAGCTTTCCTCTAAAATAAGGTGTAATGAATGACTATTCATACTAGGTAGCTAAGCTCCTTTGGAGTACCATTGTACATCACAGAATATTGAATATATTTTCTTATTTATTATTTACGATTCATCAATTGTGATCATTCATGGATATATATATATAAACTTGGAACTTATTTATGACGTAAATTCATCTTCATAGTGATTAATTATATAACAGATTTTTCCCTATACAATATTACTTAGAATAAAAGATTATATCTCATATCAAACAATATAATTCTTGTCATTATTTCTTATGTCATTATATTTTTCACTATTCATTTCGTGCCATATTTTATCTATACTGTTTTTAGTGAGATTATCTTATTTTCATTCGTTTCCCTCTCATTCAGTCACACATACACACACAACTACGATTCCACTTACTTACACTGAAATAATAAATTTACAAAATGCGTGTATTTATAACAACAACTTTTAACTACTTTCAACTATTATTCTCATATTGTTACTCGTGCGTGCAAGTCTCCCTCTCTCTCTCTCTCCCTCTTTCTTGGTTTCTAAGTATGTGTTTGTGTGCTTGTCATATTAGAAAGATCGTGACACCTTAATGTTGAATGAAATTAAGAACCTTTTAATAGTTCAAACTACTAGAAATAAAAATTGAAAAGAATTAAGTAGTCGATAAACAGTCACTTTTATTCTTCTGACTACTTTAGTCACGACTATTTGAAGACAAATTAAAGCGTAGAAAACTTGATATTTTAAATGGTGGTAGATAGATTTATGAATTTTAGTCCATGTTACTTGGAAAATATTTAATGTTCAGTATAGGGTTTTGGAGATTATTAAGTTTTTATTGAGATGATGAATCGATTTATGTTAGACCACTATTGAAAACCTGGAAGCATTGGATGGCCGTTCCGTCCTAGTATAATGTATACTGAGTTAACTACTCATTTTCATTTTATGTGTAATTTTTACAATTTTACACTGAGCACGAAGATATCATTGAGGCAGCTAGCATTGAATGAATGAAGAAATAAGCTTCCATCATACATAATGATAAAAATCTGTGCCTGAGGTAAATTATACAACATTTAACATTCAAATCTTACAGTTTATCGAAAAGTAATATGGTTCGAAAATCTATTACAACAAACCATTTACATTCTGAGTAGTCTATCAATCATGATCTACATTGAAAGTACTTTTTAACAAGAAACTGTAATTATTTTAGTCAAAAATCTTATTTAAAATCGTTAATTCTTTTGATAAATGTAATAAGAAGACGAAGATTATCTGAACTATATGTTCTCATCCTAAACCTACCCTAATCATATTGGTCTATTATCCAACGTGGTGAATTGTAGATTGTTTTTAGAACTGTTTTTTCATTATCTTTCTTTCTTCTTACCTTTCACTTTTTTTGACTTTATAATTTTCCATATGTAATGCACTTAATAAGTATATTACTGTGTAGAGCTGAAGATCTTATATGAGACTGGAGGTTCGCCATTGATATTGTGGATGGTTCGGTATTACTTTGGCAAGTTTTGCTGACTGTTCGTGCGCAAAATTAGTTTTCTGGTTAATCGATTTCATTCATACTGGTGGTTACTTTTCAGTGTTCCCAAGGGCCGTTGTCATTGGAACATTATAAGGCATGTCGCCATAGCAAACATTGATGAGTTTGACTGTCGTGTAAGCGGAATAGGTCAACTTTGGCCTCTTTGAGCTTTGGATAATTGATTCACGTAATCATTGATCGGAATAATTCTACGTGTGACGTGAATGTGTGTATGAATGTTGCGAATGGTCCAGCAGGGTTCTTGGTACCTGTGTGGTTGCCCCACAGGATTAAGAGCTGTACTATTCTGATTGTAGCGTTAAACCCTATATGTTGTCTGGTTATTCTGTGAAGCGAGATTGAGCTGTACTATTTGTGCTACAATTTTTAAGCCTGGATAGTATCTGGCTCTTATGTTGAACGGGATTGAGCTTTATTGTTTGGGTTGTCATGTGAAAGTTTGGATGGTGTCTGGCTCTCCTCAAAACCAATGTAAAATTACCCCGGCCCACAAGGGTATATTATATAACTGTGATCAGAATGTTCGAAATATATTGCGCTAATGTATTACATAGTTCTGGTAATCTTCGTCTTCTCATTACATTGTCCGAAATTCATATGTTCTATAAATACATTTGGCATCAGTTTCTAAAAATTAGAATTTGTTATTAAAAGTTATACGATTCACCTTGAAACCAATGCTGAATATAATGTTGTGCTAATATATCTACCATAATAGATAGGAACTACTATCTAATTTATTATGAGATGTTTTTAATGTTACACGAATACTATATAAACATCTCTAGCATCGAAATACGCACGTTGATCAGCCGTTATAAAATGTCCTTCAATCAGTCATGTTTATAGTTTACCTACGAAGTTATCTGATATGGAATTTGACCAATATTGAGGATTATTCAAAATAGTATTTAGTATTTTCCGCTTTCTGTATTTCAGCATATGTTTAGTAATTCATGATATATATTGTATTTAGGAGAACAGTGATGAATAGAAACAATTAGCCATCAGTCTAAATGGTGAGTTACATGAGATGCACAACGCGAACTGTCTTCCTATTTATAGTCGGTCTTACTTACTAGCTTGTAAAACACTTAGAAATGGAAAGTACTGGACAGTTGTTTTATTTTAGTATATAGCTCTCTAGAGATGCATAACTATAATCTCTTCAGTGATCAAACCGAAGATCTACATGTTTCATAGCGGGTTCGTTATCTCTAGATCACCGAGTTGATGTTTGACGGTTCTTGTCTCTAACCTTAGTCAATTCATGATATTATTTGACTGCCATTGATCTCATCTTCCTTGTGAAATCTGATTGTTTTTTTTCTGTCCAAACTTTTATGGAGTCATGATCTCACAGTTGAGATCAAAAGGAAAACCAAATAGATATCTAGTCCTCTCTGTTTACAATTGACTAATCACTGAGTAAGTGACCAATATCATGTATGTTAATTTCTTCTTGGTGTTGATCTAATTCCATCGACCAAGCTGCAATGTGGCTATAAATCTGAATGATTCAACACAAATGTGCACTATGTTGACATGTAATGTGATGGTTGGGTATAGTCTACAGGAAACTTTGGGCCCTGAATTCATTGTAACTTAATCTATTGAATTCAATTAACAATAAGAAGGACTTGGAAGCACAACGAGTGAGTAATTAATCAATTGTAAATTTATCTCAGTTATGAGAAAAGTCAGTCACCTCTAGACTAGATCAATGGTGGGATTTCTGACTATGAAGCTAGATGATGCGGGATGAAATCTCCACAGGAATCATCAGTTCCTTCAAGATTACCGTTACATCTATCTGATGAGTAGTACCAGATATCAATAAACCTAATTGAAGTGTTTTATGTTAACTATATCCAATCATTATATTAACTTTCTCTACTTTTAATAACTGTCTATTTCAAGTTAGCCATTGATGACATCTATCTCAAAAAGTTTACAAAAATCTAATGGAACCTAAGAATTATTGGCTTCTTCTTCTTCTTCTTCCTTAACACAAATTCTCTACTTCTCAATATGTACAAAAAGAAAAAAGAGATTGGCTATAAATTGAAATTTCATAGTTTATTTAAAAATTATATACAACCATAAATGAAATACATAAAAAGAAGATCAACTATATTATGACAAGATATAATATTGAATACCGCGCTGAATAATAATCTAAAATAATGGATCATAGAAATGATGAACAAGTTGAAGAATAACATAATTCATATGAAGGGAAGATCATTCATAAAACATTGAAAGATTTTGTACAATGGTATCTTTTGGGTATTTCAAAACAACAACAACAACAACAACAAAAAGGGTATCTCTACATAGTATGCTGCAAATTGTATATGAATTAATGATGTAATGAAGTCATGTTATGTCACTGATTTATAGATTAGTCAAATTCCAATTACTTTTAACAAGTCTAATATTATTGTTTTTTTGTATTCCAAATAGAATGACACTTTTATCATTTATTCCTATACTATTTCGTTTGAAATCAATTAATTTTATATTATATAAATCAGAATGAAATTTTTGTTTAGATTGTTTGGTAATTAATTCTTCATTAGTAGAAGTCATATCATTTGTTATATCAGATTGAATACGTGGTCTTAATGGGATAAGACATGGTAATGCAGTCATAGATAATGATTCAAGTACAGATGGTTTATCACGATTATGTTTAAATTTTTGAAAGAGATCAAATGTAGGACAATCTAAATGTAATGCACTTGAAACATTTTTTAAACTTGTTTGAAATTCATTAGTAATATCTTTAGTGAATGTCCAACTACATCGACGTTTCTATGTAAGGTGAAAAAAAAAGAAGAAGTAGGATAATGAAAACTAAATAAATTTGATGTACAAATTAATTACAGAGTAGAATCTAGGACGAACGTTTTATCTTATTTGGGATTCGTTCAGTACCTTCTTCCTACTGTTAATACTTAGTTTTGGGACAAATTTGTGGTGCTGGCTGATCTGACTCTAATTTAGATGAATGTATGAGTAAATATAAATCTTCCATTTAACTCTGTATATTACCTAGACTAGCCTGGTTTGTATGACGATGGGTGTCGTTGGAGGAATTTATTTCAGACATTCATTTATCCAGACACATTCTGAATAAGAAGTGAAAAAAAACGAGGAGGAGAGAGCGAAGTGACACGAAATGACGTGAAGTGGAATAGGCGAATGAGCCAACTCAATTTATTCAAGCGTGAATCGATATTAATAGTCGAACAAAAATAAGTTACAGATACGTGATGATTGGGATAAGTAATTAACAAACATATGATCATATAAATAACATTCAGGATTAATAAGTGAACAAGTGACAGGGTAAAAATGTGGCTTGAGAAGAATGAATAGATTGGTCTGTCCAAAGACTAGAATAACCTATGTGGTTTGTGCTGATGATGTCATTCAGAAGAACGATGAAAGCTCCATGGTCAAACTATCCAGATCAGAGAACAAATCTCCACCATCCCATAACCTATGTGGGCTTGAAATAGTACCAGCTCCTACAATTTAAACCCAGTACAGTTTGCTTCAAACGCCGATGCGTCATCCATTTAATTACTGAATCCGGGTAGTCACCAGCTTTTTCAACTGGTATGACGTTTATAACATTATTAATTATAATTTACGTGACAATGGTTATTCATAGTTTATCCTACTAGGAACTTTATGATACATTTGCACATCAGAATACATATTAAACAGAAGTAAACATTTGGAGTAAATCAATAATACTAAAGCTTAACTTAATGTAAACAAATTGATCAATTTCGTGACCAGAGTAGGCCAATAACGTGTTGTTAAGTTTGGTTTAAATATGGATAAGATAATTATTTCATAAATTTGATCATTTCCGAGGTATTGATACATTTATGGGTTTACCTGTGGCTCAACAATTTATAAAGATTCCATTCAGGTCTTCACTAACTCAGTAAACGTTTCTATATGACCTCACTCAATAAATGGTTGGTTATGCACATTTAACAGTGTCAAACTAACTGTACTTTCGTTTGCAGAAGTGATGAATATGATTTATCTTCACTAAATTGATGTATTTTATAGACTGTAATCGATTATTGTTCGTAATTATTGAGCTTCATGGTTAGTATTCTTACAATGCTAGTGAACAAGCTACGTTGTAGTATAATCTTTATAATGCCACTTATTCTTTCTAGTAAAGTAAGCTTAGGTGAAATAAGTCGGACAGAAAAACCAGATCTACGCAACTTATGTAGTTATTATCTTCAGATGTTATCCAAATCAAATGATCGGCTTTGAAATAGATTCACTAAGTTGTGGTGAGGAATTTCGATTAGTGAAGTTAGACTATTTCATGAATAAGCTATTTACTTACTGATGAGATTGTAGTGTAATATCATGAGATTGAATGAAGGTTAAATTTACAGACTACCAGGTCTCAACTCAGTGATGCTCCATTTGTATTTTCGGCAGGCTTCAGGTTTGGTTCTTGGAGGGATTATGGGTGTGAATGGTTAATTTTTGGGATCCATTTATGGACCAATACTAAACTTATATTTCCATTGTATAATTATTAAGTAACTAAACTATGCATATTCATATTCCTCTTATTATAAGCTTTATTTTGACCCATAAACTATTATTATACGTTCTACCATTCTTGAGTTATACCCAGTATATTAATTACTACCTCCCTCATTAACAACCACATCTGGCTAATTCTTGTACAAATGTTGTTTCATATTTTATTGGTACGTTGTGGTCTGTTCGATTGGTATATAAACTCAGTATGTTTGAAATATAATGATTCATATCGCAGAGGCTCGAATCGGTGTTCTGGACTTAACTGGCTGGGTTAGGCGGAAAGTAGGACCAATAAGGACTCTAGACTGCTCATACGGGTTTTACGCGTCATTTGTCCGATCGATAATTCACTGCTCCCTAATCGGCGGTCACAAGTTATAAAAGTGTATACAGTTAAGAAACCTTATACCAAACAGGTATTCAGTACTTCATGGTTTTTAATTGTTCTTCACAGGATATTAATTCGTGACGAAATTATCTTTAAAGTGATCTATAAACCATAAATATCTGAACCAAGTATGATTATATAAGAGTTTAACTTTGACGACAGCTCCGTTAAAACGTTCTACGAGAAAAATTATTTGACACAGCGTCTAAGATTGACTGATGTAATTGGGAAAAATACAGAAAAATGAAAAGTTTTAAACTTACTCTTGGTCTGGATGGTTGGGTTTTATTGCCTGTCTGTAATCCAAATAAATTTATATATGACTTGGTAGTCGTTGAATTCTTCTGCGATGATCCACTACCAATTGTCATTCTAATTCCTGTCATTTCGTAGTGTTTATCCATGATTGATTGGATTTCTTCATTTAATGAACGAGGTGATTTACGTCTAGATGATAAACTTAATGCCCGTCTAAGTTGTTGTTGTATACTAATGTGATGTTCTTTATCTTTAACTGGTAAATTACCGAAATTATCATCGGTTAGCTGATATGGTTTAAAAAAGGATGGAACCAAATTTGAAGATGATTGGGGTAATGGTTGATGATATGTGTTTCTTGCATTAAACGTTTGATTACGTACCAATCCAAGAGTTTGTGGTTGAGGAAAAATAACCAACTCATCGACCAAGCTCCAATTGTCACCTGCTCCATTTGTATGCTGCACAGAGAAACGGTGATCAGAGTCAATCACGTCTGATAAATTTTCTCCCAAGTTTGATGAACTAATTATTCCATTTGTACTAAGTTTGCATCTGGGATTGTTGGTTCTATCTAGTTCATTATCCACATATAACAATTCCATCCTACTTCTGCCACATAAACTGCTCCGTTGAGACTGTAGAGTCGACATTGATGGTGGCTTTAAGTGAAAAAATTTTCTATTAGTCAGTTAATTAGGTAGCTAACATGTTTGAAGAAAATTTTTATCAGTGGGGGGCTGTAAAAATTGTTAAGTTTTTTTATTGGGATCATGGGCATCCGCGATCGTGGATTCGCATTGCTGAGGAGCCCCCGTACTAGGACGAAACGACCTTCCAATGATTTCAGGTTTTCAGTGGTGGTCTAACATTCATCGATTCATATCAATCAAAAGAACATTTTTATGTTACTTATTAATTATAAGTAGACAGAAACCATAATAATAAAAATAAGTATCCCAAGGCGATAAATAGAGCATCAAATTCTAACACAGTCTATATAAAGTAGAACAGTTTGAGCTATTCTCAAATGATACGACATACTTTTGTTCTGTTCCAATGTAGTATACTATCCAGCTGTTAATTGTATGTCAAGCGAGTTGATGTGCTGGTATAATTGGTATTATTCAATAGTACTAATGTTTCAAGCTTTAGCTAAAAAATCTCTTTATTCGTCATTTTATCTGTAGCTATTATCTTGTTCTGAGGTTTAAAGTTCGTGCTTTGAACTCAGGGTCTTCGAGCTTGGTCAATGAAATTATGAATGAAAAAATGGTTGTTATCATTTTCAATTTATATAATCGTAATGAACATCGTTGTCAAACAGCATTTAAGTTACCACCGTCTGGAACTTATTGTGACTGCTGAATAAACTTGTTTTCTGTTTCTGTAACAACACCACCCTTAATGACAGATGTGTTGTTTTTCTTGTTGAAATCACATACTAACCTAAGTTAGATAACCATTGAAAACTTGGAAGCACTGGAGGGCCTCTTAGTTTTACTATGGGACTCAGCTGTATACACCAACAACTCCACTACATAGGATTGGACCCAGAACCCTTGGTCCAGAGTACTAACGGTTAGCCTACAGAACAGTGAGCCGGAGTCCCGTAGTATATATCTGGGTTCAATTCACTAAGTTAGATAAAAGTATCGATCCTTGTTAGAGTTGCGAAGTCGCATACTAGGACAAAACAGTTATCTAGTGTTCACTTATAAAGTATTGTCTCTTTTGTATCTTAGGTGCTATATACCATAAACAAAGGTTTTTAAGTGTATATAAAATTCCATCCTCTGACAAAGTTTATGCGTTCGAGCAGATGAATTGATATATGAGCGTTTTCTATTGAAGCAAAAGAAAAATCATCTCCTTATTCGCTCACACTAATACTTTGTATACGACCATACATGCGATTAAATTGATAATTTACACACAATCTTGAGCATATGTATGCTTAAGAAGAGTTCTTACAAGTTTGTGTACCCACATTACATGTTAAATCTAGATAGTTGAAGATGGAAAAATGCCGATCATCTTTAATGTTGTCATCAAGACCATTGTCAACAGAAACGTCATTAAGAATCATTGATTATCGAACAGTTTTTCTATTCTTCTTTGCTCAGTTATTCATCGTTCAGTTAGGGAGCTGTGAATATATAGTAGTATTTGAATTATTACATGAACTAGGAATCCCCAACGGAGCACAATTTAAATCAGGTAGAACTAGGTGAGTACAAACAAACGTATTGTATTTGGAATTCAAAATCAGGCACACATCAAGTACAAAAGGAATCATTAGTTCCTACAAACACTACAGGTATACAAAAGTCAATTAAAACCAACTTTTATGACTAATTGTCTAACATTTTTCTGTGCTAATTAATTTGTAGTAGGTATTGTGTATGGATCTTAGATTTCGGTATAGTAACATTTTGCGAACTGTGCAGTTCAGTCGATTTTCATCCATCAAACTACCTATCTTGAAGAATGAAACCCCAAGAAAATCATTTTTCTGCAACATTTTATTGAATTCTTTTGACCAGAGTTGGAGGGTGTCTGGTAGTGAATTTAGTGGCTCTGTACCTAACTCCGGTTCGATCTTATGAATGATTGTTATTGAAATGTGCATACTACCAACCGTCATATATAATTATCGACTTAAATCGCGTTGGTAAATACCGAATTAAATAAGTCAAATACAAGAATAGAGTTTGAATTTGTATATTTCCTACAATCGTTGATCAGAACAGACAATCAGAGAAGCGCAGTGAAGGAAGCGATGCGTAATGGAGAAGGCGAGTGGGCCAACTCCTTTTATTCAGGCGTAAATCCATATTTAACGTCAAACAAAAATAAGTTACAGACATATGATGATTAGGGTAAGTAATTAACACACACACGATCATATAAAAAGCAGTCGGAGTTATCCAGCGAATAATTGACGGCGTAAAATTTTGCTTGAGAAGAATGAGCCTAGAATAACTTATATGGGATTGACACAGTACCAAACCCTAAATAGATTCAAAACTCACGTTTCAACTTATTTACGATTCGTCAGGTGGATGTACAAACACCATTGAGTTGATAGTCACACTGAGACTCAAACCCAATACCTTAAGTAGCAAACGCAATAAGCATTTTCATCAGTTATAATGAAAACAAAATACAAAATTTAACAGCCTCAAAACTTTTGTTACTTTAGTATTGTTAAAAAAACACAATAATAATTATAATGTAACTTCACTGGTTGAAATCACGAGTTTATTGAAGCTAGATCACCATGGAAAACCTGAGAGCACTGGATGACCGTTTCGTCCTAGGATGAGACTCCTCAGCGGTGCGCATCCACGACCTCACCCCCCGCGGAATTCGAGCCCGGGACCTACCAGTCCCGCGCCTAACCAACTGAACCAATGAGCCGACCGGCATCCAACGGTGTTAATGTCTAACTTCAACCAATCCACGAAGTTGCGCCACCGTACACCATTGTCTTCAGTGACTTCCTATCTCACAAAAGACCTGATTGAACTCCATTGGTAATGACTTCTCACTAGAACTCCAGGAGTATCTCCTGAAGTCAGTCAATAGTGAGCAGTTGATTATTATCAGAATGGGTTCGAATCTCGCGGGGGCGGGGTCGTGGATGCGCGTTGCTGAGGGGCCCCATACTAGGACGAAACGGCCATCCAGTGCTTCCAGGTTTTTTATGGTGGTCTAGCTTCAATTGACTCATGATTTCAACCAGTGAAATTTCTGAAATCTCCACAAAACCCATTCTGATAATTATGTAACTGGATAAATAGATCTTGATTGTAATAAATTAATAACATACACTGATAACTTACATTCAGGTAAACATCTGGTAAATCAGATCTTGGTATTTGACTAACAGTTGATCCACTACTTGGATTACGATAACGATCTTGTGATAATTCATATGCTTGTAAATTTACACAACTTTTACATTCATTTGTATTACATAATAATGAATTTAAATTATGATTACAAATATTATCATTATTATTGATATTATTACTACTTCCAATGATTCTATTAATTTGATTAGTAACTGATAATTTTGTAGTGGAAATATTTTTACCTTGACGTAAACGTCTTACATCAATATCTTGTTTAGTATCATGAATATTACCATTATTGTTGTCATCATCAACATTAGTATCATCATTACTATCATCATTGCTGATTGAGTTGTTACGTTTAAGATGTCTTTTTTGATTATATTTATTTGCACTAAATAAGCATAGAACTGGACGTTTAGGTTTTTCTTTAAACACTGGTGATTGTAAGTCATAAGTGAAATTATTATGCTGATCCATATGATTATGATCAGTATTGGTAGAATAGGTTAATTGATTACTTTCAAATGAATTCATTTTTTCAGTATTGTATAATTCATCACTGAAAATACCTGTGTCAATTTTTGGAAGATTTAATGGGGATAATGTGATAACATTATTATAATTACTATTATTCAAAGAGATATTGTGAATAGTACTAGTGTTATTTTCACTAACAGTATTATTGATGTTGGTAGTAGTAATCGTAACTGTAGGAGTGATAATTCGGGTTTTTTGTGCAACATCATTTAGGTAAACTGACATCAAACTTCGACTCTCTAATGAACTGTCTAGGTTTTTATTGTCATTCAAATGTGAACAAGAGTTTTGTACTGGATAACTGATAGCACTTTCCAGTGAACTACAGTCAATAATCTACATATGTGAAAGAAAAAAAAGAGAGGAAACTTTGAATTATAAACGAATAACATAATTATGATTTAGAACTCAGTGATTAGAGATAAGTCACATGAAACTATCTCTCTAGATGTCGCATGAGCTAAAACGCTCATCAACATAGAGTATTCTTGAGTCATGTGAGAACTTTTCCTGAAATCCAAACGTATAGTAATTTTTCAACAATATCCCAATCAATCATGTTTTTATACACTAACCTAAGATAAAAATTCGAAAAGATAATTCATTTCGCTCTATTGTTTTTACAGTTTACCAGTGATACACAAAATAATAATGATTGATTGTTATTCAATCACATGAATGAAGTATACCTAAATAATTTAAGTAATTTTGAGTTAAGGTTAATGGAAATTTACAGAAAACCAGATAAAGTTGGATAACTAATTCATGATCCTCTTCAGCAGTGAAGACCCAAATCCCCTCACGAAATCAAACCCAGTACTTTCAAGCTCAATAGAGCATGTTACCTATAAATTATTGAATTGAAATTCTGTAATTCACTTTTCAATTGGTTCGGTCCTATACTTCAGTCTTACCACCATAGAGACTCTCGAAAATTTTTATTGTTAACTATGTTAAGACAATGGGGAGGAAGTAGAATTATTAAAGGTGTGTAACTTCAGATGCTATTCTATTAAGCATAAGTATCTATATTTCTAATGTGTATTTATCAAACAACTTGTTTATGATATTTTCGTATTCTATTCGTTGTATGCTTCCATTTGACTTATCAACTAATGCTATTGTCTTTCCCGTCAAAAATATTACCTGTTTTTCAAATTTATACTACAACTGTACTGGTTATACAAATATTGCAAATTACTATAAATGATGTATCTAGGTTTTGAATTTCATGTATACGATTACGTAAGTTTTAAAGTCCGAGTAATACATAATAATATGAGGCACTTAGACAGTTTCTCCGATATTCTGATTAGTAATCAGAGAAACAGTGAAGGATTTTGCCAGGAATATCGACCGTTGGATTTTACAATAAGCAGTATTAACACATTCATAGTTAGTGGAATAAATTCATGACAGTGTAAGTAGCTAGGAGAGTTAGAACTGTGAATCGCTGAATGCAAACTTATTGATTTAAAGGTTTTACTCTCGATGTTACACATCCAAGCCTTCACTTTTATTATATATGATATGACTTCAAATGACTGATTACCGGAACGTTATCAAGTAGTGAACATTTGATTTATCCAATCACCTACATAATCACTTTCTGTGGTTTGATGGGACGTTCCTTTTTCTATTTAGCCATGGATTTAGTAAATCAATGACCAGGATTTCCGCTTTCATTTCCTAACAAGTTATTGTGATGTGTCCAGTTGGAAAATGATAACATGTGATTTATTGAAATCATAGATAAATTAGTTCTTCGTCGATAGATGGTTTTATCACTAATTAGCATCACTTGGTGAACCACAACAAAATTATGGAGGCTCAGAATGTTGTTTCTTCCTAGTTCATGGCTCGTTAGTAATGTTCACTAATTATGTAATACATATTTGTACTCAGGGCCTGAAGGCCTAAATTGCGGTCACGATAAATTCCAACTAGTAAATTAGAATCTGGTATGGCAATTTTTCAGTCTGATTCTATTAGAGTTATGGCATGATGATCACTCGGCGATCATAATGATACATATATAACTCTCGACATGGTTAAACTCCACCAGTTAGGACTTCTAAATGTTGGTCTCGAAAAACGCATTTCTAGTCTAGTCACTTTAGACTCATTCAATTTTCGAATATTTTTCGTCACTTTCAGAAGGAGATAGATGTAGCTAGCAGTGGAATCTGAAACAAATATTTCATTCTAATGAGAACTCGTTAGGTGGACATACCTATATCCTAGAAATGATGTTTACCCCGTGAGAGAAACCTCTATACCACTAAGCCGGACGACATCCAATGGTGGTAATGTCTAACCTCAACCAATCCACGAAATTGCGCAACCATCTTCAATTGTACTGAGGTAGATACCTGTCTCTAGCCGAAACGGATTAACTCCACTGGTCACGGCTTCTCACTAGAACTCCGCAATCACCCTCACGAAGTTAGTCACTAGTGAGCACATAGTAAATATCAGTATTGGGATGTGGAGATCATTAAGTTTTTGATTGGGATCATGAACCTATTGATGTTGAACCACCATTGAGAACCTGGAAGTACTGGATGGCCGTTTCGTCCTATTTTGGACTCGTCAGCAGTGACCAGTGGAGCTAATCCGTGTTAGGTGGAGACAGGCATCTACCTCAGTACAATGGAAGATGTTCGCGCAATTTCGTGAATTGTTTGAGGTTAGATATTAGCACCGTTGGATGTCAGCCGGCTTAGTGGTCTAGAGGTTAAGCGTTCGCGCTCGAGACCGAAGGCAATGGGTTGAATCCCTCGAGAGGGATCATGGATGCGCACTATTGAAGAGTCCCACAATAGTACGAAATGACTGTCCAGTGCTTCCAGGTTTTCAATAGTGGTCTAACACTAATCGGTTCATGATCTCAATCGAGAACTTAGTAATGCCTACAACCCCATACTGAATTTCTTTCTGTTAGATCATGATCTCGTACTTACCATCATGAACATTAAATCTGTGTATCATTAATATCTACAATAAAAATTCAGCCAAAGTTACTTCGTTTATCGACAATGATAATAATGAAAGCACAGTAATGTTAGAAATTTCGTATGGTTTTACTCGTATATGTCATAAACATTATGAATTTACTAGACATAATAAATAAACCTGTAACATTGGTAATGGTTTTCTATTGTTTATATCTCTTATTTTCAAATAGGATTAGCCTCTGATTTGTTTGTTTGCTTGTTTATTCAGTTCTCTTCTGTGAACTAATTTTGAAAATTCACTTATACATAATGATTTTATGTAACAAATCAGAAGATTTAATTTAAATCTCTCAGGAGATTAGAATTTATTCCTGTTATTATTATAGACTGATTATGTAATTGAAACGTTATTTGTTTAGAGTGACTTGATGTTGTTTTACTTGTATCTTCCCATTGTTATTTAGGACTGCAATTGATCAGTCTCATGTTGACATATGTGCATCCTGTGCGGATTGCCTCGATATAGCCTTAAGTTACAAACTTTTTAAGCAAAGATGGTTAGTGGCTAGCAGTGGAGTCCCGATTAGGACGAAACGCGCGTCTTGGATTCCATTGCTACCCACTAACCATCTTTGTTATTTATTTAGGTTTGAAGCTTTTTCACCCATTGCATTTTACACAAATTTGACATAATTATCGAATCGGTAACCATAATTTAGTGAATACTTTCTTAAAATCTACTCTTTTTTTTTAACTTATAAAACAAAATATAACTTCAACATACCACATCACGAAAACCGGACGATTGACTATTTTCAATAGGTTGATTATTCATTTCATCAGATTCAGCTAATGAAAAACGTGGTTTTGGACTGAAATGAAATTTTGATTCTTTGAAATTAGTTATATCAGCTGGACTTAAACTTCTACCTTTTCGATATACATTAATCTGTGATATACTTTTATGTGATTTTGAACTTTCAGTAAATTCAGTAGTAGGAGTTTCAGAATCTGTAATATCATTTTCATTTGTTATTTTTTGTGAATTGAAAAACATTGATTGATTTCCTATAGCTGAAGGATTTGATTGTTTTGATGGCCTGTAAAGTAACAAGACAAATAACGTTATATATGAAATTATGTTTTCACATCGATAAGGATGCACAAAAGCTTTGTTTTTTAGTAAGTCATAGGGATACTTGCTCCGTCCATCTAGATATTTCAACAAGTTGTATGTTTCTTTGTTTGTTCTAATACATCATTATGTCTATCAGTTGCATAACTTATTCAGGTGCGTTTACGAAAACTTTACGAACTTTCACTGTACAACCTACAAAAAAGTACAATCAGACATCATGATAGTTGACAATATGCATCAAAATGAATGAACAATATTCAAATGTCAATTCCTGAACTGCTAACATCTAATTGGCGATCACTCGATATTTATCATCAGGATCGATTAAAAAATAAAGGAAGATAATTTGTTGAAATAATTTGTGCTGAAAATTCTATATTGTACCGAAATTATAATACTGAATAAAGTCATTATTAATAATAATCTTTTATTTCATCTATGATAGCTGTACAATTATTAACTAGCCTTTAATGCTGATAAGTGATCATTTCTACCATAGTTATGTGAACATGTTTATTGTAAGGGAAAAATTCCCTATAAATTTTCAAAAGTCAACTTTAAGAAATTCCTCCAAGATATGAAATACTCTTTAGTAAGCACAATTAAAGCTAAACATTATGACTGGTTTAATTTAAACTGTTTATTTCACTATGAAACAATACTATTGAGAACAAGACGTATACAGTGTAAAGATGGTTACCATACACTGATTCATTATCAGTCAGATTATTATGATATTTTACTTCCTTAATGACAAAAATTCACTAATAAATGACCCTAAAGACTGTCAGTTTAGGTAAATGTTATCAACAATCGGACAATAACTATTGTCTCAAATATGAGTTCCAGTAGGAAAAATCACTGAAGCATTTTCAATATGTTTTCTGCTCTCTTATCAGTTTGATTTACTCAACAACCTTGTTTCTATATTGACGTGTGTTTAACAAGAAAAGGATGTTATAAAATATGAAGAATAATCTATATAGATAAAAGAAATCTACTGACCAAACAACTAGAAGGTATTATGTAATAAAGAGGTGGAAAGATCCAATTAGATCAAGAGTCTAAACTATAATGAAGGGTAATAAAAATATTCAAACTAACGTTTTGAAAATATCAATTTCAGAAATTTGTACATAATGTGCAAATAGAAAATTTAAGATTATGGACATCTGTTAATAGATCTAATAATAATACACAAAAATTGTGTAGATACAGTACATAGGTATGGTAGAACTATAAACCAGGAAATAATTCATTCATATTATATCGAACGTGTTTACGTGTAAGTTTATTTCTATTGTTGAAAACCAGGAAGCGATGGACGGTTGATTCGTCTTCGTGTGGGACTCCGTGGTAATGTAAATCCACGAACTCGCAATTGGTTATTGAATTCATGACGTTCAATCTCACACACCAATACTTAACCTTGGACCATTGACGAAATTCTCGGGGTTCTAACGAGAAGCCGTGATCAATGGAGTTCAAATGTGTAGCGAGTAAGGAACATACTCATCACAAACACTGAAAGGTCGTCTCAAATTATCGTGAATTGATTGAAGTTATAAATATACACTAATTCATAAGAAGGTTATCCATTTGCACTCGAGACTGAAGGTCATGAATCCGATCTCTGCCTGTGGAGTTGTGAATTTACGCTCCTGAAGAATCCCATAATGGGACGAAACAGTTATCCAGTGTTCCTTAGTTTTTTTATTGGTTGTCTTATTTGGGTCGTTTAAAAATCGCAATAACATCCAGCAATCTCCACAGCTCTGTGCTGATAAAACACTTTAGCGTGATTTATTATCGACTAAGGCATATTTAAATAAAAAACTCAACCAACTAACAGTTACTTGAAACAATATTTTACTTTACTGCTGGAGGTCAATCGCACTGTGACATGTTTTCAAACAGTCAGTCAGTGCAATATATCTGGATTATGACATTTTAACCATTCCAAGGGAATAACAAAAATTAGAATGATGAAGAATAAATTTTAGAGAACTGAATACATTAGATTACAGAAGTTCGAGTCAAAAATTTTCATGTTGCCAAGGTAATTGCCAAGATAACTTTTTCTGAATACTTCTCTATCAGTATAGGGTTATGGAGATTAATAAGTTACTGATTGAGATCTTGAATCGATTGTTGTTACTATGTGCTCACTAACGACTAATTTCGTGAGGGAATTCTCGGAGTTCTAGTGAGAAGCCGTGACCAATGGATCTAATCCGTGTCAAGTTGAGACAGGTATCTACCTCAGTACAATGGAAGATGGTTACGCAATTTCGTTAATTGTTTGAGGTTAGATATTAACACCGTTGGATGTTGTCCGGCTTAGTGGTCTAGAGGTTAGGCGTTTGCACTGGAGACTGAAGGCAATGGGTTGAATCCCTCGAGAGGGATCATGGATGCGCACTACTGAAAAGTCCGATAATAGTACGAAACGACTGTGTAGTGCTTCCAGGTTTTCAATAGTGGTCTAACATCAATCCATTCAAGATTCCAATCAATAAAATATTTCTCTATTTATCTTTTAACAAGAAGCAAACATCTATACATGAAGATTAAGTTATTATTTCCAAATAGAAATTTAACAATTCAATAGAATAATACATGAAAAGTATTTTTACTTACACTATTAACCTTTGAGAATTTGGAAACATTGTTGATTTGGCATTATTTATTCGTTTACTATATTCTAAATAACCATTATTCATATGATTTCTCATTCCATATATTTCATCATGTTGATGATAATTATATTTCATAAAATTACGTTCATTACTATTATTAATTACATTAGCTGATGAATTAGATTGACGATGAATAAACTTTGGATCTTTTATACAATGATTATTTGGATGAAAATGAGATTGTGATGAATTCACCATTAAATTAGATTGATTCAGTGATGAAGTAGAAGATATTCGATGTTTATTCTGATGATATTTTAATGGTTGACCTTCAGACCATACTGAAAATGAATGACTATGTTTAGGTTTAGTTGGTGACCAATAACATGAATTATTAGCTTTAATATAACAATGATTAATAGGTTTTGATTTAGGATATTTAGAACAATATAAGTATTTAGGATTTCTTCTTCTTTTCAATAATTGTTTACGTCGAATGAAACTCCTATAAGTCGAAATAAAATAGATAAAAAAATAATGTAGAAATCGATTAGTAGAATGAATCTAAGTAGTATTATGGTGTGAGCTAATATTATCTACATAAGTAGTATATAACGATAGTTAGGACTGGAATGTATTTCAGTAGAAGAACGAGATGAAAGAACGGAAACAGAACTCGATTGGTATGAAAAGGCATGAACAATGAAAACTGAGACGATGAACTGATATTTGCAAAAGGAACAGTCAAGTTTGAGACAATTGATTGGTATTTTGCAAATTAACTATTTATTATATTGTCCTCAGATTTTATTGAGATGTTCTGTAATTTCGTACCAAATATATTCGTTTGTCCCCAATTTTGTTCTTGTTCACTACAGTATGAAGTCAAACGGGGTGAGTGGTTTACGTGATAGATTTAAGTCCTAACTTTAGATTCATGTACTTAAATTTTAGTCAAATGTTATTAGTACAAGAGCGATCCATTATCATTTAGGTGATCAAACCGAAAAATAGTGTTTTAGGTTCAAGCCTGTGATTTGATGTTGAGAAACCGAATACTCTGTTAACAAATCCACTACTCTATCATTTGTAAATAAAGGTTTTTTTTTCAGTCGATAAACAAAAAGTTACCGTAAATTAACAGACATGATTTTTGTAGATCAATTAACATTTCTATTAGATATCTACCGATAATCGTTCACCAAAATTAAGTTAACGCATGATTGAATGCATAGACTGTTTTTCGTAAAATACATCGCTGTATGCTCTTGGTTCACTGATTTGTAAGAGCTAGGAAGTATTGAGCAACAGTTTCGTCATAGTATAGAACTACTCAATATTACATATCCACAATCTGATCAAGAGGAAAAAAACTATTTCCACTGACTTTTCATTATTTAATCCCAACAACTGTATCTCAGCTTATTTTATATTTCATAACTGGATTAAATGTCTCAGTTATTGAATGAATGAATCGATAAAGAGAACAAACATATGTAAATTGTTAGGTCTAATAAGTATATGATACACAAAAGAAGCCTCTGTTTATATAAAGCAAAGTTGTTACCATATTTGTGTTGATAGTGTAAATTTGTGTGAGGAAAGTACTAAAGTCAGGCCATATTTTATTATCTCTCCTCATTGTTATTCAAGCAATTCGAAAGACACTCCATGTGAAGCACTTGTTCTATGAAACACTACTGATTTTTAAAACTTTTCTTAGTTACATTGTAGTAATGTTAAAATCAATCCAGTGTAGACACGAGATGGAGGATTTTGTAAAAGTTTTGACTAGACTATAATTTATGGACGAACCAATCACGTATAAGATAACAGGTCTCGGATTCACTCATCCATTTGGATAAATAGAGTTTTAGCATTATAGCTGATGTCAGTTCGTGATGAAAACTCGAAACTTGACTCCTAAGCTTAATCACCAAATGTAAATTATAATTCTAATTCCTCACACAGGTTCATAACCCTCATTTGATCCAGATTATTAAGTGGACACTCTCAAGGTCAGTCTAACGTCTCTCAGAGGTCGTCCATAAATTATAGTCTCATCAAAGTTTGTTTTTCAAATTTTAATGGATTTCTCTATGGTTAAACAACAGTTCTAAAATGTTTATTTGTTTTGAGCTTAGGTTCTTGAAAAATCTGTCCGATATATATTGCATCGTAGTCAGAACATTTTACTATGTAAGCATAATTAAACTATGAAACATTGACTACTGTATTAAATAAGAACTTTCGTCTAAATTTGAACGAATAGTTTCACAATATTTGGGCGCCGAGTTAATTCGAGACATTAAAAAGAAGAATATATTTGTAAAATCTCAGCGAATGAATTTTAAGTAAATCCAACGTTTCGCCTGGCAATCTGGTCCAAGCTTTTTCAAGGAAAATATAATCAAACGACAAAATTATCGAATATAAATAGGTACATGGTTCTTCGGTTTACTGTACACTGAATAAGTCATCCAATCGACGTGAAGGATTTCTTTATAGATAGGTATTTGTATTAATGTGTAAGAGACATGTTTATATGAAAAATAATAAAGGTCAAACAAATAAAATAAAAGTTCATTTGAAAATAATCAAGGGGAGAGAAAGAATAAGAAATTGTCATGTTATCCTAGGCCATAGAATGACTTAAGGATTATAAGGTAAATTCAAGGTTATGACAAATTGTTTTGTATGTGTTATGGAACCAAAACGTGTTAAGATAACAGAATGTGTTTATATGCAAGTGATGTGAGAAGAAATTTCATTCAACTTAATATTGACTACGGTCTGTGGGTTGACATTAAGTAACCGGCCTATATGATTCCCTACCACCCCTTTTAAAAAAATTGTGGGGTGTGAATGAAAAATTTAGGTATCATTGATTGGTGGACTTGTTTTGCAAGTGTGTGCTCAAGTGATAATGAACAAACATTTTGTTACCTTTAATAATTTTGTGATTGGTCGTAAACTGTTCATCTTTGTAATCTGATTAGTTGAAATCGAAATCACATCTGGAGCTGTGATTGGATACCAGAATTTTCATTTTTTACATTTGAAATTTAATGATAATGAATAATTTTTTTTGTGTAATCTTAGTCTTGAAAAAAATTTAGACTTTTGAAGAAAAAGACACCAACTTAATTGCATTACCATGCAATCCTACTGTTAGTGAATGTGTATTGGGATCAATTTTTGTTTTCCGATCAAGTATACCTTGAATTGAAGTCGTTAGTTATCGGAACAGGAATAATCATATGTATCTCAGTAAAAGAAAGTTTTTGGGAAAAAGCATCTGTAAACCGGTTTGAATATTTGATAATAGTGATTACTGAATGAGGTCGGTAGTCAAATATTTAATACCAAATTAATAAACAAATTATCACCAAAGTGTGTGCATAGGCTTTTTTGTAACACACGGTGTGTTAATGGGAAAAAGAAATCAACATATCAATAAATCATCATGATAAATTACTGGTTGCAATATGTATAATTCAGGTGAACCAACCGTAGACGATCATTTAATGAACTGACTTTGACAGTATATGAAAGTAGTAATAAATTTTCCGAAAAAGACACTTAATATTTAGTAAAGGATTATTTTGTAAATGTTCATTCATAATGAGAATTAGACAACGTTAGATTTAAATGTGGTTAAATTGTAAAAGTCCATTGAAACGGCTTATTGTGTTCACTTGTAAATTATTTGTAGTTCTGTATTTTAAAATTAATTTTTGGTCGTAATAAAAACTAGTTTGTTTAATCAGTCATGTGTGAATATTGTTAACCGCCGTAATATGAAACCTGAATTATCTAGACATTATGAATGTAACCATTTTTGACAAGCATTTGAAATATCAGTTTCATGAAGTGTAAATGAACAATCCTACGTCGTCTGACTGACTCAACAAATATTTATCGACTTTAAACGTATAAATATGAGTAAGGTCAACTGTATCAATGAACATTTACAATGCTATTAGTATTATTTATTTTCCTTATTATTATTATTATGTCAATTGACAAGATTCAATTCTTGTACTATGTATTTCATTGACACAAAATTTTTGCATTTTCAATTTTCCTATAATGCTTAGTCACTTATTGTGACTGAACACTTTACTGCAAATCATCCCGACCTTTAGTGAATGACCTTTTTAATTTGTAAATATATATATCGTTACAGATGTAAACGTTAACCATTGTTAACACATTACATTGTCAAATTCATAAATGTCATGCCTTATTTTTGGACTTTATAAAATAATAAAATTATGGACTAATAACTGTATAGTGTGATGATGAAGTTAAGGAAAACGATTGTTTCCTAAATTATTTTTGATTTTTGAATATTTTAAGGGAATATTTAACTGGTACAACGAGATTGTACCAGTCATAAATAGTTGATGAGGTGTGCAAATGAATACGGTGATATAATCAGTAGTTATGAATAACTATGGAGGCTTAGTTTACGATCAGACGTACTTCTTACGTACGCATAGTTCTGGTTTCAGGAAATTTTAATATAAAACAAGAATATGAAGTTCTTGTTTTGTGTATCTATGAAACGGATAATATTCTTATTTCTTTTTACACTTACTGTATGACCTTTTATCACCATCATCATTTCAATGATGATGGTTTCAACTTGTTTTCAAATGTCATTATTTTATTCCTAAATAAGTTAATTTTCTCAATTTCGTTTACTTCTCTATGAGCTTTAATCACATTCATCTTTGTAATTATCTTATTACATTCACTAATAAATGTCATCATAAGTTTATTGACCTAACGACAAAATTACGATTTTCACTCATTTAAAATATTCCTATTAAAATGTACTCAAAATGTACTTTTATTAGATAGTTTACAAATGTGTTACTAAAACATGAACGCTAATCACATTATTTTCAATATAAAATTACTAGATTAGTCTTCATTAGATGACAAAATCTTGTCTAAGTTTTCTTAACCTTTATATCTAATAAACGTTAGAAACAAGTTTACGAATACATGAACGATAATCGCTTTTCCACTATTAATCTCTAAGGGATATCTAAATTCATGAGACATTAATAAGTGCTTAATCACTTGACCTTTGCGGCGGAAAAGTAGTAGATAAAAAATAATGGAAATCAAATTGTGGGTGGCCCTGAAAAGGGCCTTTACTCGTTCTCGCGGTCGAACGTCATCACTATTAGTTTGTAATGGCGCCACAGATAGGACAGTGCACTGCTCGTACGTTCGGCGATGGGTCGTAGGTCGTTGTATAAACGGCACTGCTACGTTAGTCGAGGTTCTTGAAAGGGTGTTGCATTGGGAAATAATTTTCAACTGCAATATGAGTCAGATAACCATCATAGTGTAACCACCTGTCACAAATTGACTGTACGTTCACTTCGGTGTTACTGTGTATGCAGTAAGCCAATATGTGACGGCATGGTAATCCGTTTTCAATGAAGAATGGACACGAGCACCGGCTAGTGTCGACGTGTACGTAGTACGTCCCCGTGGCGTCCATAGCGGTGAATAAATCTTCCGTCAATGCAGACTGCGTTATAGGAATGCGAAGGTGTCGCTTCAGTAGTTGACAGGCAACTGGTGTCAGTCGTTCCTGAAGTCGACGTACTTCCGGCTCCTCACCAATACCGGCTTTCCCCGACAATCCATTGAATATTTATGTAATCTTGCTTCCATCCAATATCCAGTACGAAGCAGCACATTGAAAATGGATCTGAGAACCGGTGTTTTTCGATTAAGGTGATACATCTTCAAGACTCGGTGGCTGGTCTCGACGAAGTTCGTATTATTCAGTTCAAAGAGAGTGGATGGCGGTCGAAAAGCAGTGGACCATTTGTGTTTCCGTGGTAGAAGGTGGTCTCTGACGTATCTGCCAAATGTTCCGTCCGACATTTCGATTAACGAAAGTACGTTGTTAAAACTACAAAATCATGTTATGTAGATTTTGATTTACCTTTCAACCGTTCGAGTGAACATGAGGCGAAAGAACAGTTGTACAATTTCTGATCGCACCCTCTACAATAACGGTTACTGGGTTAATGTTAATGAACGAAACACTTACCCTCTTTATCACATTCCGAACAAGGTGTACGCGACACAGAATATGGTGTGCATCCGGATACACCTGCGTAATAGCAGCAGCAATTGCAGGTGAATCATCGGTCACAATGCCTACCAGTTGTCGACTGTTGGTACACCGTTGGAAAAGAAGAGGAATCGAGAAATCAAGGCCGACGTTTCGCGACTTAAAAGGCAATGCACATGGGTATTGCCTTAAAATTCATATCCATGGCAACGACTTGATATAAATGGACGTTCTCGTTATTAGTTTTGTACGTCCCGTCAAAACCAATTACGTCACAAAAGTGACCGGCCAAATTCACTTGCTCAGCAGTCATGAAGAAGAAATACGATAGACAGTTCTCATCGTCCAATTCGTATTCGCAAAGCCCACCCAAGGATGTTATGTGAGCTTTCAATTTCCCGTAATCACCTATAGTGTACATTATAAATTGGCAAATTCCGTACCAGGAAGGTTCGCGTGTGAGAACACTTTGTACCGCATATTGCAGACATCTTGAGCGGTCAGACATTTCCCATAAGATTGGTAAGCAAAATTCCTGATGTGGAATGCAGCGGTACCGGAAATCAGCAGCGGTCTCACAGTTTCAAACTCCCCATCCGTTAACCTGCGCATCCATGAATTACCCTGGTACCTCAGGGAATTGCACTCGTGATTGTGATGTACATTCCCACGTACAACAGTCCAATAGCCGTCTATAATCTTACAAAACATAAATGCTGGACATTGGGTGTTCATAGAAGCCCTTCATTAAAAAAATTATAAAACAATTTACCAAATTACCTCCTCCGTCTAATACGTTGTGACGAACCGCTAGATCTTATACGCCCATTTCGCCAACACACAAATTTAATGTAGGATTTTTGATCTCTGCCAATATGCGAATCTCTCACTACATAATGACTGTAAGTCGATCTTTCAAAATTTGTGATAGTGGTCTTTAACGCTTCAACCGATGGAAACGCAACCAGAAACAAGGTAGTCAAAAAGACTTCCTCCATTTCCGTTACGTGAGAAACACCAGCGCTCGTACTCGGCACGTTACTCTGCTCCATAATGACGATTGAGATTGTGCTTCGTCGACAAGTACTGATAATTTATAACAATTTTCAAGACATAACTAACCAATTAAATCTAATTTTTGGAACTAGCCATTTCATTGGACGAAACACGGGATGAAAAATATTGTAATTTGGGGTTGGAAAATTTTTTTTAAAAAAAAAATGGCCGGTCGGACAATATTATTCCGGTCTGTGTATATTAAGAAAACAAATCATTTTTATATATGAAATGAATCAAAATGCCACAGCCTGCATTAAATGAAGATAAGTAAACAAAATAAAAATAAACGAGGAATGTATATGTAATTGAAGTGTGTTATTTTTAAATGTTCCAGTCAATTGTTTAACATATTCAGATAAGATAACGGATTTGAATCATTGAACGTATTATCTATCAATTAGTTACTATGGCATAAATATATCAAATGGCAAAAAAGGAGATCAGGTTTACTTATTAATTATTAGTTGCCATGGGGCAGCTAGTTGTATTCCATCTCTCCTATTAATATTGTTTAAATTAGCCCATATATGTAAGGCTTCGGCTGTTAGTCGTTCTTTGTAAGAATTAAATCCTTTTTGAATGATTCTCGTGCCATTGAAATCAACTGTATGACCCGATTCAATTGAATGTAATGCTATCGCTGATCTGTTCTCAAGCTTTTTTTTACATCAATTGAGGATTTAGGAATATGCTTTAAGCACAGTTTGTGTTCTTTCACCCTCACATTCAGTTGCCTTGATGTTTCACCTACTGTATGTTTTATAAGAATTGAGATTACTTTTTAGTCTGTTTGATGTGTTTGAAAAGAAATACGCTGATGTTGATTTTGTCGAATGCCATTTTCATCACACATCCAATGCATAAGATCTGTATGCAATTTATTATAAGTTATACACTTACTATTATCTTAAATATTTTTATGAACAGCCGTTATTCAACCGAATTTTTTTGAGTTGAGTTGAAATGTAAATTTATTGAAATTAAAATATATCATCTGAAAATACAATAATTTGGTAAAACAGACAGCATTTGTACAGTTGGAGAACGGATATCAAAATCAGAATCTTGAATACGAACGTCAACACAGTCCTATTGCATGGAGCTGAAACTTGGAGAACTACAATCATCATCAAAAAAGTACAAGTATTCATAAACAATTGTCTACTCTAGATATTCAGTGTCCATTGACTGGATACCATCAGCAATAACTTACTGTGGGATAGAACATACCAGCTTCCAACTGGAGAAGAAATTAAGAAAATACTCTGGAAGTGGATAGGACATACATTATGGAAATCATCAAAATGCATCATGAAGCAAGCGATAACTTGAAATCATGAAGGAAAACGGAAAAGGGGCAGACCAAAGAATTTAATGTGTCGGGAATTGGGAGCAGACAAGAAAAGGATGAATAAGAACTGGAAACAACTGAAAAAGGATTATCCAGGACAGAGTCGGATGGAGAACGCTGATGGGAGTCCTATTGTCCTCCACGAGGTGTAACAGACGTAAGTAAGTAAATAAAACAAAACATTTAGTTTTGTTATCAGAACATCGAAGTACTTATTTCTTTCAAAGTATGGATTCAGTTAGAATTAATCATAATATTCTGTATACGATTATCAAGTTGCAATGGGTAAGAAGTTTGAAATTTAATGAAATTTAATCAATTTGAACATATTCTACGAAATCGAATCGAGAAGGCAATTCGTAAATTTCCTTTATGATCTTTTTTCTTTCCATTTCTTTTAGTTCAGATTCTTTTTACTAGCATTGTGTATCCATCTATCTATCTATCTACCTAAAGCTTTAATCTAAATTGATGAACTATAGTGATTATTTATCTTACTAAACAGTTGACTGTTCTATAATGTAATCACTCCATTATTGAAATTTATCTAAAGGACTAATTGTTTTATATTTAATTACTTCTTAAATATTGTTACTGACCTATTTTGCATATCACCTAGTTTATTTGACAATGATAATGAAGTTGTACAACAATCACACTTGTGATTTTCTAGCACTATGTCAATGTATTTACTAGTTTGATCATAAACACTAAACAGAATTTTTATTCATAGAAATTATTCTTTTCATTGTTTTTAAAACACCTTGACCTTGACCGAATACTCTTTCTTGACACTTTATTTTTTTATATTTTTTATCATTCAAAATAAACTTTTCTAAAGTACTTATTGTATGACAAAAAAATGTAAAGATATTGGATACTGGAAAACAGGAATAAATACAATTGTACATATAGAAGACAGTAATAAAACAAATTTATGTTATGTACTTGTACATAAAATATATTCAATTTTCTTTGCACTATACACAGTTTAAGCTGGCTAGTAGTTAAAAAAAATGAAGTGCTTTGATTGTCTGGATGAAGTCTTTATTTTGTAATTGAAAGATAAATTTGTAAATACATCATGTGAACAAAAGTAAGTGGCTATCAGGACACAGTAGCTAAGTGGATAACGCGATAGCGTTTGAAGCGAATGGTACTGGGTTCGAGTCCCAGAGTCATGGATTCCGCTGCTAGCCACTATCCATCGTGGCTTACAAAAAGCTTGTGAATTAAAGCAATATCGAGGCATACGCACAGTATGTACATATGCCAATAACAGACTGATCAATTTCAGTCTTAAACCGCAATGGGAAGATACAAGCCAAACAATACCAAGTGCATCATGTGAACAGTTGATAGATTCCTAGATTGTCGTTATATTTTATAGAATGTTATGAATTGTATGAAAAATATATTTATATATATTCAATTGTTGATTTTTCTTTAGTTTTCTATGGTAGGATTTCCGGTAAAAAAAATTATTAGATAGGAATATTTGTCGGATACATAAATAAATTTATGGGAGAGAACAAATCAGATCCCAAAGGTGGAAGAAATCAGGAAGAAGCATCGGAAGTGGATAGGATACACATTGAGGAAAGCACCCAAGTAAGTCACAAGACAAGCCCTCACATGGAATCCTGAGGGCCAAAGGAAAAGAGGAAGACCAAAGAACACATTACGCCGTGAAATGGAGACAGATATGAGAAAAATGAACGAAAATAGGATAGAGCTGGAAAGGAAGGCTCATGACAGAGTGGGTTGGAGAATGCTGGTCAGAGGCCTATGCTCCATTTGGGGTAACAGGCGTAAGTAAGTGCATACATAAATTGGTTTTACACGTCCTGTAGCGAACAAGAACACGAATGGGGACAATCGAATGTATTTGATACGAAACTACAGAATATCTCAATAAAATCTGAGGACAATATAATAAATAGTTAATTTGCAAAACATCAATCGATTGTCTCAAACTTGACTGTTCCTTTAGCGAATATCAGTCCATCGTCTCAGATTTCATTGTTCATGCCTTTTCATACCAATCGAGTTCTGTTTCCGTTCTTTCATCACGGTCTTCTACTGAAATACATTCTATGCCTGACCGCCGTTATTTACTACCTATATGGATATAAGTAACCCACACCACAGTCCGAAAGTGGTCGGTATCAGAAATTAACATCTATCTGATACCAATAAAGAAATGATAGTGATTTTTAGATGTCAACGAGATTTTAAACCGACCTAAGTAAAACTACCAATAAAAAACTGGGGAACACTGAAGAACTGTTTCGTCTCATTATAACATTCTTCAGAAGTGTACATTCGCAACTCCACAAACAGAGATTGAATTAATGATCTTCAGTCTCGAGTGTGAATGAATAACCTTCTTACCAATGAGCAGTAATTCATTGGTGTACATATCTAACTTCAACCAACTCAAGATGTTTTACGACGATGTTTCAGTGTATGTAATGAGTATGTTCCTTAAACGCTACACATTCTTACTAAAACTTAACAAATTTTCTCTCCAAACTAGTCACTGGTGAGCACATGATAACTATCAATATATAGTAAGGAGATTGTTTAATTTGCTTGAATTCTAACTTACATCAGTTCGTGATCGTAATAAAAACCTATTCGATAATCAAACAGTTTTAAGTTTAATATATAGTTGTTACAGATTTCTGTTATTATTATTTTGCCTTTGATCGATTAGCTAGTTTACCATCATAGCTGAACAATGTTCTCTTCTATTTTGAGTATTCACGTTTTGTTATATTAGTTTTATTCGAATAATAAGTCTATTATTGAAGGTATTATCCCATTAGGTAATTAGTCTCAAACAATTCTTAATGAGTTTCTCATCTTTCATATTCACTATTGATGCACTATGACGCAGAGTATTTCTTATCCATAAAGGCATTAGTTATTCTGAGAATCAGAATATTTAGATAATAATACTCGTTGCTCAAGATATTACAATCAACTCCATAGATCTGAAAAATAAATTGTTGACTCATTGAAGCATTAATTAACGTGAAAAATAGGAAACATATATTGCCTTACTGTTGTTACAGATGGTAGACGGTAGGGAATTCATAATCTGCTAATGTCTCAACATTCTGTAGATTACAAAATTTATATTATACTAATAAAGTGATAATCGGAATATTAGTAGTAGTAATGAAAAAAAGATGTACTAATAAAAATATACTTAATTATAGGTAACCAACCAGTGAAAATTTGAGTGTATTGTATAGTTGTTTTGTCGTAATACGAAACTATTGAGTAACAATTAATTACAGTCACTGTAGGGAATGAATCTAGAACATCCAGGTTCTAGATTATTGAATTAGGAGCCAATGAGTTTTATATCAATGAGAAACTGAATTAATTTTAACAACTGACTAACGGTTACATAAACAATGTTTTCTTTTTTAAGAGGAAAAATGTATTTGTAAAATCTCAGCGAAAGAATTCGAGGTAAATCCAACGTTTCGCTTGACAGTCTGGTCCAAGCTTTATCAAAGTAAAGGTCTCACATTAACTCGGAGCTCAATTACTGCGAAACTATTCGATCAAATTTAGACGAAACTTCTTATTTAATGTTTTTTTCATAATTTTAATTTACTTAGAAAATAAGTTCTATTTTTGTTTATAATGCATCAATATTGGCACTAATTTAATTGTTTTTTTCAGACCTATTTATATCTTGATGACATCATTGTCAGAAACAGATAATCTCTAGAATATCGATCTCGTATGTTATGGCACGTTCTTATGTATTCTATTTTTAGAAGGGTTTTGTGGAGGTTTTAGAAATTTTCACAGATTGAAATCATGAACCAGTTGAAGCTAGACCACCATGGAAAACCTCGAAGCACTGGACGGCTGTTTCGTCTTAGTATTCTATTTTTACCGAAGATTTTAAGGAAATCATCAGTCTAAACTATTCACTCTGATGAAATTATTTTTTTTCCAGACAGACTTGATCTAAATGGTAACCACACTATTATTCAGCTATTCGATGAATACTTGAAATGTCAGATGAACATAAGCTATGATATATACTGTAATGAAGAGTTATAAACTATAATAAAAGTTTTTTTTTCAGTTCACTTTGATTCCCCAGATCACATTAGTTCACAAATAAAATAACTATCAAATTATTATAAATTTTCACAAATCCAACCGACTTAATGTATATGGGGAATTGTTTACCACGTTGATGAGAATTACAAAAAATAGTTCAATATTAAATTCGTCAACGTTAACGGTCACTATGATGAAATTAATGAACATGACAGAACAAGGTCAACTGTATTTCACATCAAATAAGCTGAATATTGTACAAGTTAATATTTTTATGTTTATTTTTGTAAGAGAAAAATACCAGTGAATATTTCACAAACATAGAATAATAGTACATTCAAGATAGAAAGAAAATCATAGAGATTAGCCTGTAGTATTTATCTGCTAGATAAGTATGGCATTCACTTCAAGTTGTTTGAATGATATAAGACAGAAAAATAATTCTACTATTGTTATTGATCTTAGTTATTGAATGCAGTTAATGTTTAATTATAAATCAAATCTATCTACCATTCATTGATCACTGGATAGTGACCAATATCATCTATATCAGATCCTTCTTAGTGCAGATCGAATTCTATCGATGATATTACAGTGTGAACACTAGTCTAAGTGACTCGACATCGCGTGCATTATATTGAGATATAAGGTCACTTAGTGTCATAGTCAGAGTTGTTACCACTGCGTACCTATGCAGCGACTGACTTCTTGAAGCTCAGTGGTAACATCTATGAATGTGACGTTGGATGAAACGAGATCGAATCCCCCATGAAGCATCAGTTGCCTCAAGATTTCGGTTTACACCTTGATGATGAGGGAAAAATAGCAAGAAACGTAGGCTAAGTGTTTCCTGTTGACTACCTCCAACAACCACCTTACGTAAATAAATTCTGAACAGAATGTTATAAACTCGTAATATTAATGTCTGTAAATCCATATTTTAGATATCTCAACTTTTAGATAATTCTATTTCAAAGGGGTTGTACGTTTAAACAACAAATGGATGTATTTATTTCAAATAGTTTTGCTATTTTTCGCCTTTAACACTATTTGTATTGATGCACAACAATCATTTCTGAGTATGGTTTGGTTTAAGATACGCCAAGCAATGTAGTATTTGAACATGAATAGCTTCGAAGAAGAGATTTAGAGCGGTGAAGCAATGAGGTTGAAAGCTGATAACACTATTTAATGAGTGTTTTTGGCCATGGGATGGATAGGTTTATTAAACGATACCTTCAAAAAACAACAACTTATATCAGTTTGCCTTCTAGTAGCTTCTATATAAAAAAGGAAAGATAAGTGGTTCAATCGAGTTGATTATACAATCAATAATTTCAAACCTTTTTATACCGCTTCCTTGCTAGCGATGTATTTAAACTGTACCTATTTAAACACCTCATCACTTAATATTAGGTAACTGTCTTTGACTAATTTTGCTATTGTTGAGCTACTCGATATATCCGAGTATTTCATTGTTTTATCATGAAATTTTTGTTAAAGATGTTTTTTGAACATTTATAGTTCACATAGCGAGCATATTTAACTAAAGAACCATTGGAAACCAAGTTACACTAGATAAATGTTTCGTTCTAGTACAGGAGTCCCCAGTAGTTTATTTCTGGCTTTCTGAGGGATCAAAATCAAACCGTTTTGATACCATGGAGACTAATTAGCGTTAAAACTAGTTGAGTTGTCATCCGAAGGTTCATTACATTTATAAATTTGTTAAATCTATGATGATTTTCTATCCATTTACATTACCGCCAATGACGTATCTTAAGCCCAACATAATTGAATTCTACTGGTTTCGGGTTCTCGATAGAACTTATTATCACTATCAAAGAATAATAATAATAATAATAATAATATGATGATGATGATGATGAATTGAACTTTACTATTCTTATTACTAGTACCCCACATAGTATCAAATTCTTAACCTTTATGATTTCCAATTAATATTAGTTGTGTTATCGAAGATGGTGTTTGTATAGTATTACCAATTAAGAGATGTAACTACATTAAGTTACATGTGATAAATGTATTTATTATAAGTAAGCTAAATTGTGATTGGTTTGTGAAATGTTATTATTTTAGAAGGACTTAATCATTGGGTAGACCATGTGAATGATTAAGATGTTAAAGTATAAGTCTCCAGTTTATTACTTTTAGTATTATTAGGTTGACTCCAATGTGATATGTCGGTAGCAGAAGATAAGTACGAAATGTGCGAATAATATTGTCCGACCGGCCATTTTTTTTTAAAAAAAAATTTTCCAACCCCAAATTACAATATTTTTCATCCCGTGTTTCGTCCAATGAAATGGCTAGTTCCAAAAATTAGATTTAATTGGTTAGTTATGTCTTGAAAATTGTTATAAATTATCAGTACTTGTCGACGAAGCACAATCTCAATCGTCATTATGGAGCAGAATAACGTGCCGAGTACGAGCGCTGGTGTTTCTCACGTAACGGAAATGGAGGAAGTCTTTTTGACTACCTTGTTTCTGGTTGCGTTTCCATCGGTTGAAGCGTTAAAGACCACTATCACAAATTTTGAAAGATCGACTTACAGTCATTATGTAGTGAGAGATTCGCATATTGGCAGAGATCAAAAATCCTACATTAAATTTGTGTGTTGGCGAAATGGGCGTATAAGATCTAGCGGTTCGTCACAACGTATTAGACGGAGGAGGTAATTTGGTAAATTGTTTTATAATTTTTTTAATGAAGGGCTTCTATGAACACCCAATGTCCAGCATTTATGTTTTGTAAGATTACAGACGGCTATTGGACTGTTGTACGTGGGAATGTACATCACAATCACGAGTGCAATTCCCTGAGGTACCAGGGTAATTCATGGATGCGCAGGTTAACGGATGGGGAGTTTGAAACTGTGAGACCGCTGCTGATTTCCGGTACCGCTGCATTCCACATCAGGAATTTTGCTTACCAATCTTATGGGAAATGTCTGACCGCTCAAGATGTCTGCAATATGCGGTACAAAGTGTTCTCACACGCGAACCTTCCTGGTACGGAATTTGCCAATTTATAATGTACACTATAGGTGATTACGGGAAATTGAAAGCTCACATAACATCCTTGGGTGGGCTTTGCGAATACGAATTGGACGATGAGAACTGTCTATCGTATTTCTTCTTCATGACTGCTGAGCAAGTGAATTTGGCCGGTCACTTTTGTGACGTAATTGGTTTTGACGGGACGTACAAAACTAATAACGAGAACGTCCATTTATATCAAGTCGTTGCCATGGATATGAATTTTAAGGCAATACCCATGTGCATTGCCTTTTAAGTCGCGAAACGTCGGCCTTGATTTCTCGATTCCTCTTCTTTTTCCAACGGTGTACCAACAGTCGACAACTGGTAGGCATTGTGACCGATGATTCACCTGCAATTGCTGCTGCTTTTACGCAGGTGTATCCGGATGCACACCATATTCTGTGTCGCGTACACCTTGTTCGGAATGTGATAAAGAACGAGAACGAGTAAAGGCCCTTTTCAGGGCCACCCACAATTTGATTTCCATTATTTTTTATCTACTACTTTTCCGCCGCAAAGGTCAAGTGATTAAGCACTTATTAATGTCTCATGAATTTAGATATCCCTTAGAGATTAATAGTGGAAAAGCGATTATCGTTCATGTATTCGTAAACTTGTTTCTAACGTTTATTAGATATAAAGGTTAAGAAAACTTAGACAAGATTTTGTCATCTAATGAAGACTAATCTAGTAATTTTATATTGAAAATAATGTGATTAGCGTTCATGTTTTAGTAACACATTTGTAAACTATCTAATAAAAGTACATTTTGAGTACATTTTAATAGGAATATTTTAAATGAGTGAAAATCGTAATTTTGTCGTTAGGTCAATAAACTTATGATGACATTTATTAGTGAATGTAATAAGATAATTACAAAGATGAATGTGATTAAAGCTCATAGAGAAGTAAACGAAATTGAGAAAATTAACTTATTTAGGAATAAAATAATGACATTTGAAAACAAGTTGAAACCATCATCATTGAAATGATGATGGTGATAAAAGGTCATACAGTAAGTGTAAAAAGAAATAAGAATATTATCCGTTTCATAGATACACAAAACAAGAACTTCATATTCTTGTTTTATATTAAAATTTCCTGAAACCAGAACTATGAGTACGTAAGAAGTACGTCTGATCGTAAACTAAGCCTCCATAGTTATTCATAACTACTGATTATATCACCGTATTCATTTGCACACCTCATCAACTATTTATGACTGGTACAATCTCGTTGTACCAGTTAAATATTCCCTTAAAATATTCAAAAATCAAAAATAATTTAGGAAACAATCGTTTTCCTTAACTTCATCATCACACTATACAGTTATTAGTCCATAATTTTATTATTTTATAAAGTCCAAAAATAAGGCATGACATTTATGAATTTGACAATGTAATGTGTTAACAATGGTTAACGTTTACATCTGTAACGATATATATATTTACAAATTAAAAAGGTCATTCACTAAAGGTCGGGATGATTTGCAGTAAAGTGTTCAGTCACAATAAGTGACTAAGCATTATAGGAAAATTGAAAATGCAAAAATTTTGTGTCAATGAAATACATAGTACAAGAATTGAATCTTGTCAATTGACATAATAATAATAATAATAATAATAATAATAATAATAATAATAATAATAATAATAATAAGGAAAATAAATAATACTAATAGCATTGTAAATGTTCATTGATACAGTTGACCTTACTCATATTTATACGTTTAAAGTCGATAAATATTTGTTGAGTCAGTCAGACGACGTAGGCTTGTTCATTTACACTTCATGAAACTGATATTTCAAATGCTTGTCAAAAATGGTTACATTCATAATGTCTAGATAATTCAGGTTTCATATTACGGCGGTTAACAATATTCACACATGACTGATTAAACAAACTAGTTTTTATTACGACCAAAAAATTAATTTTAAAATACAGAACTACAAATAATTTACAAGTGAACACAATAAACCGTTTCAATGGACTTTTACAAATTAACCACATTTAAATCTAACGTTGTCTAATTCTCATTATGAATGAACATTTACAAAATAATCCTTTACTAAATATTAAGTGTCTTTTTCGGAAAATTTATTACTACTTTCATATACTGTCAAAGTCAGTTCATTAAATGATCGTCTACGGTTGGTTCACCTGAATTATACATATTGCAACCAGTAATTTATCATGATGATTTATTGATATGTTGATTTCTTTTTCCCATTAACACACCGTGTGTTACAAAAAAGCCTATGCACACACTTTGGTGATAATTTGTTTATTAATTTGGTATTAAATATTTGACTACCGACCTCATTCAGTAATCACTATTATCAAATATTCAAACCGGTTTACAGATGCTTTTTCCCAAAAACTTTCTTTTACTGAGATACATATGATTATTCCTGTTCCGATAACTAACGACTTCAATTCAAGGTATACTTGATCGGAAAACAAAAATTGATCCCAATACACATTCACTAACAGTAGGATTGCATGGTAATGCAATTAAGTTGGTGTCTTTTTCTTCAAAAGTCTAAATTTTTTTCAAGACTAAGATTACACAAAAAAAATTATTCATTATCATTAAATTTCAAATGTAAAAAATGAAAATTCTGGTATCCAATCACAGCTCCAGATGTGATTTCGATTTCAACTAATCAGATTACAAAGATGAACAGTTTACGACCAATCACAAAATTATTAAAGGTAACAAAATGTTTGTTCATTATCACTTGAGCACACACTTGCAAAACAAGTCCACCAATCAATGATACCTAAATTTTTCATTCACACCCCACAATTTTTTTAAAAGGGGTGGTAGGGAATCATATAGGCCGGTTACTTAATGTCAACCGAAATGTGCAGCAAAAATCCATTTCAAACTATTCATTTTTGCAGACATCCAATAAGCACCGAAATCGCTGTATAGACAATGTATAGAATACGGGCATGTAAGTGGACAGACAAACTATATGATAATAGGTGTATAGACATTTAACCGGCCAAACATACAAAAAGAACTTCAAAACAAACATTTGATGATTAATACAAGAGGATATCTGAAAATAGACAAAGAGTAAAATATACAAAGATGGATAGTGGTTAGCAGTGGAATCAAGGACGCGAGTTTCGTCCTATTTGGGATTCTTCAGCTGGATGTTGATATTCACTCTGAGACTCGAACCCGTCAATGGGAAGATTCAAGTAAACAATACCATGTGAATTTAAAGATAAAATAAGGTCAACGGAGATAGACATATAGACATATAGTCAATAACGTTATAATTAAACATGCAAAGGTCAGAAAAAGGTCAAAACTGTTTGTCTTAGTCTGGGTTGACATTTTGCCCACGGCAATTAAGATCCCCTACCACCCATTTCTAAAAAAAGGTATGGTGTCAAAGAAAAATTTAGCGATCGGTGATTGGTGTACTTGTTTTGCAGGTGTGTGCTCAAGTGATAATGAACAAACATTTTGTCACCTTTAATAATTTTGTAATTGGTCGTAAACTGTTCATCTTTGCAATGTGATTAGTTGAAATTGAAATCGTATCTAGAGCTGTGATTGGATGTCAGAATTTTGATTTTTACACGAATAATAACATAGTAAAAAAATAGGAAATTTGTAAATACCTGAAAAACATGTTTGGTTAAAAAATAATAGAGGCAATCATCTGTCAATAGGATGATATACAATGATATATCGTCAATGTTTTAAAGATACTAGAATTTCTTGAAGGTTAAAATAGCATGCTGTTTCTTTTCTGTTTACAAAGCATCTGTCTTTATGTATTTATTTCATTTGCTAGATTTGGATACTGTTGTGTTGTAAGTATTGATCAGATGGAAGTAATGACTGGTTTTAGAAACAGTCAATATAATCCGCCTGAAGCTTTTTTAGTGTTACTGCCGGTCGAAAGCCCGAGTAAAGGAGGAGGGTTGAGCATGGGTCAGTAACTATATCCCGTAGAAAATAAACTAGCTAAAGAAACGCTAACCTGAGATATACACTGTCTGACTTATATAATGCTTTCGATATAATTGTAAAATATTGTTCAATACAGCTATATAAGATTGTAGAAATCGCTTAGAAGTTAAGTAATAAATTTAACAGTTAAGGAAAATAATCAAAAGATACATAACTTATATACACGAAAACACGGTAACACCTGATCTAAAAAAGAGAATTATGTGTATGTTGAGCTTTTTGATGATTGCAGAATTTTCAATGTTAAGTCACAAACTAACTCCGTCTGTAGCTCTTCCAGAGTTACTGCCTGTCACAAGCCCTGGTAAGAGAGGAGGGTTGGGTATAGGGTTTGCTACCCCATCCCGTAGAAAACTAACTCGCTAAAAAATCGCTAACCAGAAAAAATAATTCAAACCATCTAAACTCTGTCCTGGGAGTTAAAAGGTCTTGATTTAGAAGATCTATGACATATCATGGTGAAAGCCGAGTTCCTTCGGAAGCCACGAGGCCGATACTCCTTCTAACAACCAGAGCAACAATTTTTATAGGTACATGGGACGTCCGAACAATGTGATAGACCGGGAAGACCAGTCTAATAGCAACGGAAATAAGCAGTTGCAACTTGGCTGTGCTGGGAATCAGCGAAACCCATTGGACCCAAGCTGGACAACAAAGGCTAGATTCGAGAGAGATGTTGCTATACTCCGGTCACGAAGATGAAAATGCTCCATACACTCAGGGAGTTGCTCTAATACTGTCCAAAGTAGCGCGAAATGCACTTGTAGAATGGGAATCTAACGGATCCGGAATCATCAAAGCATCATTCAAAACAAAGAAGGAGGGGATCACAATGAATATTATCCAATGTTATGCACCCACCAATGATAGCAACGATGATATTAAAGATCAATTCTATGAGAGACTGCAATCAATCATAGATAAGTGCCCAAGAAACGACCTCACCATTCTGATGGGAGATCTAAACACCAAAGTCGGAATAGACAACACCGGATATGAAGATATCATGGGACGACATCGACTGGGTGAGAGAAACGAAGACGGGGAAAGATTTGCAAATCTGTGTGCATTTAACAAATCAGTCATAGGAGGCACAATATTTCCACACAAACGTATGCACAAAGCTACATGGATCTCACCGGACCACACCACAGAGAACCAGATACATCATACTTGCATCAATAAAAACTTCCGAAGGACAATGGAAGATGTGAAAACCAGGAGAGAAGTTGACATAGCTTCAGATCACCACCTAGTTGTGGCCAATTTAAAACTGAAGCTAAAGAAGAACTGGACAACTGGACAAACAGCACTACAAAGGTTCAATACAGCCTTCCTTCGAGATACTAACAAACTCAACGAATTCAAGATAGCTCTCAACAATAGGTTCCAAGCCTTACAAGATCTACTGAAGGAAGAAGAAACTACTATGGAGGACAACTGGAAAAGTATCAAAGAAGCATTAACTTCAACGTGTCAAGAGGTTCTGGCCTCAAGAAGCATCATCATAAGGAATGGATCTCTGTAGAAACACTGGACAAGATCAAAGAAAAGAAGAAGACAACAATTAACAACAGCCGAACACGAGCAGAGAAAGTCCAAGCACAAGCCGAAAACACAGAAGCAAACAAGCAAGTGAAGAAGAGCATTAAAGCCGACGGTGGAAAAGGCTGCAAGGGAAGGAAATGTGAAACGGCTTTATGATACAACGAAGAAACTAGCAGGAAAATACAGTAAACCAGAGAGACCGGTCAAGGACAAAGAAGGCAGGCCAATCACTGAAATTCAACAACAGCGAAACAGATGGGTAGAATACTTCGAGGAACTCCTGAATAGTTCGGCTCCAATGAATCCACCGAACATCGAAGCAACACACTCAGATCTTCCTATAGATGTCGATCCACCAACGACGGACGAAATCAGAATGGTCATCAGACGAATCAAGAGCGGGAAAGCAGCAGGACCTGACAATATAACAGCTGAAGTACTGAAGTCAGACATCGAAGTAACTACAAACATGTTTCACCTTCTTTTCAAAAAGATTTGGGAAGAGGAACAAGTGCCGATGGACTGGGAAGAAGGACACCTCATCAAGATTCCAAAGAAAGGAGATATGAGCAAATGTGAAAACTACAGAGGCATCACACTACTGTCAGTACCAAGAAAAGTCTATAACATAGTGTTGGTGAACCGGATGAAAGATGCAGTAGACGCCCAACTTCGATATCAACAAGCTGGATTCCGTAAGGATCGGTCGTGCACAGACCAAATTGCAACATTACGGATCATCGTCGAACAATCAGTTGAATGGAACTCATCACTGTACATCAACTTCATTGATTATGAAAAGGCATTTGACAGTGTAGATAGGAGGACGTTATGGAAACTTCTTCGACACTATGGAGTTCCTGAGAAGATTGTCAATATTATCCGGAACTCATACGACGGACTACAGTGCAAGGTCGTGAATGGAGGACAGCTGACAGATGCGTTCCAAGTAAGGATCGGAGTCAGACAAGGCTGTCTACTCTCCCCCTTCCTCTTTCTTCTGGTGGTCGACTGGATTATGAGGACCTCGACATCTGAAGGAAAATACGGAATACAATGGACAGCTCAGAACCAATTAGACGATTTGGACTTCGCAGATGACCTAGCTCTCCTATCCCATACACACGAACAAATGCAGATAAAGACAGCCAGTGTAGCAGCAGTCTCTGCATCAGTAGGCCTCAACATACAAAAGGGGAAAACCAAGGTCCTCAAATACAACACGGAGAAAAGTGATCCAGTCACTTTTGATGGCGAAACTCTGGAAGATGTAGAATACTCCACATATCTGGGAAGCATCATCGATGAACAAGGAGGTTTAGATGCAGACGTAAAGGCGAGGATTGGCAAAGCAAGGGCCCCATTCCTACAATTGAAGAACATATGGAACTCAAAACAACTTTCAACCAATATCAAAGTGATAATCTTCAATACGAACGACAAGGCAGTTCTACTGTATGGAGCTGAAACTTGGAGAACTACAACAACCACAATCAAGAAAGTACAAGTATTTATAAACAGCTGTCTACGCAAGATACTCAACATCTATTGGCCGGATACCATCGGCAACAGACTTCTGTGGGAGAAAACAAACCGGCTTCCAGCTGAAGAGGAAATTAGGAAAAGACGATGGAAATGGATAGGACATACATTACGCAAATCGTCAGACTGCATCACGAGGCAAGCCCTAACTTGGAATCCTGAAGGGAAGCGAAAAAGAGGAAGGCCAAAGAACACATTGCGTCGAATAATAGAAGCAGATATGAAAGCGATGAATTACAACTGGACGGAGCTAGAAAGGATTGGCCAGGACAGGGTTGGATGGAGTATGCTGATGAGAGGCTTATGCTAGTACACGACGAGTAACAGGCGTAAGTAGGTAAGTAAGTAAGCAAATCACAAACTGATCTTAGCTAGACCACCATTAACAAATGAGAAAAAGTAGACAGATACTTCATTTCAGAGTGGTACGCCTTAGCGCTTTGGATGCACGATCCCACTACTGGGGATTGAACCTAGAACCCTCGGTCTAGCGCACAAACGCATAACGTCTTAACCACCAAACTCGGATCCAATAATGTACATGTCTGATCTTAAACAATTCACAATATTATTCGGATATCATACTTTGTGTGCGATGGATAGCCATCCTATATCAGATACAGTTTAACTTAGATGATCAACAATTTAAAAAATCCCGTATATCAGTTTTTATCACTTGGTCACTTGTGACTGATTTTCTAGATGCAACCGACGATGTTCTAGTGAGAAGCCATAATCTGTGCCATTCAACCATTTCAGCCGTGAGACAGTCATTCACCGCATGGAAATGAAGATGGCAAAAAAATACCGTAAATTAATTAAAATTAGACGTATACATAATCGAATCCTGGTTCAGTGATTTAGAAGCTAGTGTTCGCATACGACATCGAAAGTCATGAGTTTTATCCCTTGTGGTGGGGTCACTGATGCTCATTGCTACAGTGTCTTATGCTAGGACAAAATAGCTGTCCTGTACATTTTGATTTACAGTGGTGATCTATGTAAGATCAGTTCATAATTTAACTAAGAAAATTATTTATTTCATTTGTTTAGAATCGATAACAATATTATTTGTTTGCTAAGCGTAAAAATAAAACTAATTTTTATGTTTGATAAAAGTTAACACACTTGTTTCCTGTCTTGTTATATCGTAAATCTTCTTAGTTCATTCAGTATTTCCTTATAAACGAACGTTATCTTTTCATTATATGTATATATATACGTATATTCTACCGTGTAATTACTCGCAACATGGAAATTTTTATTAATTTTTAATTAGATAGAAACATCATATTGACAAAGTCAATGTTCCAACAAATTTTATATTCTTATATAATCCATGGTTTGTTTTCACTTTTAACAAATCATTTTAATCTATAGTTATTTAGTGGACGCTACTCACAAGGATATTTGTAAGTGGTGTGTAGTAGGGTCTGGTGTCGAAGTTGTAATAATTATCAGACAGAGTGGAGAGTTCCAGTGCATCGACAGCACGAAGTTTTCAGGAAGCTTGAAGAACAGACGTGAAGACATTGTAGATGAAAGAATACACCGGAAGATATAAATGGATGACTAAAGGCGGTGTATATGTATTATGTAATTACTTCCTCGCAACAGCTAAACATTCCTCTTGTTTATTGTCTTGTTTATCAGTTATACTTACTAGATGAATTTAATGAAATTTTAAACAGTAACTAACTCTACGACTAGCTATATTCTCTTTTATTTTTTAGATTGTGAACGAAAACCTCATTAAGATACAAGAAATATATTCGACTATATATATTAGATTTCTGATGATTAACAAAATCTATTTTCTTGCCTAAAAGATACAACAAAAATAAACTTGATGTAACAAGATTTGTATCCAAAAAGTAAATTAAACCAATTTTTCAGGTGTACTTTATAATAGAATCATACAATTTCTTGTCATGCATGTAACTTGAACTACAGGTTTTTAATTGTTTAAGTTTGCGCCCCCCTTTTATTTCAAATGTACCCCATGTTTGTTTCTATGTGTTCTGAGTTATTTCATCGTAGATATAAGTATTATCTGACCATTATGATCAAACAAAATAGTCACTTTTACTTAAACCATTTCAAACAAAAATCCCTATCATCTTCAATATTTTAGGAATATACAATCAGATAAAAGTGATTTGAGAAAGACTATACATTTGTTTAATGTGTTATAAAAATTTAATCACGTCTAAACTTGGAAAATCATTTCATATGGTAAATAGAGAAGTTCACAGTGTTATTTTAATCTATTTCAAATGTACATGATTTATAATCGATTCTTTTTATAGTCGTGGATGCTCACTGTTGAGGAGTCCCACAATATGACGAAACGGCCGTCCAGTGCTTCCAGGTTTTCCATAGTCGTCTAGCTTCAATTGACTCATGATCTCAACTTTTGAAAGTAACAAGTAAACTATAGAAAAATCCTATAAAATGCCTTAATTTATGACTACAGTTATAATTACAACATTCTAATATTTTTCATCACACTCTGTTTTTAGGAGGTTAGTAATTGAAAACTGGGGAAGACTGGATGGAGGTATTATTTTAGTTTAGGATTTCTTAATAATATGTACCCATGACCTAAGAATCAATCGAAATTATGAACGTTTGCCATGTCAAAAGTGAAACAGTAAATCATTGATGACATTCATTACGGATTGTGTTGTATCACAAAATAACTAAGATTGATTGAACATATGACCAATTACTCAGTAATATAGATATCATGCTTACTTTGGAAATGAATTGAGTTCTGTCTAATGTAAATTAATGAGTAAGAATTAAGAAATACTAAGAAATGTTTACGTGGCAGCTCTTCAGTTTAATGTTTCTTTCGTTGATATTATTCCGTTGCAAAATTTAGTCACTAATTGAAATCTCCACAAACCCTTGTCTGTATAAAGCTGATCACTATAAAAAAAGATGTTATGAGAATATCATTCGAATTGTTTGGTATCAGAAGTTAATCATTTTAAAAATGGATCAATGTTAGACTACCATTGAAAATCTGGAAGCACTTACTCATTGAACACAGTGGCGGACGGTTGAGCAGTATCATGGACATTAACATTGTTGGATCTCGCGTGAGACCGAAGATTGTGGGTTCGATTCCTACATACAGGGATCATAGGCGTGCACTGCTGAGGAGTCCCATACTAGGATGAAACGGTCGTCAATCACAGTGCTTCCAGATTTTCAGTGTTAATCTAACATTCATCCATTCATGATATCAATCTTAACTCAACGATCTCCACAACCCTATACTAATGATTTTAAAAATATCATTCATGTGTATTAGTTATCATGTTTCAAAAGATAGCAAGCAAATCAGTCTTTTCACAAATAACTATTTGCCTGTGATAAACTAGCCGATATATGTTTTTAATTTTGAAGTGAAATATGGCGCAACAATGAAATTCTAAAACTGAACATTATTAAGACGTTTTGTATGTTTGTATATTAAATGTTGGAAACATTTAAGTCAATCTGTACGCCTACAAGTTTCTCATGGATCTATAAAACTGTAATTTCATATATACGGACTTAATTATTTGGTTATTTTTTGTATGGTAACTAGTTTATATCCAAGTGTATTGTCTTATACAGTGTCTCAGTAAACAAACAGACATGTGAATGTGTGGTAGGTATTAGGTGAATATATGTTTTGATCAGGTGTAAGTCTGTTTATCATTATCATTCTTAAATATTTTCGAACATAATTTTAAAAGCCGTACGTCGATTGTTTTAATTCTATCGCAATAGTATCTAAAAGTCGAATAAATGCCTTCCTCATAATTGTTTCGCTTATTTATTTATTTAAAAGATCATATATATTCTATTGCATTACTCAGAAGTTACAGACTATTCCTTGAGCATTGATGAAGAGACTAATTCAGTTCATTTTACACTTATCTGTTCATCTAAAGCTTTATTTAACCTCTTAATAAAGAACAAACTGAATAATTGAGCTAAATATTGTGAGTAGATTGATGCTAAAGTTTTCTTGAGTCAAACAAATGATAGGATATTTAGGTCAGGTTAATGTAACTTCTGTCCATTTATGACACGAAATGGACCTATCTGATGATTGTCGATGCTGAGGTAGAAGGTCATGCATATATAAGTATCACCATCATCATTGAATATTATTATTATATTTGAAAGCATTTAAGTGAATACGCTGGAATTTTCTTTATTTATTACTCAGGAAATTGTGTTGTTGAGATTTATTTTCTTCTAAGAGTAGTTGTCTAGTTGCTGATTATATATTTTGTTTTGAGCTGTTCAGAATCGCAAAATCTATATAAAAAATTTCTTGTTCTGCCTATTGTTCATGAATGTGTAAAGGATCAACTTTCGACATGTGACACAGTTTTGTATATCTATGAATTTGCTATCATTTGTGAGGCAGATAACACTAGCTAGTTGGTTGTTGTTCATAGGTGTGTGACCGATGTCTATATGTTTATTTTGAGTGTTTACGACCTCGAGCTGAATCTCTGACCTTCGGCCTCCAAACTGACTGTAAAGATTTTGTGAGCCTGTGTGCTACAACCATTCCAAACTGCCTGAGTAATCTGTTTACGATCTGGGAGATATTTTTCATGTAGGGTGGAATTATCCATTTGATGTTTTTCTCTGTTGGTTTTGTGCTTAGTTATCGATTTGCTAAATATGTCTTGATGAAGTTTTGATGGCATACATTCTAATTCGACATACATTTACTAAGTTAATATTGAGTCGTTATTATTACATCCAAGTTTCTTATTTCCTCTTCATATCTCTGAAGTGGATTATCATCTCTCATATTAATGATCCACAGATTATTTTGATCTTACTATCTTTTGCTGTAAAATTTAGACCATGACGTTTATGTCTTGAGGTACGCTGTATATTTTATAATATGTTGTCTTTCTCTTGTTCAACTGATTAATATTTTATAGTTTACATCACAAACTTATCTTAGACAGAAAATCATTGAAGACCAGGAAACATTGAATAGCTGTTTAATACTAGCGTGGAGCTCCTTAGCAATCCACATCCACAATCTCACAGATTGATCGAACCTAGGACTTTTAGTTTTTTTGTCATTAGTTCTCAACGTTTTTGACATTGAACCATCATCCAATTGTCACTCTTATACTGATACCTTTAAACATTACATAAACATAATGTCCAATAAGCCACCTCAACATCCTTCCCATGTTCGATTGCAAAAGAACAGAAAATTAATATCGGTTGTATCATTACTTAATTGATTTGAATCATTTACATTTATAGTGCATTTAACTTTCTACTGATAATCTAACAAAAAAGAAAGTATATATTATCGACACTAAATACATACTGTTCATGCTAATAGACTTTGGATAAAATTTCATCTATTCTTATGATACATATTTATGATGAAATGTGATGTTTTTACTGTTAACTAAATTATATACACACCCATATACAAATTTAATATCTGCCCTTTATCAGTCATTTCATTTATAATAACTCAGAATAGTTAGAAACAAGGAGAAGTAAATTAACATTTCAACAATCATTACCAGATAAACCGAAATATATGGGTAACTTATACTGAATAATTGCATGTTATTGATAATAATAATAATGATAATAGCAATGAAGTAGTTAAGATATTTCATTACTAACAACTGACTTTGTCTTGATATATCTCGTTGAATAAATAGTATTTGCCTGATTACTTAACTGATAATTACTTATTCATATACATGTATATGACACAAAAATGTCTGAACAATAAACCTGAACAGGAGTGGTCTACAAATGATATCGTTACTTGAATATTACAAATTTATAGAACATGCAGGAAAAAGAACGAAACAATATGCTGACAATCAATCCTTGATTTACGGGAGTAAATAATTTCTTCTGAAACACAAGTGATGAATGATTCTTTGGTATGTAATTGGTATGTATCTGACAATTCATTTTCTCTATGTAAAATTATCATTTTTACAACAAACTAATTTGAGTATAGGGTTGTGGAGATTAGATTGATATTAAGAATGGATAGATGTTAGACCACCAATGAAAACTTGGAAGCACTCACTCACTGAATACAATGGTGGACGGTTGCTCAATATCATGGATTGGTTGAGGTTAAATATTGACATCGTTGGATGTTAGCTCAGTGGCCTAGAGGTTAAGCATTTGTGCGAGAGACCAAAGACCATGGATTCGAGTCTTATATGCGGGGATCGTGGACACGCACTGCTGAGGAGTCCCATACTAGGATGAGACGGTCGTCAATCACAGTGCTTCCAGATTTTCAGTGTTAATCTAACATTGACCCATTCATGATATCAATCTAAACTAATTTGAGTAAAACTAAGTATGTTTCGTTTATAGTGAGTTTAACTATGAGTAAGAAACTCGTCATCAAAATAAAAATATAGTGAAGCTTAAAGTAAACGAAAAAAAGATTTTTCATTTAAGATGAATACTGATAAATTTCAAATGTCACAGATGGATGTACTTCACTGAATACAACTTGAGACTGAATAACATGTCATCCATTTCAAATCAAACTTTGATGATATCATCAACTTACTAAATGAATCATAGTTTCAAAAGAAAAGTCATTTAAAACTGGATAAATTAAATGGGAGGTAGCTAGTAGTGTTGTCTAGGATGAGTTTTTAGTCTTGTCTGGAAATCGTCCATTGGATATGCCTACATCCTGGAGCCGATGTTCACTATTATTCTACACAAACTTGTGTCATAATGGTTATATTGAAATAATTAGCATATGATATGTATATGCTAGCGAAGAATGATCAAATTCCAGTTAAAATATTGATAACGGGATAAACAAAACCGCTGAGATTATTTCAAATATAATTTTCACATATAATGAGTTCTCTATATTCGTCACCCAATTTCTGTCAAACTATTCGTTCTAATCTTGACGAATATTCGCATACGTTATAAAGTCGGTTTATAATTTCATATGTTTGACTACTATCTGCACATGTTACGAGTAAATAACTTATTAATGTTGAAGATTAGCTTGTAACCAGTTTGATAATCGAATTTTAAACAATTAGAAGATACTTTAATAGCCCTCATAAATATACAGCCTTCTTGAATATTTGGGCTTCCTGTTTCCTGACATCTGGATATTTCAACAAGCTATCTGTTTTCTTGTTTGTTTCAATGCATCACTATACCTATTAGTCTCATAACCTATTCAGGTACGTTTGTGTAAAGTTTACAACCTTTCGCTGTACAAGTTACAAAAGAGCTTAATCAGAGACATTGTGGTTGCTGGAAATATATATGGAAAAGAATACACATTATTCACATATCGATTCTTTAACTGCTAGCATCTAACTGACGGCTATTCAATATTTATCACAAGGATCAATTAAGAAATAAGAAATGGTAACTCGCTGAAATACTTTGTATTGAGAATTCTATATTGAATAAAGCCACTTATAATAAATAAATAAATAAATAATTTTTGACTTTATCATGTAATACAAAATGAAATTTCAGATGAACATGTTAGTCTATTAGAATTCAATGACTCAAATGTTTACAACTTGTGCCAATAATAACTCATTGTGTATTATTTGGTTGATTGAATATTTAATATCTAAAATTTAATGTCAATTAATGAGGCTGGTACTTGCATACATATAACGATATGTTTATAGTAGTATTTAAAACCTTAGTTTTTTAATATCATGGAATGTTAACAACGACAAACGATATGAGGCACATCGTAGCGTATATCATCAACAAGATGTAAGATCACAATATTTTTTATATGTCTGATGTTTACAATTAAACTTGAAACTGCATTATTCCGAATGATAATTACAGAGATTGCTACTGACTATACTGAGGCAGTCTATACAAGGCATATATATATATATATATATATATATATATATCAACTAAGACTGATCAAAATGCAAATAAAATGCCATACTTGATAGGCAAGTGAGTGGCTCTTTGAAATCAGTAGTTAAGTGAATAATGCATTAGACGTTTGAAGTAAAAAAACCCAGTTTCGTATCCCGGAGGAAACATTAACTTTGGAATGTACACACATTCAGCAGATGAATCCCAATTAAGATGGGATGCATATCCTGGAATCCTCTGTTAGTCATATTTTGTACATTCGACATTATAATACGTAGTTATTCGCTTGTTTATAACCAATTAAAAGGATTAGAAAAAGTGAAATTTTTTGATTAGAAATTAATTTTATATAAGATTATTTGTTTAAATCTTCTCTATCTAATCGGAAACAAATGTAAACAGCACTTTAAACATACATAGACTATTTATGTAGCATATATATATGATGTTCATTTGTGTAATATGTAGATGTAAAAATGTTACTTTCTAAAAAAACTATAAGTGAAATCCGTAGACATTTACGTTTATTTATCAGATATAAAAGACATGACGCCCTAATGTCTTTCATTTTTACGTTTTTTTCAATATGATATTTATATTAGTGTTTATAGCTTCATTACTTATCTTATAATAAATTCATTTACAAATGAAGTTAAAAATCAGTTAATTCAGAAATCCATTAAACTGATTAAGTTAGTGTCAATGAATTATATTTAACCATGTACAGTGTGAAAAAGTAACCTATCAAAGATAATCGAAGATGGTCGAAGAATATCACGGATCAATTAAAATCGGAATTGTACACTAATAAATTATGTTTCAGTGGTCTAGAGATTAAACTTTCTCATGCGAGACTGGAGGTTCTGGATTTGGTTTTTGGTGGTAGAATTGTGGGTGTGCTCTGACGAGAAATCTGGAATTAAGATGAAACAGCTGTCCGGTAATTTCAAGTTTTCATTGTTTGTCTTACTTAAATTGGTTCGTGATCTTAATAACATTTAATAATTTCCATAAATGCTAGACTGATAATTTCAGATTGAATTTCAATAATCAATGTCTAAAATGCTACAAGAATGGGATCATATATTTCAGTGCATTGTGTACGTAAATTCAAATATTGACAAACAAAACGTCTAGCATATTTACACTAAAGCTCTTTCTTTCAAATCCACTTTTGACTTATAATTTGAACATATCCCTAATAAAATTCGTATGTTTATGTTATATAGTAAGTGTGAGAAAGTAATGAAGTGTATAATCTGTGTAAAATTCACTACAACACATGGATGTATACATATTATAATCAAATATGAATTTGACTTCAATAAAACAGTTACTTTTTTGAATAATGGACAAGTTCACTATCAAACAGTATTTACTTAGATTGTAATGATTATGTATCGAATAATGTATATCATCCTAAGATCTTGTTACCACGTAAAATAAAGTAAAATTTTATTTTCATTGAAAACAATTGTAATTTATGTGGTTTTGAGATGGTGGAGTAGATTTGTAGCTCAGGTGGATGATCTTGATGGAGTTTTATTCTCTGAGCTGGATGGTTTGGTCGTCGAGTTTTCATCGTTCTTCCAGACTTCCATCTGAAGTTTGTGCTGATGATGTCGTTCAGAAGAACGATGAAAACTTCACGACCAAACCATCCAGCTCAGAGAACAAAACTCCATCAAAATTTATATGGTTGTTTTAGATGCTTTAATCTACGAAAACAGTTTCTATCAATTACTAACTTAATATATTTTCATTATCATCTGTTTAGTTTGACTTTTCTTATGAAAAAAAGGAAGAGTGAAACATAAGTTGAATTGAGATTATACTAAATTCATAAATCAGGATTAACTAACTTCTGACATCAACGATTTAATTAAATAATTAAATAACGTCTACGTTGTAGTGAAGGAAAACTTAGTACAACTGGGTAAAATAGAAAAACCATACTACAATACCTAATTTGCAAAATGTTCAATAATTGTCTCGAACTTCGTTGTTCTTGCATTTCTATACTAATTACTTTCTAGTCCCGCTCTTCCTTTCCTGATCTTCCCCATCTTCTGCTGCCAGACATTACATTCCTGACTCGCGTTATATACTACTTATGTCAATATAAGTAGCACGCACCACAACGTAATTAGATCACAGAAACATTGCATAAACCTTTATATTTCCTCTAAAGATATATATATGCCTACGTACTTACATGAGGATTTGACTATATACTTATAATATTCTTGTATACTCCGTTGTATTTTTACATTTCATACAGTGCATGTATAATACATTGAAATAAAATTATGTCGACTGTGCAAGATTTTTTACGTTGGTCTCGTCCCGAGGTTGAACAAATCGATATTATCCACTGAGTTACCGAATATCAGAACACATTAAATAGCCATTTTTATATTGAATTAGGAACTCTGAGTAGTGTGTAGTTATGACCTCATATCAGATTAAACACATAATTATCAGGTGTTCAAGTGAAGAAGGTTATTTTTTACGAATGAGTTGTAGTTCAAAAGTCAACGAAGTTATGATATAGGAATATTCAAATTTAGTACCAGATGTATGTTATTGTTACACATCCGAAATAATAGTAATCATGACTATCATTAAATTTTTAGAGATAAGCAATCAATTGTGATTAATGAAGCACACTTAGTGTTATAACTTCACTAGCCACTTGAAGTACGTCACTTGTGATATATTATCCTGGCATCATGTAAGAACTTTTCATTGTTTGAGTACAATCTACTGACTTAAACAATATTTTCACAGTTGAAATTACAAGTTGTTGTAAGGTAGACCAGTATTGAAAATCTGGAAGGACTACACATTTGTTTTGTCCTATAATGTACGGGTTCAACATGACCACAAGTCCACGTTCTTGACTATAGATCAAATATATTTCGATGTTTAATGAATGAAAACAATCAACAGAAAGTAGATTTCTTACTTGTTGACACTGATCACTAATGCATATCTGAGAAATTAATTCGTCAAATTCTTTTCACAGTATTCAAATCTCTGTTAACTAGTACTATATACAGAAAAGGAAGTTATTATTGATTTGTTCATGACTCGAGTGATCACATATAATATGAATATATTTAAAATGTTTGGCCAATATTAGTACCAAAACAAGAGTCATAAACATATGTATTAAGTAATATCTTAGACACAAACAAAAATTTCTAAATGTCCTATCTCTATTTATAATCCTGCGGACTTAAGGTAATATCGAAGTAATTCTCACAGGAAACCAATAAGAGGCTGATCAATTGTAGTCTTAAACGTCACCGGGAAGTTTCAAACAACCAATACAAAAATGAATTAAAACTTCACCCAACTGTACAAGCTAGTAGCTAAATAGATAAAGCGACGGCGTTTAAAGCTTACAGTGGGGCGTCCGAATCTTGGAATGAACACTAACTCGGATCCTTGTGACGAGTCCCTAACAGGACGATACTCGCGTCCTGAATTCCATTACCAGCCATCATCTATCTCCATTTAGAAATATTAATGATCTGTGAACATTTATTTAACATTGTTAAATACAGGTTATTGATCCGATCAAAATAAAAATATGAATTTCACAACATAATTATTCAATATAACCTTTAAGCGATAAGGATTTCACTTAGTTGATTTCAACGTACTCTGGATTATCTTCAGTGTTAAGCTCTGGTTCAGTTCTCACGATAGTTTAATCATCATAGTAATAATATTATTGATTGAGATCATGAACCGATTGATTTTAGACCACTATTGAAAAACTGGAAACACTGGACGGCTGTTTCGTCCATTGGGCCGGCATTTAAAGGAATTAATGTCTATCCTCAACCAGTCCTCGAAATCGCGCAACCGTCTTCAATTGTACTGAGGTAGATACCTGTCTCTACCCGACACGGTTTAACTCCACTGGTCACGGCTTCTCACTAGAACTCCGCAATCACCCTCACGAAGTTAGTCACTAGTGAGCACATAGTAAATATCAGTATTGGGATGTGGAGATCATTAAATGTTTGATTGGGATCATAAACCGATTGATGTTAAACCACCATTGAGAACCTGGAAGTACTGGATGGCCGTTTCGTCCTATTTTGGACTCGTCAGCAGTGACCAGTGGAGCTAATCCGTGTTAGGTGGAGACAGGTATCTACCTCAGTACAATGGAAGATGTTCGCGCAATTTCATGAATTGTTTGAGGTTAGATATTAGCACCGTTGGATGTCAGCCGGCTTAGTGGTCTAGAGGTTAAGCGTTCGCGCTCGAGACCGAAGGCAATGGGTTGAATCCCTCGAGACGGATCGTGGATGCACACTACTGAAGAGTCCCACGATAGTACGAAACGACTGTGTAGTGCTTCCAGGTTTTCCATAGTGGTCTAACACTAATCGGTTCATGATCTCAATCAAAAACCTGATGATCTCCACAACTCCATACTGCTAATAATATTATTACTTTTATATATGAAGTATCTTTAACATCAAAAAAATTAATGATACCTAATTACATTCTTTATCTTTTTTATAATGTATAAATCAATCTAATCAAAAATCATAGTAAACTATTCTATATAATTTACATTCATTCAGATTATTTTTTCCATGTTTTTACTTTATCATGTTCGTTGTGATCAAAGCATAATGTTTTCATGTTACTTTTTGAATTATCCAAAGAAAAACTGAACTAAGATGTTTATAAAATGAGAAAAGAAGGATATTCAGTCTAATATAATGTCTTATTTTGTTATTATAATTAAAGAGATTTAAAACAAAATCAAATCAATTAATAAGAAATGATATAACAAATTCAAACTATGAATTGTATATTGTAGAATTGTAGATTTAAGTAGTAAAGCAAACATAACATAAATAATAATCATATTATTTTTTTTCAATATTATATGTTTAATTGCATAGATTAAATTATGAAGTGATCTTAGCTAGAACACTACTTAAAACTAAGTAGCAATAGACAACTATTTCTTTATAGACCCTACTAAAGTTGATTTAACTATGGACCATTGATCTTGCACTTAAATGCTTAGTCTCTAGATCAATCAAATAGTATCTAATTAATTACAGTATGAGATCCTTAGAATAAAATGGGAAACATACCAGTTAAACTCTTGTTTAAATTAGAGTTCGACTGCAAATGACTGAATAAATTATTTGAGTTTTTACAACAATGGTTGTTTGCTACTTGATTAACATAAAATACGGTATACAACTACGGTGCTCGAACGTATAGAACTCAACAATCGCAAAATCAGAAGACAAAAGAAAGCTGGAGAAGTATTTGTTGAGTAAGAATCAAAATGTACAGAAAATCATGGGTATTTATCGATATTAGCGTTTGTTATAACATCATTAAAATCCAGCCGATTCGCGAAGTTATGCTACTATACAATCGTGGCATACCAAGTTGATATTCTAAAAAACATTATCAAGTTCTGATTGAATCGAAACTCTTCGGCTCCTTTAGGACCTCTGGAAACTCCATCGTAATTCTTGGGAGCCGTCCCAACACCTCTCTGGAATAAGATTCCTTCCTCGGGTCCACATGTAGCTTGTCAACTGGTTTGCGGCAGCGTTCCACGTTTTTGGCTGTCTTCCAAGTCTTCTTCTCAGTATTCCTGAACGTATGTGTGTGAGATTAAATCTAGTAGAAGATTCACATGGTTATCTTGGATGTGCACCATTTTTTTAACTTTCTGGACTTGGTTCGTGTGTCTGATACATATCAAAAAAGCTTTTCGGACTCATTGCAAAACTTCTTTCAATCTTTGTACGATTTTCCCGGCTTCCATCCATTCTTTCAGGGGAAGGACTTGACGAACACTTTATCATCAACGTTAAAACTTCGGATATTATGATTTGATATGTGCTAATCCACTTTTTTCGGTGACAACATGGCGTTGGACATAGTCCAAATATGTCATCCAAACATGACTTCAACAGGATACTTTCCACCTGGGATAGTTGGGTTCGGAGTAGTTATGTAAGCAGTTAAAAATTTTGTGATTACCTGTCTATTTTTCTCCTCGTCTCCCCCTTTTAGTAATGCTTGTTTGAAACTATCGACAAAACTTCCTGGTTGTCCATTCGATTGGGGATTATAGGGAAAAGAACGTAGATGCGTTATTTCACTTATACTACGAAAATACTTAAATGAGTCTGAAATGAGTTGCGAGCAATTATAAGTGTTAGGTTTGAAAACTTCACGAGTTCACTTAAACTGCGAACGAGAACAATACTCGGTGACCAAAGACCAGTGATCTAACTATTGACGCGTCCCAGCCCCGTTATCTAGAAGGAGAATTCCAGGCTTGGTATGGAAAATATATTCTGCAAACAACCAGGAAACGAGCGAGCAAGCAAGCAAGCAGCAAGCACTCCAACACAATTTAAAACATATATATATATATATATATATATAATCGATATTGTCATAGAAAAGTTTTAAACACTAATCAATGAGTTCATAAACTGACGTATTTGCCCATTGAATCGATAGTTCATCTATTGACTGCTATTCAAACATTTAATCGATCAGTTCATCCATTGACCCCAATACGAATATTTAAACATTTAATCAATAAGTTGATCGATGCGATAAAATTTAAAAATATGAGTTTGGGGATCTATCGTCCCCAACAATAAGTCACTAAGGTCTCTGGGACTTCGAAATAGCTTAACAAAACAGACAACTCGAGGATTGTTTCTGAGGTTGTACAATTGGGCATATTATATACTTTTGGCCACTTCGTAAATGCAACCACTATAACTAGAAACATTTAACCTTGGATTGGACGAAATTTGCACGAACTGTCTTCCAGTGTGCAGAAGGCGTGGGTTAATGCTGTGATTTGCATTTTGAAGCGCTTTTAGCATAATGAAGACATGATGGACAGCTACGGCATTTGTTGTTGATGTCCTTGTCCATTGAGGGCCGACAGACATAACTTCATGCCAATGATTTAATCTTATGATTCCAGGGTGACCACTGCGAAATTGTTTGGAAACCTTGTAGAATAACAACTTGATCACCGAACATAATATCTGAGTCGACAACCATCAGTGAGTCACGTCGACGAAAATATTGCAGAAGTTCTCCTTCAAGGCAATTGTTTGGCTATTTAGTCAAAAGATAGCACTTTACTCTATGTCTTATCAGTTTCAGTGGTTTCCATGTGAGCTTCGAAGGTAACTGGTAATCCGTCGATTGCGTCATCCAATACACAATTAATTTCTTTGTCGGATTTTATATTTGCCGAAAGAGTGTCTCCAGGGAACTTAATGATCTTGATAACGCGTCAGCTTGCCGGAAAGCTATAGTAGACTGATTCTCGATCGTGAAATCGTAACCCAAAAATATTGTTGCCCATTGTTTTAGCCGGTTAGCCGTGTGAATGAGAATCCCCTACTTCGACCCAAATACGGCAATTAATGGCTCATGGTCTCTTATCTAACCTTTGAGCACAAAACGTATAGTCCTTTGGAGGAGTAACTACACTGCACCTTGATCAATAGAACTTAGTTATTGATACGAACTAGACAAACATAACATTAAACACTGTGTTTAGTTATTCTGTTGAAGCAAGAACAATAAGCGCATCAAAATAAAGTAAATTCACTTATTTCGTGGTTACTCGTCAGCTCCGTACAACCTAGAAGCAGTTATAATCATTATTTTTAATCAACGTGAATACTTTATATTATATTAATGAAGATTGGTATGATTAATATTAGATTAAATATTGGACTGAAGAGTAATTATTTAGACGCTAAACTAGTTTCATTGTATCAAACCAATTGTTTGCTGAGGCAAACAAGCGAACAAATTCTCACCTTATGTTACCCGCAATTGTATTTACCAGTTTACATACCCGTGGCAAAGTATTTGGATTGGAAGAACAGAAAAGGTACTTTCTGTTTGTATTTTAAAGCGCATCACACAAAATTTGAGATTAAAACACCTACATGTTTTCAACAGTGCTATTACCCATTATCTGTATTATATTATACATACGGTTGATGTTTTAAAATCATTCCAAATAATCAGTGATCAAACAGCTTCGAATTTACTACATCACCCCGAGGTTATCTCAATAAAAGTTGAAACCGAACCTTAATACTAAAAAATATACAATTGTGAATAACCAACTAACCTAGTAACCTCCATAATTCATCACTCAGTTACACAATACTTTATATTTATGTTCACAAAAACAAACTCCATTCTTTTATTGATAGGTCATCTTTTGAGCTTCACTCATCCTGCTTTTTCACAGTTGAAATCATCATTCGATTTCAGCTAGACCACCATTGAAAACCTGGAAGCATTGAAGGCTGTTTTGTCCTAGTATGGGACTCTTCAGCAGTGGATATCCACGATCCTGTGCGTTGGACTCGAACTCATGACCTTCAGTCTCCTCATTCACTTAACCACTTTTTCATCCTTCTATAACTGTCATAATATTGGAATAATCTTCATTGATATGATACAAATTGTTTTTATTAGTTGCAAATAATTATCGCTCATGTTCCCATGTTGTAAGCAGCAGAATAGAAACCACGAAATAAATAAATTCGTCTTATTCCACAATATTTGTCATTATTGCTTTCATCGAACTGGTACGCAATTTACTGAAATAAATATTGCAACACCTTATCAACCTGAATAAGCATATTTAAATGTTTTTTTTTCAATGTTATATAATTTCCCTTTCTATAAATGGATATGATTTTTTTCGTAAAACTAGGGATGAATTTAATAAAACAACAAAGTTGTTAGCTGAAATTACGTATGAAATCATCCAAATGAGTTAATCGAATTTCTTAACGTCATCTGGATTACGAGTCAATATAAGTTGGGCGACCATTGAAAAACTAAAATCATTGGATTGATGTATCGTCTTAGTATGATATTCTTCAGTAGTGGACATCCAAGACCCTATCATCTTGTATCGAACACATGTACTTCAGTTTATCACGCTAACAAGACCTATAAACCACTAGTGCGGAATTAAATGATGTATATAATAAACCTAAACCAATTCCATTATCTCCTCTGGGTACTCTCCTCATATCCAACATGGTTGAACTCCAGTGGTTGTTGCTTGTTGTTAGAATTCCGTGAATCCTTTCCCGAAGCTAGTTACTTGTAAGCACTTGTATGAAATGAACATTCTATGAAGCATAAAACAGATGTGAATCTTCGATGTGACTGGAAATACTTTATTCCCGAATTTTCAATATTCAAATTATATTTATTTTCCATCCAAGTGATTAGCGTAATAACTTTATAAATTTGGTTCAATATAACTAGAAGTTGCTTTTTCTGAAATCTGTAATATACAGGTTACGAGTGTTCAATCCTGTAGACTAAAATATTTAAACGAAATAGCTATCCATAATTTTGTGTTTTTCAATGATTTTCTAGTTAAAGTTAATTCAGGAATGAAATTAGTATTAAATTAACGGAAAAAATGCCCAAATTCAATGGATAAGTAATCATTTCAATCCTACCATATTGTTATATAATGCGATTATGCAAGAGTTTTACTGATAAATCAGAGTTGTCTCATTTACAAGAAATCTATGGATTCAAATTTTGTACGATATCTCCACTGTAAATAGAGCCAATCAAACTTCTTCGAAGAACTGACTCTTTCTTTTTACTCCAATCTGTGATACCCAGTGTTACACTCAGAGATACTACCACGAAGTTATTTGATTTAGCATCAGTTTAGTTAAGAACCCAGACCTAATGAGTTACTTTCACCAAGAAATCTAAGTATTTCATATCTTTCAGATTATCCAGAAGAATCATACATTAAACATGGTGTTTGAGATTTTGTTTTATTTAAACAACTGATCATATTATAATTGAGCCATGAAGCCGATAAACATTACGTTGGCTGTTATTCACTGGTCAGTCCATTTAACTAGCCTGTAAATTAGTTTAAATTTCTGCAAGAATTTTGAATGGTTACTTAGCACACAAATAAGGTGCACATTATTACAATGATATTATATTTCTCAGCCAATACATATATATATATATATATATATATAATATGGGTTTCCTCAGCAGTGTGCATCCACAATCCCGCCCCGCCGTATTCGAACCCAGGATCTGTCAGTCTTTCGCGTGAACGTTTAACCTACGGACCACTGAGCCGACATCCAATAGTGCTAATGTTTAACTTCAAATTGAGCTGCTGTCCGGTCCTTCCAGGTTTTCCACGGTGACCCATGAATCCAACTATAAAATTACTAAAATTTCTACCAAACCCCTTCTGATAATATATATATATATATATATATATATATATATATGTTTTCATTCGATAATCACGTAATGGATCAATCTTCTTTCATTTCAGATAATACAGATGATAAGTTTACATTCTTGTAAACATATTAACTATTAGCTAAATGAATCATTAAAATTTCTATTCAGTAATAATAATTCTTCAATTTACTTAAAATTATATTTCTGATTTTGCTTATTTAATTATGTCCTATGAGTAGTATATAAATGTATATGAGAATTTTAAAAATATCGCATAAATTAACTGAAATTCAATATACAAAAAAAATTAATGGAAGGGTTAATTAAACTATTATTCAATTATGCTTTCCGATAAGTTTAAAGATGAAAGAGAAAGAATATTATTCTATTTGCTTTCATTTTGTTTGTTTTTCATTCTCCCTTATTTATCCGCTTATATATGTCTCAACTCAATGATGGTTACCCCTACGTATTTAACTATGAGAGAGAAAGAGAGGTTGAAGGGGAAAACAAAACAAAACTGAAGACTTCTTGAATGTGCTTTAATGTTTTTCCAATTATTCTTATATTGATTTACTATCCTTTATTTACTAAAAACACAAAAAAATTTTTAAAAACATTAATCTTAATGTATAAAGATATTAGGCTACAATTGGAATAGGTCAAGGAAGGTTTGTTTTCCTTTTTTTTATTTATGAAAACTATATTTTATTCAGCTAAGACCATTTTGAATGAATAAAATGTTTGTTTTGTTTTTGTTTTCTTTTAATCAAAAGAGCTTTTTTTCCTTGTTTCATAGTATCACTTTTGATGAAACATTAAAAAAATTGTAAAGTATAAATAAGAAATTTCTTAATGATATTTTATTTTAATCAGAAAGGGATATTGTGGTGATTATAGTAATTTAATAGTTGAATTCATGAGTGAATTGAAGTTAGACCACTATGGAAAACTTGGAAGCATTGGACGATCGTTTCTTTCCAAGATGAAACTTCTCAACAGTGCGCATTCACGAGTCCGCCTCGCAAGATTTGAACCCAGGACCTAATGGTCTTGCGCGTGTGCGCTTAACCTCTAGACTACTGAGGCGTCATCCAACGGTGTTCATGTCTAACTTCAAACAATCCAAGAAATTTTTTTCCGTTAAGTGGAATATTAATGAACAAATGAACATAAATTCAGTCGTCATGTATCAGAATGAAGATTGAAGAAATGGTAATTACAGGAATGATTTTACAAATTATTATTGTTATTATTATCAATATAATTGTTATATCCATAGGTTATACGATATCACAAAATACAATTGACTTATACGACCAACTAGTGATGCATACACCTGTATGAATAACCTCGAGTCCTGTTTGGTCTTTTTCCCGCTAGCTCTGCCTATTTAGTCTACAACGCCAATATCAGCCTCTGTGATACGTATCATATGTTTTAGACATACTAGGTTTATATACAAACAAATCAGACCACATCACACCATAAAATAGGAAATAACATTTCTACAAGATCAAGCCAAAAGTGGCTGTGACTGTGAGAGACTGTTACTAATAAACTGAAAATATCTCAACAATAGTAAAGCGAATGACAATAGTCGACTGATCAAATAAAAGCTTATAATGTAAGGAATATGAACATACATATAATAGTCATACAATAAGAATATACGTTTAATATTAGTTTATAAGTAATTCCTAACGCCTACCATTCATTGATTCTCGTTCGGATAGAACAATAACAACAATTATTATCATTACTAGATATATTCTTATTGTATAATTACTAAGCAACTGGATTTCTACATTCTTACATTTCGTTTATCGTAGGCTTTTATTTAGCCCATTAATTGTTATTATATCACTTATTATTCCCGTTTCAATCCTAATCACTTCTCCACGGCTTGCCATATTCATAGCCACTTTTGGCTTTTTTATGTGTAATTATGATCTTTTAATTTCTTGAGGTAATGTGGTTCACTCTGTTTAAATATAAATCCAAGTGTGCTTAAAATATAATGCAACAAAAATTAGCTATTGACTTCTCGTTACACTGAAGGTAAGGCATAAAGGAAGACTCGTGGACAGTGGATCAGTAGGAACTTAGCTTGTATCGCCTTAAGGTTTACAATGTAGGTCAAATGTATGACTAATCATTTCTGGGACACTAAGCTACAAAATGAATAGTGGACGCAGAATTGAAAAATTCATTTAATCAATTCTGATCGACGACTACAACACAATATCGAGCATTGTACATAAGCTATAACAAATCCAGAAATCGATTAGATGGAGTTGACAACCAATTTCATCCAATATCATCAGATGAAACTGTCTTGATAAATGAAATAACTTCATAAAAGATCTATTCTAACTGACGTAGGCAAATATATTGTTGTCTAAAATAACAATGAAAACTTTATAGTTGAATCGTTCAGTTCAGCGGATACAATTGCACTAATAAAATCTGAATGAGCTACAAATATCAATCATTTCAGAGGTTATTATCGAACCATAACTACTGAAATGGATGCAGAAGTGTTATACTAAATCATATCATATCGGTTAAAAATAAATAATACCAATAAATGAAGTGGAATAGGCTTTCTTTTATACGTTCGCAGTTTTTAAAGTATACAGCGTGAACAAACTAGATACCTCAGTCTATTAAACTATATTTGCGTGTTTTTCGGCATGGGGCTGTAGAGACTACTGAATTTTGTCGAGATCACGAACCGATCTAAGTTAGTAACCAATGAACTCCACATTAATGCCTAGTTAGGCTCTTGGAACCGGTAGTCGAACGCAGGACCTTCGGTTCCGTGTGTAAGTGCTTCAGGTATTGACAACTCATCCAGGATCTATTAGTTTATGAGTTCGACTTAAATTAACTCAAAAAATTGAGCAAACATATTCCATTGTATTTTGTGAGTAACTTCCCCACACTCAGTTGAGGGGTCGTGGATGGGCAATGCTGATGAGCCACATACTAAAGAAAACAGGTGTTCAGTTCTCCCAGATTTTCAATATGCTTTTTGACTTAGAGCGATTTGTCATCTCAAACTATTCATTTACTTGTGAATAATATAAATGGATGTATTGACTTCAAAATACCTAGTTCTCAAGTTGTTTTAACAGGACAAACAGTTTAAATCAATTCAATTTTAAGAATACACTTAGTGAACTTTGATAAAAGTCACTGATCAATTGGAAATTATAGAAGTAATTTCACAATTTGAACTGTATGTAGCTCATGATTTCGGTGACATAAACCCAGAAAAATGATGAAATCGTTAAACTTCGAAATGATTTCTATTAATCAGTATGATTTTCTCAATTGTATTATAGGTATTCTTAACAAAACTATTTACCGCCTTTTGATAATTATTCAACTTCATCTCCATTGTGTTAAATATAATGCATTTAGACATGATAAATATCCCAATCCATTTTTTTATAGAAGAAAGATTTGTTAATTTTTAACTTCACACGGTATATACTGACATTTTAGTGTACATCATATAACCGACACGGAACTAAATCTGAAATCGATGAAGTTGTGCTTACACTAGTCATCAGCGGTAATATTATTTATTAATGACAATGAATTATCAATTTGAACAAACCGACCGTAGTATTGTGGAGAAAAGAAAGTAGATAGTCAAGTAACAAATCAAGACTTCAATGTAGTCAGATGAGATTTTTTTAAATGGTGAGAACATGTATTCCTAGACTTTTGAATTTCTGACTGAATAATCAGAGTTCAGATACAATTTAACCATGGCGCTTCAAATTTCAACATTCATTAATTCAGTAGAAATAACATTAGAAAATTTGTTTCTATTTGCTCAAAACTTTTCCATACCGTTAACATTTAAGGTGAGACTATAATTTATGGATAACCTTTGAGTGACATCAAACTGATCTTGAGAGTGGCTACCTAATAACTAGGACCAAATGAGGGATATAAAGCAGTGTGAGGAATTAGAATTATGATTTACAGTTGTTGGTTGAGGTTACGACTTAGATTTAGGTTTTTCATCACGAACTGACATCAGCTATACTACCAAAACTCTATTTAGCCAAATGGATGAGTGAATGTAGCGCCGAAATTCAGGACTTATAATCTTATACCTGATTGGTTCGTCCATAAATTATAGTCTCGCCGTTTTGATGTATAAATTTGTTCATTTGATATGAAATTCTTTGCATTGAATTTAGTGTTTTTCAGACCCATAGCTTTCAACTTTTACATAAACTAAGTTTGATTTGAACAGTAGTTTGACAGTTTTAGTTGTCATATGATAATTCAGTGTCAGTATTCAGGATGTAAACGTGTATTTGGCTTCAAATGCAAATGAATTCATAATTAGCTTATTCATTTTTTTTGTACATTTTTACTCGTAGACTGTAGAATGTTTGTCAAAATAAAAAAGAACATCAGAATAAAACATGTGAATATTTCATACAACCAAAATGTTTTCAGTCACGATATATATTTAGTCCTCATAACTTTAAACAGAATTTATACTTGGACAATAACCGTGTAGTGGCTGGCACTATAAATAGCCGCCATAGCCTATTCGAGCTTTTGGACTGACCAATTAGTCCATTCTTCTCAAGCTACATTTTGGCCTTGTCACTCACACGGTTATCAACCTTGACTGTTTTTTTATGTGATCATATGTGTGCGCATTGCTTATCTTACCCATCACATGTTTGTAACTTATTTTTGTGTGACTAAAAATATTGATTAACGCTTGATTAAATTGAGTTGGCTCACTCACGTTCTCCATTGAGCGTCATCCATTCTCGTATTTAACTTATTTAATTCCCTTATTTACCAACACGAGTTAAGTCAATGTCTATATACGAGGATTGGCAACATGTATATTTCGATAGGAATCAGAAACGATCTATCAGGAGACAAATATAAAGCCGTTAAAACTGTTTTCATGTGTAAATATTTGAAATTAAATACAGTGTGTCATTAGTATTCATTTTTATTTTTATTGAACAACTATCTGAGTTCTTAAGACTTGAATATGTGCTCAGTAATAATTATTTCTTAAGATGATTGACATTGATCTAGTATGTTTCCAGCTAGTTTCTAGAATCATTATACAATTCCTCGGTAGATTTTTCATTTATTATAAATTAACAACAAAATGAAAAAAACTATATGTCACCTTTCAGAAAATCAATCTCTTTTAGTACGAAACATTTTGAGCAGTAAACCTGTCATTGATTGTACTCATTTGTTATGCCAATTAAACTACACACTTTTGTATATCATGTCATTAAGTTCTATATTTGATCTAAGGAGTTTATTTAGTCCTATTCCATAATTATCAGAAGGGGTTTGTGGGGATTTTTTAGAAATTTTCACAGATTGAAATCATGAGTCAGTTGAAGCTAGACCACCATTGAAAACCTGGAAGCACTGGACGGCCGTTTCGTCCTAGCATGGGACTCCTCAGCAGTGCGCATCCACGATCCCGCATCACGCGGGGCTCGAACCCAGGACCTACTGGCTTCGCGCGCGAGCACTTAACCATTAGACCACTGAGCCGGCATCCAACGGTGTTAATGTCTAACTTCAACCAATCCACGAAGTTGCGCCACCATATACCATTGTCTTCAGTGAGCTGATATCTCACAACAGACCTGGTTGTACTCCATAATTATCACACAATAGAAAGTTCAAGCTTTTAGAAAATTGAATTTTTTACGTTTAGCACGTTCCTCAAGGTCATAATTAAAAATTCAGCCTTAATGAACTTTTAGAACTTACCTAGATAAAGAAAACTGAAATATGTAAACTTACATGAAAACACAAATTGGAAAGTAGAAAATCTTTATCTTTTTATTTCAGGATATAGAAACATTTACATTACATTTACCATTCAAGTTTCAATTATACGTTAACCTCTATAATGAATCGATAAAAGCTTTACAGTTTATCTTTAGTCTATGACTGAAATACTCAAAAAGCTTAATGATATTATTAAACTGGTTGTTATCCAAGAGAAAAAGTTATTTTAGTATAATGAGTTATAAGTATAAGTAGTGGAATATATTAGAATCAACAATACCTTGAATGGTATGTTGATTAAGAAGGTCATTGTTGAAAGGTAAAAAAACTGATAATGTACATCGACGCATTCGTTTATTCGACGTGACTATTATAGATGGTGTTTGCTATAAAAAATAAAAATGTAAGTAAAAAAAGTCAGTCGTGGGCTCTACTCCTGCTGGCGTGGATCGTGTATGCGCATTGCTGAGAAGTACTATATTAAGAAGACACAACTATCTAGTACTTCCAGATTTCCAATAGTTATCTTACATAGATCGGTTTGTGTTCACTATGAAATCATTGACCTACTTGCTTAGAAGCCTTTTGTTCCTCAAGATTACAGGTACACCTTGCTGACGAGTGCCAGATAGCACGAAACACGGGTCCAGGTTCCCTATTGACTAAGTTCAATCACCATCTTACTCAAACTTTACCAATCTATATATTTTTGAAACAAAATATATGGTTATTCTATGTATCAATTTCGGAGTATATAGTCAAATCTATTCATTCTATACTTAATTAGATACAAATCGTAAAAAAATGGGAAAACATATTCTCTTTATTGTTCATAATGAATAGTAACTAACAAGTGAATCATTAGTGAAATATAGCTTTAAAGCTACGAATATTCCTTTCCAGTTTCCCTAGAGAATCCAAATAAACTCTATCTATCTATCTATCTATCTATCCATATATATATAAACAATCAACGAATATCTTTTATAATTACTAATGAGTTGTTTGTCTACAAATCAATTGTATGTTAGAAAATATTGTCGAGAAAAAGAAAAATACAATATCCTAGAGATTTCGAAGAAACAAATAGGGAGTGGGATTGTAGTACTGAACTAATCTAAAATAGCAATATATTTTTAAGGAGTTTTATTTTAAAAATCACTTTGTTGGTGAATTACACTTCAGTTCTATATTTTAAGAGAGAACTTGGATACACTAAAGTTTTTAATATCACCTAGAACCTTCTAGGATAACTGTCAGTCTTAAGCCATAGTAAAGGGTGAGAGTTGAGTATGGTATTAGTAACTCCACCTCGATAAGAAGAATCTCTCTTAAAATTGCTAAACAGAGTATAAATACTCTACAGTTTAATACATATGTACATCTGCTCACATATCTATGAGATAATGCGAGCCATAAAAAATGAAGATTGTGGGGACATTTACGATAAATACAGAAACAAAAATAGTTTTAAACAAGTTTTGGTTTGTTACTTGTATAATAATAGTATAGAGCTCACCAAAAAGAATGTCAATGTATATTTAACTTGAACTATCCTGCTGCTGATTTGTTGCATACTGTGGGAACTGAGTGGATAGAAGTTTTTATAAAATAAATTTATTATGGCTAACAATGGATTTCAGGACGCGCGTTTTGCTCCATTCAGTACTCGTTAGTTGAATATGCTTCCATCTTAGTGCTGATGTTCACCCGGAGTCTTAGATTTCACTACCTGTACTTAGAAATATTTGTGACTGAATACAATATTGAGACAATACACACAAAATGAATATTTACCAACTATGACTGGTCGAAATTTAATTAAATCACCAGCTACAAGATATAATACAATACAAATTTAATTAAAATTTATACCTATTGAACAAGAAAGTGGTTATTTAGAATAAGTATTGAACTAGGTAGGGTGTTAGATAACTGAATTGATGGGTATTGAGTCTCAATAGAGGCATGAACATCAAGTCTTAGATGTAGCTGACGAGTCACAAATCAAATGAAACCAAAATTCTATATTCCACTCCTAGCTCCGTTTCATCGATTATATTCAAATGTGTTTGAAAATACTTTACTCCGAAGCTAATCAATGTATGTACAAGTAATAAGGATCCTTGAGAGTATCAAGCATTGATTATTGACACGTTTAATCATAATAGAACTATGTTTATCTGTATGCATAAATAGCTGACACTCACATAATCATCTTAGATTAAAAAATGTTTCAATAAAAGTGTAGAACATGCCAGTGGCTGTTAAAATGAGTTTGGATGTGTAAATGTTGTATCTTATCGTAAAATAATCTAATTAGTATATCACAATCAAAGTGAAGTTAAATGGATTGATGACGAAACCTCAGAATTATGATTATTACTTTTATTTCAATTCGCAAATATGCTTATGAAAAAAATCATTCCAAATCTTACTGTGTCAGATTCAAGTTTTTCTTTTTGTTAGTTCCAGTTCTCTTCTATTACATACTTATGGATATATCGTAAGACTGACAAAATAATGCTCAAAACAAAATAATAGAAATTAATTTATTTTATGGATTTGTTATTCACCCGCCTACACCCGAAAACCATATTATTATTACCACTATTATTATTATTAAACATAGAAAAACAACGGTTTCCGTACTTTTTCACTACATTTAAAGAGAAGTGTAGTGAATGGGAACACAAGTGAGGTGAATTGAATGTATGTAAATAGATAATTACAGAATATATAAATAAAATCTGAGAATTTGGTTATTTATTCTCTGAAGAAGTGACTTACACCAAGTCACGAAACGTCGGAAAATCTAATTTTCTACTCATCGGGATATTACAAATCTGAGAACCATATAATAAATACTTTGTTTGAAAAATGTCAATTAATCATTTCAAACTTCATTGTTTCTTCGCTTCTACAGAAATCATTCTCTGTTCTTGTTCTCTTTTCTTCAATATTCTTAAACTTGTGCCGCTAAGCGTTTCATTTTCGATTCATGATACATACTACTTATATCTGTCGACATCAGTAGCACACATTATAGAAGTAGTGAATAAGGTTAGAAATGGTGAATCGTTAATAGTTTCGACTAATTTATAAAATATTTTTGTATTGATTGTACTGGAAATCAAGAATTGTAATAGGGTTGAAGGTCTTTAGATTACATAATACTGAATACAGAAAACCAAATTAAGTAGAAATAAGAAAATAAAAATGAATTAAGAACGAAGAAACATCATACTATTATTCAACAATAGCGCGAAATCAGATGTTACGCAACTAAATATTAACGACTGAAGTTACCAGAATAATGTATACTTTTGTGGTAAATTCTTTATTACCAAAAAGTAAACAGTTATCATTGTGAAATATAAATAACTGAATCTGTTTTACTTTACAACAAAGCAATATACTTTTAATTAAAATCTAATTGTCAGTATTTTCTTGTCAAGTCAGTGAAATACTAAACATCTTATCCAATTATTAATCATTATGAAATTCTGAATTTTTAAAAGATTTTTGAACAATCAAGTGTCATTGTGATCGGGATCAAGAGGATAGAAAATATATATGGCTTAAGACAAATATGTGGGAGTTGTAGTGATCTCTGAGCTGGGTGTATTGTTCATCTGTAAATCATCAGCACATACTTCAGGGGGACTTTTTTGAGAATATAAACTGTCAGTCAAATGTAATATAGGACCTGACACAGATATACATCGGTTCCAGTCGCTGATTTTAGTCTCATTGCTTCCCCTTAACCAATCTACCTGCTGGAGGAAAACCCAAAGGAACAAGTGCTCCAGCTAATATAGTCTGATTAAGTTATTGAGATAGGAAGTAGAGGCTAGGGTTGGGTGAAAAGTAAAGCGGATCATGACATATCACAAATTAATAAAAAATAACGTTTCCTGATATTTATAAACGTTGAAAAATACTTACCGACATCGGAGAAAAAGAACCAGTAGAAAAAATGTTGTCAGTATACAGCAACAAACCACGATTGTTACGAACGGAGCTAAAAAACAGATTGAAATAAAGAAGAAAAGCAATGTTAAGCTTTAATCTTGATCATCGTCTTACTTTGTCGGACGATATTGTTGTAAAGAAAATTTACTTACCCATGACTATTACCTCTTATGATGGATAGGCCTCCTACCAGGGATTTCCAATCAACGCTATCCTGAGCTCACATTTCCAGTTATTACAAAGCGCTATTCATGGTCTCGTTGTCTACGTCCTATTCTATGTTAAACATGCTCTTTACTCTGCCTCTCTTCTTGTCTGGTGAACGTTCTGTATCGTGATATGATTGAAGTTATACATGTACCACACCAGTGGTCTGGAGGTAGTGTTCGCGCGCGAGACAAGATATCCTGCGCTCGGTTCCCTGTGGTGGGTCCTCACTACTGAAGAGCCCCAAGTTAGGATAGAACAACTGCTCAGTCTCTCCTGATTTTTAATGATGGTCCAATTATGATCAGTTCGTATTTCAAACTATGGAAGTATTGATTTGTATATTTTTCTTTCTTCCATTTTTCCATCTGATCCGTCCCAGAACAGTGATTCAACTGGGTTTTTTTGTTGTTTATTCTTATGTTGTTAGATATCTGCCAATCGGAACCGATCAATCAATAAAAGAATGCGTAGGCTTCGTGCCAACTTATCGTATTTTTTGCCTAATGATCAATTTCTGTAATTTGCATAGTTATTTTACTTAGCGTTAACTAAAAGGTTAAATGTGTGATTTTATCACAAAACACTTATCGAATACAATTAGCTGTCTACTTTGTATACAGTCTCTCGTGTTTCCAGTTAATTGATTTGATTTAAAAAATAGGCTACAAATCAATATTTGTTCATTGGCTAGTCAGCTTCATTTACTGTACAGAAATTATAGAGATTTAGTCATATATATATAGTTTGTTTCTTTACATCATTTAGAAGTAACATTTATTTACGAATGTTACATTACACTTTAGACTGGTAAATAATCTAATTAACTGCCAAAACGTAATCATGTTCCAATTTTTACAAAACACGTTGATTAAATACAAAGTAGAATAATGATGATAATAATAATAATGATAAGAAGAAGAAGACGAAGAGGAAGAAAGGATACGTCTTATCTCCGAGGCTATAGTTTCTTTCTATTTTATCCCATTTTTGACGTATGATTTACATCGAAAATGAAAAGAAACCTTCACATTGTTTGAGAACGAGTGAATAGAATTCATCAGTTTCATCTTTTTATAAAGACTCATTAAAATGAATGTAATAAATATGAATTGAAATGTTGAGCAAATATGTCTCATTTGATTGTAACCACATGACTCCAAGGCTACTGCTAAATCCACTATAAGTCTTTCAGCACCACCTATGCCAAGGTCTGAATATAGTCTGGATGTAATGGTCTGAATCTTTCTTTCATTGTTTGTGTTAATGACTGAAATTGATCAGTCTTATTTTGGAATACGTGCATCCTAAACGCATTCTCTCTCTCTCTCTTGGTAATAGACTGTATTTATATTTGGAATAATTGGTGTATATTTTGTTGTTATTCATTTTCAGTGTATTTAACTAAATCTAGGAATATAAGTAACCATCTTAACTGGAAATAACCAATCATTGATATTTTCAAGCTTCAGTAGAAATACTTACAAAATAATTAACCATGTCATCTTTTCATTTATTTACAGTATCAAGAATCATTAGTCATGCTAACGACAAATGGCGAGAGTAGAATTGTGATCGCTTTAACACAAAACAATTAATTTCAATAGTTAAGATCATGGAAAACTACGGAAAACCTGAAAGCATCGAATGGCCCTCTCGTCCTACTGTGCAAATCCTCAGAAGTGCACATCCATGATCCCGCCTTCCGAGATCCGAGCCCAGGACCTATCAGTCTCGCTCGTGAGCGCTTAACCACTAGACCACTGAGCCGACCGGCATCCAGCGGTGTTAATATCTAATTTCAACAAATCCACGAGATTGAGCGACTCATCCAACATTGTCTTTAGTGAGTTACTATTTCACAACAACCCCGGTTGAAATCCACTGGTCACTTCTTCTCATTATAGACAATTAGCTAGTAGTTTATAACTAAAAACTAAGTCTTCATACAGTATTCAGAAAATTGACCATAAATTTACTTTATACTGACTATGAATATATACTGAAGTCATTGTGTTTAAGAAGGATGTAAAACTATTATAATTACATTTCTCCTTTTATTCATTAGACAATAGAGTTTTATTAAATGAGAAGATGACTTTTGAGATCATTGAACTAAACATCAATCAAACCCAATTATGTCATCAACTAGTTAGGTATCAGGAATGATAAATGATTAATCAATACATCATTTCAAGAGTTGAACGCAGCTAAAGTTGTGAATTGTGTGAATCCTAACCCAGTGTTTTTTTTAATTCAATCACTGGTAAACTCATTAATAAGCATTACTAAACAGCATAAATAGTTATCCACTTCTCTTCAACTGAAATCAGTATCAAACTGAACTAATATTTTTTTAAAAAATTAAATCAACTAAATTCAACTTTTAAAGAATTGAATCATTGAAATTCAATAGAATATTTTAACCTGACAACAAAGTTATATCAGCAGTGCGCATTGCTGATGAGTCCCACAAAATAGAACGAAACGGTTGTCTAGTGCTTCCATGTTTTCCATAGTGATCTAGCTTCAATTGACTCATGATCTCAACTATCGAGATTACTACAATCTTCACAAAACCTCTTCTGATATTAAACAAAGTTATAGTTAAAAGTTAATACAAGAATATATATATATATTCGTTTCGGTTAGAAATATGAATCAATGATTTATTCAATGAAAATACTATAATACAATTATTAATAAATGGTATTAATAATAAAGTTCACGTCTGTAATAAAACCTTATTCTGTCTATTGAAAAAATAGAACAGAATAATACTAATCTATGGATAATCATAAGAAAACCAATATTACAGTTTAATAGTAACACACAAATAATGATGGAGGGAGAGAAATAGAAAGAAGGAGGGAGAAAGAGGCGAACAATTCAATGTTTCACAATATACTTTCATACAGAAGAAAAAAACGAACGATGAATGACTAATCAGAATTCTATAGTTCAACAAGTTTAAGGAAGATTTTTAATACAACCTGTTCTGATAAAAAATTCTCCCTTGTAACTATGGAGAAAGCCTTGATAAAATCAGTATTGACTTAGTCGAAATAAACATTTGTGAAACATTTTTTAAAATAGAAAACTTGTTAATAAAACACTGTGTATAAAAATAAAAATCACGATACTACTTAAAAACCTTCATGAATACGTATATAGTAGTAGTGTATTTAGGAACTCATTTGGATCCAATTTACAGGTTGACACTTTGTAAGAAATACTATCCAAGTTCTAACTAATCTGTCAGGTTCTGTAGGATGATTGAAATACTAATAAACAATCAGTTATAGATTATGAGATGATTCCTGAATGTCATCGAAATTATTCCAGTAGTATTGCATTTAACGATAATAATAATAAACGCTTTACTAAATACTATTTATGCACAAATAAATAAACTAGGAAATCTTTATATCAGCGATTAACATTAGTGTATGTTCTTTTAATAAACCGGGATCTCACTCTGCCAAGTGATATACAAGGCAAGAGATATGAACTATGTGGTTTGTTTCGTATTTGATAAGATAACAAGTTTAACATGCGTCCACACATTTAAAATGACTATCTACAACTATATTTATGATAGTGTCTAAAGCATAACAATTTATCTCTTATAGTAGCTATCATTATGCAACAAAAAACAAAAGCAATAGTAGTTAACTAGTCACGTATTCATTAATCACTGAACTATTATCAATGAATGCTTCAATACACTAACCAAACCAATTATTGAAAAACTTTTATTTCGATTACTTAAAATAGAATTTCTCATGAACAGTTTTATTAGCCTTCCAATGTTCTTTATGATAAACTCAGGTGAACAATCATTAACTTATTTTTTCCTATCAACTCCTTGACTCCTAATAAGTCCTATTTATTTATTTATCAAGGGGTTGTGATGTACGGAATTAATCTTATGTTAACTAACAACTCAATAATAAGTATACTAATTTGGTTTATTAGTTTGTATTCGAATAAAATAACTTCGATTCCGTAATCTGTCAATTGATGAGTAATTTTGTCTTTTGAAATATATTCCCTTATTGATTTAAGCATTTCTCTCATCAGGATACAAGTTACTTTGATCACTTCGATAGTGATTTGAACAGTTATGACCGTTCATAAGTATGAAGACTTCTTCTGAGTATCATTAACAAAGTTAGACATGATAATTTTAAATAGATTGGACATCGGAAACATTGTAAGTAATAAAATAATTTCACTTGATGCTGTTTGGTTATATCTTCTGATTGTTGTTGTAGAATGCGATTGATCAGTCTCTTGTTGGTATATGTGGGTTTCAGATACATCCAGTTCACGAGTCTCAAACAGGACGAAATGCGCGTCCTGGGTTACATTGCTAGCCACTATCCATCTGTGTTAATAAAGCTTGTGACTTAAGGCAACAACTTCATATTCGTGATATCCCAATGTGTAGACAGTAGAATTTTAGGAGTTTCGCCACCAAGTTTAAGTTACTTTTTCAGAAAGCAAATCAATAAAATACCGAGTTAAATTAACACAAGTTTAAATAATAATGAAAAAAGGCGGATTATACCAATATCATGTGAGTTTTTGGTCAAAGTGGTTCTGTAGATGAAGCTTTTTCTGTTGCGTATCAAGTTCCAAAGAATCTACCTCAAGTATCTTGATTACGGTTACTCTACATAGATGAAGCCATCTACATCTGTCTTGTCATATTTGGGACTCGTCAGCTGAATGTGCCAGCATCCTAGAGTTGATATTCACTCAGGGACTCGAACCCAATTTCGGTGTATATATGTTGTAACAAATGCAAACGTTCACCATTTTTAACATTTAACATTGTCAAATTCATTAATACATACCCTATTTTGACATGTCATAATATAATTTGCTTTAATGAAAATACAAATTTATATATCTTTATCAACTGATGGCAGTCTAGTGTAAGAATCGTACATTCTGTGTTACAAATCGTTTGAAGTAACTGTGACTAAAAACGTAAAATCATTCATAACCCAATCTCTCCATTGATTGTTCTATTCTGTCAAAAATTAAGATTTTGTACTGTATTTAATAAACTTATATTGATAATGTCAGCGTTGTCAAATATATCTTTTTAGTTAAAAAATCCGTAGAATTTTTGGCAAGACAATAATGTATAGACGCACCAATCAGATTAACGACAACAGGTCTTGGATTTCGGCGCAAATTTCTTTATCCATTTGGTCAAATAATGTTTTTTCATTTTACCTGATGTCAGTTGGTGATGTAAACCTTAAATCTAATTCATAACCTTGACCATCGACTTTGAACCATATTTCTATTTCTTCACACTGGTTTATTGCCTTCATTTAACCCTTGTATATAGGGGAACACTCTCAAGGCTACTTTAACGTCGCTCAAAGGTCGTCCATCAATTATAATGTCACCGAATATTTTATTATTATTATGTAAAAACACTGTGATCAGTTATATTATCAAACAATATAAAAAAACTAGCTATCCATTTACGATCTTTACAAACTGTTTCGTTATCAATAACATATTCTTTATCATGGCAATCATTATATTGAACAATATCAAAATAATAATTAGATTGAATTAATTCAATAACTGTTCATTCACAATACCGATCATTTTACATGCAACACCACATATACGTGTATATAAACATGTATATACCCGTATACAAACTACATAGAAACAAATATACACCATCATTGTAACAGTAATCATATAAATGGAAATTTCTACTTTCTTTGAACTTATTCTCGATGAATACTGTTGAATTACATTATAAATTGAATGATTGTACTGAATGAAATGAATACAACGATATCAATATTCTAGTATTATTATTATTCTAACATTACAGTGAAATCATAGCAAACTTTTTAAAAACAAAACAACTAATGATGATGATGATTTATCTATTTTGGCATATGATTTGCACAAAAAATACATGTTGTTCAAAGCTTTCAAGTTTACCAATGAGGTCTATCATGTTACAAAACTGTTGATTATTGTTCAACTGATGAAATCAAAACAAAATTAGTTACTAAAAGATTTTCATGAAATCATGTGTTACTAAGAGTAGAAAGTAACAGTTAAGTTTTGAGCGTTAAGTAAATAAATAAAAATGGATCAGTAATAATTAACACACTTTCTGTGTAATTCCAGAAAGTTGAATTAATATTAAATGTTATTCTGTTTTAGGATAGGAGAAGACATAAAGTTTACTATGAGCTTAGTTTTAATGTTATTTGACATTCAATAGTTGAATTTAATGGTTGAAGTCAATTGGAGCTGGGCCACCACAGAAAACCTGGAAGCACTGAACGGCCGTTTCGTCCTTGTATGCGCGAGACTGATAGATCCTTGGCAGGATCGTAAATGCGCATTGCTGAGGAGTTCCACAATATGGTTACACGACAGTTCAGTGGTTGCAGGTTTTCCATGGTGGTCTAGCTTCAATTCAACTATTAATTTACTATCATATCCACAAAATCCTTTCTCCGATTATTTAGCATTCAACAAAACAATGTACACTTAGCCGATTCCATCCTGTGTCATATGGTTTTTTTTCAATCTGAGAATTAATCTTTCGTAGGGTTAAGATATTTAAAATTGATTGATCACCAAGTGGTGATCAGTGTTGTGATCGTCTAGTCATTTCAGTGCTAAACGAATTCTATCGATTAATGGCTAGACAAGCGTAATATTGGTCACTACATAGTGATCAATCAATTGTAAGTTTTATTGTGTATATAATTAGCAGACAAATAAATGTGAAATTAAAGAAAGAAAACACAGCTGCTTAATGGTAATGGTAATTTATGAAGTTGAATTAAGTTAAAAAAGGTTATTATTACCAATAAATTATTCATCATCGGTGTACAGTTACACTTTGTACGGCATCCTGTTTTTTATTATTTGGGTAGAGGTTTCATGTGATACTAGGTCAAATTCGACAGATTTAGATATTCAATTATAAACGTTCCTTGGTTAATTATGAAATACAATATGAATATGACAATCTATAGAACAGTGAGTTTGGATACAACTATAGAAGATAGGCCATCAGCTAAAAAAACTAGTTAGATGAGCGATATGAACTAGACATTAGGTTAATGTATTTAAGTGATAAAATCAAGCATGAAGTAATATGAATAAGTATTTTTTTGAATGAGCAATAAACATTCCCTTACAATGAGAAAAATATTTATCATTAGTTGTCTACGCAGAATACTCAACATCTATTGGCCGGATACCATCAGCAACAGACTTCTGTGAGAGAGAACAAACCAGCTTCCAAATGAAGAGGAAATTAGGAAAAGATGATGGAAATGGATAGGACATACATTACGCATATCATCAAACTGCATCACGAGGCAAGCCCTAACTTGGGATCCTGAAGGGAAGCGGAAAAGAGGAAGACCAAAGCACACATTAGGTCGGGAAATAGAAGGAGATATGAAAAGGATAAATAGGAACTGGAAGGAGTTGGAAAGGATTCCCCAGGACAGGGTTAGATGAAGAATACTGGTGAGCAGCCTATGCTCCTTCACAAGAAGTAACAGACGTAAGTAAGTAAGCAAGTAAGTAAATTGTAATAAGCTGGTTAACAGTCAGTAAAAATCAATGATTACGTGTTAGGAATAAGATTTTCTTTTTAAAGATAATATAAATCATTGCCAAGTGTAATATTGTATTCTACTTAGTTTCACATCAGAATTAAGAGGCAAATAATATGACATTATGTCTTATTTTTACGAAAAAAAAACAACTGAACGTGTAATCTTATTATTGAAGAGTTTGATTGAAATCAAATGTTTATAACAAGCTGTAGAAAATTAGGGATTCAAAGGTCACGAGCCTGATTCTTGGATGCGCAACCACTGGTGAGCGCTGCTGAGGAGTCCCACACTAGGACGAAACGGCTGTTTAACGCTTAAATGTTTTCAATGGTCGTCTTTGATCATTTCATGATTCAAGTTATAAAAAAATAATTAAGATGTTTATGTTCAGTTTTTTATGGTAAAATTAAAACTATTAACTGATTGAATTACTTCTTTTACTAAAGCTACTTCCCTATTTTATGTTTACTTATATACTATAAAACTTTTAATTTGCATGATTGAAGACAATTTTGACCAAAAGACTTTTGCATTGTGAAATGATATAGAAATCTGTATTTTAATTGTAAATTTAATGTCTGTTTACATTATATCACAATTAGTTCATACTGAATGACGACTAATTTATGACGTGTATTTGTTTAATTCGTAATGCTGATCGAATTCCATCGATCAATTTGTTACACAAACTCACATTTAATTGATTTGATATTATTTGCATTATGCTCCAGTCCTGTAACAAGTTAGCACTGATTCAAGATTCCTAAATGGCAACACTTAGGATTGTAAAGCTCATTTGAACCTTACAGAAAAAATCAGTTTCTCAAAGATTACAGGTATGTCATTCTGATGAGTGCTAAATATCACAAAACTTAGGTCCAAAGTATCTACCATAGTATATCAATAATTTTTCATGATTGATAGTAAGTGATGATTGAATTCGTGAAGAGTGAGATTTCAGATAAATATCTAGTTAGTGTTTTGTCTATATCAAAGTATGATAATGTAGGTATACGTAATGTGTACGATGGCTTAATCAGAGTATAAAAATACTATAGGCTAATAAGTGAACCGTATCTAATAATAACCGCTGTTTGTTGGCGATTCTTAATTTAAATATAATCAAATACCCGATAAAGTTACTATTTCCAACTTTGAAGAATTTTAGTAAAATAACAATCATTCATAGCAAAGTGACCACTCACAAACAGGTCACAAAAATTCGTACTCATATGATAGAGTTTTCTTAAAATAAATATTATCAACTATAGAAAATAAAATTGAGTAGAAAGTGTTTGAATATTCCCGTCGTTAGTGTTAAAGACTGCAACGAATCAGACTCTTTTGGCATAAGTTCCTCTTGAGTAAATTGCCTCGATATTCCCATTAAATCATGAGCATTTTAAAGCAGATTTGGCTAATGGCTTGCAACGGAACCCAGAAAGTGTTGGTTCGAATAGCTCTTACAAATGAATTAAAAAACATACAATTACACAAGTCTGCGTTTACCTGACCTTTGTAACTAAGTGAATAACATGTTGGGCATCTGAAAAGAATGACATTTTGTTCGAACTCCAGTGTAAACAATAATATTATGATGTAGTCACATTCAAATGACGAATTTTAAGTAGAACCAAAAGTAAGTCCAATAATCCATTCCCAGCCAATCTTTTCTCATGCGAAATAAAACATAAATTCAGTGAAAAAGACTTTTATATGTTTTTTAAAGAAGACAAAAATAGATTTATGTCTTTTGGGCAAAAATCATGTGACATTTACCATAGTGACAGGGAAAAGAGAAAAATGAGTGTTACATTGTAAAATGTTAAATTAGATTTTAAGCTGTCATATATTGATAGCAATAAACTGGCCAGTATCATTTCTAACATTTTCAAGATTATATTTTAGTAACACACTTTATTTGACAATCCAGTTAAGGTTGCTTGATTTATTGTATAAATAAGGTCAAATTGTGTAAAAGTTTCCTTCTGTTTTGTATAGTTTTGATATTGTAGTTATTAAGTTGAATATTTAAATTGTAATGATGAGTATTTTGATATAGGAATTTCGCTTAATGAATTATCGAATAGTCAGTCAGCTACAACTTAGGACCAGGCACATATATGCATCAGTCTACGTTGCCATACCTCAACAGAACATTAAGATGAAAACTAAATTCATAGAAGGAGTTACTTCAATGGTAGTAATATATAAAAGAAAGATTGTGTATAAGGATATAAAGTAATTTTACTCTCACGATTTAAGAGAAGATTAAGAGTGTATACACATATGCCATTGTGATCGATTTTCGGCCATGTCAGACAGAGTGTCCAACCATTGATTACAGTAGTCACATGAACCCAGACCAATTGGTCTGCATCTATCAATATGGCTCAGACTGGGAGTTAGTGACTTCAAGCACTGATGCCAAGTTTTAGTTTGGCCTCCCCTAACTTTCTTCCAGCCGTCTCCAACATTAATCAGTAATGAGCGTCATGGTAAACGGTGTTCAGGACTACATAACACGGCCCAACCATCTTAGTCGATAAAGATTCACAACCTCATCAACTAATTTACCACCATTCCCTTATACCTTGTGTCGAACTTCACTATTACTCACCCGGTGACCCCAGAAGGTTCGAATTATATTTCTAAGACATCTGTGACCAAATACTAGTAGCTTGCGAGTATCTTCTACTCTTACTGACCACGTTTCTCAGCCATAAAGTTGAACAGAGCGGACTGTTTCACAGTATACTCGTCCCTTAATTGATAAGAATGTAATACCAATGAAATTGTAAACGTGAACTAAAATTATTCTCCACTACTCGAAATGATGAATTCAGGTTTATCCTTTATTAAAATGCAATTCGCGGTCAATAGTTTTTTTAAAGATGCAGTCTAATTTAGATGAGAATTGGAACGTGTTCGAGATGCCTTTTCTAACTATTAGGAACAAGATATGTGAAATGTCTGTTAATTAGAAATTAATGTATAAATCCACATTATTAATGTCAACGACTTCGTGAAATTAAAATGATACTGACTATTAGATACGAACATAATGATACCATTATGACATGCTTTTGGATAGCGTTTACGTCTTAATGAAACGTCATTATCAGTCAGTTTATCGACGATTTAAATGCTCCATAGTCTTATTTGCCTCCTTTTTAGATTAATTGCTAACAAGAGAGAGCATTCTTAAAGTATCTTCCTTTGTTATAAACTAAGATTCAAAGCATATATATATATCAAATGTAATAATAGTTTCAGTCTAGTATGGTATATGTTATTGGTATTTAAGATACTTGTTCATCTAATAACAAGTTATTATGATTGTCCAACATGATATGAAAGTTTGAAATCAATAGAATAACTAGTACTGAAATGTTGAGTTCTATGACTACTTAATTCATCATCGAATCAAGTAATTTCATGAAATATAAACTTCTAACGTACTGAAATTTATCGGCAATATTAAATAGAATATTATCTATCAACTCACTAGTTCACGTATTTTCATTTAAGAAATATCTGGAATCGAGCCATTTCTAACAACTATGTGGAAATTCACATCAGTTACAATAAAATCATGTACCGATAAACGTTAGACCACCATTCAATACCAGGAAGCACGGATTGGCCATTTTCGTCCTCGCATGAGACTCTTCAGAATTGCACATTCACTACCCCGTTTTCTTCGAGAGAGGATTGCTGGAGTTCTAGTGAGAAGCTATGGTCAGTCGAGTTCAAAATGACCGCATGTGAAGCATTTACTCAACGAAGACAATGTGAAATGAATTGCTTAAAGTTGGTCATTAACACCGTTAGATACCAGGTCAGTGGTCTAATAGAGTTTAAACGTTCTCACATGAGTCCAAATGTCCTGAACTCGATTTCCGCATGTATGGTCATGGATGCACATTGCTGAGGAGTCCCATACGAGGACGAAATGACCGTTCAGTACTTCCAGATCTTCAATGGTGGTCTATCACTGATCAGTTCATGATTTCAATGAAACTTAACAATCTTCACAATCCTATATTCAAATTTATAACAGATATTTTATGAATAAGTATTGTATAACATTTCGAGGTATACGTCTGAGAATATTATCTTATGAAGATTGTTTAACAATAAAGATGTTTATGAAACAGACTGTAAAAATAATTAATTCTATCAATGAAATATTCTCTAAACTATTTAATGGATTAAGCAATAGAAATTTGAAATGAAATAAACTATCATTAAACAGACATATTCATGTATAATAGTTGTATCAAATAAATACATTTTTGAAGGGTATGTGATGTTATATTAGACCCAATGGTAATCAAATAATCTTTAATATATCTAGGTGTAAATTATGGCAGTAGTAAAAATACTTCTTTAATATAAATGATAAATCATTCATTTGTAATACTATTTTCTGAAAAATAACAGCAGGTGAATGAAACAAGGGTATGTTTGTATTGTATGGCAAAAAGAAATAGACAATTAACTTACATGGATACTTGTAAACGAACAGGTATGATAATATATAAATCATTTGTAATAATAAGGGAACTGTATTCAGTATCTCTTCTCGATTCTAGGTGGTTCAAGCTGATAGGTGAGATACCCAGAACTTAAGTTTCGTGCTGCTTTTTATCATGAAATAACTGTAATACTGAGGAGACTGATCCTATTCGTGGGGTTAGAACCCGAACTATTTAGCATGACATTGGTCACTACTGAATGATCAATGGTGAATGTTTTTTTTACATAGCTGGACCAATTCCTATACAAGATGAATGCCTATAAACAATAATAGTATGAGAAAATGCAAATTAAATTGTCATGTATATTTGACGTACACATCATATTGTTATACCGAAATATATGATTGTTGGTATTCTACTCTGAACCAGTAAGGAACTCATTGAAACCCCATAACATTCATCATGCATATTTCAGTGAATTAAATCAATCAAAGTAAAAAATTGACACTTCGACTTTGTACGGAAAAAGTATCTTATTCATTTTTTAATCGCCTAACACTAACTAGTACATGTATAAATTTTCATAAATGACCATGAATAACATATACTTAGGATAAAGAATGGAAGCAACTTCTCCAATAATTGATGCACTGGTTACATAATTTACATAATTTAACTAATTACTGGTTATTAAAATTAGATTTTTCCCTTGGCTTTTTTGAATTTGTTAGGAAGACCCAGAATATTCATCGGCAAAGTTCAAAGAGGCTCTGAAAATGCTAGGAAGCGTTTTACCCAATCAGCATTGAGAGGGGGTTCCTCAAAAACATCCAGAAAGTGAGGATTCACATATTACATTTCTCATTGGATGATTACCTATCTTGCTACCATATTTAGTAGGGTTCCAGAATCTACCAGAAGCCCAAGGTCATCTGAAGTGCTTTAAGTACCTTAAATGTTTCGCATATAAATTAACCTTGAAGCAAAGTGTTCTTTCTGAATTTCACCCCTTTTTTTCGTTTTCAAGTTATCGTGTAGATTTAACCTGTGGTTATTAGAAGAGCTTAGGAAATCGATTCAAGAGTCCAGTCAGAAGATTTATCGGAATTTCATTGAATAAAAAACTTCTGTTCGCATTTTAAGGTGTTGAATTGTTGATAAATAGAAGTCAAGATCCTAAAGCGTTTTCATAAGAGGATAACTATTTCTTCGATGTTCAATAAAAACGTAATGTCTTCCATGTCTAAGCGATTTTTCGTTCAGTTAATAAGTTGGTGCTGTATATAAGAGTGTAATTTTTAGCGGAGATTTCATTTCAGTTATCTGAACCTACCTTCTACGAACAAATTACTGTATCAAATCTCAACGAAGCGGATAGAAAAAAACAAATAAAACAAAAACCGGAGCTTAAAATGAAATTCTCAATGTAAATTATTTTCTTACATTCATCACTTATCCACCAACTTAATAAAAAACTTTTAGAGAAAGCTTAATATAGCACAAAGATTAAACAGATTCGCTGCAAATTCATTACCACTTATCTTATTCCTTCTTTTATTTTCCCACAAATTAGATTTTCATCTTAAATCTATCAATAAAAGAAGAATATCCGTGTTCTCAAAACATTATTTTCCAATGAAATTTCTTATTTGCCAACTCATATTATCATCATCATCATCATCCTTGTTCACAATAGATAAATAAATGATGAATTATCTTGGAAACAAAAGCGGTTTTCAATCAAACCTTTCATGTTTAATCAATTTTTTTATTATTTGTTTGTATGTAATAATCAAAAAGAAAAAGAAAAAGAAAAGAAAAGAAAAAGATTCTCATTAGTCATTGAGTTTGTTCAAAATTCAACGGATCATTAAAACTTTTGTTCACTATGCCTATTGTTAGTGAAATTTATTTTTTCTTCTTTCTTTCCTGGATTTATTTTAGAACACTATTATATTACTGATAAAAAAAATGATAGAAATTCTATCCATCTGTTTGCCAAAGTAAGATTTTTGTTTAGATATTATATACCATTTTGAATGAATAGACATTACCTCGAAATAACAAAGTAGAATGATGGTGGGTAAGTAGTTTATACTAGTTTGTTCAATAGTGCAAGTTTGCACTCTAAAATTGATAACAGATGGGAAATCAGTGAAAGCATAGGATGTATTGGGAACTTATTATGTATTTTCAATAGTTGAGATCATGAGATATTTGAAGCTAGACCACCACAGAAAACCTGGAAGCGCTGGACGGCCATTTCGTCCTATTGTGAAACTCCCCAGCAGTGCGCAAAAATACCCCTCTTATATTAATCAACATAAACTAACTAGTGACTGGCTTCAAAAGGTATTTCCTGGAGTTCTTGTGAGAAGCAGTGACCAGTGGAGTCCAACTGGGTCTGTTTTGAGATGGTGACTCATTGGAGACAATGGCGGATGTGTCGCTCAATTTCTTGGATTAGTTGAAGTTAGGCATTAACACGGTTGGATGTCGGCTCAGTGGTCTAGAGGTAAAGCGTTCGCAAGCGAGACAGATAGGTCTTGGATTTGAATCTTGCGAGGCGGGATCGTGGATGCGCACTGCTGAGGAGTTCCACAATAAGACGAAACGGCCGTCCAGTGCTTGCAGGTTTCCCATGGTAATCTGGCTTCAACTGACTCATGAAGTCAACTATTAAATTACTATAATATCCACAAAATCTCATTTTGACATCTATTATGTACTGACTTAATTCCCACTAGTACTCATTTGTAACATTGAATTATATAGAATCCTATATTTATTTGTCTTTGTAACTAGAAGCAGTTTTAGACGACTAAGTCAAAATGTAACTGCTCTCATTTACAACTTTGATCAAATTTTGACTTAGATTGATATTCTTGCTGATTGTCATTGGTATATGTCTTACTTCCAACTTGTCTGAACCTTACAGTTTGAAGTTATTCGGTGAAAAATAAGTGATGTGTACTAAACATTGGAGTTAGTCACTAGTAAGAAGTAAATTACTTTATTTTGAAAGTAACTCTCATTAAGAACTGTTAGTAGATTAGAACTAGACTTGTTAAGTTCTTGTAATTCTCATAATTCCACTTGACCGATCAATAAATAATTATCATGTAATTGAGAAACCATGACATCATCTTAGTGTAAAACAAAGAAATGATTGAGAAAAGTATTTGTAAAAATGAAACATGGATGGGATATTGTATAAGCTATGATAGCTCTTGATATATCAGTTACACAACTGTTTAGTTAAAAGGTTTTTAAATAGGGCTAGAATGTTATGCTCAAATGATGAAATGAGTGAAGAATTGGTTAGTGAAAAAAAGGACTCTCATAAAAAGTGGATACCTGAAGAACGTTACTGCAAAATATGGAGAAGAATATCTAAACGATAATTAACAATCAACTATTTGCCAAATACCCATTCTCATTCGTCTTCTGTCCAAAGAAGGTGAGATTTCGGTAAGAATCGATAGAAGAATCAAGATACCACTGAAAAGAAGCTTCCTTGCTACTCATTTGGTTTCATAATACAATACCAATTGTTCGTTATTCCACTCAGTGGTAGACCAACACTCTTTCAATACCACTTTTAAACAACCTGTTTTACTCTGATTACAATAACTATTACCTATAACACTGCCTATTTTGCTTTGTGTTACTGTTTTCCGACATATAAATACACATCGATATTGACTATATTTATTCATACACAATGTGTTGTATTCCTCTAATAACTATGATTCTTTTGGCTATATTCCAAACACTTATCTAAACTTCATTAGCTAAAGTTTGTTACACAATTTGTTTCTAATTATATTAACAAATATAATCACAGGTTGTATACAACTAATAAGAAGCTGTGAATTATAATAATGAATTCATTTTGTTCTACTGAAAGGTTGTTGCTCTCCCTCTAATAATAAGTAGCTAGTTTATAATTTATAGAAAAGAAGTCTAATAATTTGATACAATTTGAATTAAGAATGTGTTAGCGCTATCCCAGTGATGAAATTCACGATAAGCTTTGAGTCATTGGATAATGATACAATATTCAAAAAAAATTTGAGTCAGAATCATTTTTTCCTATGTTTTAAATGTACACTGATTGGTTACCAAAAATAATGACCAATTTTGTGTTTGATTAGGTTATAGTGTTGATTGACTTTTTGTTGGATACATTGTAACGTTACAAAGCTGATTCATTTCTACATCACTTAGAGTAATAATTCAAAACACGATACTATATCGTTCCCCCCTCTCAGAACATATCAATTCCTTCAATCTCATTGATGTTTTGTGCAAATAAATCTTAGCCACCATAAAACCTAACTTTTTGGCCTTCTCAACCATTAATATTGATTGCATCTTTACTTCCAAATTAGTGAGAGTATGATATCTTTCAGAATATTTAGAATACAATTATCATTACAATATTTAACGCTGAAGACTTTAGTTTTTTTCTCAAAAGTAGTCAATATAGATTACACTAAAAAATACGCCTACCACAATGAAATTAATTATTTGTTCCCATTTTGCTCTCAAGTTCAAATTTATTGTGATGGAAAATGTAGAAACAAATTCCTTTGTCATATAGTCCATAAGACATTGGTTTTTGCAATAATGTGATTTCACCTGTTTAGAGATAAATATATGTACGTGGTACTGGTGTGTAATTTTCAAATGTATTCGGATGTTCGATTCAATTAAAACTACTTCAGTAGGCATCCTTTCAAAGTAACAATGACTTGGTGAAGTTTCAAATGGTAATTTGATCTTTAGATTTGAATAATATTAAATGTTACTAATATTCAGAATTTTGTGGATGAAAAGTGTCGCTAATTAGATTACAACAACTTATATATTTAACAGAGTTGATTGGTTTTGAGATACGTTTCATCACGGACTAACTTTAATCAAACAACTATTACAATAAAGTACCCGTGACGTTCAGTCATGTCAGGACTGAGACAGGCAACATTCATGACAATGGATGATAGTGGTAATATAGCTAGGTGATTGAAGTTTGGAAACTCAATGGTTTATAGGTACAAGTTAACAAACAAGTCTAACAGACGTGGATTAGATCTCTGGTAGTGCAATAGTTAGGTCATAATAGTTCAATAGCTAAGATTACCAATAATTAATTGGCCTTGAGGGTGGACATAGGAGGAAAGGCGATTGAAGATATTTCTTTCGTACGCATAATTCCGGTTTCTTCATCCGAATGGCTACCGCTTCGGCCGTTTGAAAGACTTTAAATCCGACAAGCTTTGGCAAAAAAAATACTGACCCGATAAATAATTGAAAAGAATTGGTTTATACTGGCACTATGTCTTTGGCTATTATCGAACTATTCACTTTCCTAATCATACCCTTGCTTAGCCATGTTGGGAGGTGTTCGCGAGCATGGAAATGTGATTTCCTAGAACTTCGACCAATATAACTTGCTCGAACTGATAAATACAAAATGAGGTAGACATCCTAGGTCATCCATCTTTTAGCCTCGATATCACCATTTAATTATTTTTAGCGAACGCTTTATTGCGACCAACATCATAAATTTCTACAACTATTCTATTAATATTACCATTAATTTATAATTACGTGTATTGCTTAAATATATATATCTTAATTTTAAAATACAATGGGAAGTTACCGAAATGAATATTTATTCAATCTTATTCTTATTTATCATGATTATTTTCAAATGTATATTATTTTCGTTGCCATGGTACTAACTAACTGTTTATGATAGCTATTAATTCTAAAAACAAAAAATGAACGTGAACTCTTCAATTACCAACATTCAAAGTTATAATTAAACCGCCCAAATCGAATAATCATGTTTATTTCACTCTTTTTAAAAAAAGTTATTATAATCATATTAATGAATATTTGTTCGCTAAACGTTCACCTCAATAACCTTTATAATATAAATCTCAACGGTGTTTAAAATCAGAAGCCAAAGTGAAGCGGCAACTACAATTTACTAGCGGATAGAGCAAATCACGAAGTTATAAGCGCATCGAACATATTTGACACAGAGAGGAGAATAAGTAGGCAAATTTTATAGTCAATTTGCATAAGTGTACACAGCAAGACAAAGCAAAAGCTATTAATAGGATTCGCATGCATATATACATGGGGAATAGAATGAATCATTGAATGATATTTAGGCAATCAACATTTTAGCTAAATGCGCATTGCTGAGGAGTCTCACAATAGGACGAAACGGCCTTCCAGTGCTTCCAGGTTTTCCATGATGGTCTAGCTTCAATTGACTCATGATCTCAACTGTTGAAATTACTATAATCTCCACAAAACCTCTTCTGATTTTAGCTAGAGTCTCATGTGCTCTAATAATCATAACAGTACAAAGAAATATGTGGATTGTTACTATTCAAATAACATTGTCTGTTAAATAAGTCAATGAAATGACTTAACCAAAATTGGTTGTAAGATAGTTGCTAATATATTAATGTAATGTGAGTGAATCTATTAACCATTGAAAAAATAAGTGTCAGTAATTTATCGGTTTCTATAAAACGACAAAAAGACTCATTTGAAAATTGTGCCCATTCATTCTTATCAAAAGTTTTTTTTAATATTGAAAATCATTTTCATACAGAATCTCAATTATCATTCAGTATTCTAAGTATGGATAAAATTCAAGTTGAATTTAAATAAATGAATGAATAAATGGGGCTTGTTTGAGTTATTATTGAAGTGTATACAGCAAGTTAAAGTTTATTTGAAATGAATGTATGAAATGGTTCATTTTTTATAAATAAACTTGTGTTACTTAGATAGGTAGCCAATAACTGTGGAACAATGAACAGTGGAGAAGATTTGTAACTCAAGTGGATGATTTTGATGGAGTTTTTTATACTCTGAGCTGGATAGTTTGTTTGTGGAGCTTTCCTCATTCTTCTGAACGACATCATCAGCACAAACTTTCGGTAGAAGTGAAGTGTTTGAATTTCTCAACATGTGGTTCACTGCATGTTGGTCAACAAGAACCAATCAACATCGAGGTCTACAGGATAATCTGTGAACCACATGCGGTAAGATTTGAACACTTCAATTCTACTTAATGTTTGTGCTGATGATGTCGTTCATAAGAACGGTGAAAGTTTCACGACCAAACTATCCAGCTCAGAGAACAAAATTCCATCAAAAACAATGAACAGTTTTTTCATCATAGTTATTGAAGTGTTTCAGCAATTCCGTTTTATAACTTCATGGATAGACATTGAACTCATGCTCTTCAATATACTGATGATTAACTTTGAAAATAATCTCCAAGATATTTACAAGGAAAAGATTTTCTGTTAAGAGTAATATAGTTTTACACTAATTATTGGAAGTATACTTTTAAACAATCATACAAAAAAGTGCTTTGATGCTTCAAACCACTGTTTAGTTCCTGATAGAGTTTTTTTACTCTGAGCTGGATAGTTTGGTCATGGAGCTTTCATTTTTCTTGTGAACGATATCAACAGCACAAACTTTAGGTGCAAGTGAAGTGTTCGAACGAAACTCAATCAAAATCATTTTCTTTTTAGTGAGAATACAATCACCTTTCTTATAATATACCTTCGAAATAAAACTGGTGAAAATACGTCAAACGTTTCTTGACTAAATATTAATTTTTATGTTATTAAAATGTCAACTGATTGAAAAAAACTTCAACAGGGTTGGGTATAATAATTTTTAATAGTTGAGATCATGAGTCGATTGAAGCTGGACAATCATGGAAAGCTTGGAAACACTGGACGACTGTTTTGTCCTATTGTGGGACTCAACAGTGCGCATTCACGATCCCGCCTCGCGAGATTCGGACCCAGGATCTATCGGTCTCGCGTGCGAACGATTTACCTCTAAACCACTGGGCCGCCCAGATTCCAACGGTGTTAATGTCTAAATTTAACGAGACCACGAAATGTTTGTTAAAAAAAAGATAAATCAATCAAACCTTAAAGATGTCATTAATTTTAAATGATCTATAACTCCGATATTTACGTACAATCGATTGGTGAATAAACATAATAAATATATGAATAATAATTATGAGTAGAAATACCCAAATAGATTAGTTTGCTAATTTTCACCAAACACGTATTGTCATGTCAAAGAGAAAGTAGGTTTTTTTAATAATATTGCACTGATTAGTTACTAATTAGTAGACGGTTATAAAGATTGTTGAATTTCATTCAAATCACGAACTGATTAAATTTTGAAAACAATTTAAACTCTGGAAGCTTTGAATAACCATTCCATTCTTGTTTGGGACACCCTCAGAAATGCATATTTATGACTACACATCTGGGAATCGATCCCATACTTATACATCAGCTTGGTGGTCTAGAGGTTAAGTGTTTACGCGCTGGAAATTAATTAATAAACTGTTTTATCCACTTTAGTCTTCGATTCTCACTAAAATTCAGCGTAAATTTAATTTATATTCTAGCTTCAATACACCATTAAATAATTCGAGTTATAACATAATATTTATTGAGTATGATATTATGTCAGAATGGGGGTTTGTGAAGACTGTAGTCATTTTAATAATTGAGTTCATGAATCGAATAAAGCCAGACCGCCTTGAAAAACCTGGAAGCACTAGGCGGTCGTTTCGTCCTAGTATGGGACTCTTCATCAGTGGGTAATGGATGATAGGTGTTTCTAAAAGTTATTAGATTGTGAATTCTTACTGAAATATATTAATTGATTCATGAAAGGCATTGTTACCATATAAATCTCATTGAAAGCTGAATCAGTATTTGATTTTACACTGTTCTTATGAGAAAACTAGGCAATTAAATAGTAAACAAAGACATATTTATAACCATATTCAAACAAGATGTTTGTGAAATCAATTAGATGAGAAGACAGCTGCTAACAATAGGTTAGATTCAGTTGAAAAACAAATGAGAAGCAGTGTGTACCGACAATGCTAGAAAGAGAAAAACTAAAAACTTTTATGTACAAATAAATAAACGTATCAGCGGTTAAACTAGAATGATGTTTATTTTAGTAACTTGAATCATTTTTATCAATGATCCAAACACAATGGCGCTTGAATAGGTTAGCAGTTATCTAGGTGTTTGAAGCTAAGGGTAATGGGCTAGAGTACTGGTATGAATAATAACACTAGGATATAAGTACATCTCGGTTGATTAGTTCTAAATAGGTAAAATGAATGGTTCTAGACCCCATTGTGAACTATAATCTATTTGTTCTAAATAAAATGTAACATGATAGTTATATTAAGGCTATGTCTTTTCCTTTACGTTCATTTGGATTTTACGGGAAGATCGGAAAATCAAGCTAACCCCAAATGTAAAAACATAAAAAGTAGATCGAAACTGTACAACTTACAAAATGTTTCACTGAACTTGCACAGTTAAAACTATAATAGACCAAATCGAAAAAGTTGTTTGAGGAAACATAATTAATCATTTGTTAAAGAGAAAAGATGGTCGCAACAATTAAAGAAACGATAGCTCGTCGAAAAAGTGATCAACCAGAATCACTCAGTGATATGTTTGCTTAAATTAGATCCTTAACGTAGTCAAATAACTCAAACCTCTTCTATTAACGGTAAAAAAAAGGTGATTTAAATTTTAGACCGAATTTATTCAGGGAATTTTAAGTTATTCATTAATGAAATCTTGTATCACCAAAATAAAGATACCTAAAAAAAACAAAACCTAAATAGGTTAAATCACGAACTAATCATAACTAGATCGCCATCTAAAAACCAAGAGCACTGGGTTCAGGTTGTGGATACGCATTTATGAGAAGTTTCATATTAGAACGAAATTACTGTTTAGTACTCTCAGGTTTTTAACGGTGACTCAATTAAGATCAATTTGTGATTTAATCGATTAATGTCAGCCACCCCCTAACGTCCACAAATCTCTCTATACTAAAAATTTTAAATATTTGTTTATTTCCTTATGAATTATTTATCTTATTTATTTATTCAGATAATCAAAATGAGTAAATAGTAAACATTCTAATCAGTTAAAATAAATATTAAAATTAAAATGTTTATCAATATGCATTGAATTTATGGTTGACTACTTATCAAAACAACAAATGCAGGAAAAGACGACCAATGTAGTAACACCCTCAGTAACACTATCAGCAACAACCTATTGTGGGAGAGAACCTACCAGATCCCAGAGGAGGAGGAAATCAGGAAGAAGCACTGGAAGTGTATAGGATGCACATTAAGGAAAGCACCTAACTGCGTCACAAGACAATCCCCCACATGGAATCGTCAAGGCCAAAGGAGGAGAGGAAGATCAAAGACCACATTACACCATGAAATGGAGACAGACATGAGAAAAATAAACAAGAATTGGATGGAACTGGAAAGGAAGGTTCATGACAGAGTGGGTTGGAGAATGCTGGTCAGCAGCCTATTCTCCATTGGGAGTAACAGGCGTAAGTATGTACGTAAGACTTATAAAAACTGTTAAGATATTTGTTTTAAGTGAGTGATTAGAAAAGTAAATAAATGAATAGAGAATTATATCAATATAAAAATATTGGTTTCGATGAAACTCTATCATATTTAAGAATAACCCATTTCATCAGTAGTAGTTTCTAATTTAATGTCGTTAATTTAAAGAAATGATAGACTGGGATGTTTTTGAATTCAGCTGACTAGTTTTGAATAAGAGAAAATGCACTTCCTCGGTTTCATTAATACTAGTCATAATCAAAAAATATAATAATGATACACGCTGAACACTATGGAACGATCAGTAAGGAATTTATTTCTATATTCGTGATTTTTTAACAATTTACAACGGGAAATCTTATCAGGAGTCAAACTCAAGATCTGTACATTTTACGGTGGGTTGTTCTAGTTTTTTTAAGTTGTTGAGACGATCCAAAATGTCTGAAAACTTAAAAGTTACAATTTTCACTTACAGTATAATCGTTATTTCTCCCTATTAAACTGGTAAGATTCATTATTCAATGGATGATATATATATATATATATCTTATAGACATAAAGTAACCATTAATTGGTATATAATTTGATCATTCAATCATCTAAATGTACTTCTTTAATTATAATTTACCAGCAGTAGGTATTCATTTTTAATTGAGATCATGAATCGATCAATATTAGACCACCATTGAAAAAATAGAAGTACTGAAAGGTCGTTTCGTTCTAGTATGATACTCCTTAACTATTCTACACTCTGGACTCGAACTCAGAACCTACTATCTCACTCGCAAACTCTTGACCTCTATATCACTGATCTGGTATCCAACAGTGTTAATCTCTAAGTTCAACCAATCCACGATTTTGCACGACTATTATCTTCCTTTATCTTTGGTGGTAAACTACCTCACATCCGACATAAATTAACTTCACTGGTCACGGCTTTTCATTAGTACTCCGGAAATTATCTCTTGAATCTAGTCACTAATGATCACGTGATAATTAATCCCAAATAACTAAGTAAACTTACATTTTCTTTCATTTGAAGTTATTTGTTCTGCTAATTTATCACCAAACAGATTTGTATAATCACATTCTGTATATGTATTATTATTATTATTCCCTAAGGAGTTATTTCTTGATGTAGACGATGATGCTGATGATGATGAAATAATATCAAATTGTAATACAACTTCAATTTGATTTTCTTTTTGTTCATAATCAATAGATTGTAATCCTAAACATTTAAAATTTTGTGCATTAATTCTATGCTCAATAATATTATAAAATAAATGTGTAGTTAAATTAATTAATGCTGGATGAAATAAATTTATATTTGACTTTTGATCCATATTTGTTATTTTAATAAATTTCGTTATTAATTATATATACATCTTTAAGTAAACCATATTGCCAATGATAGCGATAATGATAATGATGATGATTATAAGATGGTAACTATGTATGAATGTGTTTACATCTTAACTGTGTTGTTGTTTTTTTTAAAAAAAAGAAAAGAATAAAGAAAACATAACATTGCCAGTATACGTGTGTATTTTATACATGATCTGTTAATGGCAAATAATGTCCCCCATGGTTATTCTTAATTGACCAATCAGAATTGAATCAATCGTATAACCAGTAACATTAATACGCTTTAGTAATGAAGAAATAAAATATACTTTTTTTATTATCATATCATACAAAATTATCCATTCTTGTTTTGTTCTTTCTTTGTTTGTTTCTTAAATATAAAATAATGACAGATTGTGGTGTTTGCTACTTGTATTGACATAAGTAGTATATGATGTTAGTCAGGAACAGAAGGTCTGGAAGCAGAGAGATAGAAGGATCGAACAGTAAAGAATGGAGACAGAATGCAATTTTCGGAATGGGTTTTGTGGAGAATTTTAGAAATTTCACAAGTTGAAATCATGAGTCAGTTGAAGCTAGACCACCATGGAAAACCTGGATGCGCACTGCTGAGGAGTCCCACAATAGGACGAAACGTCCGTCCAGTGCTTCCAGGTTTTCCATGGTGGTTTGGCTTCAATTGACTCATGATTTCAACCTGCGAAATTTCTTAAAATCTCCATAAAACCCATTCTGATAATAATCAACTGCTCACTAGTGACTGACTTCAGGAGATACTCCTGGAGTTCTAGTGAGAAGTCGTTACCAGTGGAGTTCAACCAGGTCTGTTGTGAGCTAGGAAATCACTGAAGACAATCATGTACGGCGGCGCAACTTCGTGGATTGGTTGAAGTTAGACATTAACACCGTTGGATGCCGGACAGTTCAGTGGTCTAGTTGGTTAAGCGCCTGGGGCGAGACAGATAGGTTCTGGGTTGGAATCCCGCGGGGTGGGGGATCGTGGATGCGCACTGCTCAGGAGTCCCATACTAGGATGCATTTTGTATGAAAATGCAAGAACAAGGAAATCTGAGTCATTTTGAGACAACTGATGGATATTTTGTAAATTAAGCATTTACTATATGATTGTTAGATTTTAATAACAAGTCCTGTAATTTTCTGTCAAATACATTCGATTGTCTCCATTAGTGTTCCTGTTCACTACAAGATTATCTATGAAATGATGCCTTGGTTTTTTTTCGAAAAGCAATCAATTATGTAATTGATTGAAGTATAATTGATGGTTTAGACCATCTGTGATAACTTTAAACACAGTAAACTATGCATAAATAAGTTGTAATTATTCGAAATTAGAGGAAGTATAATAAGAAAATGTAAATTCCTAACAGTTTATGATTTATTGTGAACTGGTTTATCTAAGATTAAACAATCACTTTTATATTTTAATCAAAGAAGGGTTTTTATGGATATTATAGTAATTTAATAGTTGAATTCATGAGTCAATTGAAGTTAGACCACTGTGGAAAACCTGGAAGCACCGGATGACCGTTTCGTCTTATCGTGAAACTCCTCAGCAGTGAGCATCCACGATCACGCCTAGTGAGATTCGAACCCAGGACGTATCGATCTCATGCGCGTACGCTTAACCACTAGACCACTGAGCCGGCCGGAATCCAACGGTGTTAATATCTAACTTAGAAGAAGCAACCTATAAGATGATGGTTGGAGGCAGTCGACAGGAGACCGTGGACCTAGGTTTTATGATACTTGGCACTCATCAACAAGGGGTACCTGTAGTCTTGAGGGAACTGTTTCTCCCTGACAGTGTTTAGGGTTTTTTGTCAAATACATCCAACCACCATCTTATCTCAACATAGTGCGTGCGATATCGAGTCACTTAGACTAGTGACCACATTGCAATCTGGTCTATAGGATACGATTTACATTAAAAAGGATCTGACACACATGATATTGATCACCACCCAGTGATCAATCAATTGTAAAGAAGCAACTTTTAATAATTAAGTCGTGATGTATTAGACGTTTAATTTTCTATTCATTAGAATATTACAAATATTTTAATTTCCAGTTTATCCGACGTTAAGTAGTGATCGTAATATTATAGGGAACACAATTATTTGAGTAAAGTTTACATTGTAAATAGTTATCAGTCAGAAAGCCATTAGAAACTGTTAATGACCATATACGTAGTTCAGTATAACTCAAAAAATAACCATTATTTTACAATTACTATTGTATGCTGAATCAAACTTAAGTTATTCCAAAATCATCTCATGAATGATACATCTTAACCACTGTGTTACAATTACATAATTCATACTCCTAACACTATTCAAGTATTATAAGCAAAGATAAATGTTAGCAAGCAGTGGAATTCAGAAAGCGCGTTTCGTTCTATTTTGGACTCGTCAGCTGGATGTACCTGCATCTCAAAGTTGATGTTCATTCCGAGACTCAAATCTAGTACTGTTCGCTTTAAAAACGCCATCATATTATCTGCTTAGCTACTGGACCCTGATAACCACTAGTTTGTACAATGGCGTGAAGTTTTAATTCATTTTATATTGTTTGTTTAAATCTCCCATCATCCATCTTTGCATATAATGCTTGTGAATTAACATCGAGGCAATTCGCGCAGGATGTAAATATTGCTAATAAGAAACGGATCAATTGCAGCTCTAAACACAAATCGAAAAATTCAAACAAACAATGCAAACTGAATTTACAATGATGGTGTCATTTACTGTATTCAATTTAACTCTTCCTGGAGACCCCTGGGGCTACTGGCGGTCCCAATCCTGGATGAAGCACGAGGGTTAGGCATGAGGTTGGCGACCCCATCCAGTTGAAAACTAACTCGCTAAACAATGCTAATCAGAAAGAATAATTCAAACCATTTAAACTCTGCCATGGGAGTTAGTAGGTCTTTATTTATAAGAGTTATGACACCTCATAGTGAAAGCCGAGTTCCTTCGGAAGTTACAAGGCTGATATCTTTTCTGACAACCAGAGCAACCATTAATTTAGGTACATGAAATGCTCTTACAATGTGGTAGAATATTCAATTTAATATAAAGTTAAACTCATTTTGAATATTTCAATGAAAATTTTAATCTTAAGTGATTTAAAATTATCCTACTAGTTTCACTTATCGAAGGGATCAGCTTTTATCCTGAAAAAAAAACAACTGAAAATATTAATTCACCGTAAAGGAATCAGTTTTCATTAAAAATTCTTTGAAAAACGAACCATGAATATTGTTCGTGATTTTGAATATGTTTAGTTATATTACACTTATTATATTATATATATTATATGTATAATTATCTATCAACTCAAATGAGAAATTTGATACGTTTCATACTATCACTAATACTACTGACTAAATTAATTTTCATATATAGAATTAATTTGAAGAGGATAAAATATTATTCATCTTAATTGTATCTCGGATACTGGATGGAGGAGGTGGGGATCGGGTGGAGAAAGAAAAAGTTTATTCACGCTTGGATACTTGTAAAGAACTTGAAATGCTACATCAAGATTATTTGAAATCAAGTAAGCGCGAAAAATAATTCAATGAAGATTTTCTTTTTTTTCTTAATTCAAATGAAAAATTTAACTGAAATATGACCTAGTTACAATATGAATATGTTTCAAGGAATATATCCTATTTGTTTTGGAAATTTAATTGTTAGAATAAAATATTAAATTATTTACGTTGAGATTGTATAATGAACCTGAAAACACTTTTATTGTTTTATGTAATTTGTTCTATGGAGGTTATATTGGTTTCTGAAGGAAACTTTTCTGTACATAACATATGGAATATAATAGATGAAATGTCTAAGTTCTATGTCGTTTATTGACTGTTGTGTAGTTTATTACCTCGTTACTAGTTGAGTGTAAACATAGGTTTGTTAGTACTGAATGTCGGTAAGTTTTTTTCAGCTATACACAAACGATGCTTTACAGAATGCATACAAAAGATGTACTAATCTATCGTGGTATTGAAATTTTAAACTACTGCAGGGTGGTGAACTGTAACATGACAATTTACGGTTCGCCATTTATCTGAAATGTAACATGACAAAACGATTTTTGATAAAAGTAACCACGATGAACAATTAATTAAATTCTTTAGAATAGATCCTTATAAATGTTTCCCACATAATATCATAATAATGATTGAGGTATCAGTGACATAGTATATTAGTAATACTCAAAATTTACAAAATATACACTCACAGCATATAAAATTCTTGAAAGAGTAAAACTAATTATGGTTACTATGCTCATATATTGTTTAGATTATAAAATTTACATAGGCCAGGATAATAGTCAAGGTAGAATACCATTATTCTGTAGTTTCTACTCGGCGACTTACAATTATATTCGCATTGAAATATGACGTAATATTAAATAATGGATATTAGTTACTGAAAAATTGTAAAATCAAGGTTATGTGACAATGATCTATAAATAAACATGTGTACGGTCACTTAAAGATGAATATCGAAAATATCAATAAGTGAGGTAATCATATCTTGGAATTCAAGAATTGTCAAGAATAAACATGGTAGACTCAAAGAGTTTTTTCCATAATTTTGAGCATTGATTAAATGTAAAGTTACTTTTAAAGTAGATGGGGTGACATTTAGTTAGGTGAAGGTTGCATAACAAAATACAAATCATAGTATGGATAATGGTAATTATAACAATCAAGATAGTTGTAATAATTATTGTTTTATAAAGGAATGAATATTGTAAAACTTGAAACTGGTTTTCCGAATTATTATTGTTATTATTGATAGTATTTTTGTAAAATTACTGAATAACTGGATTAATATATGTATTCCTTTTACTATTAACTAATGATACACAACCTATTATTCCTAATTTGTTGCAAGTCTATTGCTACAGCTACTCTATTCACAACCTTTGGGTCGTGTATGAATGATTTTTATTTTATAGTGTGATATGGTCCGGTATGTCTGTAAATAAACCACATATGGATGCATAGGTCAGGGCATAGGTAGGAGCTTCCGAATGACAGACCAACTCAATGTCTTTGATGATGGTTGAGCAAATAATTTACCGATTACGAAACACTGGTTTATGGAGAAAAAGTTAAAAGCGGAATAGATCAAAATTTGAATTAGCACCCTAATTAGTGTCTTGGCAAATGATATTATTCAGCAGATTCAAAATACAACAAACTGAGCAATATTTAAACCGAATTTTTGAACATAATTTGGCATTGATAAGTTGATAACAATCTCTTTCTGAATACGTAAATGAGCTCGAGTATTTTTTATAGCGTCTAGTTCAGTAAGAAGTATACTGGTCACGCATTTTTGTCTGTTATTGATTTCAAAAGATTGACGAACATCGACAAATCGACTTAATGTCATTGTTTAGAGACGTGACACATTTTAATCTCAAATTTTCTCATAGCGAATTCATATGCAAATATATATATGATGTTGGTTGTTGTTGTCATTCCCATTTTTATAATCACCACTATCTATAATTTAATATTTTGTTATAACATAGCATACTATGTTATATTTTAATAATGATAAAGTTGTAAGCAGCTGAGAAGAAACCATTTAATGAAATAAATTCACATGTATTTAAACATTGATATTATTTAAAGAGGTCAAATTTAGATAACATGAACAAGACAACAGAAAGCAAATATTTTTTCTGTATGGTAGAGTAAATTCTCTTTCATTTAATGAACTAAGTTTCTTACAAAAATATCTTAATCATTCAAGTTGTGTTCTGTTACTTTCTGGGTAATAATGATTGGATATGTTCAAGTAACTCCCGACTTCTTACTTCTTTTATATACGTCATAGTAACTATATGAAGTTTTTATGATTGCTAATCAGCCTAGTTAGTAACACATTTATATTGACGGATATAAATCGATCATTGATTATTGCAAATTTTATTGATCAGTAAATGGGATGTAATATCCCTCAACCTGAAAACTTTTTTCTTGTTTTTCCACTAGCATTTATTATTTTTTAGTTATTCTCTGAAATATGCATCATATGGAATACAGTTTACATATTCTAACATATATCTAGTAAACTCCATCATTTCCAATGTATTGCACATATATTAATCATAGATGACATAACATTTTAACAGGCTGAAGTTCAGATAGTTTCTTTAATAAAATTAAACGTCGAACTATCCAACTTCGTATTCATAGACGTTACCATTGATCTATTCGGGAAGTGATTAAACTCCTGTAGCCCAATGGTAAAACCCCTAAATGTGGCAGTGGACATCAGTTTTCTCCAGACTACAGTAATATCTTGCCGAGAAGTAGCGTCAAATAACATAAAGCCAAGGTCTACGGTCTCCTCTCGACCACCTCAGCCATCGCCTTGCATCCCAACATAATTCACGCTATATCCAGTCACTTGGAAGTGTCTACCACATTTCAGCTTGTTCGATAGAACCTGATCAACACTAAACAAGGACTTAACGTACATAATGTTGATCACTACTCAATGATCGATTAATCATAATTTACAATTAAATCGTGATTTTATCAAATAAATTGAGAAATTTCTTTTGTGAATTATACATTGCCATTACTCTATCGGCAGTGTTTTGTAAAGTTTGACTTAATTGATATAACTGCATAGATTTCATCATCGCTCTGGACAAAATTATCAATCACTGTCAGTTGAAAAATAAAAGATCGTTTAATCATATAGTCAGAAGTCAAAAGATTAAAAGAGTAAATGAAAAATCACAAATAAGAGGTCATTAGAATGGATTGATAGAACTTTTATTATATGACGCTGCATATATATGTCTAAAATGACAGTAAACCGTTTACAATGTTTCCGCAGTGATCTAACATAGATCGATTCATCAGTTCATTGAAAAATACTATTATTGAACTAAAAACAAAAGAATAGTAACATAACTGTCCATCTTCTGATTTTACTCATAAGATCAATTCACTGGACATAACATGTTACCTACATTTTCATAGTTTTTATTCATCTGTCAAGCAATTAATCCATACATGGAAATAATTCATATATATAAGGCATGAATGTATGACTGAAAGTATCTTTATTTAAATAAATTCATTTTTTACTATTCCTATAGTTTATTTTAGAGAAAAGTCATTTAAAAGTCAACTAGTGTACTTCTTATTAAGACATTTAAAACACAAGTTGAAAGAAAATAATATTTCTTATTAGTTTTTCATCAAGGCTATACCCCTGTAAAGCCGCCCCCTAATGCTCTGGTACGGCCGGGGTGGGGAGAGTTCGCTATCCCCCTTGAAATGTTCCCACATGGTCACTTGTTTATTTCCACTGTCAGGGAAGTCCCACTAACTGTCCTCTCGCGGCATTACGGGTGTTTATAAAATTGAGAGGAAGGAAAGCGAGTGTCCAGCGCTTTAATCGGATTGGTGGAAATGGAGGATCCACCTATGGGTGTTGGGAAATCCTGACTACAGACCAATGGTACGCATGGGCTCCAGGATCTTGAAGGAACAAAAAGCGTATGAACCTTGTGGATTAAACCTTATGGTCAAAGGCTCCGGTTGTTTTCTCCTAAGAACACCACTTGCTTCGACCTGGGCATCCGGACAATATTACAGCTCTCACACAAATCAACGATAACTGCTACTGGCCTTATTTTTATTGTGTCGCATATGTATTTGGTGCCCCCTTATATTAATGTGTTCAAATAAGTGAATAAAATAAACTTGTAGAACCAGTTATACTGAATAATCACATCATCATATTTTCTTGGCTGATCAAAAGAGGAAAACGAACAATACTAAGCTCTGTTCAAGCACATTTAATAGATACTTTCTCACCATATCAAAGTTACTGATAGAATTTTATTGAATTTGCCCCGTAATTCGAGACTTCATGTTTTTCACATAACAGAAGCCATAAGTATAAAGATTAGTCAATCTAATCCTTGTATATAAAAGGAAACTTTTTACGTCGCTTAATATTTCATGGCTTTCTTCTCCTTCTAAATTAACTATGCTTCTCATAAAATTTTCAATTCTATTCAAATATAAGAACTTCATTTCATATAATCTGTGTATGTCCATAGTTTGACTGTCTGATTTTCACTGCATCCGCTTCATTAAGTAGACATTCTTGGTTGTTATTTTTTTTATAAATGACGCTAAATGTTTCTGTTCAGTCACTTAATTTTTGAATGTACATAATTCTTATAAATAAACAATGTATTTGTAATTAAGTTTGATTTGGTTATTTATTCTTTGAAGAAGTGACTTACACTAAGTCACGAAACTTCCGACAATCTAATTTTTCTACTCACTGGGATATTACAAATATATATTAGTATCAGAAGAGGTTTTGTGGAGACGTTAATAATTTCAATAGTTGAGATAACTAGTCGATTGAAGCTAGACCACTATGAAAAACCTAGACATTAACATCGTTGGATTCCGGCCGGCTCAGTGGTCTGGTGGTTAAGTGCTCACCCTGGGTTAGAATTCCTCAAGGTAGGGTCTGGTGAGGAGTCTCACGATAGGACCAAACGGCCGTCTAGTGCTTGCAGGTTTTCCATGATGGTCTAACTTCAATCGACTCATTATCTCAACTATTGAAATGTATATATTAATTTACTTATAACAATCAACCTAATGCTCATTTTATTCGAAATTATCAAGTCAAACTTTGGTAATGACACGTACATAGTTATTGTTGTTACGTAATGGGTCTTTACAATGAATCGATTGTATAATCATATATTTAGATTTAATTTTACATCGGTTTAATTTTGAACTGATTATTGCATTGCAGGAAACATTATTGGATTTGCATCGATTTTATATGCAAACTTTAATATTAGTATAGAGCGTTGATGAGAAACTAATGGGGAAAATGTTTATTTATTCGCTCACCCTGTGTTTTTAATATATTTCCTTTTTCTCAATAAATAATTGTCTCAATCTATATTAAGCAAATAGAGAATTTACTACACAAGACAGACTAATGTTCATAAATGTTATGTAGAATTTTCCTATTGTAGCTTATATCTAATTAGTTAAAGATAGTTGACATAAAACCTTGAACCTAACTTTGTGTTTGTATTCACTCTTCAGTAAGGTTTAACTAAAATCATACTGGAAGTGGTGTACCCTATAAGATTCGGTATAACATCACAATAAAACTGAGCTATTCAGGTAACAACTGATGTTCTGTTATTTATTTTTATCCCAGTCTTTTTTTTTTGAGATCAGTGTGTCATTTATAACAGTAAAATGAATTTGGTAACGTAGTTGATATAACATAATAATTATATTTATACATAAATTCCAACGGAAAAATGAGGTTGGTGTTATTCAGGGTAATTAAACAGTTGGTAAATAGTAAAATATCTAATTAAACAATTTGCAAAGTCTATCAATTTTGTAATAATTGTGTAAGAAATGAGACTTGAAAATTGAAGCTATGTAAGAATATACTGTGGTGCGTGCTACTTATATTGATATAAGTAGTATATGACGCGAGTCAGGAATGTAATATCTAGCAGCAGAAGATGGAGAAGATCAAGAAAGGAAGAGCGGGAATAGAAAACAATTAGTATGGAAATGCAAGAACAACGAAGTTCGAGACAATTATTAAGCATTTTGCAAATTAAGTATTATACGAAGTATCTCTGTAATCTTGTAAATATAATTCGGTTGTCCTCACCTATGTTCTCCTTCACTACAACACATATGAAAGAAATTCAAAATTTAATCAAGGTTTATTTGTAACTTACCCCTAAATCGATGGTCAATGTAGAAAAAGTGGCTGTCCAAACTAGTTTTGAGTACAAAGAATAGGCAGTTAAAGTGATTAGCACGCATGAATGTATCGAAGCTAACCAGTCTATCTTTATTGATGGTTTTCATTATCGGATGATCGTAGAAAATCGCTTTCAGTTTAACTTCAGTAAATTTTTCTGAATAGCTTGATTATAATGATTCTCCTTCTTCCAAACACTCAATTATTCTAATAGTTGAGTTTATGAGTCATTTAAGGCTAGACCACCATGGAAAATCTGGAAGCACTGGATTACCGTTTCATACTAGCATGGGACTCCCCAACAGTGCGCACTCATGACGCCGCTCATAGAATTTGAACCCAGGACCTTCAGTCTCGTGTTCGAGCACTTAATCTCTAGACCACTAATTTAGTATGCCACCGTATTAATGTTTAACTTCAATCCATCGTGGTTTATCTTTGATTGACGCATGAACTCAACTATTAAATTACTACAATCTCTACAGAAACCCTCTTCTGACTTAATTAATCATTCGATATTATTTTAATAATCATTTCGCCTTTTTTATAATCGCAATCCCATACCACTACTCGATTAGCATTAGTTTACAGAATGTGATAGTTAAAGGTAGTCTACAGGAATCTTTCAACCTACGTTTCTTGTTATTTGGTACTGCTTGTCAGCAAGGCGTCGTTATAATCTTAAGAAAATTGGTGCCTTTGGTGGTTTCAGTCCTGTGTCATCCAACTTCACAGTCAGAGATGTTACCACTGAGCTGTCCGGGCCGCCACTGACCTCCCATAGGACTGAGAGGTAATCACGTTTGATTGATCACTAAGTGGTGATCAATGTAGCATGAAACCCGGGTCCAGGGTTTCCTGTTGACTACCCCCAACCACCATCTTATCTCAACACAGTGCATGCAATGTCGAGTCAGCTAGACTAGTGGCCACATTGCAACTTGGTCGATAGACTTGGTCGAAGGACTTGACACACATGACATTGATTACCACCCACAGATCAGTCAAATGTGATAGAACGGTGTATAAGGCAAACACTAAACCGTAGAATCACTTATTTTCATAATGATATACTGTTTTGATTGAACAATAATTCAAACAGTAAAATATTTTACACAATTTGAAATGTAATGAAATTCCAATTTGCTATAATTTCATCCTATTCTCTGAAAAAAATAAATTAATACCAGTACAAGGGACTTGTGAGAATTGTAGAATTTTCATAGTTTCCTTTACAAACTAATCTAAGCTAAACACTTAGTAAAAATCCGGAAGCACTGAACAACAGTTTTGTTCTATTACGGGAGATCTCAGTAGTGCACAACTACGACCTCATCATTAAGAAATGAACCTAGAACCTTTCGTCTTCCACTTAACGACTGGATCACTGAACCAGCATGTACCAGTATTGATGTCTAAATTCAACCAACTCACGACATTGCGCAGCTCTCATTCATTGCCTGAGATAAATAACTGTCTCATACCCTACAGAGTTTTGCTATTTAACTACGGCATCTCGCTAATGATCCAGAAGTATTAAGATTTCCATAGATCCGCTACGCTAAGAATAATCATGCACTCATCATTAATTACTTTCAAGATGCAGTTCCTGGGATTCAAATGAGAATCAATAGCCAGTAGAGTAAAAATCGGTCGGATATGAGACAGTTATCCATCTCAGGCAATGAACGAAAACTATGCTATGCCGTAAAATGATTGGATTCAGGCATGAATACCGCTGTACACCGGGGAGGAGAACCTTACGGAACCTTCTTTGACACTATGGCGTACCTGAGAAGATTGTCGCTGTCATACAAAATTCATACAACGGACTATACTGCAAAGTTGTGCATAAAGAGCAGTCCACAGATGCATTACAAGTGAAGAGTGGTGTCGGACAAGGCTGCTCACTTTCGCCTTTTTTCTTCCTCTCGTGGTTAACTGGATTATGAAAGTTTCCACATTTTAGGAGAAGCACGGAATACAACAGACAGATTGGATACAGCTAGATAATTTGGATTTCGCAGATAACTCATCCCCTCCATCCCATACAGAGCAAAAAATGCAGATGAATACAGGTAGTGTTGCAGCAACCTCTGCAACAGAAGGTCTCAACATACACGAGGTAAAAAGCAAGATCCTAAAATAAAACAAAACTGTAGTGAGCGCTATATACAAGGTCGCCCGTAGGTAGTATGTGGTGGAACACGGTCTCGAATCTGTCACAATCGTCAGATAGAGAGATGTTTCATTACATGAAAGACACGGCGTAGGTAGAGCACTTGAAGATCAGACGAGAAAAAAGCGCAGATCGCAAAACACACCACAAAATCCAAATGGATGATCGATGGCTATGTACACTTATAATGTAAACACTTTGCGATGTCTTAACGAGCACCGCCATAACCGTTGACCAGGTACCATCAAAAACAACCTATTGTGAGAAAGAAGAAACCAGCCTCCACTATAATGAACAATTAACAATGGAGGTTAGATAGGACATACGTTGCGAAAATAATCATACTGCATCTTGGGGTAAGACGTAATTTGGTGTCCTAAACGCGAAAGTAAAAGCGGCAGATCAGACAACACATTGCCCTGGGAACTGGAGGCAGGCATTAAAAATTTGGATAGCACATGAGAACATTTGAAAGGAGAGACCAGAAGGGAACTAATTGGAGAGTTGTGATTGGCGGCCTAAGCTCATCCACGAGGGCTAATAAGCGTAAGTAAATAGTGCTTATTTCTAAAGATTAAAATTACTAATATACCATTACACGTGATTATTCAGTTTTCAATTGTTTTACATAGTTGATGTTCTTTCATATCGTAACCCGAGTGAAAATATAATTTTCTATGGAAAATAACAACTACGATAAAGAAAATGAACAAATTGATATATGCGGATACTTATATTACCAAGAATTATCAGTGATATTGCCAATATTTACATGGTCATTATAAGAATATTCGGATTCCAAAATAAATATCGATGCATCATGTGAAATTCTTAAGTTCGCAATAAAATAATTCTAATTTAAACAGTTAAGCGATTGATTGATGTTAAAAAACTACTATACGAAAAAAGATAACTTTTATCATAGAACGGTATCAACTTCAAGGTTAATGAAAAATCTAGACCATCAACTTAAAGAATGTTTTAGATCTCGTATGTGCTGAAAATCTTGACCATCAGTTGGTGACCTTCTTGAATATATGGGTTAACTGTACCTGTTTTTGTTTGTTTGTTTTAACACATCATTATGTCTATAAATCTCATAACCTATTCAGGCACGTTTATGAAAAGTTTACAATCTTTCTCTGTACAACCTACAAAACAGTACAATCAGAGACATCATGTTAATATGCACTCAAAAGAATGTACAATAATTAGATGTAGACTCCTGAACTGCTAATATGTACCTGGAGATCAATCAAGAAATAAGAAAAGGAATATGTTGAAACACTTTGTGGTAAGAATTCTACATTGCATGAAAATATAATATCGAATAAAGCGACTGATAATAGTATTGATACCTTTTTACGCCTGTTACTCGTAGTAGAGGAGCATAGGCCGCTTACCAGCATCCGCCATCCAACTCTGTCCTAGACAACCCTTCCCAGTTGTTTCCAGTTGCTATTTATTCTTTTAATGTCTGCTTATGATTCCCAACGCAGTGTGTTCTTTGGTCTTCCTCTTTTCCTCTTGCCTTCAAGATTCCGAGTTAGCTCTTGCCTCGTGATACAGTTCGATGATTTCCGTGATGTATGTCCGCCACAGTAGGCTGTTGCTGATGGTTTCCGGTCAACGAACATTGAGTATCTTGCCTAGACAATTGTTTATAAATACGTGTACCTTTTTGATGATGATGGTTGGGGTAGTTCTCGAAGTTTCACATCTGTACAATAGGACTGTCTCAACGTTAGTAATAAAGATTTTGACTGTGATGTTGCTTAACAGTTGTTCACAGTTCCATATGTTTTTCAATTGTAAGAGTTCTGACCTTATTTTGTCAATTCTTGCCACTGCATCTGCATCAAATCCTCCTTGTTCAGTGATGATACTATCTATGTAAATGAAAGTTTCCATCTCCTCAAGAGTTTTTCCATCAAGTGTGATCGGGTTGATGTTCTCCATGTTTTATTTGGTGATCATGCTTCTTTGGTCTTGTATGTTGAGGCTTCTGCTTGTAGCTCCTGTAAGGTCACTACTGGTCCCGCGCAAAGTAGAAGAAATCGGAATAGGGTCAGCAAACCCGCACCGTAATAACTACCTTGACAAAAAATGAGCCGACCAGAATAATAATGATATAACATTAATCATATCATAACCAAACTGATAGCTGTTTCAATTTAACTACATTTGTCAAACTAAAGTTATCAGTACCTACTTCGGTGAGATGTTAATCAACTTAAATTTATTTGTGGTTTATAGCTATTCTAAACAAATGTTACACATTAAAAAATAAATACATTGTTGATGAGATTTTAGCATACTAAATTATCGGTTCATTTTCAAGTATGCAGCTTCTAAACTTCATTAACCATAGTATGTCAAATCACTGCTTACAATTATATTACTTCTAAAAATTTTAAGACTGTTTGGAGCTCAGATAAAAATCTATGAAATAGAATGAAAAAATTAATTTTTCACAAGCTTTGTAATCAAAGATAGATGTTGGCTGGTAGTGAAATCCAGGAAGCTCATTTCGTTCTATTTTGAACTCGTCAACTGAATGTATCTGCATCACATAGTTGACATTCACTCTAGGATTTGAACTCAGTACTGTTCACTTCAATCACCATAGTTTTGTTCACTTAGCTATTGAGTCCTAATAATCAGACAGTCCACATAAGATGTATATATGCCAACAACAGACTAATCAATTGTAGTCCTAAACATACAAGCAAACCATATATATCAAATGAATTTAAATTAATTTTTCGTTTGAAATTTATCAAGGAAACTAATTATGTAAAAAAAGGAACAGTTTAATTAAAATCTCTTTCTCCCTTATTTACAATAAAAATAAGTCAAACAAATAGTTGACTAGGAAAAAAAGTTTTTTTTTTCTATTTTAATCACTCCGAAAAAAATTCGACTTAGATAATTATGTCTTATAATAGTTTTTCATATAACTATATATATATATATATATATATATATATATATATATACCTATACAGAAATATCACTTGTTTAAGCAGTTGTGTAAATACAGTATGTTCAAAATTCAATATCATACGCCATTTTTTTAAAAAAAAACAGGCTAATATTTATCGTTTCTAGTAGTCATGGTAACATTCCGATCATATATTTACTTATATGTGTGTGTATAAAAAAACAAAGAAAAAAAGAAAAGGGGAAGTTATTGGATACGGTTTTTTTTATTGCTTTTATTGATCTAAAGTTTATTTTGAAGAAAAAAAAGCAAAAATAAGACAAAATCATGAAATGTAAATATTATGTAATGACTTTCTATATGAGATTTCAGTTTTATAAACAGAATAGAATGTGAATAGTAAATAAATAAACAAATTTGGATATAAAATATTTAGAATCATATTGAATATTTGAATACTATTTGTAATTCCATAGAATTCGATTCAATTTAATATCTAATAAAGATTAATCTGAACTATTTGAACTCTAAAAAACATTTGATTAATTTAGCAGTTGAATTCATTAGTTCATTTAAGCTAGACTATCATAAAAAATCTGGAAACACTGGACGACCGTTTTGTCTTATTGTGGGACTTCTCAGCAGTGCGCATCCACGATCCCGAATCGCGAAATTCGAACTTAAGACCTATCGGTCTCGCTCGCGTACGCTTAAACTCTAGACTATTGAGCTGGCATCCAATGGTGTTAATGTCTAATTTCAACCAGTCAACTATTAAAATCATTAAAATCTCTACATAACCCCTCTCTGATTATAAAAATTAGATTGTCATTATCCACATTGTTTATTAGTTATATTTGAGAGAGAAAAAAGTAAATGAGGGACCACTACAATATTTTGACGAGGCGAAGTGAAAACACAAAGACTGGTATAAATGAAGATTTATTAATCCCGACCTTATTCGGAAATACACTTATTAATATATTGATTGCACATCCATTTTTATTGGTAATTAGAATAAAACCATATATGTAAAAAATACTCAGAGTTATAATAAATCATATATTGCATGTGATGCTGAGGATAGTTTACATTAATTTTGCACAAGAATACCGTATTTTGAATAAACATTACACTTTAAAAAATAACCGATAAGATATTACTTTGGAAAAGAAAATAAATAGTACACAGATAAATCACCATATTGAATTAAACAAACGGAAGTAATTATAAATAAAAATGGATGTTGGTTAACTGTGGAATCCAAGATGCACTTTTTACTCTATTCGGGACTCGTCAGCCGGATGTACTTGCATTCCAGAGTTAATGTTCACTTCGGGACTCGAACACAGAACCGCTCGCTTCAGCTGACGAGTCTCAAATGAGACGAAACGTACGTCCTGAATTCCACTGTTAGCCACCATACATCATTGCTTATAATACTTATTAACTAGGGCAATATAGAGACAATCCTCACGGGATGCACATATGCCAGTAAGAGAATGATCAATAACAGTTCTAAACATCAATGAGAAGAGTCAAGTATACAATACGAAGTGAATTTAAACGGAAGAATCACGATTAGTAAAAGAATGTAACTTTGCCTTTTTATTCCATCAGACCATATATTGACTGTTGATAACTAATAATTACAAAAGAAATCTTTCTCGAAAAACAAATCTTCATTATTCTTTTGACAAAAGTTAGAAATTAAGGGTCATATGAATATTTTCCTATCTTTGAGATTTATGAGCTGATACACTTGAATTCGAAATTTTTGTTACAATTCAGATTTGAACTGCGAACTAATCTATTAAAACAATAAAAAGCTAGGTCGACCAGTTAATTGATATTAAGCGTATAGATATTTTCGGTCTGAGGCCTTCACCCTCATACAGGTTCTTTGATTGAATCTATTAATTTCATCTGTATTTGTAAGTTGATTACTTTTTTATTGGTAGTAAACTGTGTGATACAAAATTACGAAGCAAATAGTATGTCTCACATATCGATAAATGTTATTTTCAAATAATAAATTCATAAGCATCTTGATGATTCCAACTATGGTTGGTCTATAATATTTTATTACATTACATATGCCAGAAGAATGTATGAAGATACATTTTAGACAATGGTTACCCATTTTTCTATCCCTTGAATACTTAACTGACTTGATAACTGGCACTAGAGACAATGAATTAGGATTTTTTACTATCAAATTACATCTTGTATAACCTATTTACGGTCAAATTTTTATAATTTGTACGATTTCATACTGTCCTGATCGAGAACATCAGTTGGGACAACCAAATGTATTTGAATACGAAATTACAGAATATTTTAGTAAAATTTGAGAACCATACAATAAATACTTATTTTTCAAAATGTTAATCAATCATCTCAGTCTTCATTGTTCTTTCGTCTCCAGTTCAATCATTCTTTGTTCTCGTTCTCTTTTATTTGATCTTCTCAACCTTTTGCCTTCAGGTATTTCACTTTCGATTGATGATACATACTACTTATATCTGTCATTATCAGTAGCACTCACCACAATACATTTAAGCAGCGATAACAAACAGATACATTGACTTGACCATTTCATATAATTACACCTCGAAATGTGTTTACATGTCACAGACGATTGTGAAAAATCTATCTTATGTGTCATTCACACTGCGATCGATTAAGTCGCTGCTTAACATGTCATCTATGACTTATGAATTCTCAAGTGTCCAGAACTATGTGTCTAGAACTATACGTTCTAATGTGTTCAAAACTCATTTAAATTCAATTTGATGAAATGAATTTTTCCCGAATTTCTTTCTAAAATACCTTACTTTACTAAGTAGTTGGAGTATATTCTTTATTTGTTTAATTATTTGTCGAATTTCAATATGATAAACAACTTTAACTCGTTATCAGAGTGCATTAGGTTGCTTGAGTTCTATGTTACCTGCTATATTTATCTAAGACTTTAGTATTCTACTTGGTTATACAAGGTACTTTTCAAGAGTTTTCAGTAGGTATTCCACTTCTCACTGTCTATCAACAACATGTATTCTCTGACTGTTTAAATTATCTGGCTGTCAATACTGTAGACTGAATTTCGTTCAGCCTCAGATTGTACATGTGCAACTCATCTATCCTATAAAACGTAATACAGAAACATTCATACGTAGTTTTATGAGAAGTCACATAGCTCTGTATAGGACAGAAATATCCATTTTTCCATTAGTAACCGCTGGACAGTTTTGTGTTAGATGGTTGAAAGTAAACGACAGAAAACCCATTACCTAGATCTCGTGTTATTTGTCACTTTTCAGCAAGATATACCTCTAAGCTTGAGGAAATCGATGTTGTCTAATGGAAACAAGTCTGAGTCACCCAACTTCTTTACCCGGTCGCTACTGACTTCCTACTGGATTGAGATATTTACGGTTGATTGATCATTTAGTAGTGACCATCTTCACTTCTAGTCATTTTAGTGCTACAGAATACTTTTGAATACAATACATTGTTATCATTATCCTTAACGAATCAGATTTAAGTTCACCAAGGAGCATCAGTTCCTTCCAAGACTAAAGGTATACCTTGCTGACGAGTTTCAAATGTCACGAAACCGAGGTTTTCTATCAACTATCTCCAACCACCTAACATTTCAACATAATGTAAGCAATGTCGAGTCGCTTAGACTAGCAGCCACACTGCAACTTTATCGACCGTATTCAATCAGAACCAAAGGGCTAGACAAATATAACATTAATCACTATTCATATCGCATTCAAATCAACTTATGTTCTAGTTAGATGTAAACTTTTCGTAACTTAATGGTTACATTTTATTCTTTTTCGAAATGACACTTTAATATAAATAAATAGATGAAACAAATACTTTCTGTATTCATTACACTAATTCATAAATGATTTATGGGCAATGCTGAAAAAGCATTAATCAACTTATTTATAATTCGATTTAATATTAGAAACAAACATCTGTCAAATCTCGATAGACAATCGCAGTCGAACAACAAATTACATTGAGTAATGATGTTAGAGTGACTATTTCACATCGAAAACAGAATGCTCATTATCTCAAATTAATTCAAATAGTACCCATATTGTAACTTGATCAATATTATTTCTATTAGTATCAAGGAATAATTATTAATCACATTCATTATTACACAGTGATCTAAATGAGTTTTCAGAGGAGATATTAAGTTGAATTTTAGTGAAATCCATCTGACTATAGAGAATAAGAATAAACTCAACTGATTAACTTCACTTGGAGTCGTTTTACTTGTATCCTCCCACTGTTATTTAGGACTGCAATCGATCAGTCTCCTGTGTGGATTGCCTCGATGTAGCCTTAAGTCACAAGCTTTTTAAGCAAAGATAGATAGTGGCTAGCAGTGGAATCCAGGACGCACGTTTCGTCCTATTTGGGACTAGTCAGCTGGACGTGCCTGCATCTCAGAGTTGATGTTCACTCTGGGACTCGAACACAGTGTCATTCGCTTCAAACGCCATCGCGTTATCCACTCAGCTACTGAGTCTTGATAGCCACTTGCTTGTGTAATGGGGTGAATATAAATCCACCTGGTATTGTTTGGCTTGTATCTTCCCACTGAGTTTTAAGACTGCAATTGATCAGTCTGTTATTGGCATATGTGCATACTGTGCGTATGCTTCGATATTGCCTTAATTCACAAACTTTTTGTAAGCGATGATGGATAGTGGCTAGCAGAGGAACCCAGGACGCACGTCCCGTCCTATTTGGGAATCGCAAGATGGATGTAGCTACATCTCAGAGTTCACTTTAGGAATTGAACTCAGAAGATTCAAGAAAACAGTAACGAGTGAATTTAAATTCACCCCATTGCACAAGCAGGTGAATATCAGGACTCAGTAGCTAAGTGGATAACGTGATAGCATTTGAAGTGAACTGTACTGAGTTTGAGTCTGTGAGTGAACATCAACTCTGGGATGTAGATACATCCAATTGACGAGTCCCAAATAGGACGAAACGCTCGCCCTCGATTCGACTGCTAGCCAATATTCAACTTTGCTTATCAACTGTTTAAAGTTGTATAGTATTATGCAATCGAATTAATTAGTTGTTTAGAAGTTTATTAAAGAAACTGAAAAAAATTTCATAAATTGTACTACTGAATTTTACAAAAATATCTCAGCGTTTTCTTTTCTCCCTTTTTTCTTATTCCTACTTCTATATAACAAAATATTAATGCTACACATTGGCAAATCTAGTTTGATATTTTCATCTCTTAAATATAATTATACTAATCTAATTTTATGTTTTACCCATAGGCGATTAGTTTTGTTTTGTAATCAGTCAACTATACATTTCATATTGACTATGTACTCATCATTTTGTTCTTCTATCTTTAGAGAAAACCAAAAACAAGCTAACAAACAAATAAATGAATAAACAATGTCAAGATGAATCAATGACTATTTGAAACAAATATTGTTTACAATAATAAATGAATCGTTAATATAACGATAATAGTGCTTACTGAGTAATAAAAGTACTTTTTTTTATTAAGGTTCTTTGGTTAAAACTATGATAGTCTGTTATTAATAAGTACTGTGGAGATTGTTGAATTTACATAGTTTACATCACAAAGTGGTTTTCCATGGTGGTTTGGCTTCAATTGACTCATGATTTCAACCTGCGAAATTTCTTAAAATCTCCATAAAACCTATTCTGATAATAATCAACTGCTCACTAGTGACTGACTTCAGGAGATACTCCTGGAGTTCTAGTGAGAAGTCGTTACCAATGGAGTTCAACCAGGTCTGTTGTGAGCTAGGAAATCACTGAAGACAATGGTGTACGGTGGCGCAACTTCGTGGATTGGTTGAAGTTAGACATTAACACCGTTGGATGCCGGACAGTTCAGTGGTCTAGTTGGTTAAGCGCCTGGGGCGAGACAGATAGGTTCTGGGTTCGAATCCCGTGGGGTGCGGGATCATGGATGCCCACTGCTGAGGAGTCCCATACTAGGACGAAACGGTTGTCTAGTGCATCTAGGTTTCCCATGGTGGTCTAGCTTCAATTGACTCATGATTTCAACCAGCGAAAGTGATTTTAGTTAGATGATAAATAAAAACCACGATCTACTGAATAGTTCTTTTGTTCTAGTATAGGATTCCTCTTCAGTGTTAATCGACAATTGTAATAGGGGATTGGACCTCAAAAATAGTGGGTTACGAATACAGTACTTAATGTCTAAATCACTAAAACCAACATTTAATGGTTTAAATATGTTAAGCCCTAATATTTGAGGCTTGGTAGGAACCTACAGTTCATGGAAAATTAAGAATGATTGAGCTACTCTAATATTATGGAATCTTTTGCAAAAACCCATATCAACAATTAATGGGCAATATTACAGCATGAAAGTTCAGAATAAATCACCCACAAATTTCCAATAGATATCAACAGTAATATACAGCTACATGAAACAATGAAGTATTCACTAAACCACTTATGAAAAAAAGTTATGTGGAAGGGGATCATGAAAACGAGTAGATTATTTTTTATATGATCGACTTTAATGTTACCACTGATTTTTGTATAAGTGTTTTAGGCGTTTAATGAGGTACTTTGTAGAGGCTAGTTTGACTTAAGGGTTTTGATTTTCATTGACTGTGATCAGCTGGGGAAAATTTTTTAGTTCGAATGGGGAGTTGTTAAGACGTTTTAAAACACGAATATATACTCAACTGAAAACCATCAATATTAGACTGTTTCTCTCTTCCGAGGTTAGGACTCCTAGTCAGCGAAACAATAACTACATCAGTAATCGAATCTAAAGCCTCTAGGCTTTGTCAATGTATACCATACTGAAACATAGTAGCTATCCAAAGTTTCCTGTTTTTCATGGATTAACTAGTTAGAGATCAACAGTTGGATAGTCCCCACAAACCAACACTTTTAATGGCTAAATACATAAAAATTATCCGTATATCAATTGTATTTACATATAGCAAGTTGTTTACTTGTCTCAATAAGTTTATCTGGGATCCAATCATCCTACGACACACTTATTATTCCAAATATTTAATCACACGATGTAGTGAATTTTATTCAATTGAGGTGGTTAGAAAGTTTGTCCAACCTCAAAGGGGGACTTTGTCTTAAGTAGAACTAAACTGAAGGAAAGCTGAAAGTGACCAAACCAAGATTTAGCATCAGCTCATGAAGTCACTTAAATATTGGACTGATCCACGTAGGTAGATATAGACTATCTAGTTTGGGTCACTCTGAGTATCGAAAGTAATTATTAAGGAATTTGTGTAATATACCTGTAAATTGTTCTCAGTGCCTTAGATGAACTAACTTCGTGTCTTTCCATAGATCCTGAGTCCAGAACTCTGCCTACGCCTTTATTTCTGTTTCTATACCTAGTATTTTCCACTAGTACTACGACTATTATTATTGTTACCAATAATAATGATAGTGAAAATAATAATAGCAACAATAATAATAACATAGAGGACGTTATTGAAAGGGTTCCTTGTAAGTGGTATGTTGTAGAACGTGGCCTCAAAGTTGTCTAACAGAGGGAAAATTTTCATTACAGAGAAAGCACGTCGCTGTAGAACACTTGAAGACCAGATGAGTAGACAGTTCAAATGACAGAACACACTGGAAGGAACAAGTGGACAACTAAAGGCTATGTATATGTATTATGTAAATACTTTGTTACTTCTCGCAGTTAACAGACATACTTCCTGCCTATTATTGTATATTAAACTAATACTAACACTAATACCAACCCTGAGATTATTACTAGTACTAATACTAATAATATTCTACTCCTTCTACACGAATATTTGTGTTAAAATAATCTTGTTTCGAGGTACTAATGCGGTATGGAAATTTAAACACATATGTGCGTATAACATAACGTAACATACTGACCGACTGATTCATTTAGCAAAAATTAATGAGTTATTTTGATTAGTGTACCTTAATTGTAAAAATCATTCTTTATTTGTAACTCAGCTGGATGATTTTGATGGAGTTTTGTTCTCTGAGCTGGATGGTTTGATCGTGGAGCTTTCATCGTGCTTTTGAACGAGACCATCAGCACAAACTTCAGGTAGATGTGAAGTGTTCGAAAAAAATTTATCAAAATCATCCACCTGAACTACAAAATCTACTCCATCTTGTTTAGTTCATGTTTGATTATTCATTTCTTTTTTAGTGAGAATACAGTTACCTGTCCTAGAAAATACATTCAAAATATATCAAACGTTTCTTGACTAAATATTAATTGTTATGTTATTAAAATGTCAACTGATTGGAAAAACCTTAAACAGGGTTGAGTATAATAATTTTTAATAGTTGAGATCATGAGTCAATTGAAGCTAGCCCACCATAGAAAACCTGGAAGCACTGGACGACCGTTTTGTCCTATTGTGGGACTCAATAGTGCGCATTCACGATCCCGCCTCACAAGATTCGAGCCAAGGAACTATCAGTCTCGCTCTCAAGAGCTTAACCTCCAGGCCACTGAGCCGGCATCCACGACCAAACCAAACTAAAAATTAGATCAAAGTAATGTTTCCTAATCCTCGCAGTCTACTGTATAAGTATGATGGAATAATACTGATCCTAATCAAACATAGATCCCACTTAACTTCGCATAAATTCTGTCAAATAATCACACTGATACAATGTAGAACAGGTTAATGAATAAAAACCACTGTCATAGAAACAAATCGCTGCTCATTGAATTATAGGTTTCAAGTAACAATAGGATCACTAATGTATATTTCATAGCAGAGGACTATATGTGGTAATGGGTAAGTAGAGGCAATCAGAGTAAAGCCTTGTATATTATGTTTCTTGCTAATTCACAGAAAGAAGTACTTGTAAACGTGAACAAAATGTTGATCTGCATTCCGTACAATAGAAGTGACATGTTGATACAAGTCAACCATTGTGCAACAACGTTATAAGCATTCACTTGAAATTGTTTACTTAAATCAATGAGAAGATTCAAGTAAACAACACCAAGTGAATACCCATGTCAACTTCATCCCATTGCGCAAGCAAGTGGTTATCAGGACTCAGTAGTCAAGTGAGCAAAGCGATGGCATTTGAAGTGAAAGGTACTGGTGTAGTGAACTGAACACTGGTGGGGATAATCGAATGTATTTAACACAAATTATAGGACTGGTTAATAAAATCTAACAATCATAAAGTAAATGCTTAATTTGCAAAATGTCCATCAATTGTCTCAAAATGACTCAGACTTTATTGTCCTTGCATTTTCATACGAATTGCATTCTGTTTCGATTTTTTACTGTTCGATCCTCTTGTCTCTCTGCTGCCAGACTTTCTGTTCACGACTAACATCATATACTACTTATGTCAATATACGTAGCACACACCACACTGGGTTCGATCTCCAGAGTGGATATCAACCCTGAAATTCAGGTATATCCAGCTGACGAGTCCCAAATAAGATTAAATGCGCGTCCTGGATTCCACTGCTAGCTACTATCCATCTTTGGTTATAGGGAGCTGAAGAAAAATCCCAAAATAAAATAAATTTATTAGGCCTTAAATGTTGTTCTGGTTTAACTCAAAGTTACATTGACCTTATTTCGGTTTATGATTTACCATTGTATATACCTAATTGAAATTGTTCAATGATTTATTATATATAAACTTTATTACAAGTAAACTAATTAAGCCCTATTCGTTCATCACATTTACTTTCCAATATAAGTAATATTCAATGTTTTATTAATTAATTTATTAGAGATATTCATTACTTGACTAAAAATCTTATTTCTACCTTTCACCCATATTCATACTATTGATTGTTTATTAAGGAATAATTAGATTAATACATTCAAATAAATGAACAAAGAATAGCTTATCTGTTAAATTAACGGTGTATTGTGAATGGATAATTAAAACTCCTTTCTAATGATAAACTGAACTATATTTAGACTGAGAGGATTATATTCAATGGAACTGAATTATCAACATGGTATCTATCGAGTTGTAAATGTAAATAATGACAATTTTAATTCAAATCAAAAGTATCAATCTATCATTTGTGGTTTTATCCATTTTTTTGTACCATTAAAAATCTTCAGTTTAATAGGGAGCACTTATTCAATACTGCTTCCAATGGATACGTTTTTATGAGTATGGAGAACATTCTTTGGATAATAAACATGAGAAATGTTGATAAAACTGTTTGGTCAGTATATTTCAGTGTTGTCTTTAGATTCTATTCACTGTGTTGTTATGATTGGAGTTGAAATTTCTTACATGATTTTAGAAGTGTCAAGTAAGATTGACCAACTTTTTTTCTCAAATATCCATTTATTTCATCCACAAAATGAGTTTAGTTACTGAAAGGTAGGTGATTCAATGATAGTATAGTATGTCTATTTGATTAAATCGTTAGTTATTAGTCAAAGATACTCAGTTATTAAATTTTAGAAATGAAGTAGTTTTTATGGTTTGTCGAAATTGAATTCCGTTCGGAAACAAGAAATTATTTGGTTTGTATTTACACTACTCACAAGTAAGCTTATGATAAATCGAAATATTTTTTAGGAACGTTTTTGGGCGCGACGCTAATTTATGGACGAGCCAATCAGAGGCGTTTTAGAGATTTCAAGGTTACGGCTCCAACTTCACTGTTTAATGCAGTTCGGTTCACAGGAAATTTTGTGCAAAACGTGATAATTGAGCGGCTATAACAAATAAAACGGCGGGACTATAATTTGTGGAGGAATAAATCAAGTATAAGATAATAGATCTCGGATTTTAACGCGAAAGCCTTTCATCCATTTGGCTAGATAGAGTTTTGGCATTATAGCTGATGTCAGTTCGTGATGAAAACCCCATATATAATTCCTAACTAAGGCAAATTACGACAATTATTGCGACCTGGATAATAATAGCACCAGTAACACTGGCTGCATCCAGGTACTGTAATATATACGGATGTTTGGAGAGCGTACAGACTCTTACATAAGTTTGGTTATGTGCATCGTGTCATTATCCACAAGTAGCATTTTGTGCACTCAACAACCGGAGTGCACATAAACAACATTGGAGCTATGTGGTCGAAGCTGAGTGAGTTTTTGAGACTTTATCATGACTCCAGAGGCCGACTATTCTGTAGCCGCATGGATGATTTCCTCTACTGCATACATTACGATTTTAGAACCTGTGAACCTCTTTCTAGCCTTGACAAGTTTTTGAACCACGTATAAGTGTATCCACTTTATTTTCTTGGTTTTGATTAACATATTTTTACTCTATACTGACTATTTGCTGATTGGCTAATATTTATCGAGGTCATCCATAAATAAGAGTCTCGCCTGTTTTTGGTTTGGGGATTGTAATTGTTCATTTTATTCCATCCTTGTGAAGTGATATACCGATGTTCAAGATTATTATAGTCAATAATAGTTAGCTGGTAATAATTTCATGAAACTCCAAAAGACCGATTTCGGTTATTTTTAGTAGATGTGTAGAGAAACTTTCCCTACATCTCAATAGCATCCTTGGTTAATAAGTACGACATCGGTCCCGATATTTCTGAACTTATAGTATTTAATATCACATTAATCAATAGTTGCTTACGGATACCAAGCAAAATTTCAAAATCAGACTTAAATATCTCTAATATGGCTGGATTATTCGATAAGATGCCACCTTTTTAATGCCTTCTCATTTTGAATCATACCCTTCCGTACTCATGACATAAATATTCCCTTCATTTTTTTGGTTAACAGCCATCGTTCGACTATGAACGACTAGTGAATACGTTTATTGATAATATCGCTTTATTATTCACTATCACAGGAAAATTGTTTTTCGATATATAATATAGAATATGTGTGATCTGACTCTAAATAATGTCATTTTCATAAAGTCGTCTTTTGATAACGATTATATACCACTATTCTGACACGAAATTAAATCTCTACATTAAACATGTGATGGCAGTCTGAATAATCACATTAAGTTCATTCTAAACTACTGGCTTGTTAAGTGATTACGTTTGACTGTTATGCAAGCTGGTTAACATCGGAGAAAAAGCTTTAATCCTTACGATCACTTTGGAGCGCAATAAGAAGAAAATGCTTTCAGTTATTATATATTTGAAGGGTACCAGTAGAGACCCTTAACTTAAATTTCTTCAAGATCGACACTTACCAACAAAGCATATCTGTAACATAAATAAAATTGACTTTCAGGTCATGAACATCATTAATCGGTGATCATTCTATGAACTAACAGATTTAATAACGCTAGGTTATATGGTTTGCCAATGGTCTATTTGTGAAGATAACAAAGTTTAGAATATGGAAAAATGTATTCCTTCTCAATAACTAAAGTGCATTATGACCCCTATGAAAAAAAAATTATTTTAACTTTATCAGTCTTTGAGAAGTGAATACCAATTTCTGTGAAATACTTAATTGGCGCGAAATGACTGTTCAGTTCTCTTGAGATATCATTGTTTATTGATGAAAGTATCTTCACCTCACACTAACAAGCAAAAAGCACATGCATAAAATATTGAACCCAGTTCAAATAATAATAAATATCCACTGAATATGATTTCGTTCGTGATATATCGGGTAATGGCTTAATCGATTGAAGTGGGAATGATATATGAAATTGATCTTTTCCAATCATGTGTAATATGTACTCACATCTTTAAAAAACTATAGATGCTTAGTTATATAATATGGTAAATATGTTTTCAGACAGGACGTTATTAAATTGTTATTACTAAGTACAATCCATTTCAATTTGTACATATCTGATTGTTAATCTATCTGTACATAAACCATATAAAACGTGGTGTATCTACGAATCATTTTTACTTATTTTGGGAGTCAAATAAATCCTAATCATCAGTCTTCGGTTTTACACTTCTTGCATTTTATTATTATATTCAAGTTGCCGTGCGAATTTACTCTGAGGTTATTAAAAGCGGTTAGGGAATCGGATCAACAGTTCAATTAACAGATTTCTCAGTTTGTAAAAACTTTAGTGGCAGTTAAAATCAACCAAAACTGATTTATTTTTATTTAAAGATATTTATATTACTTGACAAACACAAGTAGACGACATGTATTCTCATAAATTTCTAAACTGACTGCTAGCGTGAATCACTTTCATAAAAAGCAGGGATAAAATATTCTGGATTCACTCATTAAATTTATCGTCTTGGTTTCAATGACAGCTTCATTTGAAAAACAACTTCTTGTGTTTGTAACAATCAGTGCATTAGGAAAAAGTACATGCCTTCAGTATTTATTAATAGGGGGTTGCGGAGATTGTTGAATTTCATTGAAATCACGAACAGATTTACGTTAGATAATCCTCGAAAATGTAGAAGCACCAGACGACCATTTCGTCTTGATATGGAACTTCTCAGCACTAATCACCCACTATCGACCGCGCAAATAGTAATCGGACCTATTAACTTCGGTGTCGTGTGCGAACGCCTAACAACTAGACCCTGATCAAATTGTGTACAACTGTAACTTCAATCAATTTTACCAAATTGATTAACCATCGTCAATTGTTTGCTATGAGTACCCTCCTTACACTCGACACGGTTTAGCTTCACTAATTGTAATCTCTAATTAGGATTCCCGGAATTTTTTTCTCGAAGCTAATAAAAGTTTTTGTAGGTGGAAATGAAGGTGAAAAAACAACAACTAATGATAAACATCTGCATCTCGTAGAACTTGCCATCATGTAGTATTGAATTAGGTAGTGTTTCAGATTTCAGTCGTTTCCATTCATTCAGTAATATCTCTGAAATAGATACATAATCGTAATATCATTCAGTCCACAATTAGTATCTTGTAATTAGACTCACAAGTTAGCGTCGTGACTTAAATATCCTGGAATCATTTATGCGAGATGTCGGATTTACACAAACCAAGGTAGTCCTATATTAGCAAAAATAGTTGCTCGGAACATTTTTTTAGCTTTCAATGATACCCAAATTAATGTAATTTGGTGATGAATACTATCTTCAGTTTATCAAATTAATCTTTCAGAATGGTATTGTAATTTTAAAGAAATGTATAACCAGTCAGAAACGTTTAAGAATATCTTATTTTACATAGATTATTATACAAATATCAGAAACAGCAATGTCAAATCATAAAAAAACCTTGTTAGAGAATGTTTTTATGACTTTCAACAGTGTAATTTAATTTGAGGATAGTAAAGTTTTTATTGACCATCATTAATATAAAACAGGTTAGATCAGATATGTAATAAACAGTTTACAAACTGCACAATGTTTAGAAGTTTCAAACAGTTGATTTGAAACTTTCCAAATTTCTGTGACTCCATCTGTAACTTCTGTTGATTGCCAGTTAAAAGCTCATATAAAGAAGGACAGTTGAAAGTAGGGTAATAAGTTCTACCTTTGTAAAATGAACTTCGCTAAAAATGTGTTGAGCAGGACAGACTAATTAACACGGAAAAACGCTAGATATTCAACATATTAAATATTGAGGGGCAGATCTGCTACAAAATTCACGAATACGTATCCTATACCACATTCACAATAAGAAATAATTAAAATGTTGTACTTGACATATGATATAGTTGATAAATTACATTGTCAAACAGACTGATTATATACATATACATCATTTAAGTTTGATATTTGTAGAGAATTACGTCCTTAACACGATCATTACTGTAATATGAATCATAATTCTCATAGACTCAACTGTCTGTACACTATGAAATATCAAAATTCACTGAGTACTAATAGTGGACAAGGTTATGTAAAAATAATTAGATGAGTCTTAAAAATTAATATTTTCACAGAGAAAGTGAATAAATGTTCATAATTTTTAAGTAAATGTTGCTCCTAATCATGCTTATAAAAGTGAATATAACACAGAGTTATAAAACAACACAGAACCTTTTTACACTTAACAGTGTTGACAATGTTGATGTCCTCAAGGTCGAACTTAGTGGCAATGACAGTAAAGATTGTTCTTTCCTTTTTTTATCTAATCAATCGAATGTGACCAGTAGTGGAATCCAGGATTCGCGTTTCGTCTCACATGGGGCTCGTCAGCTGAATGGACATACATCTCAAAGTTAATGTTCACTTCAGGGTCTAAATCTACTACCCTTTTGATCAGATGTGCAATACGTTACTCATTTAGCTATTGTATCTAGAATCTGTTCCACTTGTACAGAGAGTATTAATTTTTATTGAATTTGTAACAGTCTTGGCTTATCCCAATGTTGATATTTTCAACCGAATTCAAAACCATTTCAAAGTGAATTGTTCTCTCTGATGTTTCTACCAATTTCATTGAAATAATAATTCATCCATTTCACTTTTTTCACCCTATCATTTTGCTTCCTTTATTTGTAATCATATTAATATTGTTTTGATTACGCTAATGTAAAATGAAGCAACTATACAGACTAAAGCATATGTACATTAGATCCTACATTGTTTATATCTAGATATTTAATAAAGATAAACTGAAACTTTATTGATTCATTGTAAGACGATCAAAAATACTCAACAGCATCTAATAGTATTTATAATGAACATACAATAATGGGAATGTTTCCCTGATAATTATTGATTAAAGTTAAAATATTACCAAATAGTGATCTAAAGAAAAGGCCTCTTTCATTTTCTGACCAAAGAAAAATAACTTATATGAGTCAATGAAACATAAACTATAAACTGCAAAATATTGATGGTTTATAAATAAAGATTAATATCAATATTTTGACTAGGATCAGGAACACTTAAAACACGTGCGAGAAGCCTAGAGTTCTGATTAGTCCTGCTTTCCGCCTAGCCCAGCCAATTAAGTACAGAACACCAATCTCAGCCTCTGCAATATGAATCCTTATATTTTAAGCATACTGAGTTTATATACAAATCAAACAGACCACAACGTAGCATAAATTAGAAAATAATATTTGTACAAAATTTGGCTAAATGTGACTGTGAATATGGGAGGCAGTGACTAATAGGCAGGGCATAATTCAAGAATGGTAAAACGTATAATAATGGTTCATAGGTTAAAATAAAGCTTTTGATAAGAGAGACATGAATATGAATAGTTTAGTTAATTAACAATTATACGACAAAAATATACGCAAAGTATTGGTCCATAAATAGACCCCTAAAAATTACCATTCCTTATTCTTATCGGGACACAACAACTACCATATCGTGGAACACATGAAATATGGTCTTGTTGACTGTACAGAACAAATAGAATCATACCGATGACATTTTTCATATTGATTTGGACAGATTAGAAAAAGACAGAGTACGTGTACACTATCGTCTACAAATGGTCAATTTTTGTTCATCATCATTGACCTCCACGATATATGGTAAACTCATCAATGTTCAATGATTTGTCGTCTAACTTAAAAATCGTTCAGTTAGATGAATGTTTTGGAAAAGGCTCAGAGACATTTCCCTAGTTCTGCCTATTCACTATAAATGATAAATGGAACTTCTGAAATTTGATAGTCTGTCGATTAAGACAGTAATCGATCATATGAAAAACTAAATATTTATTAAATTCATTTTGTATTTAAAGTAATTAGTCCCTTTGATAAATTTCTACCATTTGATCAATTACAGTTCTAAACATCAATGGGATGATTCAAACAAACTATACATAATAAGAAGACGAAGATTATCAGAACTATGTGCACAATACATTGCGAATAATCTGATCATATATATTTGTTAGTACATTTTTATATAAAAAATAAATGATCAACCAGACTAGAAATGGAGGAGACAAGGATAATAATGCAATAACGTGAAAACAATTTGAAACCTAATCACTCTGGATAATAAGCTAATATTACCAGGGTAGGTTTAAGATGAGAACAAACTGTTTTTGAATACACAGAGGGTGTTTAAATTTTCGTATAGTTAATGCTTCAATAAAACTTAGTATACACCCTTTTGCACTTTTGTACAACACCACAAAAGCCCAGTTAAGATGAATCTTATGACCTGTTTCAATTGCGTTTAGCAATAGAGGATGACGGTTGTTTATCCTCTACTCTTATTGGGTCATTCTTAACAAGTATTATTCGAAATGTATTGCGCTAATATATCACATAGTCCTGATAATCTTCGTCTTCTCACTATGTATTGTTTGTTTGAATCTTCCCATTGATGTTCAGGACTGCAACTGATCAGTCTCTTGTTAGCATATATGCATCGATTACGGATTGCCCCTATATATTCTTGGGCCACAAGTATTATAAGGAAAGATGGATGGTGTCTAGTAGTGCAATCCAGGACATCTGTTTCGTCCTATTACTATAGTGAAGGAATTAAAGGCCAACTAATATAGTATTAAATCAAAATTAGATTGAACAATAATCGCTAATGAGAAAGAGTTTAAACAAAACGTTTCAAACATTTTTTCAGTATAGGATTGTGGAGATTATTAAGCTTTTGATTGAGATCCTGAACCGATTGATGTTAGACCACCATCGAATCTCCACAACTCTATACTGATAATTACCATGTGCTCACTAGTGACTAGTTTCGTGAGGGAAGTCTCGGAGTTCTAGTGAGAAACAGTGACCAGTGGAGTAAATCGATGTCGGGTAGAGACAGGTATCTACCTCAGTACAATGGAAGGTGGTCAAGCGATTTCGCGGATTGGTTGAAGATAGATATTAATAACGTTGGGTGCCGACTCAGTGGTCTGGAGATCAAGAGTTCGTGCGCGAGGCTTAAGGTCCTGGGTTCGAATCCTGCGAGTGGGATCGTGGGTGTGCACTGCTGAGGAGTCCCATAGTAGTGCGAAATGGCCATCCAGTGCTTCCAGGTTTTCAATGGTGGTCTAACATCAATCGGTTCATGATCTCAATCAAATATTTTTATTGAAACGTTTTTGATAAATACGAGAATTTATGTTTTTGGGCTAACATGACACAAACTATAGTATAAGAATAAGTTTGATGTTAAATTTCAAATGGAATGTATATAAATAATTCACTGATATCTTGATAATTTCAAAAGAAGATGTTTGACATAATTCAAGTAGTTCCGTAGAAATGTTAGTATATCATCTTAAAATACAAGGAATTGACTGATTTCATTAATATCAAGTATATCCAATGGTATTCTTTTTAATATAATAACTGAACATTTTCTATGTAATTCATGATGGTATCAAGCTCACACAATGACAAGGAGTCCAGTAGTTGAATATAATGAACCCCAGTATGTTTTTTTTTAGTTTATTCTCCGACTAAATTCGTTCCTAGAAATGCTCCTTTAAGCGAATCGAAATGATGTACAACAATAAATAAACAGTTCATTATTTTATCAGTAAGGTTTCGGCAATATAAGTGATTTTTCTGAATTATAATATTAAATAACATTAAAGATATTCTTTCCGCACCACGTTCAAATATCCCCTTGAAGTTGAATAACAATCTATAAATATTTTTTTAAGAGGACTGAGAAGTTAACTACGGAATGTGATAAGTAGTTGAAACTCAGTCACACAAACACAACTTTTTATATCAAGATTGGAGTAAATTCAACAATCCTAAGTGAATTCTTTCACAGTTTAGCAGTTTCAGGAAACAGTGACTCATGTTGCAATCAGCTAATGAAATGTATATTTCAGGAAATATTGAAATATTATCAGGGTTTACGATTTCATGATTACTTTTTTTCAAGGAAGCTTCAAGTATATAATGATTAAAGAAGCATAACACTCAGAAATTACACGGAATCATTTATATACAATCTTGGGAATTTCCAAAGTATAATAGAGGAGCAATCTAGTTAACACTGATTTCAATCGTTAAGGTTTATATTAGCTGTAAAAACAGTGTAAACCAAAAAGCACTAAATGGATGCCTAATCCGTACTCCAGTACCTCTAGACATTGTGCATTCAAAACCTAACACGAAATAGAACCCAAGATATTTAAATTTGATGTCAAATATAAAATCATTTAACATTTCAGTTGGAATTATATGAATCTTATTTGCAACACTTAGTCGATTCACCAAATTTACCCCTATTATAATTTAGTGACACCGAAGGCTAGGTTCATAGTGTCTTCAAACTAAATAAATCACCGGAAATCAGGTAAATTAATGGGAAAAAAATAACTGCAGAGATAACTGTATGTAATAAGAATAGGTGGGCATTTGTACTTCATTCAACTATATTCTATATATAAATGTAAATTTAAAAAGTGACATGATTGTATTGAATCAAGTTATAGGCAACTAAACTAAACTAATAATCTTATGCCAAATCTATTTTTATCATGTTCCTTTATAAGACTATAAAACAATGTCCATTAATTAGTTCTATAATAACATGTACTACACTATTCTTTCTTAAAGAAGGTATCTTTCTTCTTCTTTTTCTTCTTCTTGTTTTTTGTCTTAACATTTAAATAGTATTAATTCAATATTAACAAAACATGGTATCCTAAATCTCGGGTAATATGATCAATTGAATTATTGATCAATATTCGGATTGGGCAATATACATCATAAATGTGTTTATTGTGTTATTTTATTTGCACCAATAGTATTGTCTCTATGAAAGAATTTTTCTTTTTTATGTTTTCTTTTCTCTTTTTTTTTAAAAAAAATATAATAATTAATAGTTATATTCATTGTATTATATTACCAATTACTATTGACTATTAATACATTTAAACAATATTAATAGTTTATGTTGAACGTAATTATTCATTCTGTACAAAACAAACAAACAGTGGCAATATAATCTTGAAATAATTCAATATTCAATTGAAACGAAACATTGATCAGTTAAACAAATAAACTTCCATTATCATCATCATCATCATCATTATGACACAGTGACAATGATCCTTTTCTAATTATTCATTATTGAATACAATGATCTCGAAACAAAAATATAAAAGTATGGATCAATTAAATATCTTTTCATTGATCTTATTATTAGTATTATTATTATTGATTAATAATATTCAACAAATAAATTCACAAAATATTAATAATGGAAATAATAATAAAATTAATAAAGACAATCAAAATATAAATAAAATAATTGAATATAAAAAGAATGAAGAGAAATATAAAGGTATGTTAATAAGTGCAATACAGTATAGATTCATTTTAATAGTATGCATTTATATTGATTTATTGATTTATTTATTTGGACACATAAACATTAGTATAAGGGGGGGAAGGCACCAAATACATATACACAACACAATTACGATGAGGCCAGTAGTAGTCAGTATTGATTTATGTGAGGGGTGTGATACTGCACGAGTTTCTAAACCAAAACAGGTTAATTACTTATGTACTTACTAATTTATTTACTCCTGTTACCTATCGTGGAGGACCATAGGCAGTAAACCAGGATTCGCCATCTGACCCTGTTCTGGACAATTCTTTTATTATTATTATTATTATTATTATTATTAGGTTTATCACTATTATATTTTGGGAACAATACAGAATTCTCAGCATAAAGTATTTTAATAAGTTTCTGTTTCTTACTTCTTGGTCGATACTGACGAATAAATATTGAGTGATCGCCAATTAAATGTTAACAGTTCAGTAAATTGACATCGAAAATAATGTACATTCTTTTCATTGAATACTACCAGTGACCACGATGTCTCCGATTAAGTGTTTTTTGTGATTTGTACAACGGAACATTGTAAACTTATCGTGAACGTACCTTAATAGATTGTGCGATTAATACATATATATAATGTATTAAAAAAAAGCAAAAAACAGATAACTTGTTGAAATATCTAGAAGGCAGAAACATGTAGCCCAGATGTTGAAGTAGGCCGCCAATTCGGTGTTGTTTCTAGTTCCTATTCATTATTTTGATGTCTGCTACAAATTCTCGGCTCAGTATTTTCTAAACAGGTTAATTAATAAGCAGAAAATAAGTTTTTTTAAGGAAGTTGAGTAGAGGCTAGTGAGAAAATTCACAAATTATGTTTCGTTCTATTTGAGACTGGTCAGACAGATATTGCTTACATATCACTGTTTATCTTCACTCTGTGGCTCCGGCATAATACCCTTAGCTTTAAACATTCAATGAATTATTCACTTAGCTAATGAATTTAAATGGCTATTGGCTTGTGCAATGAGGATCAATTGTAATTCATTTTCTGCTGTCGGTGTTCAGTATTGTCATTGAACAGTCTCTTTTAGCATATATCTATTCGGAGTGGATTGTCTCGATATTTTTATCTTATCGCGAGTATTTTTTTAAGCACAGTCAAGTGATGGCTAGTTGTTGAATCTAAGACTCTTAAAACTATATCATTCATCTGTGTTGCACAAACCAGTGGCTCTCTGAACTCAATAGCTAGGTAGATAATGTGAGGGACACTATGTTCAAGTTATTAAGTGATACATCAACATTGAGGTCCCGGTACATTCATCTAGCGTGTCTCAAATAAAACAATAAGCATATTCTGGACCCTACTAATAGCCCACTATCAAATTCGAATTAAAAAGTTAAGGTTTTCATTTTATCAGTATAGGGTTGTGGAGATTATTAAGTTTTGGTTGGGATCATGAACCGATTGATGTTAGACCACCGTTAGAAACCTGGAAGCACTGGACAGCCGTTTCGTACTATTGTGGGACCCCTTAGCAGTGCGCATCCACGATCCCGCTCACAGGATTCGAACCCAGGGCCTACAGTCTCATTTTAAAATGTCTTATTTATGTGCAATGTTAATGAGATAGTTTAACAAACAGAAAATTGTTTTAGTAAACAATTATGAATCGTTTGTCCTGATAAATTATCTTTCGTTAATTTTAGAGTTAATTTTATCACAAAGCATTTCTTTAAAATCATGTAATCTATCAACTGTTATGTATTATTAACCATCTATTATTACACTGTTATATTCAATCCTCAATTGTGTATGGTCATAAAGGCTATCAGTAGAATTAATTCTGACTTTTTCTGAAGAGAAATTTAAAACTCACTTGGTATTGTTTACTTGAATCTTCCCATTAACGAATCCCAAATAATACGAAACGCACGTCCTGGATTCCTCTGCTAGCCGCGTCCATCTCTGTTTATAATGCTTGTGACTTAAGGTAATATAGAGACAATCCGCACAGGATGCATATATGCCGATAAGAGATTGATGAGTTGCAGTCCTAAACATCAATAGGAAGATTCAAGTAAACAATATCATATAAATTTAAACTGCACCCCATTACACAAGTTAGTGGTTATCAGGACTCAGTAGCTAAGTGGATAACGTGACGGCGTTTGAAGCGAAAGGTACTGAGTTCGAGCCGCGTAGTGAACATTAACTCTGGGATGCAGGTATATCCAGATGACGAATCGGAAATAGGATGAAACCTGCGTGCTGGATCTCACTACTAGCCATCATCCATCATTGCTTAGAAATCTAAACGTTCAGAAATATGAAATGATGTTAATTTCCTAAAAAAAAGTAACATATCAATTTTTTTGTACACAACTTTTGCTTCATCTGTTTTTGTGGAAACATACTAAAATTCATAAATCTCTAATTAACTATAGAATACTTATCAAAACCACCGATATCAATATATGTAAGATATACGATGGAAAGTTTACAATGTAAGATGTTGAATAAACGTTAATCACTATTTCTTCAGTTTAGAATTTACTAATCTGTTTGAATGCTCTGTAAGTACATTTTAGGTTAGAAAAGGATTGATTTCCTATTAATTTAGAATATAGCTACTTAGTGATTAATTCAACATCATGTTGTACTACGCCCGATGTTAATTTATCTACATGGGGCAGATACAACTGGATTAGGAATATTCAACTATTGATAAACTTTCATTTAATAAGCTTAAAACAATTGATTAAACTGAACATACTAGTCTTCACTGGCTCATTACTTCATAACAAGCCAATAATAAGTGACTATTGTATTTAAGTAAAGTTAGCGAACCTCTAACTGTGTTACAATCTCATGTGTTCTGCATAACTTTGATTTTATATTTAAGGAAACCTAGAGAAATATAGTTTCCTGAATGCTTAAATCGGAATTTTAAGAATATTTAGGACTATTTACAGGTTCACAAAGATATTGCATATCTACACTTGAATTTAATTTAATTATATACAGTTTTATTTATTCATAGCTTGTTGATCTCACAAAATCTCAGCATCATTAATAAAAGCTTAGGTAATATTCTCATTAGAACACGGCATCATACCAGAATTAAAGTAAACAGAAAGGTAATTTTCCGTGATTTTCTAGATTGTCATGAAGTATGTTGTTTTTATGTGATTAGTATGAGATTCCATGAGTTGATGAACAATAAGTAGGTGCTATTCGAAAAGTATTTCTATCATTATATGTAAGAAAGACATTATTTGACAGTCTTAATGTGACACTACAGGGAATAACTTTGACCATTGTTGAGCACATATCTTTAAAGTACAACTGTTGTTCCTCTTTATATAATCTACAATAAAAACATTATGACAGACAGGATTATTTTCAAGGATAAAATTAATGGCCAGTAATAATGGATATCAGCTCACCGGCTTAGTGTTTGAAAGTGCATGTGCATGACCAAAGGTCCCGTGTTGGATTTCCAGTCACGAGGACTTATGTGCGCACTGTTGAAAAGTTCCATAATAGGACGAAACGGGAATTCAGTGCTTCCACGTTCTCTGTTGCTGTCTAACTGATATCGGTTCATGCTCTTAATAAAAAAAGTATGTAAACTTCATTTCTCATGGACCGAATGTTAATAAACCAAGTGAAAACAGTATTTAAAGGTTAGTTGAACTCAGGTAACAGATTTTTTTCACAATGAGCTTAGTGGTTATATTTTGTTTCTTGTCATAACATTAACATTGAGATGTAGATGCATGTGACTAATTCGATTTAACTAGAATGAAACGCGTAAAGTGTATTTTACTGATAGATAGTTTCCAATACTTCTCCTACTTATATCATTTCATGATAGAAACTATGTGAAATCATAGAAAATGAACTACATAATCGAATAGGCACAAATATTGGGTTTTTAAAAAAATTTTCTCAAACTGTGCAAGAGGGAATTGTGACACATAGATTGATACAAGATATTTGTTAAAGGTCACACCCGGTCACAAATTGACTGTAGTTAAAATTGGAGACTAATGGATAGGAGCTCACTAGTCTAATGATCATGAACTTACCGAAGGATTGAACGTTCTGTATTTGATCTCGCACAAAATAGCTATGCTCAGGTTTTCTTATTTTCAGTGATTAATCAGTTGAGTCGTCCCTTGACAGAAACTAAACGAATCAATTCACAAAACAAATTTATCGATGTAACTTATCTTTCAGTTGAAAGACAATTTGAAACCTAGGAAAACTGTTATTGTTTTCAGATTCGGGTCATTGTATATTCAACAGCTTACACTATGATGAACCATTAAGTTTCCGAATTAATAAAGCACAATAATTACTAACACTGATTGATCAGTAAATGCCAGACAATTTCATGTTTGTCTTATACTTAGAGGTGATTGATTTGAAAAGAGGTCACTTTCCAAAATAACTCATTATCAAGTATACTGCTTTCATGTTAAATATCTATAGACAAGTAAATGATCTTGACTCGAATCCCGTGGAAATCCTCAATTTCATCTCGACTGTAACCACACCTTGTTGACCAGATCAAACAAGAATAAAATCTAGGATCAAAGATTACAGTCTATTGCTTTTAAACCCCCCCCCAACTTGGATTACTTATTTAATTGACATGAATAACAGTTACAGTATTATAATTGATTTCAGTGTCAAATTTTTTTTCTCAACCGGAATTTATCCAATGAACACCATTTAAATTAACATTTCAACTAGAAACTAAAGTATCCTAACAAAAAAGATAATAGAAACTATGTTGATCATAAATTTACTTATTTAAGTAGACTATATAATCTCTTAATAAAAATGTTTGGCTAAATTTTTGGACTTGAAGTGTTTAAGACGAAAATGTCAAAATCTAGCTGTAACCAATCAAATGTCACAGGTTCTTACACTAACACCGTATACACACATATATCTGGACCCTAACATCTTATTATACAAATATATATATACATATACTTCAATATATAAGCTTACACCATGTATGTATACAGATACAGATACGCATATATGTATACACGACATTTCGTTTTGATTACAAGAAAAAGAAAAACATTTTATGATATTACTGACGCCTATAGATCGAATCGAGTAAATCATTGAAAGAGAGAAAAAGTAGCCAATTCTTTTTCTGTTTTTCTTTTTTGGTTTTTAGTTTACATATCAAAAATGTTGCTTACATGTCCTAAAAAAGAAAATATCAAAATATAAGGGGATTACGAGGAATCCAACATAAGTGAGCTGGATGAATAAGTAGATTGAGAGAGAATAACTGAACAATAAATAATTTGTTATTATTGTTGTTTTATGTGTATATCTTTATATTCATTTGATCACATTGTTTATACATGGTGTAATGTTAATTCTGCCATTCGAATCTATGGTACGTGTTTATATACTTCTATGAATTCGATGTTCATCTTGTTGTGCTAATGAAGTATGGCAACTTCGACCGATGCACATATGTGCCTGGTCCTACGTTGTTGCTGACTGACTGACTGATATATCCATAAATAAATGTCTTATTTTTTGTATATTATTATTTACATATTTCATTGTATTGATTAGCTTCCTTCATTTCTTATAAGGAAATATTCTTTTTATTATAAAGGGAATTTAGTTTCCCTCTTTTTTCCCTTTTCTGTCTCTCTCTTTCTCTCTCTTTGTCTCCATTTGTCTTTTTTTGTCTGTGTTTATGAAATTGAAAAAAAGGTTAAGCTTTGAAATATTCGTTTATATATATATAACAAGAAGTATATTATTCGATTTGATTATATTCATTTGGAATATGTGTTTATGTTTAAAAATGGTCAATAAACTACTATTAATTATCAGAGAAAAAGTAGTGATTATTTATTAAATTGATTATTATTTTGATCACAAACTGATCTTAGCTAGACCACTATTTAAAATCTGGAAGCATTGAATGATCGTTTTGTTCTATTATGGGACTACTTTGAAGTGTATATCAAAGACTCCACAACTGGGAATCGAATCCATGTCCTTCGGTCTCAAACACAAACCCTTGACACTTAACTTCGAGATGAAATTCGTGGAGTTCCAGTGACGAGCCCTGACCAGTGAAGCTCAACCATGTTGGATACGAGACAGTTATCTACTCCAAGCAATGGAAGGTGATCACAATTTATCGTGAATTGACTCACGTTAGAAATGTGTACCACTGAATCTGAACGCATTGGTCTAAAGTAAAAGAGCTCTCGAGAAAGACCAAATGTCACGTGTCGGAATGCTGGAAATGGTTATAGTTATGCGCTGCTGAGCGGTTGCAAGAAATCACAAACCAGCTAATCAGTGCTCCTTGGTTTTTCCATAGGTGATCTAGCTAAGATCAGTTCATGATATAAAGTAAAAAAAAAATTATACATTCTTCACAATTTACATCCCAATACTTATATTATTTTAATGATGTTTATGAAAACAAAACGGAATGTTTTGTTTTATGAGTACAGATTTCTATGATTACAGAATAGCATTAGATATTGTTATTGAAAATAAGTGAGACTATACTGATAAGTGTTTCATTTAAGCATAAGATTTTTAAACAGTACACAAACGTTCACCTAGATGAGATCGAATCCAAAAATGCAATACTTTATAATGAGAAGTGAAACAAAATTCAATGGTTCGATTCCTTATGACAGTGTAATCACTTATCATGTAATTAACTTCAAAGTTTATTACATGTGATATGAAATTTATGCTATCAATCACAAACAACACTTGTTAATGATCATAAATTATGATAATTAAACTGATAAAACTCTAGGATTTCTTTATATTTCCAAAGTATTGTATAACTGATAGAGACAAACCTATAGAAACTAAGATGAAACACCTATCAGATGATTAGTTTCTTTCAGTATGCTTCTAGATATTACTAATTTCTGTGTAAATAATTTTAATATATACATATATAAAGGGGTTTTGTGGATATTATAGTAATTGTAATAGTTGAGATCATGATCACCTCAGTGTTCTAGAGGTTAAATGTTCGCGCGTGAGACTAATAGGTCCTAAGTTCGAATCTCGCGAGACGGGATCGTGGATGTGAACTGCTGAGGGATCACACACTAGGACGAAACGGCTGTCCAATGCTTCCGGGTTTTCCATAATGGTCTAGCTTCAATTGACTCATGATTTCAACTATAAAATTATATGTATATATTTTTTTAAAATATGACCAAACACTTAATCAATAATTGTCTGGCTTTAAAAACGAATTAAAACAAATTAGATCTATACACCAAAATCAAAGAATTAATACAGGGTAGTGTTAACTGCTTCCATCATTTATGTATAAGAATTTAATCACTAAGATTACTATGTGCCTTATTTACAAACAGGTTTATTTTTCAACAGATGGACTGTTAAGTTTAGGACAGTCAGTAAACAACAGTGTATATTATAGATACCGGTAGAAAAATAGTAATGATAATCTTGTCCACCTGTTAGAGAAGTTCTATTCAGTAGTCATTTGATTGATTAAACAATTTCCTGATTTAATCCAATGAATAGGAGATAGTAGCAATAAAAAAAACAGATTAGTTCTGAATGAACTATGTGATTGATTTAGGTATTACAAACGAGTAACTTATTTTGATATTTGTGAATAGTATTTTGTGGCCCTATATCTGACTTTAGTTTGGTCGTATGTTGATTGTTATTGAAATAAACATGTTGCTAATCCTCGTACATGATCATCAACCTAATTCGCGTTGGTGAATAACGTAGTTTAATAAATGCGAAGATGAGTTTTTGAATACGTATATTTCTTACAATCGTTGATCAGAATCGACGATCAGAGAGATGGAGCGAAGGAAGCGCAGAGGAGAGAGCGAAGAGAAACGGATTAAGAAAGGTATGTTAGCCAACTCAATTTAACCAAGTGTTACTCAACATTTATAGTCAGACAAAAAATAAATTACAGAGATATGATGGGTAAGATAAGAAATGCTGACGCATACGCTTACATGAAAGTCAAAGTTGATAAGCCAATAATTAACAAGGTTAAAATGTGACTCAAGAAGAACGAATTAATTAGTTCGTCCGAAAGCTAGAATAAGTTATGTGGGCTTGACATCGCACTTGACACTACAAGCAATAACAGAAAGAAAAAAACAAATGTTGTTACTTAGACACATCACATATGAAAACTACTGAAAACCAAGGTGAACTAGGAAGCTGTTTCGCTGTAGTATCCTTACACTACAGCATTACTTGCATATAATCGTATCTTGGATATCTTATGTAATAAGATGATTGTTGGTGGTCTAGCTTCAATTGACTCATGAACTCAACTATTAAATCATATGATCAATATAATTGATTTATTCAACTTTCAATGTCTTATTATTTATTATTAGTGGCCTTATTCAATATTATATTTTTAGTGCAATATAGAGATCTCAGCACAAATTATTTCAGCGAGTTTCCGTTTCTTATTTCTTGATCAATATTGACCATAATTAATGAGCGATCTCTAGTTACATATTAGCATTTCAGAAATCGACATCTGAATAATGTTCATTCTTTTCGATGCATATTACCAGCAATCACGATAACTCTGATTGTTCTGTTTTGTAAGTTGTACAAACAAAGGTGGTATAAACATGTCCCAAACACACCTGAATAGGTTATGTAATTAATCAACATAATAATGTGTTAAAATAAACAAGGAAATATATTACTTGTTGAAGTATCCAGATAGGGGAACAGGTAGTTCAGATATTCAAGCACGTCGCCTTACTATTTATTTGATTAATATAGAGCATCTCAACAAATAGTTGTGTTATAACTAGATGCTTATATTCTTGATACGCCACGTTTAACTTGAGCACTTGAACTCTAAAACTCCTTCAATACGCAAATGAGAAGACAGAAGACCATTGAAATGAGTGCTATTCTAGACAGTGTCGACGACAACCCTAATCAAAAATACACTCATTTATATATTGATTGTACACCCATTTCGATTACTAATTAGGATGAAATCACATATATGAAAAATACTTTGAGTTATAACAAATCATATACTAAGCATAGTTCATGTCAATCGAATACACGAATATCGTATATTATACAGAATAAAATATTATACGAGAAAACAAAACCGAATACTACACTGAATAATTATCACATTGAATGAGAATGGAATTAATGTTGAACAAAACTTGTAATGAGTAAATCCATCGAATTTTGACTTTTCTATCCATCATATCACCTCCCCTTCTTCTTTTTGAAGACTCAAAGTTGAGATTCATCTTTAAATTTTATGACTTTATCCTCCCCCATGAAATAATGTTGGATCCTCATATTCCCAAGTTACAGTTAGTTTGACTCTATTTAAAACATATTTCCCGCATTGAATAGAGAGTCTACTAGAATTGACTAAATGGTGAGGATCAAGGACACTTGATATGAGGTCATTAAGGTTTGATTCTTCCAAGACATTTTTACCAAATTTCTTGAAAATCTCATTAGTAGATAATAGATCACTAGAATAATCAGCATCTATCAAAATTTCATTAGGTTCTTGATTACCATTTGATACATCCGACAAATTTTTCTCATTTTTGTAAGCAATTTGATCAAAAGCATATAAGTCATATCTGCTAATACAACTAAAGAACCCCGATAAGTACATTCATCAGAAACTTTTGTCATAGAATGATAAGCTTAATTTAATACAACTGTATTCATTATGCTGCTTGATTCACTTTCTGTTTCTTCGTGAGTGGGTACAGCAATAATTTCATGAGTTTAATAAGACGTCGTCTTTCTGTGAGCTGGACAAATCAATGTTTGTACATTGTGTTTCGGGGACAATGGTTCATGTCAATTGAATACACCAATATCGTATATTATACAGAATAAAATATTATACGAGAAAACAAAACCGAATACTACACTGAATAATTATCACATTGAATGAGAATGGAATTAATGTTGAACAAAACTTGTAATGAGTAAATCAGTCGAAAATTGACTTTTCTTACCATCTTATCAAGTTGATAAATAGACTTTAGTTGACTAAAGTTAATGTCTACCATGGATTGAAAAAAACTAGAGCAACATTGAACGATAATGTTATTACATAACAGAAAATTTAATGACTGATTATATCACATCAATAATATGTACCTATTTCAATAGTTAAGATAATGAGTCATTTGAAGCTAGACCATCATGGAAAACCTGGAAGAACTGGATGGCTGTTTAGTCCCAATGTGGAACTCCTCAACTGTGCACATCCACGATCCCGTCTCGCACCCAGGACCTATCAGTCTCACGCGCCAGCACTTAACCACTAGACCACTGAGCCGGCATCCAACGATGTTAATGTCTAACTTCAAATGATCCACGAAATTCAGCGACACTTCCACCATTGTCTTCAGTGAGTTACTATCTCACAAAAGACCAGTTGAACTCCATTATTCACTTCTTCTCATTAGAACTCCAGGAAATACCTCTTGAAGCCAGTCACTAGTGAGTAAATGTTGATTAATATCAGAAAGGGTTTTTGTGGATATTATTAGTAATTTCAATAGTTGAGATCATGAGTCAATTGATCTAAATTAATTATTCAATTAATCATATTCTTTTTACTAATTGTATAGATACTATCGATTTGTTACAACTTGTTGAAATTGATAAATTGGATAATTATGAAATTACACATCAATATGGATTTTGTCCTTCATCATTCATAGAAAATCCAAATACTGCTTATTCATATCATCGAGGAGATAAATTAAAGTTACCATCAGAGAAAGCATTCCCAAGTAAGTGGGTTGTTTATTGTTGTTTTTTTTTTTTTTTTTAAATTCATTTAACATAATTTTTGATAAATGTATGATTTTACGAAGAGAAATACTTTACATCTCTGTCAGAAATAAAACAAATATATATGATTTAATGATGAATTATATTTCTTAGTTAAATCTTGAGAAGTCTTCTTCAGTTGTTTCCAGTTCTTAATTATCCTTTTCATTTCTGCTTCCAATTATCGACAAAGTCTGTACTTTGGTCTTCCATTTTTTTGTTTTCCTCCAGGATTTCAAGTTAGGGTTTGTTTCATGATGTATTCTGAGGATTTCCTTAATGTATGTTCTATCTGCTTCCAGCGTCTTTTCCTAATTCCCTCTTCAACTGGAAGCTGGTTTGTTCTCTCCCACAGTAGGCTGTTGCTAATGGTGTCCAGTCAACGGACATTGAGTATCTTGCTTAGATAGTCGTTTATGAATACTTGTACCTTATGAATGATGGTTGTAGTTCTCAAGGTTTTAGCTTCGCACAGTAAAACTATCGTAATTTTTGTATTAAAAATTTTGACTTTGATGTTGACCGACAGTTGTTTTGATTTCCATATATTTTTCAACTGTGACAATGCTGCACATCTACATTTGATCCCAACTGTATCTGCTAAGTTATATCCAACTTTTATTCGGGAAAGATGATACACTGAGCTGATCAGAAGTTAGCTATTAATAAGTGAATGTAGTTGGTCATGAAATGACTTTAATTTCTAAAAGATTAGACATACGCGATATATATGGTAAAATCTGAAAACCATACAGTAAATACTTCATTTGTAAATCCTCCATCAACTGAACCAATCGTTCCTTCGATTTCATACAAATCACTCTTTGTTCTCGTTCTCTTCTCTTTTATCTTCTTAACTTTCTACCACTAAACACTCTACTTAGATTGGAGATACATACTACTTATATCAATATCAGTAGCACACACCGCATTTTACTGTTTATTAATATTTAAATATCAATTCATCAGACATTATTCCAGATATATTCATTCAGAATGATTAAGATTGTAGGTTTGATTAAAGAACGTGGTAGGTAAAATTCGTGCTTTAAAACGAAATATGCAGAACTTTGAAAGACTTTAATGAATTCTTTTTTTTTAGTTTTCATGTAGTGATTTTGTAAACTATGGAAATCATACATTGAGTGTAACATTTGCATATCTTCTTTTGAATTGTCTTTTACATACTTCATCATTCTTCCGATCATGTTGTTATTCTGATTTCTCTTCATATTCGTATCTCTTTTCTTTATTTCACTCCTTTGCTGATAATAATCCTACTTTCAATTCCCACTACTTACTACTTATGTCTGTCTGCACAAGTAGTGCACACCACATACTTACATTTGGATCGTAGAAGATATAATGAGATGTAGTGACTAGGTGAATTATTGAAACATGATGGAAATGAAATGTATAACACTTCTGATGATTCACGATACATCATCTTTTTTAAAAAAAATATCTGAATATCCGATCACTGTTTCATATTATTATTATAACCATTGACCAATATGGCATATAACTAAATAAGTATTACTAATTTAAGGAATCACCTTTTATTCTATTCAAGGTAACATATTCTTAGAAAGTTACTTTTCTTTGTCATTTACTGTTAACTAAAGATTAATTTTGTTACCATTTGCAGTTAGACCTGAAAATTCTAGTCAATATTGTAATTCACATATACAGATATACACAAAAAGAACATAGATCATATTGTTGTATTACTGATATATACGCATATAAGGTGAATCTTTACATGATCAGCAGTACAAAAATGTGTAGTATATTAGAAAGTTTTAATACTGGTCATGAAAATCATATACATAAATTCCCAAAAGGCTTATAATGACTCATCAGAACTTGATGCCAAGTCATTGAATACTAAGTTTAATAATATAAGTTGAGTATTACATTATTATTGACATCCAGCTCACGGACTAAGACTTCACCTTCGTAATGTTGGTAAATGATTTTTAGAGAGTAATAATAATACTAGTAGGATTCGAACCGACACTACAAACATTGTAATTAAGATATGAATGTCACAAATGACCTACTACAAACAATATAATTTTAAAAACTGATTGATTACTAAGTAATTAATGGTCTTATGTTATCTAGCCTAGCGACTTAAGTCACTGATACTAGTGATCAAAATGCAAATTAACCCATAGAATTCATTATTTTAGCACCAACAGCTAGACAACACGATATCGGCTACCATTAAGTAAGACTTAACAGATATTTTGAAATTCAGAAATATCTTTAACTATACCAAGGTTTGTTCAATAAAGTTGTTTTATTCCGGTTTATTAATAGCTTTCAATTACAAAATCTGATCTTAAAGATCTGTCGTTGGATTAGATAACGTAAACTTTAAGTTCATTCTAATACCACCAAAAATATTTGTTTGTAATCAAGCCCTTTAAAATTATGCAACAAATCATTAGGCGACGAAAATTAAATTGAAATTCCTCAGCTCATTTGCAAATAATATAGTATTGAGGACATTTACTGTTAACGGGGCTATGTGAAGTAACGCGCTCAAATAGATGAAACGAATCAATAAAAAAATCCAACACCATTCCAAAGGTTACTAAATTCTGATAACAGTGATATGAAGTACAACTAAAATAATAATGTGACGACCTCCAACTGTGACTTCTGTAGTCATGAAATTGGCTGAATTCACTAAGTTTCAGATCTTTCAAGGCAACTAGCCAAAGTAAATAGCTAATAAGAGGATTACGAATAAAAAAACAGAGTAAACAGATTTATACATTCCGATCACAATGTATTAAACATCATCATTGTCTAGAACCTTCTTATAAGAGTTTAGAGTAAATAATCAATAGGATAATCAAACTAACGTACGGAATATTAAGTGTCAGTAGATTTTGTATGAATCGTAAAGAGTGTATATAGAAGTATTAACGACTTACATGTTTCAATAAGATTGTATAAGGGAAATATGGTGAGCCGGTTAGTGGTCGGAGCATATTCAACAATTAAATGGTCTACTCTAAGTGGAAAAATTTAATATATACTAAAGAAATAAATACTTCTAATCAACTGAAGTTTTACCCTGTTTTTTCCTGACCATTTTCGTTTCTATTAACAAAAAAAACATTAAAATTAATGTTTTTATCATACCGTACCATTTAATTTTTAATGTAGCTATATTTCCTCAGGACTTTTCTATTCTTGCTACTGTACGATTGAAGCATGAACAAATTCAAAAGATATTTGATGTCACAGATGAAAAAGGACAAAGTCAATTAGCTATGTCAGTTGGAAATAATATTGTTTTGCATTATCATTTATCTGAAGATTCACCATCCACGGTGGAATTTTTAAATGTCAAACTGAATGATCTAAGGTAAGTGTGTTTTATATATATGATTAACAATAATGAAGTATTCCTCATGGAGCAGATAGGTTACATAATAATCATATGATGACATATCGATTATAAACTAACATTGGGTAATTCAAAGATAGAGAATTATAATAGTCAAAGCAATTATTCAGAAATCAAGCAGCTTTTACGTTGCATTATATAGGAAAAAGAAGGAACTAACAAAAATATTTCGATGAATGGTCAGTAGTATAGTAGTTATGTAAGAATCAAGAGACGAATGTTGAGAATAAGCAAAATCCAAAAAGTGGAAGAAATCTAAAAACAAATTATCACTGTCCTGCTGCAAACTCCTTTTACCGATGGCCAAAGTAGCGAGAGTGGTTGTACAGACTTCTTTTCGATGCAAAGGTATGAATTGTGAACATTTTAGCATGGTAAGCAATCATCAAATCAAGTGTGAGACACGTGACTCTGAACTTTCAAGATGTTTGTGAGAAACTGTCATTAGAGCCCCTCCCGGCTTTTTTCGAGGGAAATTCACGGTCTCCCTAACATCTTCTATTTCGTACGATATATTATTAAGTTGAACGTAACAATATTCCTCATCTATTACTTATTTGTATCAATATGATCTAATCAATTTCAAGAAAAATTTCCAGACGTTTCATCCATTCACCTGTGGCTATTTCTTTTTTACAAAAATAGGTTTTTTTCGTGCCTCTCTGCATGTCATATGTAGTATTATTGTACATAATGAACTTAAACGTTGGGAAAGTCTTTGAGAAAAACATACTAGTGGATCGGAAACCCACTATACCATTTTTAGCACTGTGATCACTTATGACAGATTATCAATTATCATTTTTTAAGAAAACAAAATGCACAAATTCCACATTGAAGTTAGATCACTTAAGAAACTGTCGAATAAATAGTCTAAATATAATTAGCATATTATGAAATTCTATTCTGTTCGAGTGATTACAAAAGCTTTAAACAAAAAGAACTAGTAAATCGACTCACAAATTTTACATCCTTATTTAGCTACAAAACCTCATCGAATTAAACTACCTATCGACAAAAATGTCACTATTATAGTGATATTATTTAGAAGGGAAAAGACTTTCAAACATTGTAAAGAATTGAATTCAACAAATGGCTTGACAAATGAGTTCAATATTAAACATAAGAAAAGTAAATAACTAATAATAGATGATATGAAGAGGTAATCAGAAGTGGAAAAAGGTCAATCAATAGCAATCAAAGGTGACCCAAAGTTCAAGTGTATTTTATTGGGGTGAATGAGTCAATTTCCTAAGAATAGAGTTGCATACATATATGAATGAGTATTTCCGCATTTCATTCGGTAGTCGAATACACTTTCTCGCTCAATCTTTTGTTCTCGTTCATGCAATCAGTTTGCGGGGGGAGGGTAGCGCATAGCATACAGTGTATCAGTATCAAATTTTGAACACCGCACGTCACAACAACTGAGTTTTTCAATCAGTTTTCAGGGGGATAATGTTATGTAACTGAACTGGTAGATTGTTACATTCAATTTAACTCTCATTGGATTTCAAGTAGAAAATTTAAATTTGGTTAACTTCACTTCTCTCAACTTCTTTTCTTCTAGAAGGAAGTGAAGTTGGTTTTGTCTACACATGTGCATAAACTATTCATTAATTTTTAAAATAAGGGTATAATCCTTTTTCAAATGAATTAAAGTTAACTGTGTACTTTCAAAAGCCATAAGTGTGACACTTTACAAGTTGTTACTTGTACTGTTGAGGCTTTGTATCACTAACTTGATTTATACACTTCAGGTTTATTTGTGATATGGGTGATGGATAATCCTAAGTGTTGATTAATCAGCGAGATGTGTTATTTTAACGACTTATTTACTCATTGAATAGTAAAGAATATGAAGACTTGAAGTTCACTGTTAGCGTTGGACATGTTCAACCTTACAATTTAGTAACACTGTAAGAATAATCGAATTTGATTATAATCAATCATGATGTCATTTCTCAAACAAAACCTTAAAATAACTTTCAATTCTTGATTTCAATTTTCGATTTCTAGATGGCATAGAATTGCATTGAGTATTAAAGGTGACTCAGTCACATTAATTATTGACTGTAAAGTTATTACATCAAAATTGTTGAATCGTACATTAACTGAAAATCTGAAATTTAATAAAGGAATGCTATATGTTCTACAAGATAAAGCAGGATCAGTCAGTTTTTCTGTAAGTAGTTTGATTGATTTAAAATGGATTTAGTAATTTTTTCTAGTTCGGAGTTTTTAAATAAAATCCCATTATTTTATTGAGATCATGGATCGATCAGTGTTAGACCATGATTGAAAACCTAGAAGTATTGGATGGCCGTGTCGTCCTAGTATGGTACTTCTCGGCGGTAGAAATTCACGATCCCACACGCGGGATTTCAACCGAGGATCATCGGTATCGCACTCGTGAAAAAACATTTCATTTCTCTGTTTCAGTTTCAGTCTAGAAGGGACGGGAGGCTTGATGGCCTGTTTTAGTCCTGGAAATGGTGGTTCCTCAGTTGATCTAACTTTCTTTTGAAAGAGTCAACGGATGGAGCCTCAACCACGTGCTGAGGTAATGAATTCCACTCGTTGATGATTCGATGGGAAAGTCGATAGTCAGCTGACAAGTAATTTGTTCTTGGCTTGTGAACGTTTTGGAATGTCCTCGTAAATTGAAGTTCTGTAAGGAAAATATTAGGATAATAAGATGTTCATGTTAATACTAACGTGCAGTACATGATTTGCTGACGTTTACTTACCTACTATGTAAGTAGTATATGAAAATAACTAACTGCTTGTTAAATCATTGTCTGAAAAATAGTTTTTATTTTAAATAATTTACAAATGTTATTTAGTGATGACAGTTGTGCTGGAATTCCAAGCAGCCATTTATTGCATAATGAGCATACATCTAATAATGAATAATTTCAAAATGGATCCCCTGGATTTCTAATAATAAGATATAATTTGTAGATTTAAGCAAACTACTCTCAACAACAATAATAACAGTGAATAAAATTTCTATAATTCATTTATAGGCATAAAAAGAAAATCTGAAAGGTTCTAGAGGTCTTGAATTTGATCCATCATGGAGTATCTGAGAATTCGACAAAGAGTTTTAACTTAAAGCAAAACAGTTATTCAGGGCTCTTTTACTTCAATAAACAATATCTGTTCATAATGAAATAACTTTAATGTAGATAATAAAGTTTTACTTTTTCTTAATTATTCTTTTAGGGTGCAATCGAACAATTATTGATTATTCCAACACCAAGTGGAGCATATGATCAATGTACTATTTATTCTCCATGTAGTGAATCAGATAAAACTGGTGATGAGATGCAACTTCAAGAACCAGTAAGTGGGTGAGATAGATTTCTTATGACTTGTGTCTTAGTTGTAAACTTTGTATTTAACATTTAGAAATAGGAAAGAGTTAGATAGAGTAAGTTTCATTGAGTGTTGTAAATGATGTAGATACCTAAATTGAAAGTTTAACAACAAAGTATTCAACTTCTTAAATATAAAACTTCAATATTCCTTTCAGTATTTCATAGCTTTTTTTCTTCCAAGTATACTCATTCAGCTTCATCATACCTTGGAATCTAGTTATTGCACATTTCACAGGTTATATATATATATATATATATATATATATATATATATATACTCAGGACATTAATTCCAAATAATAACAGCATCGATCTATCATTACAGTTGTACATAGTATCTATGTATCAGTGGTTGTTCTTATAGAGTATTGTAGAAATTATCATTGTAAATTGGTAGAATTTACAAATATAATACATTTGTTGATAACTCAGTAGTGTGAAATTTTGGCACTTGTCGTGAAGTCTGAAGGTCCCCAGCTTCATTTATGATAGAGTCGTGTATTAGCACTCCTGAAGAGTTATAACCTAGGATGAAACAACTGTTTAGTGATTTCTAGTTTTGAGTCAGACATCGGTCCAATAAGTAAATTTTCAAATTATCAACGAAACAATATCATTTTTCATTCATCTTTGTTTTAATTAAGATCTGATTACATAACAAAGTAAATAATCTGCTTAATGTAATCTACCCTAATAATCTCACTACTGTCAATCGATAAAATCATAAAAGATTATGGAACCAGCAAACCACAAACAATTGCTTTGATTGTCCTACATTTCAGTAAGGAAAATATAATGTCATAACATTTGTAAAGGAAGTTTCACTGTGGTATTTATATGAAATTGTTTATACTGAATGAATTCTATATGGTTATCTATAGATAAGCTGTCTCCACCATGGACTTTATGTCTTTCAGAACGCGATCCCATGTTATGCTGTGAATTCACATTACTTCAAAATTTCAAATAGAAAAGTAATATTAAATAAATCAATAACGACAGTTTTTACAGAATACAATGAATTCATTGTATTTCAATTCATTCCTTTCAACTATCATGGAAAACAAAAGAAAAGGTGTCACTCATGTTTTCGATTAAGGTATTTCTAGAAGTATTCGTGAAATTTGTTAACGTATTAGGTATATGCATTGACAATAAGCCTGGAGTGGAAAATACATAAACTTCCACAGCTTTTTCCCTATAGACTATAAATATGGGTTGATGAAAACTCTCTACCACAGAGTTATAAAGAAGCATTCACTGGAAAAGTTCAAGAAGGAGTATAATACAGCAAATAAGTGTTTGCAGAAATATGGATGCGTCCAATCCATTATAAACAAATAAATTTATGAATACCGAATTAAGACAGAAGAATACAAATCAATTGTTATTTAAATGTGGCAAGATAATGGACAAAAATAATAAAAGATTAAGAACTGTTTTAGAAAAAAACATTTTTCTGGACGCTAAGTTGACTCCACTATACACAACGCTATATTCAATAACACAAACAAAAGTAGATAGATATCTGTCACATGTTACCTCAAAAGGCATATATCAGTTTGTATGTAAATGCAGAAGACTGTATATTGAAAGGACGAAAAGACGGTTTTTTACTAGTTATAATGAGTAAATCTCCATAGCACGCTACTTACTAAACCCGGGACATAACATGGGTTTAATGAATCCACTCAAATTCATCCATAAACAGTCCAATTTCATATCATTTAAATTCTCAGAAGTCATAGTAATTAAAGCGCGTACACCTAACGTTTTCATTCATGGAGTCAGTAGCTAACCGAAAAATCATTTGGTAGTATTTTGACTATTCTTGTTCTCAATTCACTATAATCACAAATTAGTGAATTGAATTCGAATGTCATTTCTATACTTAAAAACCTCTTTCGTCACACTACAATAAAACTGTGTCCACATCCAAGAACTTTCAGCTTAAAATATTCCTTCACATTGCTCACAACTTATTCGTGTATAGATTAACAATTGACTTTAACATTTTATTAATAATCATAAATACTTTAACGTATTAGCTTATATGTATCTAGTTGAAGGGAAAGCAAAGAAATACAGTGAATTCATTATATTCTGCAAATATTATCATTATTGATTTGTTTAAATCTATGCAAATGGTCACAGCTTCTCACTAGAACTCCAGGAAATCTATCTTGAAGCTAATCATTAGTGAGGACATGATTATTATCAGTGAAGATTAACATCTTTGGATGCCGGCCCAGTGGCCCATAGATTAGGCGTTCACGCGTGAGATCGGAGGTCCTCGGTTCGAGTTCCGCGTGTGAGATCGCGGATACGAACTGCTGAGGAGTCCCATCCTTGGATGAAACGGTTGCCCAGTGCTCCCAGGTTCCAATTGGTGGTCTAGATTCAACTGACTCGTGAATTCAACTGTTAAAGTTGAAATTCATTATCTTCCCGTTACAATATAGACTCCCTTCTTGCGAGTAAAACACTTAAAAATGTCATACTTTTTTCCCTAATTGAATTAAATAAATAGTTAAAGTTGACTGAACATCTCAGGTCATTTTCCAAAGTCATAACCATGGTCATAAATGGTGGTTATACCATTTTCAACAGTTTTGGAACTTATGTTTAACATATTTTCTAGTTAGACTTATTACTCATTTATCGTTCTGTTTTACTTATAACTAACTAATTTATAAATACTTTCATATAGTTTAGATCATTAACAAATCTTAGCTAAATCATCACTGAGAACTATGAAAAACAACACAGCTGTTCTGTCCTAGTGTGGGATACCTCAGCAATCCGCATCGGTGACCCTACTTCCAGGGTCGAAACAATACTCTTGTAAAATGTTTGAAAAAGAAATCGCCACTAATGAAAATCTTTTTTTCACTTAAACATTTCCATAATACTTAACTGAAGATTATTAAGTATAATGTAACATTTAACTTTCATTACAATTACTGAATAACCTTCTTTCCTTCAAATACAGTTGAAAATGTGTTTAGATTCATTTACGCAATGTAAATGTAATTATGTATGATGCATGTTTTTCTGCTACCTACACAATTAAAAAGTCATCGTCTATCATGACATAATCTACACAATTCAAATATATTTTTGTACCCTTATATTCAATTATATCTAACAGACTTATTACGTAATTAGACAAAAGGGATTGAATTAAAAGAGTTAACAACTGTTTCCATTAGTTATAACTCATTACACACGCTGAATTGAATTATTTATTGGTTAACTAGTAGGCTATATTAAATGAGTTTGGATTCTATTTATATTTCAATGACTTGGGAACATATGGAATATCCTAAGCCTATTAATAAATATAAACGAATTACAAACGTATAATAATAGTTTAAAATATCCCGGAACGTTTGGTTGAATAAAAATTATCAGGTACCATATCATGCAATTCTGTTCTTACATATAATTATCATTACATCATCTATTTCATGGATTATCTCGAATTATTCATGACTTCAAACCATAGTTACACCTATTTGGGAGGAGATTTTATAAACTTTACATTACATTCACGGAAAAATCTTAGTCAGAATTAAAGATCATATCTTATTAAGGGCTTTATTCAATTTTATATTTTTGGTACAATATAGAATTCTCAGCACAAAGTACTTCAATAAGTTTCTTTTTCTTGATGCTTGGTCGACCCTCAAAACAAATATTGAATAATCACCAGTTAGATGCTAACAATTCAAGAATCGACGTCTGATTAATGTTCTTTTTTTCAATGCATATTGACAGCCATTATAATATCACTGATTGAAATTTTTTCTTAGATCTACAGCGAAAGTTTGTGAACTTTTCAAGAACGCGCCTGGATAGTTTATGCGATTAGTAGACATAATGATGTGTTGGAACAAACAAAAACAAATAACTTGTTGAAATATCTAAATGGGGGGACAAGTAACCCAAATCTTCAAGCAGGCCGCCAATATATATATATATATATATATATATATATAACAGTATGGACTAAGTTTGAAAACTTAATCATCAGGTTTCATATTTGTACAGTGATACTATGAACAAAGTCGAAGATGGAAAATAATAGAAAATAGTAGCGTTGACTAAATCATTTATATAGTTTAAGAAGAACAATGTTTTTGCGGAATGAATCGAATTCATTATTCTGTTTCACAACTACTTATTAGATTCTTAATATATTTATAAATAAATTCACTTTTTATTGTTTGCTCGAATCTTCTCATTGATGTTTAGGACTGCAATTGATCAGTCTCTTATAGGCATACGTGGATTCTGTGCATATTGCCTTGTTTCACAAGCATTCTAAGCGAAGATTGATGGTAGCTAGCAGTGGAATCCAGGACGCGCGTTTCGTCTTATTTAGGACTCGTCAGCTGGATGTACTTACATAAATAAATGTTTAATATACTTTAATTTGTAAAGTTTCGATAAAGGTTCAAATATATCCGAACACACCATAATTATGAGAAGAATAGGGACAATAAATATATTATTAGACATGGTAAAATGTGTATTTATGTGTTGGAAGGTAGTAATGCAGAGTGGAAGAGATGTTAGTGTTACCAGCACTTAATATCAAGATAAAGATGGTAATGAGATGGTAATAAAATTAAAAAGTGGTTGCGTAATCACCCAACATGATGAATATTAGAAAATGTGTAATTATTTAGTAAAGGTTATTTAATAAATAACCAGTCAACATTGCATAGAAAAGCAAATCGTACCTTCCTACTGTATACACAAGTCAGGTCGAAAGCGTTTGATAACGATTCCCTTTGGAGAAATGGAATATCATTGGTGATTTTTTTCGGATAATTATTCTAAATGCATTACTTGAAACAACTTCATATCCTTTATCAAAAATTTATCTGGAATCTATTAAGACTATTCCATTTTTGTTCTTACTCTATTTAAATATATAATTTTCACGAAAATTATTGACTAACAAAGCATAATCAATAGAAATCAGACTGAAATTGAGTTATGAACGAAAAATCAATGCATAAGATGTCACACAACTAAGATGGTGGAGAAGATTTGTAGCTCAGGTGGATGATTTTGATAGAGTTTTGTTCTCTGAGCTGAATGATCTGGTTGTGGAGCTTTCATTGTTCTTCTGAACGACATCATCAGAACAAACTTTAGGTAGAAGTCTTCTAACGATGAAAGCTCCACAACCAAACCATCCACCTCAGAAAACAAAACTTCATCAATATTACACAACTGAATACTAAAGAGACTAAGGCCATTTAGTCACTAAGCCTAATTTAATTCATAAATTATATCATTTTAATTATATAACTACTAATTAGATTTCTTTTTGGTAATAAAAAATAATTCTATTGTAAATTGTTACTAACATGGATTTTTTTAAAAAAACTCCCTATTGTTTCTCTTTAAAAGTACATCTATGAACAGACTAGAAATTACGTAAGTCAAGATTATTCATATGTATTTATAATATCTAAGAAAATTCATTATTAATAATCGTATATTATTGTGTATAGAATGAACTAACAGAAGGGTTTTTTGTGAATATTATAGTTCTTTTTGGATGTGTCGCTCATGAACACTGTTGGATGTCGACTCAGTGATCTAAAGGTTAAGTGTTCACTCACGAGACCACTAGGTCCTGGATTTGAATCTCTTGAGGCAGGATCGTGGATGCGCACTGTTGAGGAGTCCAACAATAGGACGAAACGGCCGTCTAGTGCTTCCAGATTTTCCATAGCGGTCTAGATTCAATTAACTCATCAAATATGAAATAACTTTGAAATACTTCAATTACATGATGTTTGAACATTATAGAAATTCTATGAAACACTTGTCAAAATTACCTTAATGCAGTTATTGGTAACTGTTTAACTATTGTTGGGGTGATCCGGAAAATTGCTTGCAAAAGACAAGCAAGCATAAGGATTCACTAAGAAGCGTTTCGTCCAATCAGCGTTTACTTGAAGCTTTTGCTAAAAATATCAAGGAAGCGGAACGTCAAATGTAGAGGTTCTGATTGGCTGATTGCTACACTGCTACTATGTTTAGTAGCGTTCCAGAATCTTCGAGCAACCCAAGGACATTTAAAAATATTATAAAAACCCTATATTTTCCGTGTCAAAATGAACCTTGGAGTAAACTACTTCTCGCATACTTTGAGTCTTCTCTCTCGTGTTCAGGTCGCTGTTTAGTTCTAGCTTGGGGGTTACAGAATAGCTTAGGAGACGAATATAGCGTTCAATCAGCAAGACTTATCACTATTTACTTTCTTAATGTATTTGGTCAAATTAATTAACTAATATTCCAATGGAAAACAGGAAGAAAATATAATTTGTTTATTTTAGTGGTTTCAAATGAATTGACTTACTCCTCTTACCGCTTGTGGAAGAGCATGGGCCGCCCACCAACATTCTTCATCCAACTCTGTCCTAGCCAATCCTTTCCAGTTGTTTCTCATTTTTATTCATCATTTTGATATCTGCTTCCAATTCCCAACGTGGTGTGTTCTTTGGCCTTCGTCTTTTCTGTTTTCCTTCAGGATTTCAATTTAGCGATTTCAAATGGAACTTTAATAAGTTTAGAAAATACGTACAAAGGACTCACTGCATATTTACACTCATTGTGATGATAAAGAATTATTCTATAATAACGGAACAGACCCACAGTGTCATTGAAGATGAAGAAAAACAACTCAGAGAAAAAAAATTCTTTCCGACGATTTTATTTAATTAAGCTGTACAATAGTGTCTACAGTTAATTTTATTTATTAAAATAGTAGTCTATAGTGCAATAGAATGTGTACAAAACCAGTATGTTCAGTCCCTCATTCTTCCATGATCTTTCATAATCTGCACCGCTTTCTCATTTTTAGACTTTATTATTTCCAATTATTTTCACAACTAATAATTGGCAGTTGTTACAGCATTTAATCATTCTATTAGTTGAATTCATAAGTCAATGTAAGCTATACCACCATTGGAAACTTGGAAGCACTGGACGGTCGTTCCAACGGTGGTCTAGCTTACATCGACTCATAAATTCAACTAGTAAAATTACTGATTGATTGACTTTAATATAATTATTTTGTTTAGGGTCAGCCAGGTGAAAAAGGTGAAGTTGGTCCAAAAGGTGAAAAAGGTCAACCTGTAAGTTTACTTCCCCTTCACCCTGATGGGTCATTTTTATTCGAGAATTCTTTTCGCCTACATTTACATAATTTTTAGTTTATTTGGGATTGTAATTATTTTTCTAAAGTACAAAGTGTAAAACTTGTCATTTCAAAAGAAACGTTCTGTATTTTGTTTGACTGAACGCTTTGCAAAATGGATTTTTGCTTTTTATACCGATTAACCGTCAATTCTTACTTCCTAGATTTTGAAAAATAGTAAGATGTGGCCCTTTTCAATTCTTGCATTTTACTGTTTCCGCCATGTAACGACAGCACTCCAACCTTCATACACCCTTTAGCATCATATCATAATAAAGGACATGAGAATTATTTATAAGAGAGCTTTCCTACTTCTCGAAGTCAAAACTATGATACATCAATGAACCTGGGAATATGTACTAAGACGAAAAACAACAAGAAAAAAACCAATCAAAAGATAGCAACGTTTAGGGTGGTAATATGAAATAAAAATTTTCCAGGACTTGTTTACCCTTCAGAGTAATAATTCAGTAGCAAAAGAAGAAAACTAGATAATTTGGGATATGATTAATACCAACTTGTAACACATGAAACACTTAGAAGATAATGTTTACTGTTTTATAATAGAACGACTTACTAAATTTGTTTACTCATCTACAATTTCTGCTATCTATAATAACTCAAGATAAAAAAGGTTTTGCTCAGCGCTGTGTAAGTTCACATTGTTACAACTCTTTTTCGGATAATCATATCCTAGTAGCGATTGTTGGGTGAATCGTCAATTGGTAATTATTTACCTACTTTATATTGTTATAAGTAGTTAATCAAAATCAATTAAAATGTGTAGAAAAACAATACGAAATTCAATCCATCGGTTCGTGTTTATGTTATTGCGTAAATTAGCTTTTATGACATTCAGTCGTTCAATGTGTAGTATTATCCATAAATAATGGTTAGACTATTTATTCTGGTTTCCTGAAGAGGCATTGCTTTTTAGACTTCCGAAAACCTTCAATTCTTTCGATGAGGCGTCATATCTCTTCTAAATAAGGACCCTTCAACTCCTGGGCCAGAGTTTGAATGATTTAAGTGATTCCTTCTGTCAGCGTTTTCCAAAACGTTTGTTTTTAACTTGGTGGGATTGTTAATCACATGCCCAACTCTCTTCCTTTTTCCAAGCTTAAGACCCACAGTAATCCTAGAAAATCTCTAGAGGAGTTACTAATGTCTACATAAATAAATCTTCATTGAATGAAACATTTTAAATCAATGTTTCTACTATATCTAAAACTATTATTTTATTCATTACACGTTCTGTTTATAGGGACGAGATGGTCGTAATGGAATCCCTGGAGCTCCTGGTTTACCGGGTGTACCAAGTCATATATTAATGATGCCGCTGCCAAGTTTTGGAAAGAATGAATTAAGTCGTATGGCCAGTTTTAGAACAACAGTACAACAAGCTGTCGTAAGTTTTCATTTGTCATTTTAAAACTTAGGACTTTTCTTTTGCTAAATGATGTAGTCAATAGTCTTGAGATACGTCAAGCAAATCTTGTCTCAAACTAAGACACTTTAAATGTCATTAAATAAGTACCTTTATTTAATACACTGTTTTGTCACTTTATATACAGTAAAAATCGAGTAACTGTGATTACCGGGCAGAATGTTGTCATGATTTTCGGGATTTACTCTCATCAGCTAGCTTTTTTAAAACAACTATAAATTATCAGTATGGAGGTTTTATGTAGATTGTAGACCTTCCATAATTCACAGTACGAAACGACCTTAGCTAGATCATTATTAGAAACTAAGAGGCATTATATGGCTGTTTTGTCCTAGTATGAAACCAGGAAACATTGACCAGAGAGAAGGTAACTGGTTTGATCCCTAATATTGGGGCTATGGGTGTGTGCTGCTGAAGAGTCGCATACTAGAGCAAAATACCTGTTCACTGCTTCATGGTCTTCAATAATTGTTTAGCTGAGACTAGTCTTTGATTTAATCTGTGACATAGGTGATTTAATTATGTTTACTAGAGTAAGTCTATGATAAATAATTCAGTCAGTCAGTCAGTCAGTCAATTACAACGTAGGATCAGGCACAAATATGCATCGGTCCAAGTTGCCATACCTCATTAACACAACAAGATAGACACCGGATTCATAAAAGTAGTTAATTCAGAGGTGGTAATATATAAAAGAAAGGTTGCATATAAGGACATAGTACAGGAAGAAAGAATTAGTTCGTAGAAAGTAAGGTATGAAGTCATTTTAATCTCTTAGTTTGAGAGAAGATAGATAGTGTATACACCTACGCCATTGTGATCGATTCTGAGCCATGTCACCAAGAGTCTCCAACCATTGGTTACGATAGTCACGCGGACCCCAACCAAGTAGTTCGCATCTACCAACATGGCCCAGACTAGAAGTTAGTGACTTCAAGCACAGATAAATAATTCACATTCTGTTGATAAGTTATTAGATAGTGGTACTGTAAATTTAGAAACAATTAAATTAATAATTTATCAACCTCCTACTATGGCACTTCCTACTAAGGAATTCGCCAAATACAAACAACTCAAGATCAAGAAAAAGAACAAACAATGTTTGATGAATAACCGATGTGAACAATTGGGATAAAGGAAATAATATATTCAGAGAGAATGAATCTTCATATTTGGGATACAATGGATTGAATGAATATAAGTGTAAATCCCCGTCATTTTCAGGGTTGTTCGTTAGTGATCAATGTAAGCAGTTAACATAGTATGTCAAATACAGGCATTCAAACATTAATTACAAGATTGATACTGATATATATATCACTAAACGATAAGCTTATTTCCTATTATAGAACTGTGTTTACATTGTCGGAAAAATGCTTCTTGATATGATTTCAATAAATGATCCGTTATAATATTTGGGATCTATGAACGTAACCTTAGAAACAGTGATATAGACAGGTAATAATAATAATAATAAAATAATAAAAATATCCGTAAATGAATTATTGTTGAGGTTACATAAAACATACACTATGGGTACTTCGTGAATCATTTTTATCCATATGTTTCACTCTGTTTTTCATTTCATAGATGATGCTAAAAGGAAGTCGAGGTCAGCAAGGTATGACTGGTCTCCCAGGAATACAAGGTCCACCTGGACCAAGAGGTCCGAAAGGAGATCAAGGTCTTTTTGGAGAACCTGGTTTTATAGGTCCAACAGGTTTAAGAGGTCCTCCAGGTCCTGTAGGTCCTCGTGTAAGTTGATTACTCAATAAATTAATCGTCATGTTAAATTTTTAATGATTCATATGTTTTCTTAGCTCTATGGCACCTTCTTTATATTCATTCGCATAAGTTTTCATATAGGGAACTATATAATAACTAGGGTGATGTAGTAGACGTAAGGTGGTGTTTGAATATGATCGATAAGGAACTCTGAATCCAGGTTTCGTTATATCAAGCGCTCATGAGGGATTTGATCTGGAATCGCCTTAACTCTTATTAATAATGAAATAATACATGATCGACATCAGTTATTCAATTTCCAATTTACAAAAAAAAAACAGTTATCATGATAACATTTGTTTATGGTCATTAAGGAATAGTTTTTGATTATTCTAGTGAGTTCGAAACATCATATGATTACATCATTTAACATGATATTTATTTTTTCTATAAGAATCAAAACTTATGTCTCCAAATTCATTTCAAGATGTTAGAAGTGTGTTAGTGAAATAAATGAAATAAAAAACTTGTACACTGTTGAGCTTCAAATCAGTGATCTAGGAGTTAAGCGTTTGTCTACGAGACCGGAAGTCCTAGATTTGATTCCTAGTTGCAGGCTTACAAATGTATACTGCGGATGAGCTCAATATTAGAATGAAATGGGCGTTCACTGCGTTCTGGTTTTCGATTGTTGCTTGACTTGAATTAGTTCGTAATCTCAATAAAAAGATTACGTTAAATAATATGGAACACCAGATTCTGACCCATTGGTTCAAATTCGCTTTCCATTAAGTCCGAAGGCTCTGAACTCAGTCATATGAAGGATCTGTTGTATGTAAAACACGTATACAGGAAGTTGACGAATTCGGAACTATTTTATGGACTATTACCGTTTATATTTTTATCATGTTATTAGGTAATAGAATTACTGCATTTTTATATTCCTCGTATTGTGAGCTTCCGTTGGGCTTATAGACTATATATAGGCAGTTTATTATCGATCAATTATTTATAATACATGTGTACCATTTTCTCCGTTCTCTAAAACACATAACTTCATTATTCGTATTATTATTTCTTACTTGAGGTGCACTGCGGATTACCCCAATATAGCCACACGATGTGCAGAATAAAAGGATTAAACTTATCACCCACAAAATATTAGTTTGTTAATTGAATATGATCTTTCTAAATAAATTGTGCTGACTTTTGTGTTACGCTGTTATCAGTCACTGAAAATCGTTTTTCTTTTTCGTTTGAACAGGGTAGACCAGGTGTTGACGGTGAAATAGGAGCAAGTGGGTTAGCAGGTCCTAAAGGATTACCTGGTCTTCCTGGATTGCCGGGTTTACCTGGTCATAGAGGTCATAAAGGGGAAATTGGACCAAATGGTATTAAGGGAGATGTTGGACTACGAGGTGCACCTGGTCCTTACGGACGAGACGGTGAAGTAGGTCCTCCTGGAGAACCTGGCGCAGTTGGACTTCAGGTGAGTAGTTCAATGGGGAATTTTTCCTTCTATATAAATAAAAAACTTAGAGAGATCATGGCTTTTAAAACAGACATGTTAATGTACATAATTGTCTGCTCGCTTTGGAATACGATATCTGAACATGTGACTGTCAAATGCATTAGTTAACTTGCTCTCAATTATGTGATCAGTTCGAATGCTTGTACGTGAATCTTCTAATATCCTTTTGTCTGGTCGCCTGTCTATCTATTTATGTGTTAATTATATTCCATTACAATAATCAAGTATAAAGAAATGAGACACTTTGGACAATTTGGATTCATTTCAATACAGTGCAGACTGTATCAGCCTAGTGCAGTTTTAGGTTTATTTCATTACAATACAATTATTGGATATTCTATCGCCGTTGTTAGTTTTATCCTAATTTAATTTTTCGTGATTCTAATTGCCAGTGTCAATAGAAACCCAACTTAATTACAAAGAGGTTTAATTCTGGTATTATTCCAATACTACTAATATTTCAGTTCAGTTGTCCACTCAGTTCTATGATACTTTGGTTGTTTATCCCTAGTGTATGTGCTAGTTGATTCAAATATCTGAATATAAATTCAGGAACATTTATATTCTGGTTCTTACTTAATTTATATATCCCAGATTATCGAGTATAAGGATAATGAATCTAACAGAGATTTCAAAGGAATCCCAATTCCTAGGCTTGAATGGACTCTGTAGTTAAGTTTATAGAAGCTTTATTTTAATTTTCTTACTTTCCTCTCATCTTAATAGTGCTTTTAAAATGATGAGGAATTCAATAACCTGAAGGATTTCTGTATGCTTTACATAATAACTTCAGTTTTAAACAGTAAGGCTTATGGAATACTAATAATTTTCGTTAGAAGTCTAAAAATTGGAATCATTCATCAGACAGCATATGAAGAGTTTTCTCAACACTAATAACAATTATTTCTACTGTTGTTTCTTATATGTTTTACGGCAACTATACAGTCGACTAATTTAATATTGGGACGACCTGATATAACTCGTAACTTCACAAATTAATGCACAACTACCGAAAACATTTATGATACGTTGATCGGCTGTATAGCAAGTAGAATTATCAAAGTCCTAACTGACATTACAGGATGACCTCTTATTCTACAAAAAAGATGCTCAGTTTACTTTGGTAAACTATTTGGTCGTGATAAGCTAAATGAACAGTTTTTCAAGTTATTGCGAAACTGCTTCCTTTATTCAACAATCAAGGCTTATCTGATTGCTATTATCTTCATATATTTTGAGTTTTAAGTGGAAGCTTGACATATCATTCCAGTTCATAATCCTTTTTGTAACTTCAGGCAGTTATCTTTGTTCGAAATAGTCCTGCTAAATGGTATAGGCTGACTTGAACGGAGACGTTTTTTATGTATTCATTAATTAGGGCCCTATGGGACCAGTTGGACCAGCTGGATTACGTGGATTACCTGGAAGGATTGGACCAAATGGACTCAAAGGTGAATTTGGAGACTCAGGTGAAATGGGCCCACCTGGCCCACAAGGTCCTGTTGGTCCACCAGGGGTACCCGGACCCCAAGGTATACGTGGACTAACTGGAAAGCCCGGAGCAAGAGGGCCACCTGGTGTGACTGGACTACCAGGTAGCCCTGGAATGACTGGAAATCCTGGACCACAGGTACAAATGTTTTTGATAACAATACGAGCCCATGGTTTTTAACTTTTGCTAAATAAAGTTTATTTAATACTTAATTCGTATTTAATTTCACATATATATTTCTCCATATTAAAATGAATGACAAAAAAATAGTGGAAGAATATTTAAGATAAAAGGACTTTTGGTGTCCATTCTGAACAATAAAACAAATATCCTACTTCACATATATTCTGTCGACTAACCACGTTTATACAACGTTAAATAAAAAGTAGAATATGAGTTATATTTAGGACATGTTTATTTTAAATATCCATGTGGGCAGACAAACCGGCCGAATGAATACAGAATTGAATAGATCCAGACAGGAGAGGCTGTTAAAGCCTTCACAATAAATAGTCAATTACTTAATCATTATATGAGATGAATTACAGAAGACCAATTAAAATATAAGTGATAGATACATATAATGTGATCATATAAAACTGTTCAAATTTAATAGTGCATAATTAACAGGGCCATATATAGGTGAATGGAGATAGACATGTATGCACACAATATAATCAATCACGCTACCATTAAACATCCATAGATCAGAAAAAGGTCACCGAACAGTGTTTCAGTCTGTCAGATTAACTTACGATACAATAGCAAATTTGATTAAGTGATCCCGATTAATGTATAAATGAATCGGTACAAAGCTCTTAACATTAAGTATATTAACACAAATCTAAGTAGTCCCTAGATAATCAGGAAAATGATGAAAATCCTTTCGAATAATCATCTGGAATGTGACCTCGGGAAAGTGCTAACAGGACAAAGATATATAATTTTTACCTAAAGTCAAACGAGGTCACATCAAAACTAAACTATACTGAAGGCCATGAGAGGCTCTGGGAGAAACTTTGAGATTAACCTAGCGAATATTAGCCAATCAAAATTTAGGTCTTGTGAATAAATTGTGCACTACGAAAAGCCAGTAGATTCAGATAATTTTCTTCCTATTTAAGCTTCATCAGTTCGTTGTACTCAGATCCTAGAACTGATGTTCACTCTGAAATTCGAATTCAGTACCATTCGCTTCAAATGCGCAAAACCATTAAGTTCAGATATCCTCTTATTTGTGCAACCTGTTACATGAATTTGTAGATATTTACCAATTCGTACTAAGTAAATCAAACGAATAATTAATATGTGGGAAGAATTCATATTATCAGTATAGCTTAATAAACCCCTGTCTTAAAAAATAGTAATTGAACAATCTTTAAAACTCAAGGATATCTGTTCATTGAAATAAACCATAAAGTAGTAGTAGATTATGCTTATTCATATCATTCGATTGTGTGGACAGATTTAATTAGTTTGATGTTTATTTCTTCTATAACGTCATTATATTACAATAAACTGTCTTTTTTAAAGGGAAATGCAGGTCCTAAAGGAGAACCAGGATTAACTGGAGAACCTGGAGATACTGGTCCCGTTGGAGCCTCAGGCTATAAAGGTGACCGTGGACCTCGTGGTTTACCTGGAGCTAAAGGAACTCAAGGAGCAGCTGGTTTAACTGGTGTTCGTGGAGATAGAGGCGAAAAAGGTTCAAAAGGTGAACGTGGTCTTCCTGGACCACGAGGTAGTGAAGGTCCTGTTGGATTAAAAGGTGAACCTGGTATAGTAGGTGAACTTGGTCCTCGTGGATTGGAAGGTCAGAAAGTAAGCGATAAGTGTTTACTGTAAAGGTCATTTTAAGAATTCAACCTCGTAGAATAAACAGAAACTTTCCGTCACATTTATTATGTTTTTATTCACATACTTTTCATGGAATGAGATCATCAAATTACAGGAATTTATCAATATCTGATGAGCATCGATAATCATTTTCTGAATGTTTATAATGATTTACAGAATTTATTTCACTAATTTTCTTATTAGCTGTACAAAATTTAAAATACAATTATTGACAGATTTGTTAAAAAAAACTAACTAATATTCTGTATTTCTTATGTTACTAGGGAAACGAAGGCCCTCGGGGAAGTCCAGGATATCCTGGGGGTCCAGGTCCTAAAGGCTCCGTTGGGCCAGCAGGTGGTATTGGAAGTCCGGGTGAAAAAGGCGACCCAGGTCATATGGGACCATTAGGTTTGAATGGACCTGTTGGACCGCGTGGAGCACCTGGTCCGCGTGGGGCCCCGGGACAGTCAGGACCAGTCGGATTCAAAGGTGAAGAAGGACCAACAGGACCAACTGGTCCTCCTGGAGCTGCTGGACCTCAAGGTCCAAGGGGTTCCCCCGGATTCGTAGGAGTTCCGGGTCCTCCGGTAAGTATAGATTTTTCATTGAAATGTAAAATAGTTAATTTAACATGAACTGAATAACAGATTTAAGTAATCAAACCTTCATATTAAAAAATATACACGTAATTCTATCTTCCTTTTCAAAACAAATTAAAGGTTTTATGAAATTACAAATAATTATGTCACTTTTACCAATCAAATTAAATATAGAGTTTAATCGAATGTATGAGAGTTTTTCTTGCGAAACTTATATCAGAGATTTACATAATATGAATTTTATTCGTAATCCATTTATGCTTTTGTGTTTTTTTGCAACGAAGGGTTTACCCGGTCGACCAGGACCTGTCGGACTTTTAGGAGATCGAGGTGAACCTGGTGAACCGGGAATACCTGGTGAAATCGGGCCAATAGGTATGGTTGGTGTGCCTGGTCAAATTGGAGAGCAGGGGGCACCAGGTGAACGTGGTCCTCCAGGACCACGTGGACCTCAAGGGGTTGCAGGTAAACCTGGGGTAGAGGGGATTGAAGGAGTACAGGTGAGTTACAGCTTTATTTAAATTGTATTGTTTTTATATTCGATAAACAACTTTTGAATTTGCTTATAAATTGTAATAATTGATCATCTGATCATAAGCAATGATTCACGATTGTGCATAGACTGAAGATTATCGATCACATCCAACACTTCTTTTTCAAAGAGTGAAAATCTTATAAGTTTTCTGTTTGATCAAATGACAGTGTGAGAATAAATATGAGTTGATTAATTGGAAAGTAGGTGATGATGATTATTCTGACGTTAAACTCAATATCTTTTCTGCATAGTTTCTACAGAGTACTTAAGAAAATATCTTACTACTTTGTGATTTATTCGAAGCAGTAAAATATACCTGGAAGTAGCCTACTTATCGCGGTACCGGGAGGTCCTAGGTTCGATTTCTGTCGAGATGACGTATGCTCACCGCTAAAGAACGAAATGGTTATCCAATATTTCTCAGTTCCCAAAGATATCTTCAAAAATGACAAATTAATTTGTTTTACTCCAAAGATTTTTTATTTTGCTAGAAAGACAGCTCCTAAAAGAATAAATCTTATTCCATATATTCATGATTGTTTATTTGGAAATCTGATAAACACTACCCACTTAAGTATTTCAATCTTTTAGTGGCTTCTAGATAATTAGTAGAACAACTTCGTTGATCATGGCTACTCTATTGTTTCGTAATACTTCAGCTTAGTCGTTATAGACGTGAATCGGCTGAAACTACCTGTGATTTATTTCTTATCCACATTTGCCATAGGTAAATAAGACGTAGTAAAAGACATACAAATGTATTGTTTCTTGTAATTTAACCAATTTTTCATTGCATTGCAGGGTGAAAAGGGAACCAAGGGTGCTGCTGGTCCACCTGGACCGAGCGGCCCAGTTGGATTACGAGGAACACGTGGACCACCAGGTCCATCGGGCGACCCTGGGTCGAAGGGAGATGAAGGTCGCATCGGCCCTCAAGGAAGCCTCGGTGACAAGGGTGACAGGGGCCCACCTGGACCACACGGACCACCTGGTCCCATAGGACCAGTTGGACCACAGGGATTGCCAGGAAGTCAAGGTGAACCTGGGTACGTAGACTGATAATTTTAGTCACTAGAACTTGGAACGTAAATTAATTTCTTTTTGGCAGTAAGCCTAATTCTTTGTATTACTTTCTTGGACTGGAATTAGTGACAAGGGTGCACGTGGTCCTCCCGGCCCAATCGGTGAAACAGGCGAAAAAGGTGTGCAGGGATTAATTGGCAAGCCAGGCTTACGAGGACCGACAGGAGCCGATGGGGAGCAAGGTGACCAAGGGAGTCCAGGACCACAAGGTACCAAGGGAGACAGAGGAGAAGCGGTAAGCATTAACAGTAAAATAATCATTAGCACCTTTTTCTATTATCGTTTGTAATAAATGCTAAGCAAAAGTCATCTTCTTCACCTGCCTTCTTCCACACTTTTTCCTCTCAGGGTGAACAAGGTTCTGCTGGACAACAAGGAGCAGCTGGATCTCCAGGTCCTCAGGGCATGGTTGGGGAACCAGGAGAGATCGGGATAGCTGGAGTTGCAGGGATAAAAGGTGTAGAAGGCAAAGTTGGACCAACAGGGGCACCTGGACCTGCTGGTGTACAGGTAAGCTTTTAAATTTGGATAACATCTCTCTGTATAGTTCCTACATTGTTTTTAGACAATGTCCTTTCCTTGACATACTATTATTGTACATACAACCAAAATAGCAGCTATATGAAATTATTTATAAAGCATTTTACAGTCTGGCAAACAGCCCAAAAATAACCAGAGTTTCCTCCATGTGAATGAACTTCCCTACTGAGTAAATTTTGATTTTAAGGTTGATAAAAGTGATAATTAACGTTTGTGTGGCAATTAAACTATGTTAGTACAATGTACACATTAAAAGATTATCACGTTTTTATGGCTGGATTCATCGTTTGATTTTTGTATCATTCAACTGTGCCTGGAAGTCATTTAATGAGTCATTCTATTTCACTAATTGTAGTACAGTAGCATCAAAAGTGTACTAAAACATTAATTAATAATTAATCTTTATCGAAATTATGAGCAGATACCACATACAAATGAATAAGTTCTATATGAAATCAATAAAAGGAAACTTTCTTCTAATTATTTTTCTACCTCCCGTAATAAATTTCAGGGCTCACCTGGTCGAAGTGGTCCACGTGGGGAACCAGGTATTAAAGGAGTGATCGGTGCAGAAGGGCCACCCGGACTTCCTGGACCTGTTGGTTTGGCTGGAGCTCCAGGAAAAATGGGAATACCTGGCGTACCTGGTCCTCCAGGATCACCTGGATTAAAAGGAGAACAAGGAAAGCCAGGTGCACGTGGTGAACAGGGGGCTCAAGGTACTACTGGACCACCTGGACCAAAAGGGATGAAAGGGATGCTCGGGAGACCTGGACGACAAGGTCAGCCTGGATCTGCGGGACCACCAGGAATAGTTGGAGAGCCAGGTGTTCAGGTAAACATTAGATTTTCATAAACTGTACTTGAAAATTATCCATTTAATTTATGAAAAAAGACGTCTTTAATTGCCTTGTTTATGTCTTTATCGATAAACAAAAAGTTACTAAACTAGTCAACTACGTTTAACACAACTTTCAAATGTACATTCTATTACATCCCAGGGTGCACAAGGGCCAATGGGCCCAATCGGTGCTCCAGGATTGCCAGGGGAGCCTGGTGCAGCAGGTCCACCTGGAAAAGATGGAGTCAGAGGAGCTGTCGGTTTAGAAGGACTATTTGGTGATGATGGCCCTCCAGGACCACCTGGATCTGTGGGCGTCCCTGGTGTTCAGGGTCCTCCTGGAACAGCTGGTGAGGCTGGTCCTACCGGAGACCCGGGAGATCGAGGTGCTGCTGGATCAGTGGGATTGCCTGGTGAACGTGGACCTCCTGGAATCATGGGAGCTGAAGGACAAGTCGGTCCTCAAGGGCCAGAAGGAGAGCAGGTAAGTCAGTTTTTCTATATCCACAAGCTATTTAAACTTAATCTCATCTAGTGTCTAAATATATTGACTGTTTTGTAACTTTCAGGGTCTTCAAGGGCCACCAGGAGAAACTGGACCGAAAGGGAACACAGGTAAAACGGTAAGTAACCGTTTTACCATTGAAAAATTGGATCGATCGCTTTTTAGCACATTAGTGTGACAGTCTTTTTTTTCTCAATCTCAACAAAGGGTTCACCAGGTCCAAATGGTCCAAAAGGAGAGTCTGGCCCGAAAGGAGTAAGTGGTAATCCTGGAACAGTTGGACCGCCGGGACCTAAAGGAGAACAAGGTAGTATAGGAGACCCTGGACCGACTGGAAAACAGGGTGAAATGGGTGATCATGGAGATCAGGGACCACCTGGTCCTCGAGGGCCTAATGGTGATGAAGGAGAATCTGGGCCTCCAGGACCGACAGGCCCTCCTGGTCCACCTGGTCTACAAGGCAAGTTTTATTTTGATACTTCACTTATTAATTGATTTCAAAGTTGACCACATCAACTCCAGTAACCGAGAGAACGCAATGATGAATTCCTAAAATGGTGACTATAATCATTTCTTAAATCTCTCTTTAAGATTTATTTGAAGTTAATGATGAACAATAAATTAGTATTCGACACACCTGACCACTATTGTACAAGACATTAAGACTGGTTTTAATCCTATAAATGAATAATTTTAATGTGATGCTCCTGATTATAGATTTTTAATTAACTAGTCACTAATCTACAGAATGTCTTCAGCTTCATTAAAATTGCTCTGATTGACATTTTATTATTATTAGAGTGACTAGTAATATATTGTCTATTATCAACAAAATACTGTCACTATAATGACACTATTATAAGTATTGTAAATTTACATTCAACCAGGTCCTCGGGGAGAACAAGGTCATCAAGGTGATCCTGGACCAATGGGTAAACAAGGTCCACAAGGTCAAGTGAAAATAACAAATAATGGAGAAAATCTACGAATGAGATATAAGAGATCGGCTGCAATACAATCTGGTAAATATGATCCATTTTAATCTTTATATTTATTATCTATTTATTGATTAAACGATTTCTTTGAAAGATCAATATTGTATACTTGATGAAACTGTCTATAGAATTAAGGGTTTATGTTTTGTAGTTTTACTAGTGGTGTAATAATACCGATATTTCATAGATTTCAATAATTATCAACGTATTCATTGCTTCATATTTATTTAGTGAAAACTGATTAAATTCTAAGTGACTGTATAAATAACCGACAACTTTTGCATAATTCATGATAATACAATCGGATCATAGATTTTTATTTACGAAACAATCGCAGTTTATATTTATAAAAAGTGTCTGATGCAGCTTGGTAGTTGAATGAACACATTCAAAATGAAATGCTATTAAAACTGTTTAGGTATTTCTGGATGATTTTGACGGAGAATGTAAGCATTAAGTTATTATTTCTTGACCAGAAACTATCTGAAGTTTTAACACTTTAATGAAAACCTTCGTGATCAGTAGTTCACGTTGTGGCTTGTTTTCAAGATGAACTGATTTTTGCTAGTTCATAAATGAAAGCCAGTAACTCTAAGAATTCAAACTATATCAATAAGGACTCATTTATTGCTAATAACAATAGAAGTAGGTAGTACCGAATTACAAATTATTCTTAAGTTATGGTGATCATCGAGCTGTTCGAAGGTCTCAGCCTAAAGACTCGATGTGGTCATTCTAAATGCATATTTTTGAAAAGTCTCAAACTTAAGCAATACGACTTTATCAGTATTCTTTAATTTTAAATAATTTTCTTACTGGGTTCAGTTCACTATGAAGTTTGTATTTAAATATAAACTCAATGGTTGAAAGCTTTATTTCTAGTAAACTAATCAGAGAATTCGGAAGCTCAATATAATTTCTCGCTCAAGTAGTCAGTTGGGAAGGGGTTAGCACGTACCACATCGTGTACCAATATCAGAGTTCGGATACTGGCCGTCACAACAAATTAATCCATAGTCTAACGCTGATCAAAATATCTACCAAAAAATACTTTTATGAAACTTAAATGAAACCATCTTTTAAATGTTAAATGTACTAGCAATCATAGTACTCATTAAATTATTTAAGTACACAGTCATTATTTAAGATTCGCACAACAAACAATTCTTCCTATTAAGGAAAAACAGTTAACCAGTTGTCGTCATTTCATTTAAGAGATAGATGTGTGAGCATTAAATAATGTATTGCTTTTGTGAGGTACATTCTTATAAATACAACTGTATTATATGATCACTTGTTGTATAATCCTTATTCATTCATTCTAATATTTATACGGATAATTATCTGTATTTCCAGTAGCATGTTTGACAGTGATCTAATGGATTTTTGATGTAGCCTAATAAATTAACTGAAAACAACTAATTATTTATTTGAACACATAAACATTGGTACAAAGGGGCACCAAATACATCTGCGCCACACAATAACAATGAGGCCGGTAGTATTTATCATTGATTTATGTGAGGGCTGTGATACTGCACGGCTGCTGAAACCAAAGCAGGTGGTTTTCTTATGTGGCCACTCCTTGAGCCTTTGACCTAAAGGTATAATCCACAAGGCTGTGGAGCGACGTTAAGAGATGCAGTACCATGTTAGCCGATGACAAACAGTAGGTTAATACGCCTTTTTTACCATCAGAATCCTGGAGCCCATGTGTACCAATGGTTTGGAATCAGAATTTTCGAACTCCTCTAAGTGGGTCCTCCATATCCACCAATCCGGTTAAAGCACCGGACATTCGTCTTTCGTCCTCTCAATTTCAAAAACAACAGTAATGCCGCGAGAAGGCAGTGAGTAGGACTTCTCTGACAGTGGCAATAAACGCGTGACCATGTGAGAGCATTTCGAGTGGGAGAGCTGACTCTCCTCACACTCGACCGTATCAGGGCGTTTGAGGGTAAGAAAGTCAAAGATCATATATCGCCCATGTAGATAAGGCGATTTCTAATATTTTCCCAAACATATATTAAATATACATTCTTCCAAATAATCAAACTGGTCTTATTATTATTTAATTACCTTTGTATTTATATTGTAGAAGAAACACTTGAACAAATTAATCAAAATATATTTGGACGTGTAGATGCATTGAATAAGAAAGTACGTTCAAGACGTTATGCAACTGGTTTAAGTCCACAAAATCCAGCACGAACATGTAAAGATGTCAGATTGACAAATAAATTTGCTCAGAATGATACGTAAGTTTAATTCATTTTTATTGATTTTTTGAATCTTCTCATTACTATTTACATCGAGTAGTTCCAAACTATTCCTCAGAAAAGTTCATATGGTCCAAAAAAAAAAACGCTCAGACACATTTAATCCTATCAGCGTTAAATAGAAACATCTCAGAAACATCTAGAATGTAGCAATTCATGTTTCTAATTAAATATTTACATATACCCTTACAATATTTAGTATGGTGCCAGAAGTTTCGAGAACCTTAAGGTCAAGTATAACTCCATGAATATCCCCGTTTTTCTGCACACAAAGTAACCGTCAAGTAAAGCGTTCTTGTCGCATTTTGTGCATTTTCTCTTATGTTCAAGTTGCCACGTAGATTTAGCTTGGTGTTATTAGAAGTAGATAGGAATTCGGATCGAGCGTTCATTTAACAGACTTATCACTGATAAGTTGACTACACAACAGGTTTTAAAATCTAATTAAGTGATATTTAACTTCATATTGTCTTATTCTATATGGTAAGATAAAAGATAATATCAAATTACAATTGACTAATTCAAAGTATAATTAAATTTTATTTCGTTTTTGTACTGTTTTTTTAAATCTTCCCATTGATGTTTAGGACTGCAATTGATCAGGACTCAGTAGTTAAGTAGATAAGGCAATAGCATTTGAAGTGAAAGGTACTCGGTACGAGTTCCGGAGTGAATATCAACTCTGGAATGCTGGTATATATCCAGCTGACGAGTTCCAAACAGGACGAAATGAGCAGTCCAGATTTCACCACTAGCCACTATACATCTCTGCTTATGATTAAATTTATTCTAGCAATAATGATCAATTTTACATTTTGATATTTTCTAGTTAGTTCATTAACGGGAGATCTGCTTCATCGTTACTTCAGAGTTGAGCTATAAATGGCGAATTATACTTCTGTCTGTCACAATAACGGGGATGATTATAAGTAGTCTCATTAATAATACTAATGCTAAACGAATTAATTCGATAAAAATGCCTGATACACGTAGAACAATTTGAAGAAATAATGAACGAAGGAAGAATGCATTATGTTTATGGAACCTAGCAGTGTGCACTGACAATATCAATCAGAATAGAATCTAGAAATGTGGAATTTTTTGCTTAACAATTTTTACAAATGTCAATGCTCATTGAAATCATCCGCTCCTTTGTGTTTTCTTCTGAAGTTATTATATTAATCATGACTGGTGGAGTCTAGCCGTACTGGACATAACGTTTATTGCTAACTGCGTAATCTAATAACCAAGAGATAGATGTTGTATATATTAGCGAGTAGTCATTGCTAAGAAGCACATACGTAAATTAAGTGGCTCTCTAGTGCTCCCTCGATTTAAGTACTTGAGCAGCACATGTCACATCATAATGAAAACGGACTTAGAATTGAGAATTCTCCATAAACACTTGTCATTCCACTATCATTTAATGATAACTACTGTTGTGAACTTTAACACTCAAATACTCAGTCTTATTCTAGTTATCTTCTTCTAATTTACCAGTTATTGGATCGATCCAAATGAAGGGTCGAATAAAGATGCAATTAGAGCGAAGTGTACATTTTTTGATGATGGCACTGTTGAGACATGTGTTGATTCAAGTATGGATCAAGTAAGTGAATGTTACTAGTTATCTTAGTAATTTTATTAAAGGTGAATAAATATTTATTTTAGGCGGAGATTTTTTTGCGTAAAACTTAATTTTGATGTCGTATCACTAAAAATAAACTAAGTGCAAATCCCAGCTACTAGATAGAAGAAAGGCGCTCAGTAGATTTAGTTCACATGCCTTCTCCACTGAGCGCTATCTCTCTTTGTTCTCGTTTCTTCGCTTCCTACACTTCGTCCCTCTTATTGTCTGTCCAGACCAATAAGTGTACAAAATATACGTATTCAAATATTCATTCTCGTATTTGACATATTTAATTCCATTATCCACCAACGCGATTTAAGCCAATAATTATATACGAAGATTGGTGATATGTATGTTTCAATAATATTCATACGATCTGGAGTCAGATTCAGGTTTGCAGAAGTGGTGAGTCCGACGTGATCAATAACCTTCTGTACTCAGGCCACAAAAATCTTTTAATCCGTTCATATCAGATTCATTGTTCTAATCTGAATGACAATGTTATTTGAATCATTTCCATGAAGAACTGCAGGTTTTTCAATAATTTAATGTGCGTAGAATGTCTGATATCAAATGTTTCGTTATAATTAGTAAGATATGTTTAATTCTTTAAAGGTGAAGACAACATTCACAATATCAACTAGAGAATGAATCTTCATGGAAGTTATATATGGTTAGTAATGATCTGTGGCAATGAACAATAAGGACTTAATCAGTCTCATTAATGTTTCTTTTTAATTAAATGCCATTTGGTAAGAATAGTTATTAGATTTCCGACGCTTAGATTTTACTAGCTAGAATGATGTAAAACGTTGAATGACCGCATTTATTATTCATGTATATGAACAGAGAATGCACACTCATTCGAATGGAAGTATGTTAAACTGAAGCCTATTTTGATTTAAAGTTCATGAGAAGTTTAAGATTAAAAATTTTTTCGTGATACGAACAAAAGTCGTAAACTTTACAACTTCGATTTCCTAAATTTCAATATTGTCATGAAACTTATTGAATATCTGCTAAATAAGTGAATGTTTTACAGCTAATATTGTCATCAGTAGAATTTATGTTATAATCTTATTGACTTATTGACTTACGCCTGTTAATCCCAATAGAGCCTGGAGCCCTCCTGGGACTACTGCCGGTCCCAAGTCCGGATGAAGGAGAAAGGTTGAGCATGGGGTTAGCGACCCCATCCCGTAGAAAACAAACTCGCTAAAGAAACGCTAACCAGAAAAGACTAATTTAAACCGTTTAAACTCTGCCCTGGAAGTTAGAAGGTCTTCATTTAGAAGATTTATGTAATAATCTAACTGGATATATTTCTAAATAAATAGTTATATTACTTTGTCATTGTGATAATTCTGAAATTTATTTTGATATTAGGGAATACTAGTTACATATCTGAAACCATTACCAAGTGATAGTGAGTGGCAAAGTCAACTTCGAGTAATGAATTCTACAACACCATTAGATGTAAGTTATATAAATGAATTTTAAACTGATTTATGATTTCAATATGTTTAAATGAATCACTGAGACATATTGAATGAAAGTCTGCTTGGACAGTTCACTAGAAATATCTATAAGATTAATGGTAATCACTTGGATGAAATCGCTCAAATCATAAATAAATCGAGTATTGAGATGGTGGAGAAAATTTGTAGCTCAGGTGGATGATTTTGTTCTCTAACTATCCAGTTCAGAGAACAAACTTTCATCAAAATTGAGTATTATTGTTAGAATTAATAAATGTAGGCAGTAATTACTTACATATGCACTTCTAAGCTAATCTCTAGACTGTCAAATACAAAGTCATAGTTTAATCAAAGTCAGAACAAGTAAGCTATTTAATTTGATAAACTGTTTCGGAAACGTAAATTAACATCGTTAGTATACAAAAAAACAGATTAAGACATTCCACTAAACAAGACGAAAGAGCGGTATAAATAACACAGAAAATAACAAGTGGAGGACAGAAAAAATCAATCAACAAAACTCAATATCGATTGTGACAAACATGATGGATTATGATTATTGAATAAACAAGGTATAGTCATACATGGCCAAAGAGAGTCAATATGGTAATGGGTTCGTTTGTCGATCATACCTTACAGTAAATTCAGTAATCAAAAATTCCTATCGTGTAATATCCGCAACTTCGTTTCTTGTACTTCTGTACGTATGTCTGCAGATGTGTCATTTCGTAAACTTATTGTTACATGTTGTCAAAATTATTGGTGACGTTTGGAGTTTGTTTTGTCAACGAGAAGCCTATCTACAATACTTTTAATAATAAGATTAATCTTAGTCTTCGTTTAAACGTCGTGCTCAATAATTACATTGCAATGATACGAACAAAGACTTATAGCTTAGTTGGATAGTTTCATTATGCTGTCTTCTTCAAGTGATATAGATTTAACCAGAGAAACAAGCAAACTGATTTTGTTGTCCGGAACGATAATAAAAGCTTTAAAATTAAATCATCTAGCTCAGGGTATAGTGTATGCTATTTATGTCGACAGATATAAGTAGTATGTAACACCGACTGAAAGTGGAAAACCTGGCAGCAAAAGGCTAAGAAGATCGAGGTGAAGAGAAAAGAAGGGTAAATAAAAAGAAATTGTGAAGTAGGAGAATCATACAGAATATGAAGGACAAATGACGGAAGTTTGCAAATGAAGTATTTAGTGTATGATTCTTATATTTTGTCGAGAGATTTTGTAATTTCGCATTCAAACAGAAATCGGTATTCCATACCTGTGTTCTCGTTCATTACAAGGGGACAAAGAACTACTAATTAGTTTTGTAAGCACTCAAGCAATTTAGCATGAATTCAACTGGAATTGTTGTAGTCTTGTACTTTCTGTTGGTATCAATTTCCATTTCACTGATTAATTAATCTCAACCTCACAAATTGATCATGTCAATTTTTTATTAGCTTGGCATCATTTTATTTTTACGAATTTTGTCACGTAGACACGATTAGAAGTTCATTTGATGATATGATGACCTGGAACTAGATTGGTACATCAGTGTTGCTACTTGGAATAAATGCCGATTACTCCTAATGGCACGACTATTTATTATAACTGCAAATCAAATGATACCTGCCACTTAATGCAAGAGAACAGGACTGATATGCCAACGTAAAGGAGAATCTAAAGCTGTAGAAGAATAATTTATTCACCAGTCACTAAAAGACGTTCACACTAATAATAATCAAGTCGAATGCTAGTGATTTTAGATACACATAATTCAGAGATCCATTAATACAGACAGACGATGAAACATTTGCCTGTTCAACTTAACTAAGCTTAATTCAACATTTATGGTAAGACAGGAAATGAAAACAAAAATCCTATGACGAAATAGTGAGTGATAATTAAACATAGGCATAAATACGCTCATACAAAACACAATCAAGGTTACAAGTGAACAGTGACAAGGTCATAAAGTGACCTGTTCTAGATTGATAAATTAGAATTAGCTGATAAGACACATCTCTAGTCATGGGAAGAAAACGTAATGCTTGAATGTTGTAAGTAATGACTTGACAATTATCAAAGTAACTGAATGTGATTGATTTGTTTTCATCTAGTTTCTAACTTGAAACATAAAAATAGGGTTTCTTTTACATCATTATCCTCTAATTTGATTGAAATATATGACCAGTTAAGGGGTTGTGGAGATTGTTAAGTTTTTGAGTGAGATCATGAACCGATTGATGATTGACCACCATTGAAAACCTGGAAGCACTGGATGGCCATTTCGTCCTGTTGTGGGACTTCTCAGCAGTGCGCATCCACGATCCCGCTCGCGTGGAAAAGTTTTGAATATTTGATTAAAATGTTAGTTCTAGTCAGTATAGAACCTGAAATCAATGTGCACTAGTCCAAGTTTTTATAACATATTAGGATGATGAAGTGAATTTAGTTATAGACTGATAGCAAAGGAATCGAAATAATAGCACTATCAATGATGATTAAAAATGTCTAAACATTAAGAATGTAGTTCTAAAATAAAAATAATGACAAGATAGCCAATATGAATGACTATTGAAGCTTAATATCTAAGTATAGGTAAACAGTGAGTTCGTCTGAATCACTGTAATTGACTCTGATTTACATTGCTGAATGTCTCTAACCACTGACCATAGTCTTTATATGGTCACCAATCACGTAGTTTAAACTTATAAATACTGCTCAGTTCAACAGTTATTGGTTTAATGGACTAATGTCTCGTCTTGGTTTATTCGCTCCTAACTTTTTTCTAATTTACTGTTATACAAACCAGCATTGAATGTCAAATTAGTTGGTGTTTTGGGCATAATATGTGTTATATATTTTTCAGCCTCTTTAGTTGACTTATAGTCTCATCAACCGATATACCATCTTCACTTCCTTATTCCTGACTCTATTATTACACCGAGTACAAACATTGCGTAGACAACACCTATGATCAGACTAATTTCTGATCACTAACGGTCCCTTCGTTTTTTTAGACGAACTAAATCTCGATTTTGTTCATAGAAAGTATCAGCCAGTCAGCTACAACTTAGGACCAGTCACATATCTACATCAATCCAAGTTGCTATACCTCATTAGCAAAACACGATGAACACTGGATTCGTAGAAGTAGTTAATTCAGTGGCAGCAATATATAAAAGAAAGGTTGCATATAAGGACATAGTACAGGAAGAAAGAATTAGTTCATAGAAAGTAAGGTATGAAGCGAGTTTAATCTTATAGTTTATGGGAAGACAGAGAGTGTATACACCTACGCCATTGTGATCGATTCTGAGCCATGTCACCAAGAGTCTCCAACCATTGGTTACGATAGTCACGCGGACCCCAACCAAGTAGTCTGCATCTACCAATATGGTTAAGACTAGAAGTTAGTGACTTCAACGACTGATGCCACGTTTTGGTTTGACCGCCCCTAACTTTCTTCCAACCATCCCCAACACTAGTCAGCATTACGTGTCGTGGTAATTATATTTTATAGTAATTCTAAATATAAACCTAATCCAATTTTTTTTATTCTTACACTATGTATACCGTTTACGATATTCAACACCAAACTAACGAGAACACTTTTTCTTTCCACTATTTAGTTACATAATTATGGAAGTCATTCACAAGTTAATATGTTACGTATTCAACATAGATATGCATCACAGGAACTCGAATTTTTATGTGATGGTACAGAAATCTATGGTTCATGGAATTCACGTACAAGTCAATCAGATTTTAATAAAGCAACAGCTCTTCTAGCACATAATGAACGTATGCTTGATTTAACTTCAGGTGAAAGATTAGGACCAGGAAAATATCATATGGATAAGCGTAATTATCGAAATAATTTAGATCGTGTTGATACAAGTATTATTGTAGAATATGATGGATGTCAGGTTAGTTAATCAATCATGAACATTTTTCTAACTATAGTAATCATAATGAATGGTAAAAGTTAGATACGTTTCATGGCCATATGAAATATTGAGATGGTGGAGAAGATTTGTAGCTCAGGTGGATGATTTTGGTGGAGTTTTGTTCTCTGAGCTGGATGGTTTGGTCGTGGAGCTTTCATCGTTCGGAAGATGAGTCGATATTCATTCCAGATAAAACTCATGTAACAAACAATTGAAAAGTTGCACTGACCATACGAAAATCCATCTTACACAACGAACTCAAGATAATTCAAAGGGAACAAATAGAACTAATAAATAACTAAATCGAATATTTAGAATAAAATTAATGACAACGATAGCAACAACTCATTCGCAACATTTTTGAATGATTTCTTCAGAGAATTTGTCGATGATAATTTAGTAATATAGAAATGGCGACCAGAAAAGGACAACACTTGTAGCCTTTATCTGGGCTACATGGCATTAAATCTTATTTTCTTAGATCAGTCTAATATCAACTGTGATCTACGTGTATATCTTAGACTATTTGGTTTCGATTTATCAAGACTATTAAGGTTCTCACAAGTTTGTGACAAAATCTGTTTACAGTCATGCTGTAATGGATCAAATAAACATAAATAAATTTTAACAATGTCCTGATATTTCGTATAAGGTCATTTAATATCATTATAAAAACATAAGTTTATTGTTAATAGATAATGAAAATAATTGGATTAGTCGAGGCTGGAAAGACCCAGTGACGATGATGCAGAAAATCTAACTTGCAACATGCAACACATAAGAGGTCAGGTTCACTGATAGTTAGTCCAAAAACCGTACTCAACTTTTTGCAACATAATTTATATGATAATACATTAACTGAAGAAGTTGGGTATTCTGACCCTAGAAAATGGATATACCACAATTCAAACATAATAGTTTGAGTTTTAGATTGAGATCATGAACCGATTGATGTTAGACCACCATTGGGAAACTGGGAGCACTGGACGGCCGTTTCGTCCTATTGTGGGACACCTCAGCAGCGCGCATCCACGATCCCGCTCGCGGGATTCAAACCCAGGGCCTTCGGTCTCGCGAGCGAACACTTAACCTACTGGACCACTGAGCCGGCACCCAATGGTGATAGTGTCTAACATCTAATAGTTTAATAAAGAATACAATTTGGTTTCAATGAGAATGAGCCATTATTACCTTCAAAACAAATAACGTTTATTTACATTTTCTTTATATCTCTCTTTCTCTCCCATTTTTTTCTCTCTAGTACTTAACAAAAGGTGCAGCTACTAAGTTATTGATTGAAACAAGAGATTTAGAAGTATTGCCAATTATTGATTTTAAAGTACGTAATTTCGATAAACAAGGAACATGTTCATTAAGTGTAAATGTCGGCGCTGTATGCTATCGTACATAGAAACAAACTACTAACAAAATCGTCATAATCAAAATAATGGAAAAGAGAAAAAAAGAGAGAAATCTCCGGAAAAATAAAAAAAACTATATTGAATTGAATACATTCATATATTCAATAATTAGTCAATTACTATTCATTATTGTTTTGCTTTTGTTTGTATGAATAATCTTTCAATTTCAAATTAACTTAATCCAAGTTGTTTTAATGTGTGCCACAATTAATAAAATTGTACAATGTTCGAATGAAAACAAATAAAAAGTTACATAAATTAAACCAGTTAAACATTTTTATATCATATTACATCATAAACATAGTTTTAAACAGATAACAAAATTTCAATAGTTAAGATCATGAGTCAGTTGAAGCAAGACCACCGTGGAAGACCTGGAAGCAATGGAAAGCTATTTCGTCCCATTGTATGACTCCTCAGCAGTGCGCAGCCACGACCCCGCCTAACGGGATTCAAACCCGGGACCTACCAGTCTCGCGTGCGATCACTTAAACACTAAACCACTGAGCCGGCATCCAACGGTGGTGGTTAGGCGCCTAGCGCGAGACTGACAGGTCCTAGGTTTGAATCCCGTTGAGCGGGGTCGTGGCTGCAGTCATACAATGGGACGAAACAGCTGTCCATTGCTTCCAGGTTTTCCATGGTGTTCTGGCTTCAATTGATTCATGATCTCAACTATTGAAGTAACAAAATTACGATTTCGTTATCATAGATTACTAGCCATTTTGAACAAAATAAAAAAAATGATACAAGTGCATTTTTATTGTTATTATTGTTGTTGTTAGAGTGTAGACAATGAGAACATCAATGGAAGACAACTGAATGTATCCATATAAGGAATAATAGTATTTCTTGGTAAAATATGAGAACTACACAGCAAATACTTCATTTACAAATTCTTCATTAGTTGTCTCAAATTTTTTTGTATCTACATCAATCGTTCTCTCTCCTTCGATCTTCTTAACCTTCTATCCCTAAGCATTTCACTTTCAACTGGTGATATATACTATTTATATTTGTTGACACCAGTACCACATACCACACTTTTATTGAAAATGAGTTTGGTTAACTGATGAAAATATTGATTTATTACACCATACAACAGTAATCATTATCAATAACAAGATCGTTTTAATCAGACAAGAATAATGTATCCAGCTGGATTTTGCTTGCATTACTATTATACGTTTATAGGTACCAAAAGGATCTTACTATTCATATTTTTGGTAAAATTAATGACTTAACATCAGGGTTTACCAATCATAACATCTATCCTGCTTATCTGTTCTTGATATATTATAACACACTGTTTGTAGAAGGTAACTTTACAACTGCACTTACTCTCTTTTGAGAATAATTTAAGGCTATCAATAACTATTTTTAATTAACTTGGCCCAACAATTCACTTAATATCAACTTTAGTTTCACATATCTGCAAAACGTCATTAGCAAACTAAGATTTTTGTGCCTTTGATGATCGAATTCAACTACTAATCCTAATTTTTGGTGCCCAACGAACGAAATATTATAAAGACAGTAAACTGAGATTGTGTAGAATAACGTATTACCGATAGGTAATTAATGTTATTTATAACGTATGCATACCATAAGGATAAGAAAATCTGGACTAAGAACTTGATTAGAGAAGTAAATCATTTACTCACACTAACACACTCACATTATCATTACAATTATTTTGTGTGACCAATCTCAATCTTATAAAAATTTAGGCATAAGGTGTACATATGCTTAGAATCGTTTCTTCACTGCCTAGGATTTTTCACAAAATATATACTATTTTCAATCATGTATGTAGTACAGTAATGAGTTGAATTTTTGTCGTCAGAGAACCACTTGATCGATTGTTGTATGCTTAAATTTATGGTTTAGCATTTCTCGTTCACTACAAAATGACGAAAGACAACCGTTGCAAACGATTTAATTTTAGCTAGCTTGAGTCTAAAATGTGATCATTTTTTGTAAATTGAAATCTATTTTTATCTGTAAGGTAAATTGTGGTTGAAAAAAACCATGAAAGATTTTATCAAGGATTGAGTACTCTATTTCATCTCGACTATTAATTATAACAAATCGTAGTTAATAGAAAAGGATAATCTTATCACAATTTAATATGCAACTGTCTAAAGTTAAGATTATTATTCGTAAAAACCAGATATTACATTAAAACACCAAGCTTATCACATCTAAAATCACTTGAGTCAATCTTAGATCTCATCACGATTACAATAATTGTAATTATTTTTATGCTACTTATAATATCTGAGTAGTATGAGTAGTAAGTCGAAATAAACAGTTAACGTTTCACTACATATTTTGATGTTCATGTTTTTATGTTAGAATATTTTTACAATAAATAATCGTAACAACAATTGTAAACGTGAGAGTAATTCTTGACCTTTATGTACTCATTGGCTTTCAATCTGCCTATCTTTTTTTGCATTTCTGTCATTCATGACTTGATTGCTTTCTTTTCTACTTTATTTAGTGCTCAAATGATAAATTTGTAATAATAGATTTTATTAATATGTATACCATATTGTACAGGTATATAATGTATGTATGAATGTAAGCAAGACAGTAGAAGTACTTTAAATTTTCACATAATCTTGGACAAATTGATCATTTCTTCTTTTTGCCTTTACCACTTTTTTTTCCACTCTTCTTTCCACTTTTCTTCGTTCCACCTTTCTTTTCATTCGCCTTTGCTTGTTTATCAATTTCTCGTTGTATTGTAAATTGGGGAATTAGAGGAACTGTACGTGTTTGTATTAAATGTTCAATTTTAGGTAGATCGCCGTTTGCAGCGTCCAATAAAACCTGTAAATAGTTGTATTATTAATAATAATAGGAGAGGAATTAAATGTAACATATAAAGAAAATTTCTTTTAAAATTGTTGAAAATAATGCGAAAACTTTGATGATGATTTCATATATATAATATTTATAGCTTAAAATAGATATTTTCCATGATAACCCTTGTATGAGATGCCGAAATAAATGGGGATCTAAACTTATTCAAGAATAATAATTTTCAAAAGAATCAGTTCTCAGTTAGTAAATACCTTTATTTTTTAATACATCCGTATAATACTGATTGAAAAAACCAATTAGATGTTAAGTCGTTAAGCCCTAACTCTACGGTTAGAGTGCTCCCAAATTATCCTTGTATAACTTAACGGGTCCTGAAATCGCTTGGAAGCATTTTATTCAGTCGGGACTGAGTAGAAATTTCTTTGAAATATCTAAAAGGATAACGAATCACGAGTCAACTCCTTATTGATAATATTTATTATTCTTCTGAAACTTTCTAGATGATCAAGGTCACATTGAATAATAAAAATAAGCACGAGTACAGCACCATTTTTGCGTTTTCTTCCTATTCTTTTGTGTCTAGACTGTTATGTAGATTTAGACTGAGATTATTAGAAGCGGCCAGAAAATCAGATCGAGTACTCAATTAACAGACTAAATCATCTATTTATGTCCCTTTAAACACTATTTAAATGTTGCCATATAATGGAATGTTTTCCGGGGTCAAAAATCTCCAATGTTAATTTTTTCTCAAGGATAGATTTTGAGTCTAAAAAACAGTTTGAATAGTTCAATATATTTGTCTTTTAAATCTTGAAGTTGAAACTCCTTTATTCTATGACTAAACTTTAGTGATTTCAGTGAAATGTATTTGTACTTGTTAAAGTGTGACAAATCGTACTATTCTAGCTACCTTTGATTAGTCTTTATAATATCATGATCAATATATTTGAGAAAGCTAGACTCAAATTTGTAATAATTTAAATTACATAGATTGAGTGATAACCAGACAGAAACAATGATTATAGATCCTAATGAATTATAAATTAACTATTTTGATAATATTCGATGTCCCAACACTGCCTATTCATTGGAGGACTGTTTATTTTTACTTGAATCAACTTAAAACTATTGATTTTGAACAATAGTTCAGTTGTATCAGTTATTCACGTTATTGTTGTGTATAACAACGAAACCTGTTAGAGCGACTGATTTAGTACAAATCTATGTTCAGAATGGGTTTTGTGGAGATTTTTAGAAATTTCACAGGTTGAAATCACGAGCCAATTGAAGCTAGACCACCATGGAAAACCTGGAAGTACGGGACGGCGCACGAAACCAGTAGGTCTTGGGTTCGAATCCCGCGAGGTGCGGAGTCGTGGATGCGCACTGCTGAGGAGTCCCATACTAGGACGAAACGGCCGTCCGGTGCTTCCAGGTTTTCCATGGTGGTCTAGCTTCAATTGACTTATGATTTCAATCAGCGAAATCTATGTTCATCATTGAATTATTTTCTACTTCATTCGTGATATTTATATTTGATGATAAATCGATCAGAAGCATGTGAAACCTCCGGATGTAGAAACTATACTTCACAAAATACGAAGAGATTAAACCAAAACGTTTTACTGTACCTATCAACATTAGTAAACAACTACAAAAATATGCACTTAATAATGTTATAATAAATAATTGGAAGATTATATTCACTTGGTGTTGCTTGCTTGTATCTTCCGATTGTTATTTAGGACTGTAATTGATCAGTTTGTTGTTGGCATATGTGCATCCTGTGTAGACTGCTTCGATATTGTCTGAAATCGATCTTTGCTTATAAAACTTGCGACTTCAGGCAATATCGAAGCAGTCTGCACAGGATGCACATTTGCCAACAACAGACTGATCAATTGTAGTCCTAAATAACAATCGGAAGATACAAGTAAACAACACCAAGTGAATATAACTTCACCCCATTGCACAAGTAGGTAGCTATTAGGACTCAGTAGCTAAGTGGATAACGCGATGCCATTTGAAGCAAACGGTACTGGGTTCCAGTCCCAGAGTGGACATCATCTCTGAGGTGTAAGTATGTCCAGCTTTCAAATAGGACGAAACGCCCGTACTGGATTCCACTGCTAGTCACTGTCTATCTTTGTTTATGAAATTAGAAGATTGTTTAACAAATCAGGACTGATGAGATAAATCTGGGTCAGGAGTGTATATGATTGAATTAAGGTGAAAAGTGACAGTAAGTTATACGAAATAATAAGAGAGTAATCCTTAAATTGTAAGCTAGTTGACAAATGTTGGTGTTTCTTCTGAATTCCCTGATTACAGAGGGTTGTTTAGCAGTGCTAAAGCTGTGTAATTAGAAATCAAAGATAACCGTTAAATCATTTTTAATTGCCACTTAAGACGACAAGCTATCTAAACGATATTAGTTGTAGAAACCACAAGTAATCAACAACTACGGCTTTTAGGTTCTCTATTAACTTTACAAAGATATAGCCATAATTATTTAAGCTCATGCCATAATTGTTAGTATCGTCGTAAAAAGGATAAGGATAAAATGTGAACCGGCTTGAAGACATCTCCTACAACAGACTAGTAAACCACCATCTTGACTCATGTGCTTAAGGCATACTGTTCAAAATAAATAAGTGAGAAGTAAGGCTAAATAAAAAAGTATTTTGTGATTGAATACCATTAAGGAACTTGGACACATCTAATCCATGTTTTTGGTTGAGAAATTTTATAAAAAATATCCAATCATTGACATTTTCCAACCTAAAGCATGCTCCATTAGTAAAGAATGAGAAATTAGGGAGCGTCATCTTCGAACTGACCAAGTTAGTATACCAAACAAGCTCATCTGTTAAAAATAGCCAGCATTAACTAGAGTTGAATTTATAGTCAAATCAATAAAAATGAACAGTGAACATTCAAGAAAGCAATGAGTATAACAAATCTTCTTCAGCATAACTTACTTTCCAAGTTTCGGAATTGTAAATTGCTAAGTCGATTGGTTTGACGCCACTAATACATTGATGATTAATATCTGCCCCAGACATAAGTAAGAATTTCACTACTCTTGTATGATTTCCTGTAAAATAAATTTAATAGTATGTTGTAAATCCAATACAACTGGCCTACCTTTAGCGGCCATATGTAATGGTGTAGTTCCATTTGAATCCCATATATTTACATTCGCTTTATTAGCGACAAGAAGTTTCACTGATTCGTAACTTCCATCTGTTATTTAATTTGAGATATATTTTTTGAAGGGAAAAGTAAATCAAGAATTACGAAATGTTAAACATGTTTACTTGCGGCTGCATAGTGTAATGCTGTTTTACCAAAACCATCAATAAAGTTTATATTCACTCCATTTGCAATACATTTGCTTACAGCTTTTATATCAGCATGACGTGCTGCTTTACATAAATTTAATTCATTTGGAAAACCCCATGGAATAAATGGATCGAATGATTTTTGTTCTGATACTGATTCAGCAGTTTCTGTCATGTTTTCATAGTTAAAACAAATACACAAATTGCATGGTGTTATCTAAAGTACATGAGGAAATAATTCAGTTATGAGGATCGAATGATTATTATTATTATTATGAATGACCAAATACTTATCAGGCAGTTTGTACAGATCCGATGAATAATTATAAAACAATTTCTTTTTCAAGGCCTATAAACCGGTAATAGCCAGTAGACATTATTAAACTGTATTATCATGCTAACTTGGAAGTTCTACTAAGAAAATCTCTCGTTTACGTTGTATTGTGATATGGTTCTGTTGGACTTTCAGGTGATGGTTGCATTGTTTGACCATTATACTTCATTAGAACGCGTAGTACATTAATTTCAAGTGAAGCACACAATAAGCTGACTTAGTAGTTAGTGTGTACTCTTAGGAACCAATAGTAATCAGTTGATAAGAACCGTTACAAAGTCGATGATAAGAAATATCCCTCTAGAACTATATATTATGTTACTTACTTCATGTCCATCAACGTTATTCACATCTTTTCAAACCATAACTTAAAATAAACCTGATTTAATTATAAGCGGGAAACGTGTTTCTATCTCAGGATATATTTTACAAAAAGCAGGATATTCCAATTTTTCGATAAAATATTTCCCTTTTTAGACACTTCACTATATTCAATTTTTGTACTCCATTTCGAAATATCAAACAAAGTTGTATTATTATTACTGCACAAAATGCATGTTGTGCAGATTTATTTCTCTGTATAATGCACTCGTTAGTTTCAGAAAAACTATGTATATCACAATAAATAATACGTTGCTTTGGAATCCATGAATTATCACTTGAACCTCAAATAGCAATTTTGAGGTGGACAATAAGTGAGTGGTGAGCATAAAGCCTGAAATGTATTAGACTATAATGATATACTTTTATTGGAGTTTCCAGAATTCTCTCAGTACTGCGACTCAAATTTGACTTAACAAAACGTAATAAACGATTACCCTCACATAAACGTTCAGTTACAAATTAGTCAAAAACCATCTGTCGTGGAAAAATTAATAAGGCATTACATAAGCAGCGAACTAGATATGACCAAAACATAACTGAAGAACCCATAATATATAAAAATGATTGATTACTGAGGTTCATATTGTGAAGGAATATAAGTATCTTTGACTTCAACAAAACTTTCAATGCCAAATTGAGGACATGATATTTTTTTAGCGGACGGACTATTTTCAGCAGTCGTTTGGTCTAATTGTGCAGACTTGAGACACCATAAATTCGTTGATTACATATACGTATATGAATGTCAATAAAAAAGATAATATGGCCAACCAAATCAGTGCATGAAACACACTTATAATTATAAAGAATGTAATGAATCAATTTTGCGTTATTTGATTAATATAAAGTCAAGTTACATAAATCATTAACTATGGCCATATGAAATGGATGAAGAGTTATAAAAATAAATGTGCTCTAGTTACGGAAGATATATTGGACATGGGATGTGGTGTCGTGTAGATTCCTTGTAAACGGTTAATTATAACAAGAATTGTAATAAGACAGATACGTTTTTACAGAGATTTCAAAAGACAGATTTATTTTTAAAGAAGAATGTCACATTCACAGTGTCAGAAATCTGAATAGTGTTTTAATTTTCAGCAAAATTAATGAAATGGTCAAGTTAGTTAATGTATCACTTGTAACGCACTCGAGAAACCAGATAACAGAACCTTATTTAAATAGGTTTTTGACTGCTTATTGTGTGATAATGAACGTATGAACGTAGTAATATATTCACGTCACTAATGGGCAAAATTTTTAGTGGAGTAAATATACGAAATTGAAAGCGTTAGAAGTGATACAAAAGAACCTGTAATAGCCCATTAAAACCTTGAAAAGGACCGATTATTCTCTTCAACTTTATAGTGAATCTCTGCACAATATTGCTTGTTATCACCGTTTTTTTCACATCAAAGAGCAAGGCATATTTTACGGGCATTCCTGTATCTTCTATGTCGAGAAGCAGTTTGGTCCCAATAAATGTGTTGAATATTGTCAGAGAAAACATAATAAACAATGAAAGAGTTGCTGTCTGTCTTTAAAACAGGTGGGAGATTAACATCCTATCAGTTTACACGGTTAAAACGTTATGTTTTATATTCTTTGGCAATTGAAGTTTTGCACTGGGGTGCAGTTACTAATAGGAGACTATAACTTCTCAAGATATCTTAAATTTCCGGCCAGCCCTAGTTGGTATAGAATTGTATTTTAAGTTAAACAGTAGTTTGATCCATGCTCTGTAAAAATAAACCTAGAATTGTTTCCCAAAAATATCACGACTTATGTTGACTGAAGTATTCTCAAAGAATTCTTGATTTGTAACATTCACTACAGTTACTAGATCTACAAACGATTATTCGAGTTACTCAAAGATTAAAGCGTACGTAAGTTTGAGTCGTAAACAAATGTACACGAAGCGATGTATATTTTGCTTAGAATGCTTTTTCGAAGGTGATATGAAGAGAATGAGTGCACCATGGTGTTTAAAAGTCTGGAGTTTAGAATTCTTTTGATATTGATAATAATTTTTACTACCATTGGCACCATAAATGAAAAGTTTGACAAACAGCTGGTGAGCTGTGTTGAATACAATGATGTTTAAAAGTAATAGAATCATAAAATAAATTCAGACTAAGGCGCGAATCTAAGATACCTTAGTTTTTTAAGGCTTGTGCGCGACAGATTAAAAGAACAGTGAACTGAGGATCCTCTGAAGCCAAAAAGGCTGTCCGGCTTTATAATCAGCAAGTGTCATTCGTTAGTCGATTACACGACAATAATTTAATTGGCAATAGCAAAACGCCAGTTAATCGTGATGTAAAGAAACATGATATAGCTTGTAGGGATACTAGGTTCACATCATTTAAACCCAACAACTTAATACTCGCCAAAAAGGATCCCGAACTGATTACAGAGATAGGAGAAAACGGTAAACTTAAATTCCGTTCTTAAGTTTGTACCGTATGTCTTTCTACAGAATCATTGCCCTCGAATGATGTAAGTATATTTCTGTGTTCAGTAGTTAGTCATGAGCATATGCTACTAGACATTAGTGACTTATCATTTAATTGTACTGCTGTCAACATAGTTAGCCAGGTCATAGTGTCCTTAATACATACATTATCGTAAGTAAAAGTTACATCCTTACGTTTTCTTTGCTAAGATAATAATATCTTATTTAATAATCAATTTCAGCCTACATTTAAAAAGTTGGCAATTATTTTAGAATTCCAGTGACATATATACTGCTTCTCACTGACAACATTGTAGCTACAGAAGTAAAGAGTGTTAGTTTCGAGACACCCTTCAGTGGGTAAATCTTAGGAAAATCTTCACTACCTACTCCGAAGTTGTAAGAAAGGTTGGTAATTTGATGCGCTATCCCATGCATTTACACCTAATTCTCTTAAGGATTTCCCCCAGAGTTTCTCCGAAATTCGCCTTTATTTTTCCTTCTTTGATTGCTTGAAATAACTTAAAAGTTAGAATAACAAACAGTGAAAATGATAAACGTGAGCGTAATCCTCAATCTTCTGTATATTTTTGACTCTGGCCTGAAAGTACTTTTTATGTCGGGGAATGTAAAAAGCAGCGTAAGTGAAATTCTCTCAAATGAAGGAGAGAAAGGAAAAAGGTCGACGATCCAGAACTCACACATAACAATGGTATCGATAGGCAGCATTTAGTAGTTACACAACAGTAAGATAAAGGTAACAGGACAATAATAGAATTGATGGATTAAGATGGTAAATGAGTTATATCTGTGTAACGCTCTGCCTTTGGTGGGTTTGAGTCTAATATAATGATACTGTGTGTGCTCGATGAGTTTGATAGGCAGCAAGTGAAATTTTATAGAAGAGAAAGACCAAATGTTTTTCTCTTAAGAGAAAACATGAGCCAATGACTCACTAAGCAGATAGAATGCACTTACATCTGATAGCGAAAGCAATTAATGACAATCGGAAGTGACACGGACGATAGATTAAGACAATATGATAATCGAGACAAAAAGTTGATGGTGTAATGTTTCAAACTTGTTACATCCAGTTTATTTGCACAACCCGGTGCAGCTGTAGTCATGGTTAATTTAATCCAATATTCAATATCCACGTAGGCAGTTTGAATAAAGTATTTATTTGCCTTCCATTCTCTCTTGTTGTTTCCTCATGAATCCAGTTTCTAAAAATGCTCAACTGGCTGTTGTCTGTCGACATGAATGCACTTATTCTAATCGTTTTGGTAGTTATGCGTGAGCTTTGTATATCTTGTAGTCTGAGAAGGTACGTTTATCTCCATTATATATAGAGTACTCAAAATCTCAACACAATAAGATTTGCAAAACCAGCAAATATCCCACCACTATGCAGGTGATTGGTTAGTCGCAGTCGGAAAAATAATAGCGAGTTTCACAAAGGGCAGTGAATTTTGTACTTGTTGTGATTATACTTGCTTTTGGTACTTATTGCACTAAAAAGCATTCTTGGTCTACTTTAACTAAGAGTTCTTTGGTTAAAGTTTGAAAATTTTTGCTACATTTTGTCCTGAGTATCTGTTTTTAGTCCTTGACTAACACATGTGTTCACATTGTTATCATTTTTTGTTTTTAAACCTTTTAAATCGAATTACAATGGTTGGTAAGACTCACAAATGTGGGCAACAAAATTGTTTGTTCTCCGTTGAGGAGGGAATGCAGTGTGACGACTGTAAAAAGTGGTATCACAAAATGTGTACACGACTAAGTCCGACGGCTTACAAAAGATGCTCGAAGCCTAACTCGCATTGGCTTTGTATGTTCTGCTGTACGGATAAAAAGGTACTAATACAGGAGGCTACGGGCCTATTGGCTTTGGCCTGCAAGAAAAACGATGGCGGAAGCACTGATAACAGGAGCACTGACGATGAAGAATGTGTCAGTGTAGTAAGTGCTGCTACAGGACCCATTAAACACCTGACCGCGGTTGACGGGAACGTGAAATCTCCGTTGACATTAACGAGAAATGAAGTGTCGCTTGATATTGACATCGGCAGTCATACACCTCTAGTCGAAATAGAAGATCCGGATAAAACTGTCACCGTTCCACATAGTCCAGGTGTGGCTGTTCTGAGTGGTGACAAATGGACTTCGGTAAGAAGGAAAAAAATAAGAGGAAAAAGGTTGTAGGCAAAACGCAGCTGGTCAGCAAGACATTGGAAGGAATGTTATCAGAAGAAAAATCCTCACCGCGTGAAAAGACAGATCTCTCTGAGAGATCAGTCATTTTTCATAAGATAAGAGAATCTTCAGATACTGAACCAAAGGCAAGATTTGAACATGATCTCAATCATATTAAGACATCATTAAGTAAACTACTCCCAGATACAGTTTCAGGAGTTAGTATTTGTAAGCTTTATAGAATAGGAAAAAAGGTGGATTCCAAAAGTCCTCAGAAAAACCGCCTCCTAAAGGTTACATTCAACACGGTGGAAGAAAGGAACCTGGTTCTAAGTAATTCACGTAAACTGATTGGGTCCGGAATATATGTCCGTGAGGACCTCAGCCTAGCTGATTGTATTAAGAGAAGAGCTGCAGAAGCGGAAATAAACGAGCGTCGCCGAAACGGTGAAAGAAACCTCGTTCTTAAGGGTTTTCAGATTGTAAAAGTTCGGAGCAAAACGATCCCCAAGCCACTCTGGGTGGCAAGGGAAAGCTCTCCACAGACTTAAAAGTGTGCTACACAAATGCTCGCAGCCTACTAAATAAAATGGCGGAGCTGAAGTCAGTGGTGGATAACGAAAAACCGGACGTTATCGCTGTCTCGGAAACTTGGTTAACGTCAGAAGTATTAGATAGTGAAATCCAATTGACTGGTTTCATAACCAGTAGGGCTGATAGATTAAACCGAAGGGGAGGCGGGGTTATTGTGTACACGAAAAGTACCCTAACCATAAGATTAGCTGAGACGGTAGCATATATTTCAGGGACATGTGAACTGGTGAGATGTAAGTTGAAATGCCGAAGGCAAGATATTGAAGTAGTTGTAGTTTATCGCAGTCCAGAATGTGTAGCAGACGATTTTCTCCTTAGTAAACTTAAGTCCTGGTGTAACAACGGTAAAAGCCTTGTAGTAGGCGACTTTAATGCACCATATATAAACTGGGTTAACTTAGAAGTAGGGTCATCCATATCGTCGTTCGACTCCAAACTGTTAGAAACCTCGATTGAACTAGCATTATTCCAACACGTTAGAGATCCCACAAGATACGACTTAGGAAACTCTTCTCTTTTAGATTTAGTCTTCACACACGGTGATGACGTTGGCCAAACGGCTTTTCTCCCACCACTTGGGAGAAGTGACCATGCAGTCATCTTATTCAAATTCATGGCTGAGATTGCTCGTCAAACAATTGCGCCGGCCCGTCCTAACATATGGAAGGCAGATATGCAGGCAATTAACTCCGCAGCATCGGCTGAGAACTGGGAAATTGACTCAAGGGCATCAGTACAAGAGGCATGGACTCTATTCAGGCAGTTATACAATCGGGTAACTCAACCATACATACCCTGGACTGTCCCAAAGAAAAAGAAGCACGGACATCCCTGGATAGGGCGGGATATTCGACGCTTACTAAGACAAAAGAAGAAATGCTGGGATGTTGCCATCCGCCTTGGCACAGCAGGTACGATGGAACGCTGCAGATCGATAAGAAACGAGTGTATAACTAAAATTCGGGAAGCGCAAAGAAAATATGAAATGCAGCTGGCAGAATCTGCACTCAAGCAGCCCAAGAGGATATTCTCATACATAAACTACAGAACAAGGATTCATCATTGGATTCCCAACCTAATTAAAGTAGGAAGTGAATCTGAAATGATAGAGGAAGATCAGGAAAAAGTTGAGGTTATGGCTGACTACTTTGGGGCAGTTTTCACTCAGGAACCTCCTCTAGAGAAAGAACCAGACCCAATTACAGAGTCAACAAACCAGCTGCTCACCGTGGACTTCGACCAAAACGATGTGCTTAAGGCTCTTAGCACCCTAAACATGGAGAAGTCAACAGGACCAGATGAACTACACCCTAAAATCTTGAGACATATTGCCGAATATATCGCAGCCCCACTGACTGTGATATTCAAAATGTCACTTGACCAAGGTGTGTTACCTATGGACTGGAAGGACGCAATCGTCACTCCCATACATAAAACAGGTCTACGACAAGTTCCATCAAATTACAGACCCGTAAGCCTCACCAGTTTTGTAATTAAAATACTGGAAAGAATAATCAAACGGACCATAACAGCATTTATGGAAACCAATAACTTGCTGAACATGGCACAACATGGTTTTAGAAAGGGTCTATCCTGTACAATGAACCTCCTTATAGCTAGGGAGCTCTGGATTAATGCGCTAGACAACGGAAACTCAGTGGATGTTGTCTACATAGACTTCAGTAAGGCTTTTGACAAGGTGCCAACTAATAGACTGCTACTGAAGTTGGCAAACCTTGGTATTGCCGGACCTCTTTTAAAATGGATTAAGGATTTCCTAGTAGGTCGTAGGCAAAAAGTAAGAATAGATTCCAAGTGCTCCATCTGGAGACCAGTACTTAGTGGAGTACCCCAAGGTTCCGTCTTAGGTCCTTTACTTTTTATAATGTACGTTAATGATCTTACAAGTATAGTACAGTCTCCAATGTTATTATACGCTGACGATGTAAAAATTTGGCGAGTAATAACTGGAGACAAAGACGCATTTACTCTTCAGGCGGACTTAAGTAATATGATAAACTGGTCTAAAGAGTGGCTAATGCCTATCAACTCGGAAAAGTGTGTCTACATGCACTTGGGGGATTCAAAGGTTAATACGTACAACATAGGGGATGTGTCATTACCCGTAGTCCGGTCTCATAAGGACCTAGGGGTGACAGTGAGTAATGATCTTAAGACGACGGCCCATTGCCGGGAGGTCGCAGTTAAGGGGTTTCGAACCCTCTGGGCTTTAAAAAGGACATTCACTAAGCTTGATGCTACCATGTTCACCACATTATACACATCCTTAGTGAGAACTAAGTTAGAGAACTGTGTTCAGGCTGCAAGCCCCTGTTTAAAAGGTGACTCAGACATACTAGAAAAGGTACAGAGGGCAGCTACGCGTGCAATTCCGGAACTCCGGGGTTTATCATATAAAGAGCGGCTTGAAAAACTGAACCTCTTTACTCTGTCCTATCGCAGACTAAGGGGAGATCTAATATTGATGTACAGAATACTAAGAAATGATTTCGGACCTAACTTATTCTTTCTCTTTCTTCCCACTAGATCGGGACACCTCAGAGGACATAGCAGGCGAGTAGAAAAGCCAAGAACGAACAAAATACCCGTGGCATACAGGTTTTCACACCGAGTCATCAATACTTGGAACCTGCTGCCTGAAGCAGTGGTGTCCGCACCTTCAATTGACTCTTTCAAGAGAAGACTGGACACTCACAGAAGCATACTAGAAAAGGAATAACATAGGCCGTAGGCCTTCTGTCCTTACTACACAAATCTGAATCTGAAATTTGAATACTAATAGAATACGATTGTTTCATGAGACAAATAAATGAGTCAGCTAATCAGTAATGCAGACGTTATCAGTGGATTGAACTGTACGAACAAGAGAAAGATTGGAGGTGCTAAAAGGTGAGGCGAATTAATTTGACGGTATGCCGTAATGATAACTGTATATAGGTTACGACATATGAAAGTAGTCGAGGCCGGAGATATTAATCCGTTAGTGAGTAGATATTTATCAAGCTTTGATTGCCACGGCTAGGATGACATTCTGAGCGGGAAGAACTATTAGTGAGAAAAATTATCAGCAGTTTGGTTCTCACCTCTTGATGTGCAATTTTTCGAGGGTTGTCTCGAAGAGCCTAGGAGTGGTGTTGGTATTTGTGTCGAATTAACTTAGCGTACTTGTAACGTTGTGCACCATCTTCAGATAATTTTTTATTCCTCTGTATCTCAGCTAAGATAATCAAGTGTCGGAGTCCATATTCGTAAGATTTGTTCTTTCGCCTCTTCGCACACTTAGTAACCTATCTCCTACTTCATCTGAGATATTCATATCTCTTCTGAAGGAAGGAGCGTGAAAAAATTGTGAACTACGAGACGGGACTTTAAAAACGTTTTAAAGTAATGAAAACAATTTTGATGTGATTGTGCTAAGTTGTCATCTTATAAATTGAAAACTTGTATTTGTTTTGACTGAATCATGAATGTATTTTGAGTGAGTGCCTATGTTCTTTGTGGTCACCAGTCTTAACTGCGCTTTGAGGAGCTAATCGAGAGAGGTTTTAATAGAGGATTTAAGCTATATGAATGTTTTTAAGACCACCAGTCAGGACTGGATTCGGAGCTTGTAGGTTCCTGGTTTAATTGATCGGCGAACTTAGTATCAACGAATTCAGTCATCTCCAGTTTAGTAGAATCCTTGCCGCTCGGTCTTTTGAGAGCTTCCACTCTCAGTTTGCAGTTTTTCCCTTTTTCGTGAACATACAGAGATATTTTTGTGAGTAACTAATACATTACGCTCAAATGACGATGAGGAAGATGGTTACTCGCGAATCAATACTCAGTGCACTATGAACGGTCAATATAACCCATTTAACGGAAAGATTGATTAATAACTGGCTTACTGTTATTGGACGCCAACACCTATTTACAGACCCGAAAAATTCTCAGTCTAACGGTCTGACAGAAAATTTCTTTCGATCTCTAATGAGAGCTATGAGATCTTTGAATCCATGTTATCCAGAAGAGCCAAAAAAGCGCATCGATTATTTATTGCTTCAATATTGTAATGGCAACCGTTCAAGAAGTCAGGGCAGTCAATCTAAACTCATTAAATCTCTTATACTTCGGACTCATTTTGCAAAAAAGGCATCATCAGAAGTACAGTTTTATATAGGAAATGATTATCATCCATCTACGGGGATTATAATTTATATAATGAGTAGTCAGATGGTAAAAAGTTTTGATTTATACCACCATTCAGTTCAGCACATAGACTAGGTGTAGGTTCATGAAGTTAGTGTTCCCAGTTTTAATTCTGACCATTCTTGAACTAATACTTACTATACAAACAATTCTGAACTTCAGATAGATAGTTCCAATTTTAATTCTAATGATTTTCATGTCACTAATGACTTTAGATAATTCAGAATTCAAGACAGACAAGGAATATAAAAATCAGGTTGCTAAACAAAGTGAAATGTCCGACAGAATTGCAAATAAACCCAAACTACATTATAAATATATAGACTGACAATCAACGTGTAAATTGTGTGCCGAATAATCAACACTCTTACTGTTCATTAAAAAATTTATGTAATATTTAAATTTTTCATGATAATACAGTACAACCTCATACTGTTTACTTGGAATGTGCGTTCTTGATTGTGTTTTGTTGAAGTTCTAGACTCATTGAGATTAGTTCTTTTTAGTTATATTATTTCAAATTCTAAGGTCTTTTCGCTCAACGTTTAATGCATCTGCTAGTTCTGAAACTTTCTCCTTCCACTCTAAACTTTGATGTTTCATCTACTTCTCAACGCCATGTGAGAGCTAGTGTCAGAATCCTTCAAAGAAACTTTTCATTTATGCCGGTCTCCATTTTGTTTGTGGCAAATGTGCCTCGCTTCAACCAGTTAGATCAATTTCCAGGTGTGTATTATACTTGAGGTGCGTTGTGTTGGACGGCTACCTTGATAGAATACCTCACCAACTCACAGCGGTCAGCCTTGTTGGGCCCACCTTTCTTGTGGCTAAGGGACGTACTAAAGATTCCCATCATAGATGTGCAGTCCCCTCTGAAGTTGCATCCCTCTGAAGTGCATCATTTGTGATTACGTTAGATATGAATGTTCTGCAGTCACTACTCCAATAGATGCTCCCAAATGTACGTCGTCAATCAGAAGGTGGCTGCATGACGGTAAATATTCAAAATTTCTGCGTTTTTTCGTTCATACCCACCCACATGTACAGACAACCCCGTAATCCAAATAGTACAGTCATATTATGCACAAAACCACACTGTAGATGATGTATCGTGTTTGTTGAGATAACGAGACAGATTGTCTGTAGTGAAGTGTTTCCTTCAATTAAATTTGTGAAAAACCGAGTTTAAACAAAACTTGGTGTGTATTTTTACAGTGAATAAGCATTAATATTTTTCGAAAAAGTGAATAGTTACTTAGCGTGAATTATAAATCACGTCTATTACAATAGCAATTTACTAGTATAGGGGTTGTGGAGATCGGTTCATGATCTCAATCAAAAACAATAGCAATTTGTCATAAACTCTATTGCATTTTTATAGCTATTACTTCCCAGCCTAAGTTGGGTATAATTAGTTTGATGGGGTCTGTAGAGATTGCAGTATTTTTATAATATCAAGCATTACCTGATCTTAGCTAAGCCACATTTGAAAACTAGAAAGCAACAGACATCTCTTTTTTCATGTTGTGGGACTTCTCGGCAGTGCTCAACCACGACCTCGGCACAAGTCCAGAACCTTCAGTCTCGCATGCCTATGCTCAACCTCTAAACTTCTAACTTAGCACTCATCACTGTAAATACCCATCTTGAAATGTTCACACACAAGACCGAAGGCACATTGAACTTATTTAAGAAACACGAGACTTACCTTTCAACTATGGGACAATCGGTCTATTAGTATGACCTATCATGAGAGCACTAATCATTGCGTAATCTCAAAAAATGTCACAACGTCGGCGAGAAACCCGTCGAAGAGAACGTCGTGAACAAAACAAGGCCTACAATGCCAGGTTCAAGGAAAGAAAAAAGCTTAGTATGACCGTCAGAAAATGTGGAGCTGCTGAAGCACCTACTAAAGTAGTGGAATCCGACACGATAGGCGTCTGAATTTTCTGGTGGCCCCAAAGCTTTTTGGAGGTCTGCAAGTGAAGAGTTGTGTTTTGACGGTTGGCGAAAATTTTGTGACGTACAGCTCTCAAGTTGCTTATCTATAATTCATGGACGAGCCGATCAGAAGCGCGTGATGAATTTCAAGGTCACGTCTCTAAGCTCAGTGCCTGATGCTCACGTACGATCGGTTCACAGCGAATTTAGAGAAGACATTATAATTGAGCGGCCGCAACAAATGGGACTATTAAAAATTTCTTTATTTGTGATCGGGGTAATCAGATGACTTATGGACCTTGTGCAGACTACCATGACGATGTCTTTCGATGCAACATATGTTAGAAGAAGTCTGCTAGAATAGGGTCTTTTTTCTATCAATTCAGATAGAAACTAGAGCAAATTATAATTATTGTTACGAACTGTATAACAAAAGCAACAGTAACATTGGCTGTAACAGATTTTACTGAAGCTTCGGCTGTTCAGTGGTATAAGTATTGTAGAGATATATGCGTAATAAAAATGGAAAGCTTACACAACTGGAGTGCATACAAACAAAACCGGAGCTGTGTGGTCGAGACAGAAAGAGATTTTGCGACCTTATCATGGCTCTAGAGGCCTACTATTATGGAGCTATATGGATGAGTTCTTATATCATATGCATTACAATTTTAGAACCTCTGAACCTCTTTCTAACCTTGAAAAATGTATCCACTGTAATTATTTGGTTTTGTATAATATATTTCTACCCTATGCTAAGTGTTTTTTGACTAGCTAATACTTCTCAAGGTCACTTAACATTCGTTCAAAAGTCGTCCATAAGTTATAGTCTCGCCCCTATCTGTCATTAAAACACTAAAGGGCATATCGAAATATGATCTGGGGGGCGTTTGATCGGACACCATTTAGTGGAGTACCAACAAAAACCAAACTGGTCAATATTAATTTTAAGTTATCACAAGCTATCTATTTTGCAAAATTGTCCACCTATGTGTTTTGTACTCTAAGAAACAACTAAATCAAACACTTAATTAATGGGTTTGACCTTAAACAATGTAAGGAGCAAAGTCAAATAACATCTGGGTTAGTAAGTGTTGAAAAAGCTATTGAAACGCAGACCTGGCAAGTCAATCGACTGTGACAACAAAAACGCGATTACACTGAGTACTTGATATATGTAGACCGCCAGCAAAAATGGTTGTATATTTCGAAATTCCTAAGATTATAAGCAGCTCTCATTCGATGTGATATCATCTGATTTTGATTACTGAACTAACCATGACAACGGCATGATAACAGTAGAACAGCCCAATAAAATACATCCAAGTGTCAGTTGATCTCGATAAATCAAACGGGATATGGGACATTGAGGAGGCAGTCCTGTTAATAGGACAAGTTGAACAGGCGAAAAACTTGCAGCGGATAGTTCCCACAGAAATAGCTAACTTTTTTATAACATTAATCAATTTGTAACCTTATAAATAGATGTTGCTGTAGAGGAGTAACAATTTTAATGAGAATTTTCAGTTTCTTACTTCAATCAATGCACGATATTGTGTGATCGTTTTCTATTACTTGCAGTGGATAACTGTTACACACTCGACATAATTGAACTTCATTGATCAAAAAGATGAGATATTTAGACTGGATTTAAATTGATGAATGAAGCAAATTATTTCAAAAGGTGGATTAAGCTTTACATTTTAAATGAATTGGAAATATTTTCACACCCCTGAATATATATGTAGTGATACTTATATGTATAATAGATAAACGTTGCATACCTGATTAGAATTATAATAGTTGTCGGATAGGAATATGACAGTTATGACAAAAGGAATTAGAAATTAACTTGTACAGAATTATATATAGGGATTTTCTTAATAATTTATCATCCTACTTGTAGTTTACTTGTTATACTGTCAATTCTTAGCATTTGGATTATTCATAACATTTTTGTTTAACAAAATACTGAAGTATAAAAGATTAGTATTTACGTAAATTATTCTAAATAATTAAATTAGTGAATTTATGGTGTCAATGTAGTCCAAGAAACGCTGTTTTTCCTACTTGAACTCATCAACTGTATTTATTTAGATCATTAATACTGATATAAAATGGCTATATCGAAGTAATCAGCACAGGGTACATATATACTGAAAGAGTCTGACCAAAATTCAGTCAACAATATCAACTACAGGATAGTTCAGACGCTTTTTAGTAATACAATCATATTTATTATTCTATCCTCATATATGAATCAATACATGATTTCTATGCTCAGTTCCAGCACAAGTAATAGAATCATAAGTAGAAAACCATTTTTTAGTAATTCCCTAGCATTAACGAATGATTGTAAGTTATTTGCATTATCTATTTTGGTTATATTTAGGAATGAATCGATGAGTCTTTATTGGTAGGTATAAAATTCATGATTTCGTAGACATAATAAGACTAATTTTTCCAGTACTTGATCTTTTACGTTTACTGAGTTTGTTTCTAATATTCTGATGTTCAAAAGAATACCATGAGCATTCAGTCACTGAGCACTCTTCTAATTTCATCTGTATCGAATGCCAACTGTTCTAGTGAGTTCTAGTGAGAATTAGTGACCAGTGGAGTTCAACCAGTTCTGTTTTGAGATAGTAGCTCACTGAAGACAATGGTGGGTGTGTCTCTCAATTTCGTGGACTAGTTGAAGTTAGACATTAACACCGTTGGATGTCTGCCGGCTCAGTGGTCTGGTGGTTAAGTGCTCGCGCGCGAAACCAGTAAGTCCTAGGTTCAAATCTCACAGGGGGCGAGGTCGTGGATGCGTTCTGCTGAGGAGCCCCAAAATAGGACGAAACGGCCGTCCAGTGGTTCCAGGTTTTCCATGGTGGTCTAGCTTCAACTGACTAATGATCTTAACCACTAAAATAATGGATATATCATGATTAGAAAAAAAGTAGAAAAAACAGTCTTATAACAATTCTAACTACGTAAAAGCACAGCTTAGGGACGAGTTTAAAATAAATGTGACTAATTTACAGTTACTTTCTAGCCTACCAGAAAATAGGTTTTGTAAATGGATAATTTATGGAAAAGAAAACAATACTATTTAAGCTGTAAATAGATTTTACATAAATAATAAATATATTAACGCCTTCCCGAAGTTACACTGTCAGTAAATAAAAAACAATATAAACTCGTCTTTTTGGACAAAAATTGTCTATCTTTTTGGACCACCTAAACATGTTTTTAGGAGTCCCAACATTGTATCTAGTTAGCGTTTAGTATTTAGGGTTAGGATTAAGGGATCGGAGTTAGAGTTCTCATCACGAACTAACATCAGTCATGATGCAGAAATGCTCTATAATCAGAAAGATAGGTGGAACTTTAATAAAAATCGAAGAGGAATAATCTGATTAGTTTGTTCATGAATTATAGTCCCACCGTCTTATGGTTTGTCGCAAAACTAAGGTGTACAGTTGAAAGTTAGCGATAACATTGATTCACTCGTTGAAAGTAATTGACATAGACAGAAATGGGCACTTGGTACATTTAAATTAATATTTTTTTTTCCATGGTGGCAAAAACTAGGTTCTATCATAATTTAAATATTTTGAGCATTATAAAAATGAATTTTGCACAAAAGCCTGTAATTCACATTCTCATTTTTGATTAGTTTGCCCCTATCTTATCCTTACACCTTTAACTCAGTTTTATTCTTCTAACTAGTTCAATAGAAAAACTAAATCATCATGCAATTATTGTGAGAACGTTCAGTTTTGTTGCTCTTGATAAATAGAAAGATGTTGTGTGTGCAGTATTGTATGTGCAGTTTTAACTATATGCGGGGTATTTTTCAGTTCATTTAATGAGTACTGCATAAAAGCTCATAATTCTCATTTGGGAAATTTCATATCACACTCTAACATTTATTTTATTTGTATTTTCTTCCAGTAATTTGAAATGTACCACAGTTGCGTGCTCATGGAAACAGACACTTGTAGTGTTGGATAGAAATAAAATAGAATCCCCTTGTAAAATGTTTGCTCTTTGATCAACGGAAAAATGCCCCAAAATGAATGAGACTGAACACGTATTAAATGTTGGAAAAATGATGCATACATCGCTCAATGAGGTACTTTTTCACAATTGAAATAGAATGGTTCTATAGGAAGCATTGCTAAGGTTGATTTTACAGAATTGATTATAAACGTTAATTATTTGTATTCACATAATATTATGAAATGCTTATAATGTGTTACAATGGTAAATACTCGAAACTTTAAAAGATTAGTATATTGCAGTTATTTTTATCATTTCCCCTCAGTATATCCTATGAAAAACATTGCATTTCATTCATTTTATATGTAACTAAAACATTAGTTTTAACATATAAACAGGTAGAGAACTTTCGTGACGGAAAACAGGTAGTTGACTCTGATGGTTAAAAATGTTTGTGAAATGTAATTCATTTGTACGAGTTGTTTCCACCTCCCTGATTTTGATGTAGTGAACTGCAACTGGCATGTATACAATCCGTAAGAATTGTCTCAATATTGCCACCAGTCACAAGCACTTTGAAACAAAGTCGGAAAGTCCTGTTGTCTCAGAATGAAATCAACCCTGGTTCGCAGACACATTCAGCTGACAAGCTCTATGTAGGAGAAAATGTAAATCCTATCTCTCTCCACTATCCAACTCTAAATCAAGAATTAAATTATGACCGATGGAAATATTGAGGCGATACTCTGAGAACAGATATATATAGAAAGCGACTGATCGATTGCAGTTCAAAACATTAACACCGGAATGATTTAGATAATTCTTACAAATAAACTGTTGGAAGTTGGATATTCTTTATCACTCTGCAAGGGATCATCATGGTTTAATCTTATCCTTCGTAAATATATAATGAATTGAAGCTAAAGTTATATGTCATTCAGTTAAAATTAGATAACATAGGAATTAGTATACACGTGAGACAGGCTATAGTGCCATATCTTAAATTAGCACAGCAAAAGGATATCAACATGATTAAAAATTATGGGACTGAAATAGTATTATGAGACAAATGCGATAGACCATTTATCATCCCAGTGACAGTGGCGAAAAATTAAAGAGAACAATTAGATTTGCAATGGTTTTGAACTTAGTTAGCAATATCAATAACAGAATAAACCAAAATCATCACAAATTGAGTTAAAATTCATGCCCTCTGTACGAGTGAATAACTATCGGAACTCAGTAGCTAAATGTATAATGCATAAGTTACTGGGTTAAAATTCTGGAGTTGCTATCAACTTTGCGGTGCAAGTAGTTGATGTCTCCTAGAATACAGTGATCTTGAGTGCTGTTAGCGGTATGAGGGCGGTTATCACTTCCCGGTTGCCCACACCGTGGAAGGGTTTTTCTGGAGGTATCTGAAATAGAACTTGGATTATAGGTTGTCTTATTAACCTGAGGGCGTGACCGCAATGCCCAAGAAAAAAACTGCTTGTGGTCGGTCACACACGACCTTTTTATAAGTAATTTTCGTGTTAGCTCCATACTTGCTGAGGCCTTACCGCCGAAGACGGATATCCGTGAAATAAGGCGAGATGTGCATTTTTAGGGTCGACCTTTTCTAACCCCACTCCTCCTTGTGGGAAAGCAGCATCGCTGTCATGCCGTATGTCTGAAGAAAACACATTACTGCTGTCACACCTATGTACAGTCAGCAGTACGACTTCGCCTTCGGACCTTAGGTTTGTTGCTTTTAGTCTTACCGCTCTTCAACCGACCTGTTTAATATAGTAGGACCTTGAGGAACGATTGTTACAGCCAGTATAGCTCATTTACTTCATCACGACTCCTAAATTGGACGAAATAAGTGTCTTGGATTCCACTACTAGCTACATTCCATCTCTGTTTTTTCGATGTATTTTACTTATCTCTTTTCATATTTAAAACTGAGAAATGGGTAGAAAAATGTATAATTTAACAGAAAATTCATCCAAAGAACTTGAATTCATGCATAAGAAACTAAAATTAAGTATCATTTTAATAAACAACCTTATTTTAAAAAAGAAACCAAAACAAAACAAGCACATTATGGGAATGTAATTAATCTGTCTAAATGTTTGGATACTTCGTTTATTGATGAATGTAGCAAACAAAATTTCAATGAATTTTGAATATCGGTTAGACGCATGTAATAAATTGAAACGATAATGCTAAATAAATGGTATTTCTTTTCTTTTTTTTGTTTCTTTTTAGAACTTTGGGATAAAAGATTAAGGCATGACTTTGAAAAAAAATTACGTAATACGACATAAAAGTAAAGTAGACATGTCTTATTTATTGTTACAATAGACAGTTTCCAAAGCGGAAATCTATCAAGGATAATTGACTACATAAAATATTGTTAAGACAAGTTTAATACTTATGTACTGATATAAACAAAGAATCAACGGATTCAAGTCAGTTCTTAGACTTGTGGTTTTTTCAAAATGAACCACAATTATACTGAAAAAGTATGACAAACAATTTTTGATTGAGATCATGAATCGATTGATGTTAGATCATCATCGAAAACCTGGAAGAACCATTTCGTCCTATTGTGGGACTCCTCAGCAGTAGAGACAGGTATCTATCTCAGTACAATGGAAGATGGTCGCTCAGTTTCGTGGACTGGTTGAGGTTAGAGAATAACACCGTCAGATGCCGGATCAGTGGTCTAAAGGTTAAGCGTTTGCGCACGAGACTGAAGGCCCTGGGTTCGAATCCCGTGAGCGGGATCGTGGATGCGCACTGCTGAGCAGTCTAACAATAGGACAAAACGGCCGTCCAGTGCTTCCGGGTTTTCAGTGGTGGTCTAACATCAATCGGTCCATGATCTCAATCAAAAACTTATTAATCTCCACAACCCTATACTGATGACAAATAATTTTCCGATTTCAGGGTAGGATATAAACTATATTTCAGATATGTTCTTAGTGGGACAGTCATTACCAATGGAACCTCATCATTTTGAGAATACATATTATTGAACTCCAATTAAATGTCTTCAAAAGCCAAGGGTTCAGCTAAATAATCGAAGCTTTATAGTAAAATTCTTGACAGATCAATAGGTGTATACAGCTGTGGATAACCCATCAGCCCCAAATATCTCGTTAGTATCCCTTGATTTTCAATATTCACCTCAAAACAGTATAACATAATTACAGATTGAAATAATCTCTACAAAACCATTTAATCTAAATAATAATCATATTCACTTGGTATTATTTTCTATCATCTGAAGTGAACATCAACTCTAGGATGCAGGTACGTCCAGCTAACGAGTCTCAAATAGAACGAAAAGCACGTCTTGGATTCCACTGCTAGCTACCATCCATTTTTGTTAATAATCATATTGTTTCTTAGTAAAGTACCTGATCGACTGATGATTGCCTCAACTCTTACAAATTATATAAATAAATAAAATAAATAATAATAATCATGTTCCATAATCATAAGTTCAAATTAACCACCAGAATTAGTGACTGATTTCCAGGTTTATACATTATGTTAAACATAAGATATAGATTTAGAATTGTTGACAAAATCTAATATGTTAACAGTCATACATGTTTAATTGAGCAGTATAAAATGTATATAATGTGTGGTAGTATGAATGAATGTGATTGGTCATTGAGTGTGATTTACTTTTCTCTGATTGATTTATACTCCGGACTCACTGAGAGTGACTGCTTGTAATTGCGTAAAAATAAAGTGTAGCATTATTCTGGTTCTTTATTTTTTGGTTATGAATTATGTATCTGATGTAGAATGATCTGATCTTTGTACAGTGAATCGTTTAAGTGTTCAATCTAGCAGTATTATGAAGTTGGTCACCCAGACTATTTTTAACTACCATATTATTATAGTAGGGTAGCATGCCACAAACAGAAAAATACATTCACTCCCCGTTATATTAATATCAGGTTTTGTAGATAAATAGAAATTATCAAATGAAATTTCCGGATAGCTATAGGTAATGTGAAGTTAGAGAAAAGTGAACGCTAATTTGATCCACTAGACTATCAAATTACAATATAATGTGTGAAATAATATTACAAAACCAATATCGGGCAAAACGCAACTATTATTTATGATTACAAATGCAATTCATTGAATACCATCAATTTGTTTGAAACGATGAATACTTTTCACCGAATATATTCCATTAACTCATCTGTATATTCAACATAACATTTCATTGGATCATCTTTAAATGAGAACATGTGTAACAACGTAGTGTTTTTTCTTCATGAATTAAATGAGATAACTTATTATAATTTATTATAAGTATGTGGTTTTGTGGAGATGGTAGAATTTTCTCAGTTTAAATCATGAATTGATCTTAGCTAGATCACCATTAAAACCAGAGAGCAAAATACATGTGTTTCGTCCGAGTACAGAACTATTCAGTAATGATCATCCACAATTCTGACATAAGAAATCAAAACCAAGGCATTTTATTACGTAAGCAAACTCCTAAACTCTAAACTACTGAATACGCATCCATTTGTGTACATGTATCACCTCAGTCAATACACGATATTATTCAAACATATTCCAATGGATACTATGCATAAATGTCTCATAAAATGGCATGATTAAACTCTAATTGTCACAGCTTATTATTATTATTATTATCACTAGTGACTGGCTTTATGAGATATTTCCTGGAGTTCTAGTGAGAACCAGTAACCAGTGGAGTTTAACCGGGTCTGTTGTGAGATAGTAACTCACTGAAAACAATGGTGGATATGTCGCTCAATTTCGTGGATTAATTGAAGTTAGACATTAACACCGCTGGATGTCGGCCAGCTCAGTGGTCTGATGGTTAAGTGCTCGCGCGCGAGACTGATAAGTCCTAGGTTTGAATCTCGCGAGACAAGATCGTGGATGCGTGCTGCTGAGGAGCTCCACGCTAGGACTAAACTACCGTCCACTGCTTCCACCTATTGAAATTATTATTATTATATCCACAAAACCCCTTCTGACATTATTATTACCTTGTAAGTATAAACAAAATGTTTTCAACAACACTTAACATGTTATTTTTACATAAACTTATTATAAACAATAATTAGTTGATCAGCATGAGATATTACATCATTATTTGTAATCTATTTTCTGAATACAATTATTACTTATGTATTCATTATTATTGTTTTGTTTAAATGTTGAATTCTATCTCGGCATGATAGTAACATTTGTTATTGTTGTATTGAATACATTAAAATACTACTTAGAACAATATATCGACATATTACAATCATTTTATCACATTATAGATGGACACTTATTTCAATGTATCATTTAGTGACTTGAACCAATTACTTTTATTTACTTATTCATCAAATAAACTTCATTATCATAACACATGGTCACCATGGTAAATATGAATAATGGAATTTTTTTTAATGTAGGAAATAATGAAAGTTAACATGATTTTGATTGATCTATTCCAGTTCTCTTTTCAATTAATGAGGCGTTATAAATAAATGATGTATTAATGTATTCATAACAGTGATCTAATACAAAGGATTTGAAATGAGGAAATCCCTGTAAAGATATAAGAACAAGATTGTAAGTTTGATTTACTATATTTTTGAAGTGTATTTGGATATAGAGTTTGTTGATTTTAGGATTGCTACTATATTCTACAAGACGCTAAGACGAAATCATATTTATTCCAATGCTAAAACTTTCGGACGTCATACAATTAATTTTATCGTCCTATCAAATCTCGATTTGTTGAACTAGTATGGAATACATATATTTGAGATGTTATTCATCGTACGAATTATATTTAGATGAACGTAAACAATTTAAGGACTGTGTTTTTATTGTAACTGAAGAGCAGTTACATGAGGCTAAAGTCAGTTGTCCAGTAGGTTAAGCGTTCGCGCGCGAGACCGAAGGCCCTGGGTTCGAATCCCGTGGGCAGGATCGTGGATGCGCATTGCTGAGGAGTCCCACAATGGGACGAAACGTCCGTCCAGTGCCTTCAGGTCTTCTATGGTGGTTTAACATCGACCGGTTCGTGATCTCAATCAAAAATTTAACAATCTCCACAACCCCTATACTGATAAAGTCATTTACTTGGAAACTTTGAAACCAGTGGACGTAAATAAGTAGTTTCCCAAAGAATCTCGAAAAATATTTATTTAATCACTCTTCTATCATCTTTTCGTCAATCGATATGCAGGCCCTATCATTAGGCCCCAAATTCCATAATATTCCAGTTTTATTAAACCATTGATGTGTTCATATGCTAAAATACTGTTTCACAACCCTTACTTCAATACGATGAACGAGACCATCGCTATTATCATTTTCCGTTATCCTACCGACTAGAGTTGGAAGTTTCATTATTGTTAACTATAACGAATTTCAGATAAATTTATATTATTCAATCATAAATTGGTATGTGACTTGTGAAGGTTATTTAGGTCACGAATCATCTTTAATTTGATGAACATTTGAAGCCTGAAACATTGAATAGCAGTCGCATCTACGATCACACAAACGTGAATCGAACCTGAAACTTTCGACCTCTTGTGCAAACCTCAAACCTCTAAACCATCGAGGAGAGGTACAGTGATGTAACAGTACGATTTCGATCAGTTTGCGATATACTAGAATGGAACTGCCGTCCAGTACTTCCAGGTTTTCAATAATTGTCTCATGATTTCAATGAAATCAAATTAATTATCGATGTATTGTAAAAATCATCATCATGATCAGTGCGACCGTAAATTATAATGATATACAATCCAAGTTATTTGAATTCTATTTTATACAAGTAAGATCGTCTTTTTACTGTGAAACATTGAAGATGAAAATGGCATTATTAATAATAAGTAAAATCAGAAGAATAAAACTTCTTGAGGAATGACACATTATATTGAAATGATATGTTGCTACTATGTTATTTACGATTCCGTTACTAAGAACTGTTTACCTTGTTTATTTTTTGACACTAAAACAATAAATTGATCGAAATTAAAGATTTACAATAGTGATTGCTGACTCAGTGGTCTAAAGATTAAGCACTCACAATTGATTGATCACTGAGTGGTGATCAATGTCATGTGTGTCAAGTCCTTATTAGTGCAGATCGAATACTATGGATCATCACCCAGTGATCAATCAATTGGGATTACATCTCAGTCCTACAGAAGGTCGGTCGCGGCTTGCATAGCTCAGTGGTAATGTCTCTGATCATGAAGCTGGGTGACACGGGGTCGAATCCGTCCGGGAGCACCAGTTCCCTCAAGACTACTGATACACCTTGCTGTCGAGTGCCAAGTAGCACGAATCCTGGGTTCAGCGTTTCCTGTCGACTACCTCCAACCACCATCTAAAGATTAAGCACTATAACACAAAACTGACGTTTATGGTTTATCTGTCAAATAACAGGTTCAGTGAGCGAAATGACTATAGAAAACCAAAACATATTATATGGGTCTTTCGTCCCAGCATAAGTATTCTCAGAAATGTTCATCCACGACGCTGATGGAGATCGAATTTACGTTATAAACTACCGTAAACTGTCAGATGGTAACTATTGTTCAGTAGCTTGAGGGTTACTTAGAAGTTGTGCTTAATAACAGTATTCTAAAGTCATATTTATACGAGTACATATGTAAAAAGTAGTTTTTATGGCTATTTTTAATTACAGCATAGATATATAGATAATGGCAGCCATGATTAAAACATGGATAAGTCGTGATTTGCTTTCACATATTAAATTGTAGGCATAAAATATGTTATTCCTGAATATATACATACTTCTTTAATGTTATATTTTATCTAATAAGATGCCTATTTCGGTATAACAGATTACTGGGAACTTGACTATTATGTAACATATAAATTGATCAAAATCGAATTCATTTAATTTGTTGTCATTAACTTGACTTTCTCAAAATAAAGTATTTCACATCAAAATCCGTGTCAATATTTCAAGTATGATAGTTAAACGCTATTGTGAATTTCACTACTGAAGATCGTAAGTCCTAGTGTAGTGAATGAGAAAACAAGTGGGGACAATTGAATGTATTTAAATACAAAATTAAAAGAACGTCTTAGTAAAATCTGAGAACTATACAGTAAATACTTTATTTGCAAAATGTCAATCAATCGTCTCATACTTGATTGTTCTTTCGTCTCTATACCAATCATTCTTTGTTCTCGTTCTCTTTTCTGACTCCAAGCATTTTATTTTTGATTGATGATACATACTACTTATATCTGTTGACATCAGTAGTATACACCACACTAGAAACATTTTCTCACAATCTAATCTACTTGTTTTTTTTTTCACTTTGTTCACTATGTCTAGGTCCTTCATGTTGAAGATTTGCACAGAACTTTATACAGATTAGACTACTATAGGATGAGGATAGTTTCAATCGTATTATTATCCAAATCTGTATTATTATTTCTGAAGACGTTTAAGGTTTCTTCTGTTAAACTGAAATGAATTGCATGTAATATATTTAATCATCATTACAAAGTTTTGGAGATTATTAAGTATAGATTGATATAATGAATAGATCAATGTTGGACCACCTATTGGAAACTATAGGAAGTGAAACTCAGTCATGGATAATCACTACTAATTGTTAGTGAATCGTAATTTTTTATCAAATTAAATCAGTTTACTTTGTTTTATGAACTTAACGACTTTATATAACCAGAAAAATGTCAAAAATGTTAAATTAAAATCAAGCTGCTCTTTGACATGTCTTCGGTAGACGGTATTTTTACAGCTGACTAAATTTTTCACTAATAACACAGTAGTACTAACGTGTACACGATCCTTGTTACTAACGAAATTGTTTACATTATTTGCTAAAATTGTGTATGTAAGAAAAAAATCGGATTTAACTCGTAAAAGTTGGACAGATAGTTATATGATGATCAGTGAGAAATTCATTATTTCGATAGAACAAATGCTTTGATTCGATGAAAGCATTTATCGTGGGATTGATTGTTGAACATGTATTAAAACAGTGTTAGTTGGTTTAAGAGAACTAATAAAATACTGTGAACTTAGAATCTGTGCTATTTAAAACTCTACAGTCATACGTTTATCTAATTATAAAATTAGCTACTTCTTCTGCCTTTTGCTATGCGACTGTGGAGTTCTATACATTCAAATTTCGTTCGTTGAATATCGTATTCCGTATCAGCCCCAAATTTTCTGGTACGACTGAGGGTGAGGAGGGTCCACTCTCCCTCTTGAAATGCTCTCATATGGCCACGCGTATACAGCCACTGTCAGGAAGGTCCTACCCACTTCCTTCTCATGGTGAGGATGCTGCTTACGAAAGTGAGAGGACGAAAAGCGAATGTCCGGTGCCTTAACCGGTTGATGGATACAGAGGATCCACTTACGGTAGTTAGGAAACCCTGATTCTAAACCAGTGGTGTATATGGTCTCCAGGATCATAAGGAAACAAATGACTTATGAACCAGTTGTTGGTCACTGGCTACCATGGGACTGTATCCCTTAACGTTGCTTCACTGCCTTGTGGATTAGACCTTTAGGTCATACGCTTGGGGTGTGGCCGTCTAAGAAAACCACCTGCTTCGGTTTGAGCACCCGAACAGTATCATAGCCTTCACACAAATCGAATAATTTATGTGGTGTTTATCTGTTTGGTGTCTCCTTGTACCAATGTTTATATGTTTATGTGTATTCTATATTAATCAAGTAAAGAACTTGACAAACACATTCACGATGAAGATTAAATAATCAATTGAGTAATCAAATAGATTAGATACTTTTATAAAGAATTTTCCAAAATATAGTTCAATAATCAAAATAATTAAATACTTTTTCATTAATTTTATAGATTAAAAACTGCTGTTATACTACACTATCTCTGAGGCAAGTCACCCTTTTAAAATAATTTACTCTAAAGTTCTAATGACGCAAGATAGTAATGATGATAACTGTATGTGAATCGTTATTTCTATAGAAATAGTAATTAAGAATAATTATAGAATGAAATGTGAGTGAAAGGTTTCATTTCGTCTATATTTTGGTTCACACATTATACTTGTGATGTACTGTATAAACAGTCTGACTTACATAAGTTTGATTAAATAGTTACATTAAATTTGATAACATTTATGTATATTTATGTAAAAATGAAATTCGAAACATGAAATTTAGCGTTCTAGATTAATCTACCGATACTAAGGAAATGATATTAAACTAGCACCTTTAATGAAATCAAATTAAACTAATTGTAGGAAGAGAGTTAAAGCAAAAATTAGTTATAAAATAGAATTATAGTAACTCAATAGTTGAAATCATAAGACCGAAAGTCCAGGGTTCGAATCCGCTAATTGGGATCAAGGATGCGCACTGATAAGGAGTCTCACAACAGGACGAAAAGATCGTCCAGTGCTTCCAGGGTTTAATCGACTCAGAATTTCAACTATTAAATTATAGTAACTCATTAAGGCTTTTCGCTGTTTTTAAAGAAACGCGAAAATTGCATAACACTACAATAGAATATAGACGAAATTGTGGTTGTCAACCTAATTGTCGATTATAATAATGATAGTATAGTTGAAGCGATTGTTAACGTAAACGTACATGTAATCTACATAAAAGTATAAAAGTACCAATCACATTAATATAACATAGGTGTTTCCTTCTAATATGGAAGTTGTAGACTTCTTCAGTGAATGGTCTCTAAGTTCATTCTTGAAATTATTTTCAGATGCATAATTGTTTTTAACTCATTCTAAGAAAAACTTCCAGAACAGTTATGTTTACTGTTACTATTATTATTAGTGGCTTTATTCACTATTATATCTTTGGTATAATATAGAATTCTCAGCACTAAATATTTCAACAAGTTTCCTTTTCTTATTTCTTGATCGAACTAGTGATCGCCAGTTAGATGATGGCAGTTCAGAAACTGACGTCTGAATAATGTTTATTCATTTCAATGAATATTGTCACTGATTGTACTGTTAGGAAAATGACACGTTAAACAAATATTGACCGATAAGATGATACCATTTCATGTCCATGGATAGCATTAGCCTTAACAGGATAATTTTTGGGATATTTTCCTGAATATCCCAACAAAGTTGTACAGTGAAAGGTTGTAAACTTCTCATAAACGCAGGTGTCATTACCAAGGTTTGATTTGATAATTTCGAATAAATTGAGCATTGGGTTGACGGTTATAAATATATTATTTTTATTTATTCTCATAAACGCGCCTGAATAGGTTATGTGATTAATAGACGTAATGATGTATTATAATAAACAAGCAAACTGATAACTTGATGAAATTTTTAGATGAGAGAGACAGGTAGCCTAGATATTCAAGTATGCTTCCAATTGCTGTTGCATCAGTATCTTAATTATCTTGACGAGTGCGAAAGTGAAGAACTGTGAGAGATGTTTCGTAATAGCACTACTAAAAGGCTTTAATTTATTAACTTAAGAAACTTCAGGACATGTTCTTAGAATTGAAAGTTAACTCTCCATTCTGTTCTACGGAAATAGTTACTTTGACAGATACATGTAAATTTATAAACGCAGTTGGGAGTAAAATGGAAGAGGTACCTATAGATCTTTTATTATTGTAAAAAACATATTGGTTTACACGAGACAAACAACTTGACTTCAGGAACTGTTCAGGTTAATGTGATTTTTTTAAATCTTCTGTTTAATGTCACTTCAGAGTTATTATCTTTGAATTCAGTTTGAATAAACATGAGCTTTTTTTTATGGTTCATGTGAGGATTTTGTCCTCACTTTTCCCATTTTTCTTAATTATCAGTGAAGCTTTGGTCTTTGAAGCTTCACATAAACTTAATATAAACGATCGATCTTTTTGTCATACTCGACTTAACAAAGATTTCAGGATAAAAGACTTCTAAGTATGATGAATATTGATAACTTTGTTCCATACCGAAAACAAGTTATATTCCGTGACGTTTAAATTATATTCAGGCTGATCAACAATCTCTGCCAGATATTCAACGATGAGTAAATCAGGGTGGAATTACGTAGGAACTGAAATTTCCTCCAGGATTGTAGATTCACCCTTTCGACAATTGAAAACTAGAGTAATCTGGATATTCTATCGTTCTTCTGCTTCAAACTCGTACCATGCATGCTCTATCAAGTCACTTAAACTGGTGGATAGTGTTAACATTTAATCGAGGACCTTGGGAACTCAACAATGATTGTTACTTACACATTATTCATTATTAATAATGATAAATATTTTGTTTTGTTTTTACTTAATTACATTTAAGGAACATTTTAGTCACAGTGAGTGATGTATTCTATAAGAAAATCAATTCTGGTATAAACGATTGTACTGAGAATAAGCGGATGATATATTCCTGATTTGCAATGGTGGATCAACATTCAACGATTCATGATTTCAATCAAAAACGTAACAATCCCCACAACCCCGTACTGATAATTACCATATGCTCACTGGTGAGTAGCTTCATGAGGGAATTCTCGGAGTTCTAGTGAAAAGCTGTGACTAGTGGAGCTAATCCGTGTTAGGTAGAGATAGGTATCTACATCAGTACAATGGAAGATGGTCGCGCAATTTCGTGGATTGATTGTATTTAGGCATTAACACCGTTGAATGCCGGTCCAGTGGTCCACAGATTAAGTGTTCTTGCATGAGACCTAAGGTCCTGGGTTTGAAACCCGCGTGAGAAAACATGAGTGCGCACTGTCGAGGATTTTCGTTATTTACTAGGACGAAACGGCCATCCGGTGCTTCTGAGTTTCCAATGCAGGTCTAACATTCATTGATTCGTGATCTCAATCAAAAATATTTATGTATATGCTAATTCATAGTAAACTAATGTATACGATTAATGAAAATTTCCACAGTTTTAAATATGATTGAAATTGATCTGTGCAAAAATCAGTTGGTTAAGTAAATTTTACACGAATAACAAACAATAATGTTTCTTTTTTCACGTCTATGATTCCTTATAGACGAATGATGAATATTGGTATGACGAAAAACAAACACACACATATAATGCAGATATTATTTATTTATTTTTCACTGACTGAAATCATGAGTCGATTGAAGCTAGACCACCATGGAAAACCTGGAAGCACTGGACGGCCGTTTCGTCCCAGTATGGGACTTCTCAGCAGTACGCATCGATGATCCCGCACCCCGCGAGATCCGAACCCAGGGCCAGTCAGTCTCGCGCCAGGCACTTAACACCGTTGGATGCCGGCTCAGTGGTCTAGTTGGTTAGAAGGATCTCCACAAAACCCTTCTGATTATTTATTTTTATCACTTACGTGACGTAGTCATTGACTAAATTAAACTAACAATCATTTGTTTATTTATTTATTCGTTGATTGATGCACAAAAAGTACCAGATTGAGTGTTTGTCAAATGAACTGTATTGTCTTTTCTATTCGTGTTATTGTTTTCCTTTTGAAAGCAACATTTTCTTTTCTTTCTAGATAATACAGTGATGGGAGAATGGATAAACAAGGAATGGACTAGTCATTTCTCATTATATTTATTGTTCCAAATAAGGTGTCTATACGATAGATAAACAGAGATTATGAATATAGGGTATAAGACAGATAATGTACATTGACCGAAGTTACCATGAGACAACAATAAAATGTGATAAAAATAATAGAAGAGATTAAAATAATGTAGTATTACTAATAAACGAAGACTGAATCATAGGAATATGTTTTGAAAGGCGTAGAATGAATGTATATGTATGAAGGGATACTGGAATTGAAAATCGAAAGGAAGATAAAGAGTGAATGCATCTGATCCATGTTATTTAAAGTCTTCTACTACTGATTACAGTAGTTCCAAGGATCTCGACAGGGTATTCTGTATGTTTATATAAGATTTAGACAAACAGTCATTAACTAAATGCTCCTGCCATGAAGGATTTCACATTGATCATTACAAATGATATGTTCAATCTGCTTTTGAGTAAAGTGTTAATACAATGTGCATTTTACATCCAACTGAAATGAACACCATATTATCTAAAGCGTCCATTATGCTGCAAGTCATCTTCATCGTTTCAAGAGGGAAATATGCAATTCAGTGATAATATATTTAAAAAACACCACATATATAACTTGATGGGTATAATACAATATATGGGAATTTGATGATTCTTACACTGTTTTCAACTTTATTGCACAACCAAATTACATGAAACTTGTTAAATGATTAAATTTTTGTAATATTATTTAAACAAGAAAAATCTATGATCAGTTCATGATTTAAACTATGAGAATATTGCAATCGCCACAAATTCTCCTATACTTATAATAATCATTTGCCAACTAGTGATTAACTTCAAGATGAAAATTCGTGATCATTGTAGTTCAATCATGTCGGCTTTAAGTCGGTTATTTATAGCAAGTAATAGATGAAAGTTGTGTAATATTGTAGATTGACTGAAGTCAAACTTGGACATTGTTAGATACCGTGTCAGTGGTCTAAAAGTTCTGGATCCTTGCGTGAGATCGAAGTTACTGAATTTGGTTACCGATTGTAAGATCGAGGATGTCCATTGCTGAGAAGTACTATAGTATGACAAAATGGTCGTCCAGTGCTTCCTGGTTTTCATCAGTAGTTAAGCTAAGATCAGAATATGATTTAAACTATTAAAAATTGCAGCTGATTTATGGATCGATAATTATAAGTGACAATTAATAATCTCATTTTCATTAAAACTGAAAGAAAATTAATGCCCGTTTCTTGTCTTTATTGAAACAAATGCCTGAATACAAGTAGTTTAGAGCGTTTAGTCACTATAGCATATATATATATTCTTATTGTTGTTGAGAATTATACTTTCATTATTGATGATGATTGGTTGGGTGGGTGGGTGAAAGAAAATGGGAAACAGGGAAAAATAATTAATTGTATTTCTTAATTAAATAATTATGGGTTAAAAGATGAATAAATTTAAAGTTTATATGAGAAAGAAAGCATTAAAATAATGAGTTTTTGAACATTAGTTGCTATTCTTTCTACCGTTTTTAGTTTTAAAAATAGTTTAATCGGTTTACCGTTTTGTTTTGTTCTCGAAATGGAAGTAAACTCAGCAAGTTTTTTAACCGTGTTGCTAAATTGACACCCTATTGTTAACATCAACATGTCGGCTTTTTTAAGGATAGATTATATATATTAGTTAAACCAATGGTAAACAATGGAAATCATCACAATAAATAAGCTCTTACGATTATGAGTGAATAGAAGAACCTTGTGAGATCTTTTATGACACTATTGGAGTACCTGAGAAGACAAAAATGTCAAAATCAGGATAATTCAAGTAATCTCAAATTTAATTAAATCTCACTCGTTGAGTAACTGAGTGGTTTTCTGGATTCAGTAGGAAACTGGATAACGTAATGGGATTTAAAGCAAACAATACTGATTTTGAGTCCGGGAGTGAGTATCAAATCTTGAATGCAGGTGCGTCCAGCTGGCGAGTCTAAAATAGGACGAAACATGCATCCTAGATACAGAGCTAGATATATTCGATGTAGTCTATATCAACTTGAGAAGGCTGCAACCATCATACCGCGGTTCTTTGAGAGACTGAATAGTGAAGTTGAGCATGTGTAGGGCAGCTCATCGATTGTGTTGAATCTCACTATTTTTTCTTACTGCATGTTATTGACTGGTTTATTAAAATGAACATACAGTCTGCTTGCAAAAAAGTGACGTAAAATTAGAAAAATTACTTCTAAATATTCGTGTACCTGCATCTGAGGGTTGATGCTTACTCAATGCTTGTATTAATTACTTTAAACACTATCGCGTTATGCTCTTAACTATTGAGTCCGAATACATAGTGCAAGCATAACCAGACGACGATTCCCAGGTTGAATGAAATGTGCGTTCTGAATTCCGCTGCTAGCTACCATCCATCTCTACTTATAATTTTCATGACTTTATGGCAAGATCGAGACAACCCACATAGAATGCACATATGTTAAAAGAGACTGATCAATTGCAATCCGAAACATCAACGGGAAGATTCAAATAATCAAGTCAGATGGGTTTTTTAAAGAAGCTTCGATAAAAACCACTGAAGTAGATTAGATAATTAAATGTTTAAATCAACTGACATCATAAAGCGTCATTTATTGTTGCATCATGACGAGATATTTGTACTTGGCTTCAATTTTAAATGTTTGTTACTGTAGCCATTGTATCTACCAAAACTGATAACGAAATGAACTCATAACCTACATCCAAATTGTTACTCAGACTTAAACTAAGTTGTAGTAGACTTATCATATTTATTAACATTACATTAGTCAATTAATGGTGCGTTATTAATTTTATATGTTATATTATTTGAGGGAAAGATTGTAAATCCGTCTTACAGTGTTCAATATATGTGCATTACTACAGATTTCGGGTAGTTTTCTGTTCATTTAGTGAGTGAATGCTGTATGTAAGAGTATTATTTTCAATGAGAATTTTATTTCAATCTCTGACTTGTTATCCTTCATTCGGCATTTTGAGTTGCGCTAAAGTATTCTGTTCTTGGAAGACATATGTAGTTAGCTTCAGATGACTGAAATCAAATCTCCAGTGAAAAATTCACTCATTTATTTAGCACTGTCCAACTAAATGAAAAGAAAAATGAGCGAAATTTCTTGATGTCTCATTTTCTTAATCCGTTTTATAATAGAAATCAATTTATTGTCTGTATGTGAACATGAGTTAAGAAGAGTGTATCCCGACGTCTTATAGTGACTCATTGTTGTAGGACGTCGTAAAACATTAAACAGTATTTACTACCTTTATAGAATTTTGCCTCAATTCCACTCAAATGAATTTCTAAATAATTATTCTTACCAGTTTAAATGACATGACCTTTATGTGAAATATGAGACGCACCCATGAATATGCAATGCACTCGTTTTTCAGTGTTCAATATATGCCCAATACCATGTAGTTCCCAGCAATTTTCCGTTCATTTAGTAAGTGAATACGTTTAACAGTATAATTTTCATTGAGAATTTTATTCGTTTTTTTACCCAGCAATTTGTGATGCGATTCAGTAGTGTGCTCATAGAAGACATATATAGATGGCTTTACATATTGAAATGAAATTCCTAGTGAAAGCAGTACTTTCATGTGTATCACTTATCCACTAAATGAACTGTTAAATGCCCAAATATACTTGATATTGCATACAAATGTTGGATATCTTTTTGATGAAGTTTTGTTCTCTGAGCTGGGTGGTTTTGTCTGAAGTTTGCGTTGATGATGTCAGTCAGAAAAATGATGAAATCTCCATGACCAAACCATTCAGCTCAGAGAACAAAACTCCGTCAAAATCATCATCCACCTGAGCTACAAAACTTCTCCACTATCTCAAGTTGGAAATCATCACACGGTTTACATTAAACAATTCTTTTTTTAATTAGATTCTTAAACAACAGGATTTCTGAACATTTCTCTTTATCATTTAATTTCATACGTACAAATATATTGTTTTGATAATGTTTGTAACCTAACGACCATTCACATAAATGTCGGTATATAAATAATTAATTTCATTTTATTGAATACTATATATGTATTAGATAGAAATAAAGCATAGTAATATCCAATCATAACCTAATATACATTGTAAACTTTACAAAATGAATTATAAATATACTACTTATAAAAGACCTATGGATGATGAAAATTTTGTATAATTCATATGCTTTAAATATTAATCATAATAAATGTTTAAAACAATTAGCATAGTGTTGTGATAGGTTTTTTAAAAGAAAAACTATTCTTTTGTAGTAATCTTAATGATCTACTTGAAGGTATTACGTCGTAAGATTACCTACAGCGTTTACAGTTTAGCATGAGAGGACATTCGTAAAACTACATTAATAACATACAAATTACATTTAGTTAAACTACATAGAATAGGAATTTATATATATCTATTTAGATTTTCCAATGATCTTTAGGACTGCAACTGATTATTTACTTTTATATTTGTGTATTCTGCGCAGGTTGTCTTGATGTTGTCATTAAATCATAAGGATTCTAAGCAGAGTTAAATGTTGGTCAATAATGAAATTGAGAACGCGTGTATCTTCACATTTGGTGCTCGTCAGCTAGGTGTGGTTAACTGAATTCAGCTGCTAAATAGATAACATGATTGCGTTTGAAGTGAACGGTGTCGAGTTCGAGCCCTGGAATGAACACCAACTATGAGATGCATGCATATCCAAGTGATGAGTTCCAGATAGAACCACACTGACGTCCTGAACTTCACGGATAGTCACCACTGATTTTTCCTTGAGATATGTAGAATATTGTTTCAATGAATATATATTAGTATTCGGAAGAAACATGTTGAAAATAGAAATTATGCAATTAATGGATATCATAAAGTGAAAAGCAGAGTACTGATGTTGCTGAAACACTTTGAGAATAATAAGATAATAACGTTAAACCTTTGTGAACATATAGGTCCAACGTGTTCCATCATTCTGTATTTATATGGATTACCTAAAGTACATAAGCATGTATTAACGTTACAACCTATATTGGCTATGTCTAAGTTACCGTACGATAGAACCACTTAACGTTAGGGTGAGAATGTGGAACCAGTTAAAAGACAAATGTCTAAATAGTCTGTTTATCTTACTTTTCAATTTATTGATAATATTAAGTGTGCTAATACTTCCGGAAAACTCATTCTTGCTTGATGTTCGTTTTCTGTTCACCAGCCTACCGTTAAATGAGATCATATGCTGCATATGTGACTATGTTGATGTTAACAACAAAGATGTAGGATTGTTGATTAGCCAATTAAAAGAATTATTATCACGTTGTACCTTCAGTTTCCAGTTTATTTTCAACAATCAAATATATAGAAAAATAGATGGAATCTCAGTGAGGTTTCCGTTGGGCTTACCCTTAGCAGTCTGTATCATTCCTAAGCTTGAAATCAATCAATAATCAGTTCTGTTATTGATCAATCCAACCTGTAAAATAGACACCACCTGCGTCATTTGTGACGTGAATGATACAACGTTTTTTCAATATCTGCCATCCTTCCATAGCTGTCAAGTTAGAAAATGAAATAGGTCATTCAATCTCATATCTCGATGTGCTTCTGAAAAGGAAAAGTGATGGATTACTAAGAAGATGCATTTCTGAAAATAGACATGAAACTGCCAACTAGCCAACTTGTATAGCTGGGTCCCAGGAAATAGAAAGAGGAATCTTATTCCCTTCCTATATTACTGAATAAGTAAGATATGTGTTATAAAAGAAGTTAAGGAAGAAAGGTTGACTCGAAATTGTGATGACGGACCACCGGTGAACTCGAGGAAGCTGTAAGAGGCTCAGAAGGAGCCGAAGACGTTTCATCCAATCACCTTTCGGAAGAATATTCTAGAATTCCAACGTGTAACTTCCCGATTGGGTAATGCTAATAACCCCCCTGTATGCGGATTGGAAGACTGTAATGATGATTTCGTTCTCACTAAAAACTATAAATACCTGACAATTTCGTACTATGAATGACACTGGTTGGAATAATATTCCTTTCATTAGTCTTCTGTCTTCTTACTGCGACTGGAAGGGTTTTGGTGTTCTAGTGCTCAGTTATTCGCGTTATATCGAGAAATCAACCTTTAAGATATAACAAAAATGGTTATTCATTATCAACTTATGAATTTTACACGGTTTCATATTTGTATAAACACTATTTTTATTGTTATTGTTTACAATGTGTAATCTATTATCCTAATCGCTGTACTGAATCATTATGTGTAATCATTGTTCATACAAATATACAATTGTACGGCTTGATAATAAATTCGTCCTAAAGAAATTCGTTTAAAATTGTGATAGAATTTGTTTTTTGCCATCAAAGGGTAGAAATGATAGTGTTATCGTTTGCTCCATTGTCTATGTACACTGCATTTAACAAGCCAATTGACACTCCTTAAATCCACCCATATGATCAAAAGATTGCGTTGTGTCACTTCGTATTGGGAGCTCTAACCCTACACGCTTAAGCCTAACCCTAACGAGAAGGAGTGTGAAGACTCTTGAAAATCAACTCCAATTCTCATCAAGGTTCGAGAACATAATTAACCTCCATTTTTATGGATATATTTGGGTCAATTTATATATCATTGTTTCTTCGATTCACAGGCAGATTAATTGTAATATCCAGTTATTATTTAACATCAATTTGCAATAGGAGATATTGTTTTTTTCTTTTTCATGAACAATCCGTTTAGAAAGACTGTTAGTGCATAAAACATGGTAGAATCAAATAGATCAAATTTTCAAGTGAATTACATATGTCTTTTTCTCTATGATCGTAGTGAGGTGAATGTATTTATTGAAAACAAAGTAGTTAAAAGTTAAGGAGTCATAAAAATCAATCAAGTAAAAAGTCATCATGTTAATTAATTTAGTTCCGTAATGACAAAATACGTTTTGAGGATAATTTTATCTTGTTATTTGACATCAACTGATATATCAGCAAAAAAACTGAAAGTGTTAAATAGTCTTTTCATTCTTGCCTGAAATTCCTAATTGCAATAAACATTTACTAATCCTTCAGGGATTTCTGTCATAAACTTCAGATTTTGTAGAGGCTACTATACCTTAAACGCCTTTCTAGTTGGACGCCACCTAGAGTACAGGCTAATGTCAAGTTGTTCAGCTGGAAAATGGTGTTTAGTGAAGTGCCCCAAAGTACAGTTTTTGGATCAATATTGTTTCTCTTTTATGTAAATGCTCTTCCCAAACTCTTATAATCATCGATCTTATTGTGAACTCATGATATCAAGATATGGAACAAAGGATAAGAAATTAAGGTTATAGTTTAGACCTTCAGAATTATCCGTAGAAATATTATAAATGATGTAGAATTAGACGGTTATCAACAAATGTTTTCTAGCGCTTTGTGATGAACACTGGTTACCATGGTACGGACACATACACAACGAGTGATCCAGAGCTACTTATTGTTTAGACAAAATATGGTCTTGCAGTCGTTTTCTGTCAACACTTGAAAATCATTGTACATTACCATGTAATATGGAATAAAGAGAGGTGATTTTATCCTTTTTTTTAAAAATTTGGTTACTGATTATCTTCCATTGCAGATTTTCTCACTTTCCTTGTCCTCCAAAACAGAGCTTACGTGGACACTCTACAGAAGTTCAAAAACCAAGAACAAATTACTTTTTAGCTGATCACTAGCTTTCCCATCGAATCATCAACTGATGAAACGTCTTATTTCAACAAGTCATTGAAACACTATCCACTGACGCATTTAAAAGAAAGTTTGGTCAACTGGGAGACCCATATCCACAGGGCTTACAGAAGTCCTCCAACCTCCCGCCCTTCTTATACTGTAACTGTGATTGTAACTTTGATTTAAAACAAGAACTTTAAGTAACGTACAAATGAACATAAATATGAACACCATGTATAACCATTCAATACTCGTAACATAAAGATTCTCCCCTTCCCAAAACATTAACACAAATCAAGATAGACAATTTTTCCTACCTTCAAGATACATCATTTTTCTACAAAATTAGATTTGTCATCGAAAAAGAAACGTTTTCTTTTACTAAAAGCAACATCAGTTAACAAAGACAACTAACAGATTGAATAAATTAAAACAATTGAGATTTCCTTCCATTTAAAATGAAAAGAGATAAAAAAAAGAAAATAAATAATTATTACTTGTATAAATGACAATTATCGATGAACATTTGAAACGAAGGGTAAAGCATTTATCAAATAGTACTGGCGCTAAGTATGAACAAAAAAACAAACAGTATCTCATACACAGTAACAATATTCAAATCCAGTTAATGATTGTTTTGAACAAATAAACAAGAAATCATGATTAGTATTATTAATTATGTTTTTGTTTTAAATTAATATGATGATAAAGAGAAGATAGAAGAAATCAAAGTTGAAAAACAAGAACTATGCTACTTATCGAGCAAATCTTTCTTAATCAAACAATGTATAATACCGTCTTAGCCTTTATAAAAAGAAACATGGATATGATAAGAACCTATTCGATAACGCCGTGGTGATCTTGAGAAAGCCCGTCTACCTAATAGGGCTAAATGAATGTTATAAACCAGTGTGAGAAATTACGATTAGGATTTACTGTTGATACTTAGCGTTATGAATTAAACTTATGGTTTTCATAACGAATTGATATCAGCTAAAATGCCAAAACGCTATTTGACCAAATGGATGAATGAATTTCAGGTTAAAATTCAAGACATGCTATCTTAAATCTGATTGGTTCGTCCCTAAATTATAGTCTCACCTATTCTTGTAAATTCATGAAATTCAGTTGACAATAGGTATCAGTATATGAAACAATTAAGATAACATATAATGGAAATGTTTCAGGAATTGTTTGATATTGTGAATGCAAGCTAATAAATGATTTATGGATCCAATCATTGATGGAATATCGATTGAAGACTATAGAAGAGTTCTGTTATTATGTCTTGAAACCCTGATTGATGTCACGTGCTAAATCATCAGTCAAAATCCTAATTCTAATTTGGTCTGTCACTAACTTGATAGGTAAACATATCTAATCTGGCCGATTATACGCTAGACCGACCCCATTGACTTTGAGCGTACAGCTAAGGTAATATTGGTTCGCTAATGGTAAGCTCCTCTCATTGCTGTGACTTTGAATTTAGAGGAAGCCACAAGCTTGTACGATATTTATATTTCAAACAGACGTGGTTTATACACGGAAATATATGACCACACTACATGTTAAAATGAAAAATAATAATTATGCATACTCAAACGGAACAGTAGTCTTGAATAAGGGATACTAAATAATCGATTGACAACAAATTATGTACAGTTAGACGTACAACAGAGTCAACCGAAAGCTTACGATGAATGGAATATATAAACACAGTAATTTAGTTACTCACTAATTATACAACAAAATTATAATTAATAGTAATTCGAAAAACCAGTTCCAACCTCTAGGATATATGTTTTGTAATAACATTTGAAGTCCGACTACATAACTATTGAATAGTCTGTATTTGTCAATGAATTTTTAACTAAATCTTGGAAGTCAACATTCTTCTGAGAGAAATCGCCCCTAGAAACATTTCAGTCTTAATAACACGAAGGCAAACAAGTAGATGAGAATATGGTTGTAATGCTTATCCACAGGATTCTATTAGTTCTGTGAAGTTTATTTTAGCTTAAAAATACAATCGATGATGTAGTAATATCACGGAAATTATGTGACAGTTAACTGTCAGAAGTATATAATATAAAATAAGGGAACATAGTATAATAATTTTAGTTTAAATGTCTACATCACACAAATAGAAACGATTCACTTTTATATTATCAAATCTGTTTAAACAAAATTATATTCAATAAAATGAAATCGAGATTTGCTATTCGAAAATTCGCATGACAGTACAATTATGAAGTATATACGATATTTTATATTGAAAAAGCATTTAGTTTTACCGTCGAATATGTTGACGGAACCGATGAAAAAGTATTGACATCTTTTAATGTTGATTACATCCATACTGTTAGATGTTGTAAGTAAATAAAATTTGGTATTTTATAATGATTAATTATTATGGTTCTAGCCGCCGATTTGCATTAAATAATTAGAGAATATTCATTTGGTTTCAAAGACTTATTGGCAAAGCAGTCGTTCATAATTTGAAATGATTTTTTTTTAAATATAGAGTAGATTAAATATTGCTAGCAGTAAAATCAAGAATCCTCGTTATTTGGATGCACCTGTATCCCAGAGTTGATATTCACTCTAAGATTAAAGCTCAGTACCTTTCATCTCAAACATCAATGCGTCATGAATTTAGCTACTGAGTCCAAATAATCATTCACTTATGTAACCTGTATAAATTTTAATATAATTCAGAATCGTGTTGCCCGAACATCTATTCCCTTTATTTGATGATGAGATATTCCATGGTTTAGAATTTTCTTTATTCTTTGTAATATCTATGCTGAAAATGTGTGAATGACACATTTTTCGGTAGACGTGATTAAAAGTGTTGGTTGTTGGATTCTAGATCATTGGTATGATTTTAACACATTGATTAAGAGTTCTGTGTTCAGTCCTATATCAAGTCGTTAGTGCTCACTTCCAAAAAATGTCGCCCTCAAATGCCCTGGTACGGCCGATAGTGGGGAGAGTCCGCTCTCCCTCTCGAAATGCTCTCATATGGCCACGCGTATATAGCATCTGCGAGGGAAGTCCTACTCACTGCCTTCTCGTGGTGGCGGCGTTGTTTACGGAATTGACAGGACGAAAAGCGAATGTCCGGCGCTTTAACCGGGTTGGTGGACATGGAGGGTCCACCTAGGGGAGCTGGAAAACCCTGATTCCAAACCAGTGGTGCGCATGGGCTCCAGTATCATGAAGGATCAAACGGCGTATGAACCAATTGTTGGTCACTGTCTACCATGGGACTGCATCTCCTTACGATGCTCCACTGCCTTGTGGATCAGACCTTCAGGTCGAAGGCTCGGGGTGTGGCCTCCCAAGAAAACCACCTGCTTCGGTTTGGGCACCCGGGCAGTATCACAGCCCTCACACATATCAAATGTGATTTGTGTGGCGCATATGTATTTGGTGCTTCCTTGTACCAATATCTATGTGTTAAAATAATATAATAAATAATAAAAATTATCCTAAAGTCATTTTGCTATTTCGGAATTAGTAACTATACACAAAGCTATTACATAAACTCAAAATATTCTAGAATTCAAATGTACATTTTAGATAAGGTTGAATGATAATGCTTCGAGTTTATTTCTACAACAAAAGATAAACATTCTCACAGTCATTTCATATCCGTTTATCATTTCAATTACGTTAATTAAGTAAATCAATTTATTTTGACTAATATTTTATGGTAAGCGTACTCAATCAAACTATAAATTATAATTGTAATTGATTCAATGAAGACTTTCCTTCTTGGTGAGTTCATTTTTAAAGCTTTAAACTCATAAATATAAATTAGAATCAGTAATGTGTCCATTAATACTGATGACAATAATAAGAATAGATCTTTATCAGAAAGAGGTTTTGTGAAGATTGTAGTAATTCAATAGTTGAGTTCATGATTCAATCAAAACTAGACCACCACGGGAAACTTAGAAGCACTGGACGACTGTTTCGTCCTAGTATGGGACTCCTCAGCAGTGCACATCCATGATCCCACTAGCAAGATTAATAATACATTTGTTAAACATGAGAATGAGAGAGGCGAAATAAGCAAAAACACAAAAGATGTTATTCTCATTAAAAAACTGAAAGGATAGTTGTCAAGATGTTGAATTGGCATCAAGAAACAATATAAAGAATAATAATTGTGAAAGGAAGGTTGCACGATATGACAAAATAAAATGTTAAAGTTCAAATGAAATGTTATTAAAAAAAGCTTAAAAGCGGATATAAATTTATCAAACGATCTAGTTGTTAGAAATAAGTTTTTTCAGGGTAAGAGGCCAATAGAGAAAGATATAGGATGGAAGGTAATGACTCTGGAAGACTAGTGATTGATATCACTATGTTAAAAGATGTTGAATAAGTTTCTTTTGCACGAATACTTCTGGGTTTTCTTAATATTTTGTGAAAGCCTACTGGCTTTAACAACTTTCCACTTTAAATTTAGATAGCTTTGAATACTGTGTCTGTTTTGATTCAATATTCTGTGTAAATAAGGTGTTCGACTATGAAGTTTCTTATTAACACATTCCCAACACATTTCATGCTATTCACACTAATCCTTTACTGTAATTCAGATTTTTAACCAACTGTGTATATGCTTGTGTGTGTGGTTGTTTGAATGTCAGTCATCTATTTCCATTTATTCTCGTAACGGTTGTGAATGGAGTCAATCAATTATTTAACACTTACTCGTGTTCAAATGGATATTAATACTTACAGTACACTCCTCCAGTGTCCGGTCTGACTGCTAACTTCGAGTCTGTTGAATTAATTCGGTCCCAATAAGATCGTTTCCAGCGTATCATATTTTTAACTTTTGGATTACTCGAGTGAAACTTAGCTTAATTAAACTCCCAGAATGAAACTAGGAATATATGCGACGTTACTTAGGTCAGTTATATATGAAGTTAACAGAAATGTAAGCTATCTAAAAATAATGGTAATCAGAACAAAATTTAAATGATAGAATTATAAATAATTCGGTTATTTTACTTTTTTAACAAGTTTATTGCTCATTGAAGCAGTTTCTCATCAGAAAACTAAGTAAACAACGTTATGAAATTATAGAAAAAGAAATAAGGATGATTAAGCGGTACAAGTTACTGACGCTATGCAGTTTTATATATGGTGATTTGACAAATGTATTAGTCAATGGAAAATCAGGTAGTCAGTGAAAGGCAACATAAAATCTGGCACATATATCTCGGTTCACGTTGCCATACCTTAATTAGAAAAGCAAAATCAAATTGTCTGTGAGAATCGCAGAATAGTAGAGACAGTAACAGTATTAATGGTAACAGGAAAATTTAGGCATTCAAGATACCATTCCAGAAGAAAATATAAATTAGTGAAATTACGGGAAAGACTTTGAGGAATTAACAAACTTAGGAGGTAAGGGAAGACAAAGAGTGAAAACACCTGTGCAATTACAAACTATTTTGAGCATTGTCATCCAGAGTCGCTAACCATTGGTTACAAAAATCAACCGGACCCCAACCAGGTGGTCGATATCTGTCAAAATGGCTCAGTTCGACTGGTGATGACTTCATGTACTGATGTCAGTTTTCGATTACACCACCTCTTGCTTCTTCCAGCCTACTCCTACATCAGACAACACCGCCTGTCGAGGTAGACGGTGTCTTAACATACATAACACATGTTCCAACCACTTCAGTTGACAAATACTTACTACCTCTCACAATCGATTTATCATCTTCACCTATTACTCTATTCTCGACTCACCGATTGCTTAGTCAGCGGTCCTAAAATGAACAAGCAACGCTTCGAAGACACCTATGATCGAATACTAGAAACCTACGATTACCCTTTATTCTTAAAGACTATTTTCTTCGCATATGAAATAGGACAGAACAAACGTTTGCATAATAAGCTCATCCTTTGGTGGGTAGACAGATATCTTGCCTACGCTACAATCGACGCAAGTTGGCAAAAGCTAGTCGAGTTTTCTGCATCCGTGCTAAGACCTTGCCAGACAACAGGCCATCAAGACTGACAGGACTTTGCGGATAAGCGAAGCGGTTGATATGCCCAAATACTTCACTCATCGCTAATACAGGTATTAAGGCAGGACAGTCGTGAAAACAGCATCTGGATTTAAAGGGAGAGGGTATATTTAACCTATGTCTCAAGAGTTACTACATCCTCCACTAATCTGCCATATTTATCTGGTAATTTCTGCCTAGCTTTAGGATTGCTCAATCAGTGCTCTTATACTTAACACATCATGCCCCGAAACGATCTAAGTTCACGTGCAAAAGAATATCTACTATTCCTAAAGGCAAAGATACACAACCGTAAAGTTGGACGTAACAAACTATTGCATAGTATACTTGTCCTTTGAGTGACTAATATGGCCAACAGAAGTTCTGAATCTGTATCTACATTTTGTTGTGAAATACCCTACTAAAGTTTATCGAGCATACAATGTAAATAAAATTTTCGACACTCTCAACTAGTTCAATTCCTGTCGTTGGTTCAGACGCTGCTGTAGATCAATCACGAAGCAACATTCTTATTTGGATGAAGTGAAATGTGTCCAAAGTGATCAGAAGACACTGGATTTTATGAACAAATTCGTTAAACTGAACTTTGTCACTTTAGTGTGCAAAATTAATAAGTAGACCTACTGTTAGATAAATTCTCGAAAAGTCAGAGTACAAAACATGACATGTATGACAAATTTAAACATAAAAATGAGGAAGGTGGATAGCCGTGACGAACATCAAATGACATTATCACTTTGTATGACAATTCATCATAGGCTGGAACTCTCTAAATAGTGTGCGAGCGGAGAAGCTTCACTAGGTTCATATATTTCTTTGGTACTCCTTTCACTGACAGACTCTACCATAAAACATCTTCTGTGGAGTTGACTACATTCTTCAAGTCAAAAATGCTTCTAAATAAGAGAGTCAGTAGGTATATATACCTCGCTAAACCTGGTGAGTGGTGAATATTTGGTTGACTTATTCTCATCCTTGTCGAAACCAGTTTGGCTTCGGTGGATTGTTGTTCACAAGCCCTAGTTAAAAGTTGGACGATTAATGAGGCTAATGTTCTAGAAAATACGGATACCTCGGTACTTATCACACAAGAATTTCCATTCTTCATTTTAAACTGGGAAGACCAACGATAGACACAATTAGTATAAAATTACTTCCAGCCCAACAGAATCTAACTGGTATCTCAGTTAATCTAACTGCCAATACTGAGTCATTAAAATTAAACATTTCCGGAGTTAATTCACCATGACCTGTCGCTCTTCTTAATTTTAATCTTTACGATTTCACTAAGAATTGAGAAAAGGCTTATTTTGACATCCATTTCCGGTTGTTTTGTAACAATAGGGTTACAAAAACCATTTAAACTAGTCCTTAAATCTTCGGTCATCTCACTTACTCGATAGAGAGGGTGGGTGTAAGTAGTTGAGCTACTAGTTTGATAAATAGTCAATTCGTACGATTAAAAAAAAATTTTCTTAGAAATGCTTTTTTGTAAACGATAATAATTCATTACACTTTATTTAACCTTTCGCATGATTTAATCTAATATATTTATCTACTTAATTAGATACAGTGTGCTTCATGTATTTAAAAAAATACTCCATTGATTGATGATATAAAAATGTTTGCATAACAGTTACTTCAATATCACTGCGTATAACCTACTTCGGACTGAAGTACAGCTATGCCATGGAAACTAAGCGCACATCTGAATGAATTAAATGAGAAATCTTGTAACATTTCACACCCTTTTCATAAATTAGCTACTTTTAAGTATAGAATATCTTTATTATGCAAGGTGCGTTGATCGTATTTCGTTATATTTCCTCGGAAATTTCTCATTAGTAGAACAGTAAAGATAATTCACATCAGGGGAACTCATCGAATTCGCTAATCCCAACAGTTTTTAAAAATGCCTATTAATGTATCTTTTTCTCAACTAAAACCAAGTGTTACAATCCCCCGACTAGTCTGTGTTGGTATTGCAAGAAAAGAGTTGTTTAGATTTAGTTTACAACCTTGACATGATGGATTACTTAGTAAAGCCTCAGAACTTTCAATGCATGAATTGAACTTGTGACTGAATGGCACTGAGGGAGGAAAGAGAACTATCTGACTACTGATCTATGGCTTACTTGACTGGAAACAGGAGAGAGAGAAGACAAATTCACTGGAAGGATCATCTGATTTATTACTGATTGAACTCATTCTAAAAAGTGACTGTACTGAACATATGACTCATAGAACCATTATGTACAAGGAATGATAAAAACACAATCATATTTATACTAGTACGTTAAAGTGGAATAAATGGAATAAAATAGTCACGTGAAAGCTGCAATAGTTTTGGAATAGAAGAGAATATGACAGTAATTTACACTTCAAAGTTGAATACACTAGTCAATCTAACCTAGGCCACCATTGAAAACCTTTGAAAATAGCACTATCTCCACAAATCTTCAAAACTGAAAGTTATTTACATACTAACCGAAGGCTTATAATTCATAGAATAAATCGGGCACAAAACTAAAGGTTTATGCATTACAGAATTCTAATTAAGGGAGACAATGTCTAGAAAAGTAGACCTCGTTGCTTCTTTATTTCTTTCTTCACATTAGCAAAACAATGGTGTAATATAAACAATGTTGAGATTTAACTGAAGATGCTACACATATGTTTCTTGAAACCCTTCTCTATTTCCTTAAATTATAAAACGTGTTTTTTAGTACTTGGTGACTGACTGAAAAGTAGACATTGATTAAAGAAAAGTGTGAAAAAATGCACAACCATGACTAACACAAGTGTGATGTAATTGATGCAATCTGAGCTCTATTATAAACTATTATTTCTGCGTATATTGTTGGTAGGGCTTTTAAAACAGACATATCTCTTTTATATTATTTAGCTGTGATGAATGTTGTCGAAACTCATGTAGTTTCCGTTCTGTTTGTTAGTTATAGAGGTTATCAACATTAGTGTTTATAGAATGCATCCCTATTTACAGCATGATCAGAGTTACATGTAAAGGTAAGAGAGAGAGAGAGAGAGAAAGAGTAAAGAAAACAGAGAAAAAGAAGATAGAACCAAAAGCGAAAAAAATCTCTGTGATAAGATTTGTCGTCGTAAATGCGTTAAGCTATTTTATGAACTAATGACTGAGATATACACTATCTGATTAGTTAAATTTACCATGGACAGAGTATGAGTAAAATATCTGGAGGAGGGGAACTTGAATGAATTCGCTTATTGATAACAATGATTACTCGTTTAATGTGTCCAATTCAGTTTGAAATTGTTTGGACTATCCCATAATCGGTAAATTTCACTAAACGTTTCATCGGTTTTGGTTGGCATACGGATTAGCACGATATAGCCATTATGACATAAGATGATAAACAATAGATAAAATGTGGCTAGCTGTGGAATTCTGGATAGGTGTTTCATCCTACTCAGTACTCGTCATCTGAATGCACCGGCATTCCAGAGTTGATATCATCATAATTTCACAAGTTGAGTAGTATACAGTAACAGATATAAATTATATATTATTCTATAATCCTAATATTAAAGCCTAATAAATAAAATCCCTGTGTAAACGGAAGGCTGGAGGAAACTAACAACCTAATTATCATTAACACTAATTTTTTACGTTTTTTTCTATTTACAACTATAAAAATAAATGTACCACTATGATTGGATAATTCAAAATAAACCAATGAAAACAAATCCGGTGAAAATGAAGTACATAAGTAATCTATTGTAGTTTCATGAAAGATTAATATTTATATTCTGCAAAAGAAAAAATCTAGTACTGTTGAAGTTCATATGGTTAAATCTCATTACCTTTCCTATAGAATATATCACTTCTTTTTTCCTTTATTATCTGTACAAAGAATCTTCTGAAAGAAATGTCTTGATTCATTCCATAAAGCTTCATTTGAGAAAAAAACAAAAACAATATTTAAACTGTAATAGTTTTATTATGAAAGATTCATTATGAATGAAGATTATCAACAGTGTAAAATCGAATCATCATCTTAATGAAGATTATCTAGGAAAGAAGGAAATTCAGTTGATTGACACGTATTTATGAGAATGATAAAATTTATACTAGAATCATGGTAAAATATTCATATTCCAAGTTCTTAAAAATTACCATGATCTCTTTAAAGAATAAATTACAAAGTGAGTATGATTCTTTTGTAACCATTATGTTTCTTTGTATCAGTTTAGTATAATTAAGAAATATTATTATTCGTCCCAAATAGGACGAAACTCACGTCCTGGATTCCATTGCTAGCCATTATTCATCTATGTTTATAATGCTTGTCAGTTAAGGCAATATCAAAGCAATACGCACAGTAGGCCAATAAGAGACTGATCAGTTGCAGTCTTTAACATCAATGGGAAGATTGAAGTAAACAATACCAAGTGAATTATGTGTGACAGTTTTGAATAATGTTAATTATTTAGAGTGTTTTTTTCATTATTGACTAATATTACTTAGATTAATCAGTAAGCTTTTTTGATAGAAAATGCGTTCCCAGTTATGTAGATAAGTTTATTAACGATGGAATATCACTTTACAATTCTGTTACACTTTGTGCGTATACACGAATACATACAATGGATACTAGGAGAAGTAGGAAAAATGTCAGTCAGGCATATTTTACAGTTTTTTTCCACTTATGTTAACAACTCTGAGATGCGGCTACGTCCAGCTAACATGCCACAGATTGTACGAAACGCACATTCTCAATTCCACGGCTAGATACCAATTAACTCTGCTTAAAAATGCTTGTCACTCAGGGAAAATATTATAGTAATCCGTCTAGGATGCACATATGTGAAAAGAGACTAGTCAATTACATGCCGAAACATCAATGGGAAGATTTAAACGACCAATACAAATGAATATGTTGACAACTGTTATTCACCCCTAACATTCAATCGATTGACATAGAGTTAATTAACTTATCAATACAGCCAGTTTTTACGATCATTTTGATCTAATAAATTCATTTCAAAAGTGATAATACTCTTTATAATATTGTTCAATTACAGTTATTAACAGAAATGTACATATATGTGTACTGCATCAAACAATTCATGAAAAAGAATTCTAAACGACATCGGAATGAAATAACAACAAAACTAGGTTAACTAAACGTAATTCTTCAAATGTTATTTAAAACTGAAGTTGGTTTCATTATTTTTGTAAAAGATTAAAGAGAAGAATAAGTAGAGCATATAAGTGAGCTAAAACATTGATGAGTTGAATCAAACTGTTCACATGTTTGGTACTGCTGTATTTTTAGATAGTAAATACCAGATTTTAAGTAGAGGTCAGTATTGACTAGCTTTAGATTTACATCTTTTTGCTAAGATTCATGAATAGGTTACAGAGATAGTTTATGTGCACCTAATTTAGACAGATTATATTTAATTAATTTCTCCAGATTGATGAAACACAGAATTGAATTCTATGCCAAATAACACTTTCTAAAATTCTTTATGTCATGCAACCCTAATAGTAAGTATTGTTCATCAGATTACCTATTGACGAACAAAAATAAAATAAAACCTAACAAAATCAGTCTTAATTAGACCATTAAATGAGACATGTCCTCATTCCATTAGTACAAATCAAATGGTAAAGTGGATGAATATATCTATGTTCATTAGGTAAATTTTCATGAAAATTTTCGAGCCAATTTTCTTGATGAATCTTAATCATTATCCTCAATTACTTTAGTATGTCCTTAGGGTTAAATTTATGTAAAGCAGAGATTAATAGCAAATGGTTGTACACAAATAGATATATTTTATAACATTTACGCGGATAATACAGCTGCTCACTTGCATTTAGTCATTGTACATAATATAGTACATACACAAAATATCCCATATCCCTAAAACTCACTTCTTATCCATTCACAATGTAAACAGATACTCTTACTTAACTGTAGTTTGAAAATTTATTTGTTTAATAGATCCCTTATATATAAATAATAAACTACATTAGTAAGAAAGAAGATTGTTTTTTCAGTGTTGTGACTACTACTAAATCCTGGTTACTCACATTAGTACGACTGGTTGCTATGACTACGTAAAAACTGCTATGTGCTACTTGTTGAAATTGAACAAAACTACTACGACGACCTGAGGAGGAAAACAAGACTGTAGTAGAGGACTGATTTATTCGCCAACCATTAATTCGAGGACTCCTACAATAACAAATTACATATCATTCTAAATGTTTTGGTCAATCAATAAATTTTCGATGAATTCGACTAGTGGTCAATCATTAATTAAATTTGTGTATATAATTTATAAAATTAATAGATCAACTGATGTAACTATGAGATATCAGCCATCAGTGAACTATGTATTTGTCCCCTTAATATAAACTTAATACAAAAGATTGTGGTTACTTCACCCTATCCAATCAAAACATTAGCAATAAGATCATCCAAAACCATTTCCAATTAAATAACAAATCATACCAGTTGCGCAAGTACCTAGTTTTCTTGAGTTAATAACCAATTATAATACGTATTAGGGTTTAAATCAAAAGACACTGAGTGCACATCAACTGTAAAATATAGGTACATCTAATTGATGAGTCACAAACAGAACCAAACAAAAGTTTTGGATTCTAATTCTAGCCACATTCTATCTATTGTCAATATAAAGTTATTTCTAGTTACCTTTTATGAATAGCAAAATCCATAATATTTAGTAGTATAGGTAGAGTTTCTCAGTTCGACTTCACTGAAAAGAATATTTAGTCAGTAATGCATACAATTAACTATTTCATGCACCAAATATAGAACTGTTAAACAATAAATATCTCATTCATTTTATTTGTTATCTAGATATACAATAACATCAATGAATAAAAGATTTTTATATATAATTGTACAACCAATTTGGTACTCTGATGTTGTTCAATCAAATATTAAGCGAGAATTTGATAAGAATATGACGTGTTGTTTATTTTTCATTACGATGAGATGACTCGTATTCTTCTAGTTATTACCTTAGTCTGTCAGTGTTTATTTTCTACTTATTCAAAGGAAACTATGCTTGATTCATTCCAGGTAAGTCATTGAATGATGAAAGAATCACTGTTTGAGTAAAAAAACGCCTAGACTTTTGACTTATTTCATTTATAATGTGTTTAATTGATTCACCTAGTCTTAATATTGTTTGTCAGTGAAAGATGTGCACTTTAATTAACTGTCAACAGTAATTACATGTGAAATGGGTTTTATTTTGATATACAACTAACGTAATGTTATGGTGAGACAGTAGTTTATAAACTAACCAATCAGAATTGAGTGAACAACTCCAAGGTCATGGGACATATTTGAATGCAAAATGCATAAGTACGATCACCATAGAGCTGATTTCAAAAAGCTTTTATATTTTAGCGTCTACGAGAGTTGGGATTATTGAGAAGATTCATTAATTTTGGTGGCAAAACTTGAAATAACTGATAGACAATGTATAGATTATCGAGCTGATGTAATATTCCGAAGTGATGAATGTCAAAAAAATATTCAGCAAGATCAGGTACAATTTCAGCGTGTTCTAGATCAATACAGAAAAATAAGTGATGAATTTATATCTATCTTTCTAAGGTGTGGAGAGTATATTAAAAACTTGATGGACCCATCATCAGGAAAGGAAAGTTGAATGGAGGAGATAATGTCGAAGAAGACCATGTAAGTAGAATTTCCATAAATCTTCGGTATTTGTGATGAAAAATTACCGAATGAACGTTTTCAAAATTTCAGAAGCCACAATTTAATAACCTCGGCACCAGTTATAATGGAGTATCTACAATCAGACACCTCAATATACACCGACGAATGGAATTCATATAGCCCCCTACCTGGACATATCTACGATCACTGTGTCGTGGTCAACGTAAGATCATCCGGGGATGTATATCAAAGATAATTGTCATGGATTTTTATATCATATCGTTGCTCTATATGAAATGTTTTCTAATCGGTAGAGATATTTTAGGATCGTCTAAGTTCCTCTCAAACTTCACCCATAGATCACCGAAGATTACAAACCTCATTTTTCTACAAAGAAGCACACAGTATTTATGGAGATTTCTGGATTATGTGATATGAGTTATGAATTGATCTTATTTAGATGACTATTAAAAGCAAGGAAGTACTGGATATTTGTTTCATCCCCACACCTAATCGGGATCGAACCTGGGACTAAAAGTTTGTCAACAATTCACCTTTCTATAGAAGTCAATACTTTTAAGTTGAATTTTGAATTCAAAAAAGAATCCTGTTTAAATTACAGTATTCTATAATCATATTTTATTAAAATCTTTCAATGATTAAGTAGAAAAATTAACATTATCTAATTGATTATACACGAAAGTACTTTGTGGCGTGTGCTACTTATATTAACATAAGTAGTATATGATGTTAGTCGTGGACAGAAAGTCTGGCAGCAGAGAGACAAGAGGATCGAACAGTAAAGAACCGAAACAGAATGCAATTTGTATGAAAATGCAATAACAATGTAATCTGAATCATTTTGAGACAATCGATGGACATTTTGCGAATTAAGCATTTACTTTATGATTGTTAGATTTTATTAACAAGTCCTGTAATTTTGTGTTAATTACATTCGATTGTCCCCACCCGTGTTCTGTTCACTACAATATCACTAGTATATTCCCTTCACTTGATGGTTAATGCTTTCATTACACCAGAGATTATTTAAACCTAGTATACTTTCAAGTGATCAATGAATAGCTTACTACTATATATTTCATTTTCACATAAATAAATCAACATTATAATTGATAGTAACTAAATAGTCAAGTACTTCTAAAAATAATAAAGAAAACAATTTAGGTAAATCACTAATTAAACGCATAAACAGTTTATGAACTAAATGTATGAATTATTTATGAGTAAAGTTTTATTGAAATTAAATAACAACCTAAATTCATTTATAAATGTATAATTATAGTCGTGGTGTACAACAATTTAAAACAACCTACTAATGATAGTTCAAGTGTTCTATTATTAGTTTATCAATGTTTATGAGATCTGAAATGATTTATTGACAATAAAATAACTTTTTGATTGAGGTCATGAACCGATTGATGTTAGACCACCACTGAAAACGCGTAGGACTGAAGGACATAGGTTCGAAACCCGTGAGCAGGATCGTGGATGCGCACTGCTTCGGAGTCCCACAACAGGGCGAAACGGTCATCCAGTGCTTCTAGGTTTTCATTGGTGGTCTGATAATAATAATTTCCACAGCCCTGTACTGATGATTAAATAACTTTCATATTGTCGAGATCAGCAACCGATTTAAGTTATACAACCATTAAATACGTTGGATTACTAGACAGCTAACTGATTCTAGCAGTGTGCACTCACAGACCCATCACGGGGAATAGAACACAGTACTTTCGATCTCGCTCGCAGATAATTCACATCAAAACGAACAAGCTGGAATCCAACACTGTACAAGTCTATCTGGAATAAATTCACGATATTCAGTGACCATTTATTGTCTTAAATAGTTACCGTCTGCACACCCAACACGGTTAAATATACAATTATTATACAAAATAATGAAATAACGTTACCTATTTTTTACCCTCTTTGGTTTCTTTTCCCATCTTTTAAACATAAACATTTAGATTAATCTTGAAAAACTTGATAATACTATGCAAAAGTTCAAGAATATAAGTCAAACATGTAATGTATGCCCTAGTTCAAAGAAGACATCAATGAATAATGGTAAGTACACAAATTTAAATAATTCCTTACATTTATACTAGTTTTAAATAGCTTTCATTTGATAATTTGATTAGTATGTTGCCTAATTTTCCATGAAAGAAGTTAATTTCTGTTCATTGAGGTTGTCATTCATGGCATCAAATATCTATTCTTTTTCCCAACATTTTTCCTTGACATTTGTTTGTTTGTATGAGTAATTTATTCCCTATTACATTAAAGATTAGATAATGATATAGGTTAATGTACATTGTGTTATGAGAACGTTCAAATATCTCAACAATATATCGAAATTTTTAGTATGTTTTGAATGTGATTGCAATGAAATCCAAGACGTACATCTCTTCTTATTTGAGACTGGTCAGATGCACGAACGTATATCTCGTTGTTGGCATCCATAGTGAAACTCAGAGTTAGCATCTTTTAATTTAGAGGATACGGCATTAGGGTCTGAAGCAAAAGGTGCTGTATTCAAATCTCAGTATAAACATCAACATTAAGTTGTACGTTTATGAACTCGATGAGTCCCAAATATGAAGAAATTTACGTCCTGGATTCCAGCTTTAATCACAGATATGCAAAAAGACTTGCAATACAGAGGTAATTTTCTTCTAATGCTCGTAGGGCTAAGAAGAAATGATGAGTGGAAGTTCTAAACATTAACGACGGAAAATTTCTAATCCTTGCTAAAACATGAAGTGTTCCAAGTTCATTCTTAAGATCGTTCGGTTTTAGAAATTTGTTAGCGACTACTATTGAGCTACTTATTGTAGCTATAAGTAGTATGAATAGTATAATACCTTGAAGTGTGTACAATATGACAGTTTAAGTGGATATATACATCAGTGTAACTTGAGACCTATTCGATACATATCTTACTTTCACTACCGAAGTAAAGTGGTATGAACTTCCGCTTAATCGTACACAATCTGTCAAACCATTCGAATTGTCATCGATTTCTTAGTATCCATAAAAGTTCAATCTGATGAAGGTTTTATAAATATTTAGGAATCAAAAGCACAAAACAATAAATGGTACCTGTTTAATGTTGATTACTTGACAAATAAATTGATGTATTCGAACAAATTGGGAAATGAGAGTACGTCTAACACTTCAGAACTAATCTTTCAGATGAAAATAAAGAAAATTTCCGTACTTCTTAAAGTTACGATTAACATAATAAGATATCTGGAATAAGAATCAGTGAGTTACATTCAATAAGTCCATGATATTTCGCTGTTTATTTTGATTAAGGAGATAGGCTTTAAATGAATATCTATGCGCTTTAATCGATCAACTATTTACGTAATGAGTACTTCCTCTTACACATGAAATACCACAATACTCAGAGGTCAATAAAGTTATAAATATTTTGTCACCGAACTTTATTACTGTATTTGAGTGATATATAGTTCACCACAATCTTATGATCTTGGATATGCTTTACCGAATAACCAAAAATATTGGGAAATCTACTGTCCAATACAGTTAATGTGAAGATTATAACCTCATTGAAATATTTGGAACCAGTTACCAATCTTAAACATTATGTGAAGTCTTTATCAAGTATAAAATGCAGCTAATACATAATGAGAAATAATACAGTGGTTTAGCGTCAATCGTTAACTAGTGTACAAGTTGAGTAGAAATATGATATAATCGGCTAATCATAGATTACTTGAATGATAAGTATAAATAGTTGACTAGGAAATGGGTTTCATATCTAAGTGCCGATGTATACATCATTGAAATCATGCTACCTCCGTCAAACCCCCATACTGATATAAATGAAGTAACTAGGAAACATTCTATACACTGTACTTCAATAACTTTAAGAATAAATTGACTAAATCTCTATTTCTTCCTCAAAGTATCTGTGCTTTGTATAGAATTTAATAACTAAACTAGAAACTAATCATAAGTATAAACTGTCTTCCAAATCATACTTAAGAAATTAACTGGTATGTAAATCACTTCTTATAAATGCTTAATTCATCTATATTTTCATATATAGACATATGTGTATTGTTGTGTAAGAAAAAGTTGAAACGACTAATGGTTATATTATGTATTTTATTTTACCACATACGTATCAGGTAATGAGATTACTACAACTAAAGGCAAGTTAAAAACTTTATCCATCATGGATATGTTTCACCGACAAAGATTATTAACAAATATACATAACAGTACAAATGCATTACAAACAACTATCAAAAGAAATTATGATAATACACATTTCTATTCTGTAACATTTAAAGAAGCTGATTGTTACTTACATAATCCAAGTATGCATCTTTATGAAATATTCAATGTACAATTTTCATTTCGTACATCACAAGAAAATGGTTTATTATTATTTAATTCAAACAAACAAGGAGTTGATTTTATAGCATTTGAATTGATTAGAAGTTATTTAAATTTTGCATTCGACATGGGAAGTGGTTCTCAACATTATTCTTTGACAATGTATGAAGTTACTGATTCCAGATGGCATCATGTAGAACTAAGTAGGTGAGTTGTGAAACTATTTTCTTAAAGAATTTTTAATGTTCAAGAAACTAAAGAAACTAAATAAATTTATGGGAAATACTGATAAGTTGACTAAAATAGAAGTTAGAGATTAACACCGTTGGATGCCGGCTCGGTGGTCTAGTGGTTAAGTGCTCGCGCGCGAAACCAGTAGGTCCTGGGTTCGGATCTCGCGGCGGGCGAAGTCGTGGATGTGCACTGCTGAGGAGTCCCCCAATAGGACGAAACGGCCATCCAGTGCTTCCAGGTTTTCCATTGTGGTCTAGCTTCAGCCGACTCATGATCTTAACCATTGAAATTACTACAATCTCCACAAAACCCATCTGATATTAAAATAGGTCTACAATTTTCTTCTAGGCAGTGTTTAACGTTATTATGATAAACTGCTTTAAGGGTCTACCTGTATGATTGTGAAAATATATCGGTTTCGTGAAGTGATTATATAAAGATGATAATGTCATACATTACTTCTTTTTTATATTATTACTAGGCCCTAAATTCAACGTGACATTGAGTGGTTCATTTGAAAGAGCATTAAAGATGTTCACAAATCTTCTGGTATTTTAAATCCTTCAAAAATCTATTCCATTCCTGATAGATCCTTTGAAAAATTTCTTATACTGTTTTGATCATAATTCATTGTTGTTATTTTTTTTTAAATATTATGAAAAACTTCCGATGATCTTTACAAGCGTAGAAATTACGAATAAGGTACTCATCAGATTATTTATCAGTTAGGTACTTGACGAACTCCCATTTATTGACAACTGAATAAGGATAATACTAGATTAGAGTATGTTATTCCTTGACATCTAATTGATTAATTATCCATGAGATAAGCTTAGAGCCTAATGGTTACTTTGAATACAACTAAAGTATAAGTGACTCGGAGACACATTGAAGGAGATCATGAACCGATCGATGTTAGAACACCATTGAAAACTTAGAAGCACTGGACGGCCGTTTCGTTCTATTTTGGGACTCCTCAGTAATGCGCATCCATGATCCTGCTCGTAGGATCCGAACCTAAGGTCTTCAGTCTCGCGCGCGAACGCATAACCTACTGGACCACTGAGCCGGCATCCAATGGTATTAATGTCCAGCCTCAACCAATCCACGAAATTGCGCGACTATCTTCCATTGTACTGAAGTAGATACCTGTCTCTACCACTGGTCACGGCTTCTAACCAGAACTCCGAGGATTTTCTCACGACGCTAGTCACTAGTGAGCACATGGCAATCACCAGTTTAGGGGTTCTGGAGATCCGTGTTGGGTAGAAACAGGTGTCTACCTCAGTACAATGGAAGATGGTCGCTCAACTTCGTGGATTGGTTGAGGCTGCACATTAACATCATTGGATGCCGGCTGAGTGGTCCAGTAGGTTAAGCGTTCGCGCGCGAGACTGAAGGCACTGGGTTCGAAACCCGCGAGCGGGATCATGGATGCGCACTACGGAAGAGTCCCACAATGGGAGGAAACGGTCGTCCAGTGCTTCCATTTCTTCACTGGTGGCCTAACATCAATCGGTTTATGATCTCAATCAAAAATCTAACAATCTCCACAACACCTAAACTGAATATAATGAATGACTGGGACTTTGAGAAACTTGGATTGAAGAAGATTCAAACACAGAATGTGTAACCAGTCTGGAACATGAGTAAGTGTCGTTTTATAAATTATACTATTGAAACAATTCAAATGAAACAACTTAGACATGTAAAAACATTGGTGACATTTAGAGAATAAACTAAATTTGATGAGTAAAACGATGTGATACTTTATTGGTAAACATTTGAGTATACCTGATAGGATATATCAGATTCGGTATATATGGAATGAACGAAGATTTAGTGGGACAAACCAATGACACGATGTCTTACCAAAATATAAAAATCATACATTAAATATATCATTTTCACATCTCTTTTGAATTGTTCTTTGTATACTCCAATATTCCTCTAATTCTGTTGTAATTTTGATTGCTCTCCGATTTCATTCCTCTTCTCTTCATTTCAATCTTTGCCTGCCAGGCATTTCATTTCTGATTGACGCTACATACTACTTATATCTTTCGGTTTAAGTAGCAAATACAACAGCTAACTGAATCATCCTATTTATACTGCTTACATCTCCAGAGTAAAATTAAATTCCTAGTTGAGATAGATGGACTTGATAGTATTGGGTTTTCTGTCCTGTACAGTACAGCCCTTGCTTTTACTGTCTTAATGCATTTGTGATTTCTTTAATAATTTTGTTTAATCCATTCATATTAGGCTGAATAAAACACGTATTGAGATTAACCAGAGAACCATTGAAAACTTGGGAGAACTAGAAAAATATAACAAAACTCTCTGACAGTACTTAGCTGTAAATCTATCACCTTTCTAAGGTCACTTAATCAGTGATTAAAATATAGACCAGTCAACTGGAATTCTACAATTGATATTTTTGATGATGAAATTTAACTTCATTAACCTCAAAGGAATCACAGACAACAAAACCAGTATCTATAAAAAGCATTTAGAATTTATTCACATTTGTTGAACTCAAATTGCACTATACTTTATTTCATCATATAGTTATCTACAATATTCGTATCTGAATAATAGTTTCCTTTATAAGTTATACTTGAGAAATGTGAAGAAAAAATAGAAGAGGTAGTTAATAGTTCAATGATTTTATTCTCGAATTTGTGTGTTTGTAACTTTGTACATAAAATCGATAGGGTTCGATCTACAATAAGAAGAACCTGACATACATGAAATCGATCACCAGTTAGTGACCAACCAATTGTAAATACATCTCAGTCCTACAGCGGGTCAGTCGCGGCCTGGATAGCTCAGTGGTAACGTCTCTAATTGTGAAGTTGGTTGACACTAGAGCAAATCTGTCAGGTAGCGTCAGTTCCCTCAGGATTACAAGTACACCTTGCTGACGAGTGCCAAGTAGCTCCAAACCTAAATCCAGGGTTTCCTGTTGATAACCTTCAACCACCATCTTATCTCAATATAGTGGACACAATATCGAGTCACCTAGACTACTGGCCACATTGCATTCACCCTCATATCTCTTATATGTTATGTAATAAACTGGATTTGTGGAATTCTAAAAAAATCATTAACGTTTTCAATAGTATGAATGTCTTTCAATAAATATACACATCACATTATGTTTGGGAATTCATTGAAACTGTAACTTTTTGATTAGGATAGATTTAGAAAACAATACCTTACAGTTATACATCGATCGATACAAATTCAATGAACAATCTATAATGATACCAGTTATTAATGGTGATACTTCAAGAAATTTCAATTTAAATGATCCACTTTTTATTGGAGGTACTCCTCAGTACACTTTCTTGAAATGGAGAGAAAAATTAAATTCATATCATGGATTTCAGGTAATCAGCTCTTTACAACTTTTTTTGAGAGTAATCAGGTCATGTATAAGTCATGTACAAATAGATATAACTAGATAAAACGTTTTTTTCAAGTCCTAATGGTAGTTATCGTAATTTTCAATTACATAACAGATTAAGCTTGAAATGTCTTAGAAGAGTGGTCTTGAGATGACGTTTCTGCTATTATGTTCGATAGTGGATAATGAACGGATTAAACAACTTGTTATCAGATTTTTGGTAGAAATAAGGTCCATCAAAGTGGCAGCTAAAGACTCTGGCTATTGGGAATATCGTTCAAATAAAATGGTTTGCTGAACTTAAATAACGGACCTGTAGTGTAACATTCAGTTCCTAAATCTTCTCAATGAATAATCGGTAAATTATTCACCAATATTGTAGATACTTCTGGAGAAACACAACATAACAATTTATCAAAGGCATAAAGTGATTTCATATATTTTTGCTCTATCACTCTTATTGATAGTTAATATACATATATTCGTATACGGATTTTGCGAAGGCTGTAGAATTTCCGTAGTATGAATTGTGAAACAAAATTGGCTAGATCATCATTGAAAAACCAGGGAGTAAAAGATTTTTGTCCTCATACTATTATCAGACTCCACAGTAGTTTGCATGAGCTACCTTACCACAACGGAATAAATATAGGACCCTTAATCTCATGAGACGACGTCTAAAAAATTAACAAATAAACCAAAATCCAATGCTATACATTTCTAATTCCTCTCATCTCGTCATATTGTGTGACCATCTCACATTGTATTTCATGTCTGACCTCCACACACACAACACGATTGAACTCAATTTGTCACGACATCTCACATGAATGGACTGTATGAATTTCGTTGAGAATTGTATATTTAGTGATCAAATGGTAATTCTCATTGTAGGTGGCTTTATCGAGATTGTTAAATTTGTACATACTGGATGAATAACTGATGTTATTTGGACCATCACTGAGAGCTAGGAAGCACTGAACAGCCTTTTTCGTCCTAGTGTGGTACTATGCAAATAAGCCCATATTCGACCGTACCGTTAAGGGGATTTTAAATTCATTAGAAATATGAAATTCCCCTTTCACCCTCGTCGAAATAACACTTGGACATGTTCATCCTATGTATCTTGCTCCTCAAGAGCATGTGAACTGATTGGTGGATAACCGAGGGACTATATTCGTTTCGATCACAGAAAATCAGTTTATAATCTTGAATTTTAATCTCAGCTTTGCCTCATAGAATGTTCCCTAAACAGCTATCGGCATCCGATTTTTTATTATATAAGGGGTTTGATCATCTTTAAATCCAAGATGCACACTGTTGTTTTTTTTAAATGGAGCCTCTTAATGTCTTGCACAGACTTTTCCATATTCTGTTTCACGAGACTGCTTGGATGGCTAAATTCACTTGGTTTTGTTTACTTGAATCTTCTCATTAATGTTTAGGACTGCAATTGATCAGTCTCTTATTGGCATATGTGCATACTGTGAGTATTGCATCGATATTGCTTTAATTCACAAGCATTATAAGTAACTCTGAGATGCACGTACATCCAACTGATGACTCCCAAATAGAACGAAAGGCGCATCCTGAATTGCACTGCTAGCCACTATCCATCTTAACTTATAATTCTTGGAAAAGTGTTTTCAACCAACTGTTTTCCTGAAGAAATCGAATTCTCTTCCAATGAATTCGGTATTACAAATCCTACGTATTCTGTAATATTAAAAGGATAAGATATCACTTTGTGTTTACTGTGGTCTCAATGAATGCACTTTAAAGGGATCCATCAATCACTCTTGATAGAACAAATTGATCTTAAACCTGGTTAGAACATTCGGGATTTCTAGTTTTTGTTTTGCTTGTTGATCTTTTTCGAAATTCTAGGGATGTTTCGGTAACTTCTCTATAAATGGTTTACCCGCTTACAATTTGTTAAATAAAGCTAAACAAAAGTATATTTCAAACTGGACTATTCCAGTGTGCTATGATCAAATTATTCCTGGTTGTTTTGAACGTCCAAATTATGCTTTAAATTGTAATGAAATTCAAAGATATCCTAAACATCATACTATAAATAGAGATGGAAAGAAAGAAAAATTAAACAGTCAAATGTCGAAACCATATTGTTTAAATGATGGTTTATGTTTACACTCTTGGACTACGAACAAATGTGCCTGTGAATTAACATCATTTGAAGGGGATCGATGTACAAGAGGTTAGATTATGTTTAGATATTTTAAATTTAATTGTATAATTACTTAATTATGTTTTTAATGTATGAGTATTAGATATGTAGTTATGCACAGAACTTAAACCAATTTGAATCATAGCTAGCAGTAGAATGCAGGACAGGGGGTTTTTCTATTTCGAACTCTTCACCCGGATGATATCCACACCTGGCCTCGAACCCAGTGTCATTCGATTTAAGCGGCTCTTTGCGTTATCCAATTAGCTGTTGAATCTGAAACACATAAGGTGTATATTCTTGTATAGAAACTGAGCAATTGCAGTTCATAACGTCAATAGGAAGATCCAAACAATCAAAATACATGAATTCTGTTTAGCGATGTCATTATTCGACAACGATAAAGGATTTTACAAATCTTTCAATAAGGTTATTATGTTTCATTAAAAAAAGATCCACGCGACAATGGACAAAACTGTCGCCAACGTTTTCCAGGTTTCCATTGGTGGTCTAACATTGCTCAGTTCATGATTTCAACTAAAATTATCAATTACATTAGTGTTGGATCGATACCATCTGAAGACTGAAGCTGGGAGTTAGTAGAATAAGATTTTGAATGAGTTGCACTGTTTACTATATTCTTTTGTTACTCAGTGTTTTCATTTACTTTCATACGATGTGAAAGTATCAAAAGAATGTTCTCTAATGTTTTAGATATCACAGTCAGAAAACACACAGTAAAAGTAACTGGTGTAATGACTTGAAACAAAACTGATTTGAACTAGACTCTGACTGCTGCTACCTATAAGACTGTTCACTATAACTGAAGAGTAAATGCTACTTGCTACCTGTTGAAATGGCACGAAATACCTGAGCCAACACGAAGAAGACTGATTTATTTACCAATCACTTATTCAGAGACTTCCACAAAAACACTGATTATAAATTACATATCATTTTAAATGTTGTGATCAATCAATATATAATGAATGAATCTTACTAGTGGGCAATCATTAATCTAATTTGTGTATATAATTTATAAAATCAATGAATCAACTAGTGTAACTATGAGATGTTAGTCGTCACTGAATTATATATTTGTTTTCTCCTAAGTATACTGTTGCACAGATTTATATCCATATCGCCACCTGATCTTAGCTAGACAATTTTAAGTCAAAAATGTAAATCATTGAATGGAGGCCCAGTGGCATTACGTTTAAGTGCTCATAACGAAACTTGAATGTGCTGGATTTGTTTATCGGTGTGATCGTCATTGTACACTGTCGAGAAATCCTATACCAGAACAAAACAGCTTCCTGATCTTAAATGGTTGCCTAAATAAGAGAAGCCCTTAAGTAGAACATAAAATAAATATGTCGAACTAAGTCCGTAAAGGCTGCGAAACTATAAATTACTGCTGATAAGAATAGATACAATCAGTAATACTATAGAAAAATAATTGTTTGAAAGTGTTATACCACAATAAATAGGATAACAAATATTGATTGAACAGCTAGGTTAATAGAAATCTTTTAACAAACACAGTAGTAATTTCTATCAACCATCCACTGATGCAATAACTTGTTTGTTTATGGTATCTGTTACACTAATCACGAAGATTCATATTCAGTAAGATAATTACGTTTATTGATTGTTACTTATATACTTCTACAACATTATCTTATTAGCCGGTACAACTTTCCTATATGGTTCTAATCAAGATCAAAGGATCAATGTCAATATTAATAATTGGACTATGACAACCATGAGTGAAACTATAGGTTACTTACGTTTTATGTATAAAGATCGTTTAAGAAATACAAGAAAAGATGAATTTACACTTGGTATTCAAATGCTTCCAATGAAAAGTAACAGTAAATCTAGTCATTCTATTTTCACCATTGCAACTCTACTATTTATTACAAACCTAAAACAAACAGGTGACTTTATACATTTATTTTTAGTAAGTACTATTTTTATGTTATACTTAGTATCTTATTATGTTAATTATGTTGAATAATTTAACAGTATACTAAAATGAATATTCGATTTAGGTTGTCTATCGAATGTCATGCTGTAACATAACTATAACACATATGTTTATGGAGGTATTTGCATTTCTATGACTAAAAATGACGAGAAAATTCAATTAAATTAAAAAGTCATTAACTGTTTACAAAATGACCAAGTTTACCTCATTGAAGACTTGGTAAATATCTATATATTTCTCAAGACTTATTATTATATGGTGTTGTTATATGGTTCTGTGGTCCACCATCAATACAGCCACTGCCAGGAAATTCCTACTCACTGTCTTTTCGTGGCAGGTGTGTTGTTGACGAGAATGAGAGGACGAGAAGTGAATGTTCGGTGCTCTAACCGAGTTAGTGGAAACGGAGGGTCCACCTAGGGGAGTTGGATAACCCTGATTCTAAACCAATGGTGTGCATGGGCTCTAGGATCCTGAGAAAACAAACGGTGTATGAACCAATTATTGGTCACTGACTACCATGGGGCTGTATCTCTTGACGTTGCTCCACTGCCTTGTGGATCAGAGCTTTAGGTCAAAGGGTCCAGGTGTGGCTCTTCAAGAAATCCACTTGTTTCGGTTTGGGCACCCGTACAGTACCACAGCCCACACAAACACATTTTACACTATGAAACTGACGTATTTAGATAGTAACTAAATATTAGGTCAATCATAGGCCAATAAACCTTATGAATTATATACATTCTTCGAGTTAGTAAGTTCTATGGATTAAATATTTGTAAAAGATCTTTACATATTTAGTTATCGTTATTGAAATGTTAAAATAACAAATTAAATTATTTTATGCTCGAAGGCTAATTCAAGCATAAACAAAACTTAATTATAACAAATTACAGACACTTATATAATATCTCATCAAACTGTCTATCATCTTCTCTAGTAATCTTTATAGGCAATATGTTCAAAAATACTCCAGTTAAAACCTGCGCACAGCAATTTTCAGATTATTACTTACAATAAAGCTTAATGCAACATAGTGAGCAGTTCATTTGATAATCATTGCAACAGGAAATACATATGGATGTAACTGGTAATTAAGTGGGTTTAACATTTCAAGAATCAGACAATAACAATAGGGATGTACGTATGTTAATAAAAGACTAATCAAATGCAATCCTAAATATTAATGGCAACATTCCAACAACCAATACAAAATGAATTCAAACTTCACCACAATCCATAGACTAACAGCTATCTGGACTCAGTTGCTAGGTGGATAACGAGATGACCATTGAAACGAACTGTACTCCGTTCGAGTTCCAAAGTGAACATCAACTCTAAGGTGCATGTACATTCAGTTGACGAGTCTCGAATAGGTTGAAACACACGTCTTGGATTCCACTGTTAGATACCATCCATTTCTACCTATTACGTATTTGATATGAGATAATATCGAGACAATCCGTACAGGATGTATATATGCGAATAATAGACTGATCAATTACAGTCCTGAACATCAATGGGAACACTCAAACAAACGATACCTAATGAATTTAATATATATTATCGTTTCGATTATTGCCATTACTGGTTTATAACACGAGAATCGACAGATTCAAACTGTAGAGTTGCATGGTTTTACCACTGCAAAGTTAACAGAAATATTCCATATTCTATGGTTTTCATTTGTTCATTAGACAATATTGAATAGAACTAATTCCCATGAATCATTCAACTAAACATGTTTCATTTTTTTTTATAAAAAAAAGGTATTCTGAACGAAATTATACTTCACTGGATAATATTTTAATTGTGTTTTAGGAATCAGATAGATTAAAACTTAATTATGATATGGGCGGAGGTATCATTCATATTATTGGTCCTAACTTACCAGTGAATGATGGATTTTACCACAGAATACGTGGTTATCGATTGGATCATCGTGTTATTCTAGAAGTGGACAATACAAGACAAATGTATGAAGTGAACAGTAAGCAAAAAGTGAATTCATTTGAGATAAATTAGATTATGATCGCGTTCTTTTAGTTTTTAAATAGAAAATAAATATTATAGAAAATAACCCAATTCATTCAGTAACATTAATTAGGTCAGTAGTGTATGCGTTTCAGAGTTTATTATATATATATACATATATATATGCCAGTTAACTTGTCAAATAGAACACTGTCACAGTAAACTTCCAGAAATAAAATTAATCCCCACAAAAGCCTCTTAAACATAGTGTTAGTAATAATAATAGTAAAATATCAAGGTCAAGGTATGACATAGATTTTCTGCACACATACTCCAGGTCTTAATTAACAAGTAACTGTGGCGTCAGTTAATTTCGGTTGAGGATCTTGACAGATTTAAATGAATTATGTGAGAAATCTTGAAATCAGTATAAGATTTAGCTTAAGTTTAGTCAATCACATGTTCTAAGTTCCAATTGTCTTCATCTCTTACTTTGATAAATCTACTGTTTGTGGGATTGTTACTGACTAATTGGCCGCTTCTTACATCCCACAGACTACTTCAATACTTCAAATCAAAGAATAAAGTAAAAGCATGAAATATGAGTAATGTCTTTAACCTAAGGTTAATTATTTGCAGGAAACTGAGTGCATGTACAGGGTTGCAAGCGACTTTGTTCTTCCAGAGACTTGTGGAACCACTCAAAGTATAGTAATAACATAAGCAATTTTCCAATCAAAAAGAGACACAATTCTTTATTTTTCTAAGTATTTTTGAAAAGTTTCTACTCAATACTGACTAGGTAAAACATTTTCAGCCTGTTTCTGTGATTTTAAAAACTTTATTGAGAGAGATATTTGAAATCCCGACATACGAATTTGACACTTTTAGGCAACTAAATTTGTTATCAAAGTGCTTGAACTGTTTATCATGAAATTAGAACGCTTCAAAGAATTTCAAAGTATTGACTAATATCAATATCAGTATCGGTTAATTGTTCACCCTGTCACTGATAGCAATATATTTTGTTGAAAAGAAACTCTGAGTATTTGTTTTGCAAAAATAATTCACTTACGCTAAACATAATTCATAGTATTTCAAAACTGTAAGTTATTCACCCATACACTTCACTCACAAATGGTTAATAAGAACCAAACAAATGAACTTCTATATAGATTCTGTGCCCAAATGTTATTCGTATTTATGCTTACGTAGTTTTGCATAACCATCATGACCACTATCGCCTAGTAGATAAACCATTATTATCTCTTGAAGATATGTTTATAAGCGAAGTTCGTTCTTCCTGTGGGTAACCTGCAGACGATTAACGGTTGCTTTTAAATTGGAGTTTATAGCTGATATATTTCGTTAATATATTGTAGAATTTTAGCTAATATATTTACGTCTCGAACGCTTAACCTTTAGCCTGTCCTCCATTGTCATTAGTGATTAACTGCCTCACATACGACACGTTTGAACTTCACTGGCCATGGATTCTCACTAGAATTCCAGGAAATCTATATTGAAGCTAGTCACCAATGTGCACATGATAATTATCTGTATATGATTGTGGAGATTGTTGAGTTTCATAAATGATTGAAGTTTTAACTCAACAAAGAATACTCCTTTTATTTGTTTCTGATGTTTATGTGGTCATACATCCATTATGTGTTCTTTTTTAAATCAATCGACTTTGTAGGGACGTATGGCAAAAGTTTCAATAATCAAGAGGTAATTTGGATTGGTCACGCACCAACACTGAATAAAACTGATATATTTCACGGATATATGACTGGTAAGTAATACGTTATATGTGAGAATTCATGAAAATGAGTGTTAGTCATTATATTATATATTTTTAAATAAATAGTGATGGATTCCAATCATCAACACTTTCGAAATCTGTTTTTCCTATTTCCGTAGTTCTTTTTATTTAGGAGGCTTTTAATGAATGTTGAGATGAAATTTAGATTGTTTATTTCAATCAATAAAGTGTAATTTGATGGATGAATGCAATGAAATGAAATGCCAACATAGAACAAACCTGGTGAAATATCATGTGTACTTGAACGAAGTTAGCTTGCTGAGCACTAATTTCTTAAGACATTAATGTTAACCCTAATCTTTTGGTATCGTATCATAAATTCGACAAGACACAGCAATCATTGTAGGCTTCGACTCCCTTATTACACTAAGAGTATACGTTTAGAAATTGTTTAATCTAGTCAATTTTCCACAATGAATAATGGTTAAACAAGAAGAAATTAAAATGTTATCATTCAAATACTTGTAATTTGAGATAGTATCGAGGCGATCCGCATAGGATATACGTATGTCAATAAAAGACTAATCAAATGCAATCCTAAATATTAATGGCAACATTCCAACAACCAATACAAAATGAATTCAAACTTCACCACAATCCATAGACTAACAGCTATCTGGACTCAGTTGCTAGGTGGATAACGAGATGACCATTGAAACGAACTGTACTCCGTTCGAGTTCCAAAGTGAACATCAACTCTAAGGTGCATGTACATTCAGTTGACGAGTCTCGAATAGGTTGAAACACACGTCTTGGATTCCACTGTTAGATACCATCCATTTCTACCTATTACGTATTTGATATGAGATAATATCGAGACAATCCGTACAAGATGTATATATGCGAATAATAGACTGATCAATTACAGTCCTAAACATCAATGGGAACACTCAAACAACCAATTCGAAGTGAATTCAAATTAATATGACTTTCATGGAAACTTCTGAACGATTAGTTTTTTTGAATCAATTTTATTATAACTTGTCATAATTTACTGATTACTGCTATACTAAATGTGGTTGTTAATTGTTATTACCTGGAAAGTAGATTTCTTTCTACTTCTTGTTCAACGAAATAAAATTGAAATGGTTTGATGTAATGAATAAACCTAGACTGTTAAATAAATATTTGTTTATTAACAAACAAACATTTAATAAAATGATATCCAAAATATTCATAAAATATTTATCATTCTATGTTTGGTAAATCAATAGAGTTGAATACATTGAATTAACAATACAGTAATCACTTCTAATGATGTCTGGATATTAAAGAAAGTAGCATTAAATTAAACATCAAACTTACTTTACTTACTTACGCCTATTGCTCCTCGTGAATGAGCATAGGCCGCTCACCAGCATTCTCCATCCAACCCTGTCCCAAGCAATCCTTTTCAGCTCTTTCCAGTTGTTATTCATTCTTTTCATATCTGCTTCTATTTCCCGACGTAATGTGTTCTTTGGCCTTCCTCTTTTCCGCTTCCCTTCCGGATTCCAAGTCGGGGCTTGCCTCGAGATGCAGTTTGATGATTTGCGTAATGTTTGTCCTATCCATTCCCATCGTGTTTCCTAATTTCTTCTTCAGCTGGAAGCTGGTTTGTTCTCTCCCAGAGTGGGCTGTTGCTGATGGTATCCGGCTAATGGATGTTGAGTATCTTGTGTAGACAAGCATTTATAAATACTTTTACCTTCATGATGGTGGTTGCAGTAGTTCTCTAAGTTTCAGCTCCGCGCAGCAGAACTGCCTTGACGTTCAAACTGATGATATAAAATTCACCAGAGATCCTCGAATACACATTTGTGTTGTTTTATCACAATGTAAAAAGATGATCTTTTTTACGAATACTCATTTTGCGATTTATTTCTCAGTGACGGTCTAAGTTTGATATATCATAATTTTTACCTTAATTTAAGTAAGTAGTTTGATGAATAATAATCCATCTTTGAATGATTTCATTTTGGATAAATCAACCTCAAACGTTAGACATATTCGACAGTTTTTTTATTATGGCTTTTCGCCGCTATAGATAAGTTTTACGATAAACTGAAAGATAAAATAATCATATACACTTGGTGTTTATATCATCATCCAATAATTTAAAGAATGCTGAAGTGGTTGATTCTCAATGAATTTAATGATCAACATATTCTTGACTGTTGAAACAATTGCAATGTTTAAACTAACTAGACTTTAAGCTTAAGCTATCTAAGGTAAACACTGATTAAGTAGTCAATGAGTATGAAACTGTATAAACATTTTCATCTTTTGAAGATAAATAGTTTTGAAGATTGAACAAAACAGTTGTGTCCGATCTACTTTGTTTTCAGTAATCTACATTACTATGTGCAACTTAACAAAATTGTTCATGCTTGAAATCATGCAAGAGGTAAAGACGTTTGCAATGAAATTAAAAATCCCACAGCTTTTTATTCCAGAAAAAGAGCTGCTGGAACCGAATGACAAGAATTGTGTACATGATTAAGTGAAAGAAGCAAACAAATGGGAGTAAGCAGTCTTGCTTAACAATGGTCTTCCTTTGGAATGCATCTGTGAGCTGTCTCCATGTACAACTTCAAAGTGAAGTCTGTCGTCAGAATTCCGTATGATAGTCATAATCTTCCGGGGTACATCGTAGTGAGGAAGAAGGTTTCATAAGTTTCTCCTATCCACGCTGTCGAATACCTTCTCACAATAAATGAAGCTGGTGCACGATGATGAGTTACATTTAATTGGTTGTTTACAAATTATCCGGGATATCACGATTTGAGCGATACACAATCGATCCTTATGGAATCCAGCCTGTTGATCTCGAGGTTGGGAGTCTACTGAATCTTCCATTCAGTAGAAAAAATACTACTGAAAATTCTGCCTGGTACCGATGTTTTGATGTCTTTCTAGTTCTCACGCCTACTGAGATCTTTCTTTGGTTACTTGATGAAGCGTCCTTCTTGTTCTTCCTCCCAAATCTTCGTGAATATAACGTAGAGCACCTCTGCAATTCTTCATGGTGTTCTACCAACCTGTTCCTCTGTTCTTGAATTTCAGTGATTGGCTTGCCTTCTTTGTCCTCGACTGGTCTCTCTGGTTTACTATATTTCCCTGTTAGTTTCTTCGTTGTGTCATATAATTGTTTCATATTTCCTCCTTTTGCAGCTTTTTCCACTATCACTGTTAGGCCTTTAACGTATTTGTGCTTGTCGGCTCTGATGCCCTCTTTACTTGCTTGTATATTTAGCTACTGCTTTCACTTCCTCTGTTCTTGTTTGGCACGTTGAAACTGGTGCTTCTTCAACCCGTTTCCGGTTATTCTCAATGGTGGTTTCCTCTTCGTTGAGTAGATTTTGTAAGTCTTGGAATCTGTTGTTGAGGGTTATCTTGAATTCGTCGGGTTTTTCAGTATTTCGAATAAAGGCTGTATCAACCCTTCATACTGTTGTGCTTTTTTGGCTTGATCTGAAGCTATGTCAGCTCCATCGTTAGTTCTCACGCCTTCTATTGATCTTCTGAATTTTTTGGTGATAAAATATGATTGATATAGTTCTACGTAGTGTGATCCGGTAAGATCCATATACTAAATTTTAAAAAATGACATTCCTTAATGATTCACACTCAAACTTTAGTGTAGTCATTTTCGTGCAATCTATTGTAGAATCCTAGGTAATCGATCTCTGAATAGTTTTCACGTCAAATTTGCTTAGATCGGTAAAATGGAGTATATTTTGATAGTTCAAACGTCTTGGAGAACTGTAATCTCACGATGTTAAACGGCTATATAAAGAAACATTATGAGCAGTTGCAAGGAAATTACTCAACTTATCGGCGGATTATGGTAGGGACTGACATAAATAAAAATGAATTCCAATGCTTGTAAGGATATGTTTAATTACTGTAGTCATTTTACAGTAAGAAACATGCTGAATTTGTTCAATTTTGATATGCCAGTTCTTCTAACATACCAGTTGGTTTTAAGTGTATGATTCTAAGGACAGCTATTAAAGCTGTATAATATAAAGACTTGTATTCATGGTTTTTCTGTTAGCAAGTTTCTAGCAATGTAATTATATCAATAATGAAGTTAAACTTAGAACATTGAAGATAGTTGAGTGGTCTGTTCATTCCGGTAGACCACTTGATATCGTATCTGATAGTCTTTAACGAGTAATAGAATAATCTCTCACCTTGAATTGTCGCTATTTCTATGCTTGTATGAGTCATTTTACATAATGTACACTTACGGTTTACATTTTCATGTTTAATCTCATAGTCCCTGTTTGTTATTCACCTTTAGGTGTGTACTACAATGGTTTATTATTGAATGACCTAGCTGCAGGTCTATCATATCTACCATTTATTCAAGTGGCGAGATTTGGAAAAGTTGAATATGTGCCTACATTTCAACCACTTTTACCCACATCACGTTCAGTTGATGAGTAAGTTAGAATTTAAGCCAAATTTATTATGTAATTGCCTATATATTGGATATTTTATTTTTATTTTCCAGGATTATATACGAAATTATCGAAACAGTTTTTTAGTTACCACTCAAATGAGGCTGAACGGGTACTAGAAAAGATTATAAAGAACAACAAGAATAAACTATATTTTGAGAAACACATTATATCATGTAGTTTGTAAATTAAAACATTTAATGTTTCTATTTAATAAGGACAAAGTTGGACTAAAGGTTAAAATCTTTAATGCTGAGGTCATGTCTAGACTTCAGGGTTCGAATCCCGCGAGTAGTGTCGTGGGTGCGTACTGCTGAAGTGTTCCATACTAGGACGAAACGGCCGTCCAGTGCCCTAGGTTTTCCGTGGCAGTCTAGCTTTAATAGACTCATGAATTCAACTATTAAATTACTTTTTTAATATTGGGCTACTTTCAAATACTTTATCATTTTATCTGTTTTAACCTTCTATTCTAAGTGATCATGTTTCACTTGTCGCTAATAAATATTACCAGTAATAAGACCATTTTAAACAAACTAAAAACGACAACATTTGCGGAATATTATGAATTCGAATAAAGCCAGAATAAACATGGATGCAGAATTATATGAATTCATTATATTTCATGATTTCTCATCAATTGCTCACAACCATATATGAAATGAATTTTAACATTGAACATGTTCCAAAGAACTTGAGACTGAGAAGCACAACGGCTCCTTACAATGCAATAGCTCAGCATTTATCTAACACCGAGCACACTATTGACATTCTTCAAGCCTTCAAAATTATTAGTAGACAAAGAAATACAGCGTCTCTTTGGTTTGCTGAAGCAATTACGATAAGGAAACTCAAGCCTGATTTGTGTATCCAAAAAGAGACAACAATAAACCTATTATTACCCCGACAAATCATTTTTGGTCATTATCCTTATTTTGTTAGTGTTCATTTTGTTATGTGATCTTTCCTTAGTGAATTATTATTTTGTGTACATTGAAACCACTTCTTTACCCATACATTTCCACTCAATTCTCTCAGCTTATGTAAACTCTTAAAATCTTGTTCAATTAGTACACAAACCATCTTATCAACTTTTAATTCCAAGAATCATGTGTAAACCCTTCATAACGTCTAAAATTATAACACAGTTCACCTTATCTTCCTTTGAACTTCACTCAATTATTACACCAGCCACCACTCATGTTTCTTGATTCTAACACCAAATGATCTACGACCTGTTCCTGCACATTCATCTATGTCAATTGTTTCACACTATATCTTACCTCAATGTTAACTTTAAATACATATTTCGTTATGAACAGCTGATGAGAAACCACGAAGTATAATGAATTCTGCATCTATGTTTATTCTGGCTTTATTTAAATTCATAAAGGGAACCAATTGTATAGTGAATTCATTTAATTTTGTTGCTTTTTCTCCAATTACACCATACAAGCTAATATATTGAATTATTTACAACAAAATATTTGAAAGTGGACTATTCATCACCACTAAAATAAGTGAAGTGTAATGTGAAAGAAGTTAAGAATTAATGTCCTACTGTTACTCGAGTTGATAGTTCTGAAATATTGAGAACAGTTTATTACGCAACTTATATTTTACAAAATGTTTCAGGAAGTTTAGAAAAGAAAAGAGGTCATATGAGTTCAGTTGAGCAGACTGTGGTTACATGTAATTGGAGTAACAATGAATCACAAAGTTATCAGGTCAGTTGAGAATTACTAAATGACTTTTTGAACACAAAAGTCAGGTTTATGGCCTCAAATTGTTATGACTTCTGAGAATTCCAGTAACATAGAATTGGACTGTTTATGGATATTTTCAAACGAATTACATAAATCCGCTTTAAAGGTCTTGTCTGAAAAGTGGAATTCTGTAATAAATAATTTTCCTAATTTATAGCAGCATTTCGTACATCAATGCTTCATATCATGACATTATCTGATAACTTAGATTACATTTACATAGTTTATTATGTTCAGTCTAAATCGTGCCTTCAATAAATAGTGGGTGATGGTAAAAAGAAAATGATGACTACTAAATGTAATCATATGATTTGAGTAGTTTAAAATTAGTAAACATTTAATTTTATAAATCATTCTACCAATGGAATGTCTCAAAAAGATGTTTCACAGGTGATGTTATAACGTTTGCTAGTCTTCACTTCCTTGGCCAGTATCTCAAGGAAAAATCTCTCTAGTCAAAATCCCGATCTGTTCTTCTCAAATTCGAGTACACTTGTCCGTCTATAGACCAGTTACTAAACTTAACCAATGACACTTTTAGGCTAGAAAAATGAACCTTGAACAATGACGAATAACCTCGACTGTTGTTGATCCGCTGATATAAACAGCTCCTTCTTTTCTTTAAATAAAAGAACCCCACCGGAAAGCTTCGATAATTGTACATCATGCACACATGCATTTACATACAGACATAATGAGTAACATCAAACCATGAAAAAAGTCATAGTTTACACATTAACTAGCAAAAAGCGGTAGTGAACAGGTCAATTTATGAATAAATAATTAATAATAACTGAAGGACACTGAACTGTATTGCAGTTGTTGGCAGGATGAATAGTAACTTATAAGAAGGGGAAATATAGAACCATAATAGTTCAGTTATGCGATAATTGTACAATAAAAACTCAAACAATGACAATCGGTGAAATAGCTCCGAAATTTCCAAAATCTTCAGTACTCACCCCGTAATAACAGGTGAAAGAATCATTTGGAAATCATTCAATGATCTATTCCCTTGATTTCATGTTTGTTTTTACCTGTTATTATCTGTTCTACTATTTGTAGGTTAATATCATTTGAGTCGAAAAATGTTGATATTCAAAGTACATCAAACATTCCCGCTGACAGTGCAACAACATATATCAATCAAGATGACTACAACAAAGACGTAATTAAAGATGTTCTAAAAAGATCATCACAATCTTCAGAAATTACCAATTCCATTTTGAGATTTCCATTGTCGAATTTTAAAAATTACACCAATATTATTTCGAATGATTCATCAAATAATAACAATAATAAACATACAGATAATATTAACCAATATCAAATGAATCGTAATAAATGGAATTTAAAGGATGTTAATAACCATATTAATATATGGTTATTAACTGGTTTAGGTTGTACTGGCCTTGTTTTATTTATCTTCCTCACATTCCTAGCATATAAATGTCACTATACTAAATATGCAAATACTCGCTTTTTACATCCAAGAGAAACTACACTTGACAGACAATATTTTTCACATAAATCTGTAGATAATAATCCTAGTCCAACTGATTGTTTATTAAAATTAAATGACATTCATTTTAATATAGTCCCCAATTATTTAGAAGTGTATACAGATCAATCTGTTTCAACTTCAAATAATACCCTTAAATTATTAGACAGTTCAAGATATCCATCTGTATCCAATGTTAAACCAACTTCTTTAATTTTTGTTAATGAATCCATTAAACTTCCAATGAATTCATTGATAACTGAAAATGAATGTATGATACATAACAATCCTATATCACATGTATGTCATATCAATGTAAATAATGCTCCAATAGATGATTCAGTAAAATCTACATTATCTCCTATTAAGGTCAGTCTCAGTTAAACACTAGATCTAACTTATGATTATATGATTAATTCATTTTTAAACATACCTAGTGCATTTTATCAATGGTGAATGAAGCATTCAATATAATGAAATACATGAACTATACTAGAATCGCACCAAAACATTCCCATTTATCTTCAGCTATGTATATTAATCATTCAATCTTTACACATGAGAACAAGTGATACCATATTATGATTGTTATTATTTCATGATCAAATGTACGTTTCTACAGCATAAACAAAAACGAAATTATTAATTGCTCTGCATTCAGTCATAGATACATGCATAGTAGATAGACTAAATCTAATCAAATACGTATATTTACCTATTCAGCAGTATAATATGATATATGATATCATCACGTGAATAAAATAGGCTAATAATTTGATATGAATGATAAAAAGTAAACGTAGAAAAATTACAAATTACATTTTATTACATAATCAAAGTAGAATTGAGATTTTGAAGTTTCTTCAAATACGTTTAATGTTCTTTCAAGATGAACTGAAGAAGATTCATATTTCTTTTTAATGATCTAGTTCAAAGGATTATGAATCCAACAGATAATTGATTAAGCTTTTACTAAAGGATGATGTCATTATTCATTTTCAAAGTCTTATGTCATAGTACTGTTGTAGATTTTCTCTTTGTATAGAGTATTCTGTAATAGTTCTTAAATGACATTCATTTGTTTCATTAGTCAATACTGTATAAACACAATCATTTATAATTGAGATTACTTCTTCGATAATAGAATTCTATGTCCTGTTTATATTTATTAATTAGTTTTATAGATAAACTTGTGATGAAGCTATGGCTTCACCGCTGATCTCTTTTATGGCTGATTGTTTCATGGTCAATCTGGAGTATACGATACTTCAATCAATCATCAAGAGCGTGAATGCATACAAAAAATGAATAGATAATACGTTTATTATCTGGGGCGAAAATATCGACCCCCCTATCACATTGGATAAATTCAACAATTATCATCGTACAATTCAGTATGAATTACAAATATAGGTGAACTCGAAGTTTCACTTCCTTGATGCCCTATTAAAATAGTTAGATGATTCACTCTGAAGATTCATAAACAGAAAATTAACATGAAATAATCAATACATGAATTTACAAAGCAGGTCTCGACTTATCAGAGAAAGGAATCCAATACACTTTTTATCTTTGACAGTTAGATAAACAATGTACTATCCCAGATCAGATAAACATTGATAAAAAATGATGATTCATTTAGGTTCATTTAAACTAACTTGAAAACAAAGACAAAATGTGAAAGAACATTTCTGGTTCAAACGAAAACTCTTTGATGGCGATACTACTATTGTAGAAATTCTGACACAGCGAGTAACATAATCTCTGAGGAAAATATTTTATACTGGTAAATTTTTTATCAACTTCTTCATTTGATCTATCATTCATGGATGTGTATGGATGTACTTTCATTTTGGGCCAGATCAATATGCATTTATATGCTAGCTTGCTCTTGTGAAGGATATTATATTGACCACACAAAGCGAATACTGTCTAAACACATCTTGGAACGTTACCCAAAGTGAAATTTAAAAGGAGAATGCATAACAATCAACAGCTAAAAACAGGAACGTTTCATTATTTCTGACCATGTTATCCCACCAGGATCTTTCTTCAATATAATCTGTACACTAAAACAATTTGTCTCAAAGCCAACACGATAAAAATATTGTTTACTGAAGAATTTTAAACATTTTAGCAGTTTAAGCCTCAACTTTGTATGCAGTCTCATAACCATTTCCTTAACACCCCTTACATTCTGTTTTTTATCGTTTACATTTCAATGAGTTATTATCACCTTCTTATAACATATAATTATCACGCAATTGTTATCAACAATTGTCCCCCCTATTTCTAACCAGTAAATTATTTTCATATTCCTATTTTTCATTAATTTCTAGATCATTACGCAACTATCTTTTGGTACTTGAAATCTCAGAACGCTTTAAGATGTAATATTTTTCTAAAATTCCATAGAACTATATATATTCTTTAAATCATTATAAATATGACTGTATGACTTCAGGAAATGATATTGTGGAAACGAAGAAACTTTTTTTGCTGATCTGCATTTTTCCTCAGTGATATAATAGGTTACTCTTATATTTTATATTTATGATTAATACTGCCCAAAACTTTTAATGAGAACTTCAAGATTCAATCATTCAGCCTAGAAAACAAAACACCATTATATCTTATCATTCCTACATAAATGATTTTAGGCAATTTTACACACCGGGGATTAGAAAATTACTTTTAAATGTAAAAGAGTTACAATTACCACCGAACCGAAAATCTGTTAAACTGTTGTGAAAGCAACATTCATGTACATCTGTTTTATGAAGCTAAATTTACATGAAACTGTGAAGTAACTAATCAGTTTATTTTCTGAAAATAATGAATCGAGCGACCAGGTAGTTGAAAAAGAATATTGTATTTGGATCGTTGTGTGATATCTGATGTGTGGAAGTAACAGATTAAAAAGCTATACCGGTTTATGTCCCTCATCTTTGTGACCGTTCTATTATGATTCTGGATGTATAAATTCAAGCTTACAACACATAAGTGACAGCAATCTTATATCTGTTTTTAATTAGAATACATATTAATTGAGCTAAGAAGGACTATTTACTAACGGTTACAGTGCTTTTATACATGTGTTTGGAAGTTTTTTAAAAACTTTGTTTAAAAATACAACAAAATGCATAATCGATTTTCAATGGCCGAAACTAATCTTATTCACTGCATTCTGCATAGTAATCTGAAGTAAATTAGTACTATCTGTATATCCATCTATTTCTATGGTTTTTCTTCACATGAGAATCCGAAAATTCGCTATGCTTTAGTCACGACGGTGATCAAACAGTTTGCCCAAACCTTTCGGGTCAGGTTTCCAGATTCACTGGCACCGTCTTTATAGTGCACGTGTGGCCCCGGACATCTAAGGGCATTACAGATCTGTTATTGCTCATTTTTCTGAGACTTAAGTGTGCCGCTTGTCCCTCTAAGAAGTAAAAACTGGCACCGCACCCGCCGGGTCACGACCACACTACCAAATGAAAAAACAACGGAAGCCGCGCCCTAAACGAACACAGAAGACCGGTCTACTATTTAACAGATTGTCGGAATTACCTGGAAAAATTGCTGCACCAACAAAGAATGGTTATACACCACCACCGATTAAATCAAGAAAGAGCTATCAATCTGTCAATCTTCACAGTGTCCGAGCCGGGTGAGTTTTCCCGTGTTCAGTCGAATTGAACAGCAGGCTCTACTCCTGGTGGTGCCCTTCCGTCAATTCTTTTAAGTTTCAGCTGTCGTACTTTAGTTTGTCTTCAGTACATACTTGTCTGCGGTTTACACGTGTTTTCTTGTTTATTGACACATCCAAGAATGGGATTTTGTCGTCTGTACTTCTCGTGTGGATTTGATATCGTTGAATATGTTGTTTATAATTTTGTCTGCATTTTCAATTTTGTTTCCTTTGGGGATAACATTGATTTTATCAACACAATGTATCCATAGGTTTTGTTTGATTGTTAGCAGAACTGTAGCTTCTGGACTTTGTATCAAAGTTTCTAGGATTAGTTCTGATATAAATCACGTTTGTAGATTTGCTTGTTGAACTGAAGTCAAGTTGTCGGACATAAATCAATGAGTAAGATTAAACTTGATATTAAAGATTCCCATTGTGAAAATTAGAACAACACATATAAGTGAACAATTGTTTTCAATTAGATCGTCATCAGGCTTTACTCTAATATACATGAATATTTATGCGAAAATGTAAACCAATCAAGGCAATATGAGTCAATAATCACAATGAAATAGAATAAGTCTCTACACATAATAGGTAAAAGTACAAGTTGATAGTAGTAGGAAGACAGGTGAACTGATAATAGTAAGAATAATAAAATACGATAACAAAACTCTTATCAATAGTTAAACGTTGGGAATAGAAGGTCAAACAAACATGGGTAAATAGACTAGGAATAGTAATCACAAAACATTAAAATCATTACGTAATAAGATGTGTGTAGATGATTAGATAGTGAAGAATACAAATGGTAAGAGGAGGAATATTACAAACAAATAATGGATGTGGAAGTAAGGTTAATGATAACACAAATAGAATAAAATAAATAATGATAATAATAAAATTTTAAAAGAATTCGTTAGTTAAGTTATAACTGGCCATGGAAGTGATGGGGGGGGTTACGTACTTCTTCTGTACACATAAATTGGGGTTAAATGTATCATGCTTCTTCATCTTTTTCTTCCAAATGTCGGTAACATATTGGTATTTCGATAATGATATTAGAAGACGAAGATTGTTAGAACTATGTGATATATTAGCGCAATACATTTCTAACAACCTGGTCACACATATACTTGTTAAGAGCATTGATATAATATTACAATAATATTATTAATATTACTCTTATCATTATCATTATCTCTTCTTACCGCGTTTCCTGTCTAGTTGACCTTTTATTTTTATATATAAATGCTCTTAACAAGTATATGTGTGACCAGATTGTTCGAAATGTATTGCGCTAATATATCACATAGTTCTGATAATCTTCTAATATCATTATCAAAATTTATCAAAGAGACTAATTGTTTTAAATATTGGTATTTCCTTATTTAGTAGTAGGCGTTTGTGATTATTTAATTTAATTTCTTCTTTCAGATTGTTCAGTCAGTTTCTTTCTCATTGAACAGTTGATTTTCGGTCTCTATCGTACTCTGATCGGTAGAACCTGCTGGGGACAGCAATTGTGAAGAAATTATAAGCCCTATCTTGTAAAGGTTTGTCTATTGGCAAATTTCTGGTTTCGAACAAAAGAAAAGATATTGCACTTAGGATTTTGAATTTTAAGAAATTTGTTATATGCGATTATAACAACTCACAACTAAATTCATGCTCATGCCACTTTATAAATTGGACTTTTAAAAAAATACAATTTATAAGCGCCTGATAAAAACCTGATGAAAGAAAATGAATTGTTGTTGTTGCTTTCTTAAAGACAATGAAAAGGGAACTATAGTGACCTCCAATTGGTAACAGCATCTGTTTACCCGATGCAGTCGCACACCAGTTCAAAATAAGCAGTACATTGTATTATCTGGTTTAAAGGAGTAAATAAATTGTTTTGAAATTAATCAGTTATTTATGTTCGTCAAGAAAATACCGAAATTGGAATGTATGGAATGACGTAGATCTCTGAGGTAATTTACTTCTCTACTTTAAATATATATCAAAAATCTACGCTTAAATCATGCGAACTTAAGGAAAGGCTATAATCTATGAACGAACCAATCAGATTTAGGGTAACAGGCTGTTGAGTGCACAAAATGCTACTTGTGGATAACGATGCGATGCACATAATCAAGACTATGTAGGAGTCTGTACGCTCTCCAAACATCCGTATATATTATAGTGCCTGGCTGCAGCCAATGTTACTGGTGTTTTTATTATCCAGTTCGCAATAGTTGTCACAATTTGCCTTAGTTCGGAATTATATATGGGGTTTTCATCACGAACTGATATCAGTTATAATGCCAGAAATTTATTTAGCCAAATGGATGAAAGGCTTTCGCGTTAAAATCCGAGATCTATTATCTTAAACTTGATTTATTCGTCCACAAATTTTAGTCTCGCCGTTTTATTTGTTATAGCCGATCAATTATCACGTTTTGTACAAAATTCCCTGTGAACCGATCGTACGTTAGCATTAAGCACTGAAGTTGGCGCCGTAACCTTGAAATCTCTAAAACTCTTCTGATTGGCTCGTCCATAAATTGGAGTCTCGCCATGAATCTAAAGGCTAATGCTATTCTATGACGAAAATCAATATCTGTTCGTACTAGTCTCTGAAGAATATGTAATTAAACGTTCATGCCTTTTGTAATATATTCTCAAGAAAATCAGTGACATATCCTTTCTCCATCATTCATTATTTATACTAAACACTAGGATACAATTATATACATTCCCATTTGGCTAACTTTTGAACATTTTACATAGAAAAGTGAATCTGTAAAAAAAAACTTTTATGTATCATCAACAAAATGTTTTACAAAGAAACAACTTTACAGATAATTATCTTATTAAGAAAATTTCGAAAGTATTGCGTAACTCATTTGAATGGGAATGGCTACTTATGATTTACAAAGTTATTTGTTTTTGTAAATTATTAGAAACAATTCTGTCCTGATAAGTCTTCTAATTGAACGTTAGATTCGGTTTCTAAACTCTTCGAGTAACCTCATGGCTAAACATACACAGCGACCTGAACACAAGAGAAAAGGCGCGAAATATGGAGCAAAAAGACGTTTTATGTACAAAAAATTTAGAATTTTTAATAGTATTTTAGATAACTTCAAGTTTCCGGGAAGTTTTGGAATGCTACTATACATAGTAGCAGTATAGATAATCATCTAATCAGAAACTTGATATGTGACTTTTCACTTCCCAGATATTTTTCACAAAACGTCTACTGAATGCTGATTAGATAAGATGATTCTCAGTGTTTCCGAAAGCCTTTGTTGGGTTTTTTTTCGTGGAGTTTTCTTGATCTCCCTAACATGTACAATATCAAATCTACAATAGAATGTGTAATGATTACGTTTATAGTATTCGTAAGAGATTCACTTTATCCATACATGCGTTCTAGACATCAGAAGTTAAATAAGTTTGTCAGTGATAAATAATAGACATTTTTTCTAAAATAACGAAACAACAAAACCCAAACTTAGTCACTATTTTGACAGAAATTACATAATCTTGCTTGAAATAAAATATAAACATTTATCATTAATAAATGAAATGCATAATATAGTACGTTTGTAAAGGAAGCATGTGATATAATGAATATGGTTTAATATAAATAAATAAATTGATGGAAATATGTAACATTTAAATTAATGTCAGGTTAAGGGTTTAAGTGTTTGTTTGTGGGTTCAAATAAATTATACAATAATGATTCTAGATAAAAAAATATTCCGATCCTAATTAATTTTTCATATATTCTGTCAATTTAAACACGTTTAGAACAATAGTATACCAAAAAATTGAATTAGATGAGTTTATTTCATGTACTCAGTTTAGGAGATGAATGAAGTGAAATTGATGGTAATTGGAGTGCAAGTGGAAGCTTATTAAATGAATAATGGGTGGCTAAGTCTTTATATGAGATGAATGATGTATAAAGTACAAACAAACAAGTTAGAGCATACATGCCAGACATGTATAAGATAAGTATATACACAAACATATAAAAGTACGTTTATGACCCAACAGAATTCTGAAAGATTCTATGGAAATTTCGAATTTCCTTCTGAATTACTTTGGGTCAAAATAATTGTTTTAATAAAACAAGAGAAATTAACTTGTCGAATGAAAATGCTTGAAACTTTCAACGTTTCATATGAAGGTATTTCATCGTATACTTTATCTAATAGGACATAAGATTCACTCACTTTTGAATTTTGAACAAAATCTTGAAAATGGATTGATTCATTTTGATATACTGATTCCTGTATTATACTTTTGCTGAAAACTGTTTAGTTACGTATAATAATTAATACATAAGAACAAACCCTTAAATTAACAAACTGATGACTTTTCATTATAATACACGGATATCTTTGCAGGTTGTTGCCTTTTAGAGCTTCTATTCTAACCTTCATAAAAGTGTCTTCTTGTCCACAGATGAATCTATCCATATATTGTCTTCTCAATTAAGCCAAGTTCATGATTAGAGCATATATATATATATATATATATATATATATATATATATATATATATATATATATATCACTTACTTGCTTTACTTTACCTACGCCTGTTACTCCTAATGGAGCTTAAGCCCCCCACCAGCATTCTCCAACCCACTCTGTCCTGGGCCTTCTTTTCTAATTCCATCCAATTCTTGTTCATTTTTCTCATGTCCATCAACATTTCCAGGCGTAATGTGTTCTTTGGTCTTCGACTTTTCCTTTGACCTTCAGGATTCCATGTGAGGGCTTGTCTTGTGACGTAGTTGGGTGCTTTCCTCAATGTGTGTCCTATCCACTTACAGAGCTTCTTCCTAATTTCTTCCTCCGCTGGGATCCGGTTTGTTCTTTCCCACAGTTGGTTGTCGCTAATAGTGTCCGGCAAACGGATCTGAAGTATTCTGCGTAGACAACTGTTAATAAACACCTGTATTTTCTGGACGATGTCTTTCGTAGTTCTCCAGGTTTCCGCCCCATACAGTAGAACTGTCTTGACATTTGTATTGAAAATCCTAACCTTGGTGTTGGTTGCTAGATGTTCTTCAGTTGTAAATATGTTGCTTTCGCTTTTCCGATCCGCGCCTTCACATCTGCATCAGATCTACCATGTTCATCAATGATGCTGCCCAAATATGTAAAGGTTTTTACATCTTCCAAATCTTCTCCATCAATTGTGATTGGATTGGTGCATGCTGTGTTGTATCAGAGAATCTTGCTTTTCCGTTTGTGTATATTGAGACCTACTGCTGCTGAAGCTGCTGCTACACTGGTCGTTTTCTCCTGCATTTGTTGTTGCGTTTGGGATAGAAGGGCCAGATCACCTGTGAAGTCTATATCGTCCAACTGCGTCATAGATGTCCACTGTATCCCGTTCTTCCCTTCAGATGTTGACGTCTTCATGATCCAGTCGATCACCGGGAGGAAGAGAAAGGCTGAGAGTAAGCAACCTTGCCTAATACCGGTCTTTACTTCGAACGAGTTTGTCGATACTATTTAAACCAATTATGTTTCTTTGTTTGAATTGCATTTTCTATCTCACTTCCATATGATTGATTCCATGGTTCTTATTAACAGATATATGTGGGAGGAAATTTCTGTTCTTGTGCCATATGGTATGATCATGTCATGGGCTTGATATTGGGCGTTCATTATAGACTTGCAATACTCATGGAACTAAGATCAATTAAACTACTACGCATTGATCAGTGAATGAAACGAGAACACGATACTTTAACGCATAGTAACTAGCACATGGATAATGCGGATTGTAAGGAAACTCAGCATTCAAAGTAGAATAAGCGGAACAAAACGAATCGATACGACTCCGTATAAATAGCATAACAAAAATATGACTTTCAAACATACAGAAGTTTAGCAAACTTAAAGTAATGTCAACCAAGGAGATAAAAGTGAGGTTCAAGAGTAGAACTGATTTATTATTTTCAGTATGATTCTAGCATTCTTAACGAAATTTGAGTAATCTTCTGATCACCCTACCAGATCATTGCCGCTTAAACAAATCTCATCTAGTCATCATTTATTCATTTATTTTCACAGAGATTAATTTACAAGGTTATTTTGTACTGATGTTTAACGTTTACAAAGATTTGAATAAACCATACAAGGTAAAGACAAAACAAAACTGTTTGTGCGCTTCCATTAACATTATGATCGGTTTAAATGAAAAATCAAATCTCATATAAGTCTGAATAAGGTGAAATTAAACAAACCAATAAATCAAATACGCTTTTTTGACAAAAAACCCAAACGAAATGACTTGTATGTATGTATATGTACTTACTTCCATACGTACACATCATGTCAGCTACATTATACGGTGTCTAGTAAAAAGCCGAAACAATCATAAATAGCATATAAATTTTTGGGTGTATTTTCTTTAAATCAAATTGAATTAGTTATCAATAAGTTCTTAAACAATGATCATTCGATCTAAGAAGTTCTTCTGGATAATAATAAATCACTAGATAACACCGACACATTTACAGAATGAATGCCAGACAAGCAATTTATTAAGATTTAAGCATCGCGATACAAATAATAAAGATACGAAAACGACTAATATCTAACTGAATAACTGAAAGAAATATAGTGTTTCTTTGTTGAATACTAATGTGACAAGGTTTCATCAGTTAAAGAGTGGTTTATTGGTAAACTTGAAATCTTCTGTTTCACACGTCTAACACTACAATGTCAATCATAATCTTTAAAAAGTATCCATTCATATTCTAATCACTGGACTTTATTCAATTAGGAAACCATAGCACGAACTTCTTAGTATCATATCGACAGAATAATAACGCAAAAGAATCATTATTTTTAAGTGAACGAATTTGGCTATTTCTTATAATGGTTCTATCATTTATTTTCAGTGTGACTTAGAAGTTCTGCGTTAGATAAATGTGACTGATGTTTTGATTTAGTTCATCTTCACATATTCTGTGTATGTAAAGGTTTCAGTAAGATATTCCTTTATATTTACCTTTGAATTATTCACTCATTCTGAAGTATACTCCATGTCCCTTGGTACTTGGTGTTGCTAGTATTTGCGAATGCTCTTCATCTATCGGACTACAGTCCTTTACTTTAAAATTGTGCAATGACAAAATGTGAGTTCATGTGTTCTGCAATGAAAGCATCCTTTCAAAGGAAAGAAAAATCAATAAAATCTGGTTCAAAATTTATTCATGCATTGATTTTGTTTTGAGTCGATGTTTAACATTCTATAGTTTCTAAGTAAGTGCTTGGCTGCATAAAAATGGATTCAAATTGTTACTGATGTTCTAGAATAGTTTCTTGTTTTATTTAAATTACAATAGCCTAAACACAACAAATTTTAGAATGCAAGCAGCTTATAAGCAGACATAAAGTCAGCGTAATATAAAACCGAGTCTTAGAGTGGTTAGCAACTCTTTGAGATGCAGGCACATCCAGCTGACGAGTCCCGATTATGACGAAACGCGCGTCCTGAATTACACTGCCAGCCACTATCCTTCATTACTTAGAATGCTTGTGAATTGAGGCAATATCGAGGCAATCCGTACAGTCTGCACATATGCCAATAAGTATGTAGTGGCTGTGCTTCGATAATTAATCACCCTCGAACCGTTATCGTATAATCTTCAACGATATTTGAAATCAGAAGGCAAAAAGAAGCAGCTACTACAGTTTATTTAGTAGATAATTCGGACCAGACAGCAGAGAGGCAAAATGAATGAGCAAGCGAACTACGATTGTAGCAGCAGCAAGTAGTTGTAGTAGTAGTAGTAGTTGTAGTGAATGGGTGCAAATGTACACATATATATATGTATAGGAAAATGGATGAGTCAGCGAATAGATTAAGCAGTTAATAATGAAGCTAGCAGAATGAATACATGCGTAGGCGCTAAACAATGTTCAAGCATATGTATTTCATACAGGCATAATAATAAAGATAGTACAACAAGTTGTTATATCATGGATGACTTTGTCCATTAAATAGGTCAACAAAAGACCTTGATTGAACTAAACTCGATTGCACGTGAGTCACTATAAGTAAATGATCAATTGCAGACCTCAACATCAATGGGAAGATTCAAGTAAACAATACCAGCTGAATTTGATATGATTTATTATTTCGTTTTAAATTGTACATCTTTGATATCATATGGTCCAGTAGTTATTTCAGAAACTTGTCAGCATGTGATAGAAAAAAAAAGCTCTTTGGCTGGAAGTAAAACATCTTATTTACAGAATTTCGAAAGTTTTCAAATATATGTGTATGAATTTTTCGAATCCTTCGATCTTTTTCCCAACTATGTAGACTAATGATCTTATTTATAAACAACAAGAACGTTAATACAATCACAATAATTATGTAAATGAATAAAAACAATTATTTAATGAGACTGATGTTACAGTGTTTGAGATCAATCATGTTGAATAATCACTTTATAAACGTCATACATCTTAAATTAATTTGTAGCACAGATATTTTTATATAACGGTTGCTGAGAATCAATGGGTAATATAATTAACTTTAACCAGAGGGAATCAAGAAAGTATATGCTAAACAGAAATGATTAGATAATTTTACCATAACCATTTTTCAGAAATACCACTAAACTGTACCGTTTAATACAAGTATACAAGGAAACTAAATTGAAATAGTCAGCTTTAGGCAGAACTCAGAGTCTTTTTCTATTCTCTTAAATAAGATTCTATAAATGATGTAGCAGTTAAATAATAGATTCAGCAGTGAATGATAAATATGATTAGTATATGCATTAATAATCATTTATAAATTAGATTAAATCCATATTTCCTCGATTCAATCTATAATGTGATTAATAACTGAAGACTTTTAATCAATAATAAGAGAAATGATGATCGGAATAACTTTTGATTACGTAATTGTGAGATCCATTATTTGTCTGGAAAATAAACGATCGATTTTTACAAAGCTTTTATTCATTATAAGGAAAATTATTTATGTATTATGTTATACATTAGTTTGTATTTTTTAAAAAAAAAAAGTTTTTCATTATTGTTACTAAGACGAAATTTCCTGGTTATTTTGGCTTATCTATACTAAGCATGAATAACATTGAATAATTTTTTCTGATTTGCGTTTCTTTAGCGAGTAAGTTTTTTACGGGATGAGGTCACTAACCCCATGCCCAACCATCCTCCTTTATCCAGGCTTCGGACGGGCAGTTGCACCAGAGGTGCTTCAGGCGGAGTTCATTAGTGGAATATAAAAATAATAAGCATTGAATAAATTAAAGTAACAAATTTGCAACCGATTGAAGTTGTAGACTAAAAAAAATTTATTTGTTTTCTAAATATGTAACACTGAACAAACTCAGTTTAATTGATAATGTGTAGTTATTTAGTAAATGATAGGAATTCAGAGATTGAGTAGATTTACACCTCAAATTGATGATTCTTTGTAATGTTTTGTTCTCTGTGTTGGATTATTTGAATTATGAAAGGTACATTGGTCAGCATCAGAATGAAGTTTATGTAAAAGTGAACTATTCAATTTTCTCTATATACGACTGAAAGTTTGTCCTTCAGAACTTGATTAGTTATTGTTGACTTTTATCCTGTTATTGTTCCCACATTTATCCTAATCATCTTGTGGAGAATGTTACTTATGTCAACCGACATAAGTAGTATGTTACACCGATTAGAAGAGGAATGCATAACTGCAGAAGGCTATGAAGGTCAACTTGAAGAAAACAGAAATGAAAATAGAAAGGAATTGGGAATTGGAAGAACCATCCAGAATGTGAAGGACATATAATGGTTCTGTAATTCTTACCAAGAATTACAAAATCTCTTGGTAAAATATGTGAATCATACACTAAATACATCATTCGCGAAATCCCATCATATATCTTTCACATTTTGGATGATTCTTCCAATTCATAATTCCTTTCTATTTTCTTGAAGTTGACCTTCACAGCCTTCTGCTGACATGGTCTTCTCTTTTAATAGGTGTAGCATGCTACTTATGTCGATCAGCATAAGTAGCATACATAACAATCTCTCTACTGATCTGATTTTCGATCAATTCATTACCAAAGATCTGTTTTCTGATGTTTTTAGGTTTATTATCACTTAAACAATGTGATTTAGTTCAGTTTCAAAGTTGTTTTCTTTTTAACATTTGATCACATTTTGGATAATTCATAGTTCAAAGATGTAAGCTATAAATTTATTGCAATATCTTATAGTATTATAATGCGTATACATTATATGATTGTTCTTTATTCATTCTACCTTGAGTGTTCCTGGTGTATGACTTTCAAATAGGATTTAGTCACGGCATAATAAAACTGTTACTATTGTCTTAATATTGTAATTTAATTGAAGCTACACATATATACCAGTAAATCCCGATTCAGTGGTGTCGAATTAGATAGAAGACCATGGGTTCAAAACTTTGTTTCAGGGGATGTACACTGCTGATTCCCATGCTGAAACCAAACCGCCGTTCAGTGCTTCCAAGTTTTTAATGGTTATAAAACTGACATAGGTTTGTGGACTCAAGTATGACAAATATTATGCCGTCAGTTCATAAGTTATAGGTCATCTTGGTCTTCTAACTGTATACATTGAATGAAGTTAAATTTTTTTCTCATCTCTATGATAATCATTATTTAGGTGGGAATAAGGTTATCAGTTTATTCGGTATGAACCGTTGGAGATATTTTATTACCTTAGAACATTACTACTTATTTCAAAAATACCTCATGCCCAAATTATTTTTAATTTTACATTACTTATTTACCTACTTACGGCTGTTAGCCCTCGTAGAAAAAAAGCGACAACCAAGATTCACTAGCCTACTCTCTCCTCGACTCTTCTTTTCGGTTGTTCCGAAGTGATATCTATTTTTTTTATATTTGACCCCGATTCGTGCTGCAATATGTTCTCTGTTCGCCTGTTTTCCTTTTGCTTCAGGATTCAAAGTTAAGCCTTGACTTGTGATGTAGTTTAGTGATTTTACCTAACCTATCATCAGCTACAAGCTGATTTGTTTTCTGCCTCAGTAGGTTGCTGCTGACCATATCTGACCAACAGATCTGGATTATCATGCGTAGATAGCTGCTTATAAATTCATGTACCTTTTCGGTGTAAATAAAAGCATTCAGTATTGTTCAATGCACCTGAAAGATATCCCTTACTAACGCAATCCCCGTTAAGTGACTTGTATTCTCCGTGATTATGTTATCACAATTTCCGTTACATAGTATTACAGTGATATAATATTTGAATTACAAATAGTTTTATGGGCAGTATTGCAGAAAATTTGGTTTTCTGTATGTTTCTATAATTACTGTGTTGTTATGGTAGTCGAGTTCACTCTTTCACCAAAATAATAATTAGCTATGTGGGACACGCCTTGTGAAAAACTACCTGAGCTATTTTTAGCATCCTTCATGAATTATGTATAGAGATGATTAGTAGAGGCTTTGAAGGCCTTTAGTTAACGGTAAATCACAAATAGTTCATTAGCGACCTTAGAAAAGTAATAATGATGGGATTTATCGATGCGGATAGCAAAATATATATTACATTTCAAAAATTTAGAGCTCGCATTATCAACAAGAACATTGATTTGTACACGTCGTTGACATAATTTGAAGCATGTATAACTTCATTGATTCAAGTCAAATAACAGCTTATGATAAAACGAATATGAATATGTATATAAACTAGTCACTTAATAATTATCTGATAAGAATATGTGAAATAATAGGCCATAAATAATTGCTAGCAATTACCATTCATTTACTCTTTGTTCGGATACACATCCACTTAATCCATAAAATCCTGCAATCATCTTCCATTGTCTTCGGTGGGTAACTACTTCATACTCAAATTGGTTGAACTCCAGTGGTCACAGCTTCTCACTAGAACTCAAAGAAATACATCTCGAAGCTAGTCATCAGTAAGCACACGATAATTTTCAGTTTGGGGTTGCGGAGATTGTAGAATTCAATCAAAATCATGAATCCCTTGTGTGGGATAACAGATGAACGCTGCTGAAAAGTCCCATACTAGAATGAAACATACGTAAAGTGTTCGCAGGTTTTTAGTTGTGGTATAACATTAATTGTTGCATTATTATTAGTTACCACACATTAGGAATGTTTTAAAGCCAATACATTAGATAAGTAAATTAAATAAAAACTCAATAGCTTGAACTCACCGTATGTTTTTGGAGTAGTGTCTTCGTTGTTTGGCAATGAAACTCAAAAATTTGAAATTAGGCAGGCAGTGGTCAGAAGAAAAGATATTACAGGATAGTGCATAGTTTGAAACACGATGAGGTGTTAATTGAAGAAACAATATGAAGAATGAGATCCAGATAACTATTTAGTCCTTGCTTACATTGCTAGTCAATGTATATTTAGATCATTCACAGGTTATATTTGCTAGAGCTTGATGTTGAAACAAGTTTATTTCGCTGAAGCATGTAAATGCTATTAAAGCTTGTGAATAAACCATCTTAACTAATAATTAATATAGATGACCAGTTTTTATTATCGATTGAGCTAGTAAATTATGAGTACTAATCAAAATAACATTACGATAATACATGTGAGTATTAATCAGAGGACTATCATAATAATGGGTTTACATGAGTAAAAATCGATCGAGGAAGTTAAAAGTGAAAATCAGGATTAATAGTAAGAGGTTGCGTTTATTTAGTCGGGCTGACCAATGTAGGATTATGGTCTACTGTGATACTAATACTACTCTAATAACAGACTTAATCCCAAAAATTGTAGATTTGTCATGATATAACTGCCTAATCTATTGGATCTTACGTGCAAGTCACATCGTTGTCTACACCAACTCATATCATCGTAATAATCACCAATATATGATGGAGAACAAACTTAGGCTAAAGATAGAACAATATATTTAATATGAATAAAAGCAAGTTGTACAGAGCGACCACTCCTGTGAGGCTGAGCCATGCCATCCCATTGACAAAAGTTTTACAAAATGAAATAACAAATGACTAAATGAAGAGTCATACAGAAAGGATATTTTATATATGAGAATGTTTAATAGGAGGGTACTTGTTAAAAAGGTCGTATTTTTTATTGCATTTTGCCATATATCATAAGTGGATTAAACGGGGTCTACAAATAATAACTTAAATTCACTTGGTATTGCTTACTTGAATCTTCTCATTATTGTTTAGGACTGTAATTGATGTCTCTTATTCGCATATGTGCATACTATTCGTATTGCCTCGAGATGGCGTTTGAAGCGGATAGTACTGGGTTCGAGTCCCAGAGTTCAGTTGAATCAAGCTGACGAACCCAAACTAGGACGAAACGCACGTCCTGGATTCCACTGCTAGCCACTATCCTTCTTTACTCAATTAATAACTTTATTTGTTGCAATGAGTTACAATATCTATGCCAAACCTTTCATTATTTACATGTAAGTAGTTGGAGATTTTATAATTGACTTAATTAATAACTTAGAATGAAGTGGTTTCAAAATGAGATTTATGTAGGTAACATTTATTTCAGATAAATAAAATGCACTTAGTTGCTATTCGGTCACTAGATTATAGGTTAGCATACATTTTATCTAGCACACAAGAAAAGAACGTTTGGGATTATTGTTTCACTGACTACATGTAAAATTGATCTGATAAAATTCTATATATGTAAAAGCTAATCCTCGGAGTATAGTTGAATTCATTTACACTCGAGAAATCCACATTTCAAATGCAAATTGAGATGAGATAGACTTTGTTAGGAGTGAAATTATAGATCAGATCACATTTTAGCAATCAGAATGGGCATAGATAGAGAATGTGTAGAGTGTGTTTTTAATGTCAATTTCAATGTGTGAGGGCGGCCTGCTTAAATATCTGAGCCAGCTGTTCCTGCCATCTGGATATTTCAAGAAGTTATCTGTTTCCTTGTTTGTTTTGACAGATCATTATGTCAATTAATTGTATAACCTATTCAGGTGCGTTCGTGAAACGTTTACGACCTTTCGCTGTAAAAGTTAAAAAACCGTACAATCGGTGACATCGTGATGGCTGGCAACATGCAATGAAAAGAATAAATCATATTCTTATGTCGACTTCTGAAACGATAATACCTAACTTGCGATCGATCAATATTTATCGTCTATGTCGATCAAGAAACTCCGCCTGGAGTCCCTCCGGGGGCTACTGCCGGTCCCAAGCCCGGATAAAGGAGGAGGGTTGGGCATGGGGTTAGCGTCCCCATCCCATAGAAAACTAACTCGCTAAAAAAACGCTAACCAGAAAAAATTATTCAAATCTCTTAAACTCTGCCCTGGGAGTCAGAAGGTCTTCATTTAGAAGGATTATGACGCCTCATGATGAAAGCCGAATTCCTTCGGAAGTTACGAGGTCGATGCCCCTTCTGACAAACAGAGCGACCATTTATTTAGGTACATGGAATGTTCGTACAATGTGGGACACCGGAAGAGCCTTCCAAATTGCTGCAGAAATGAGAAGATACAACCTAGAGGTACTTGGGATCAGTGAAACACATTGGACACAAGTTGGACAACAACGACTAACTACAGGAGAGCTCCTGTTATACTCCGGCCATGAAGAAGAAAATGCACCACATACACAAGGAGTTGCATTGATGCTGTCCAAACAAGCGCAAAATGCACTTATAGGATGGGAATCTCATGGACCAAGGATTATCAAAGCGTCGTTTAAAACAAAGAAAGAGGGCATTTCAATGAACATCATCCAATGCTATGCGCCTACCAACGACTACAATGAAGACGCTAAAGATCAATTCTACAATAGGCTGCAGTCAATCGTCGAGAAGTGCCCAACAAAGGACCTGACCATTCTGATGGGAGACTTCAACGCCAAGGTTGGAACGGACAACACTGGATATGAAGACATAATGGGACGACACGGACTGGGAGAAAGAAACGAAAATGGTGAGAGATTTGCAAACCTATTTGACTTCAATAAACTGGTCATAGGCGGCACCATATTCCCACATAAACGCATACACAAAACCACATGGACTTCATCGGATCATACTACACAAAACCAAATCGACCATATTTGCATCAACAAAACGTTCAGGAGGACTATAGAGGACGTGAGAACCAAGAGAGGAGCTGATATAGCATCAGATCATCACTTACTGGTCGCCAAGATGAAATTGAAACTCAAGAAGCACTGGACAACGGGGCGGACAGTATCACAAAAGTTCAATACGGCCTTTCTTCAGGGTATTACCAAACTCAACAAATTCAAGATAGTCCTCAGCAACAAGTTCCAGGCCTTTCATGATCTACTCAATGGAGAAGGAACTACTGTGGAGAGCAACTGGAAGGGGATCAAAGAAGCAATCACTTCAACATGTCATGAGGTCCTGGGTCACAAGAAGCACGATCACAAGGAATGGATCACTTTTGATACACTGGATAAGATTCAAGAAGGGAGGAACAAGAAGGCAGCAATCAATACCAGTCGAACAAGAGCAGAAAAAGCCAAGACACAAGCTGAATACACGGAAATAAACAAACAAGTGAAGAGGAGCATCAGAACCGACAAACGTAAATATGTGGAAGATTTAGCAACGACGGCGGAAAAGGCTGCAAGAGAAGGAAACATGAGACAATTGTATGACACGACAAAGAAACTCTCTGGAAATCGCCGCAAACCAGAACGACCAGTAAAAAGCAAGGAAGGCGAGGTAATCATCAACATTGAAGAGCAACAAAACAGGTGGGTAGAACAATTCAAAGAACTCTTGAATCGGCCAGCTCCACTGAACCCACCCAACATCGAAGTAGCACCCACGGACCTCCCAATCAATGTTGGCCCACCAACAATTGAAGAAATCAGCATGGCCATCAGACAAATCAAGAGTGGCAAAGCAGCAGGACCAGACAACATTCCAACAGAGGCACCGAAAGCAGACGTAGCGGCAACTGCAAGGATACTCCACATTCTCTTCAATAAGATTTGGGATGAGGAACAAGTACCAACAGACTAGAAAGAAGGACTCCTGATCAAAATACCGAAGAAAGGCGATCTCAGCAAGTGTGATAACTACAGGGGCATCACTCTTCTCTCAATATCGGGAAAAGTCTTCAACAGGGTATTGTTAAACAGGATGAAGGACTGCGTAGACGCCCAACTTCGTGACCAACAGGCAGGATTCCGTAAGGATAGATTGTGTACAGACCAAATTGCAACTCTACGGATCATTGTGGAACAATCAATTGAATGGAATTCATCACTCTACATCAACTTCATTGACTACGAGAAGGCATTTGATAGCGTGGACAGAACAACACTATGGAAACTTCTTCGACACTACGGCGTGCCTCAGAAGATAGTCAATATCATACAGAACTCATATGATGGATTACACTGCAAAATCGTGCATGGAGGACAGTTGACAGACTCGTTCGAAGTGAAGACCGGTGTTAGGCAAGGTTGCTTACTCTCACCCTTTCTCTTTCTCTTGGTGATTGACTGGATCATGAAGACGTCAACATCTGAAGGAAAACACGGGATACAATGGACATCTAGGATGCAGTTGGATGATCTAGACCTCACAGATGGTCTGGCCCTACTATCCCAAACGCAACAACAGATGCAGGAGAAGACGAACAGTGTGGCAGCAGCCTCAGCAGCAATAGGTATCAATATACACAAAGGGAAAAGCAGGATTCTCCGATACAACACAGCATGCACCAATCCAATCACAATTGATGGAGAAGATTTGGAAGATGTAAAAACCTTTACATATTTGGGCAGCATCATTGATGAACATGGTGATGGATCTGATGTAGATGTGAAAGCGCGGATCGGCAAAGCAAGAGCGGCATATTTACAACTGAGGAACATCTGGAACTCAAAACAACTGTCAACCAACACCAAGGTTAGGATTTTCAATACAAATGTCAAGACAGTTCTACTGTATGGGGCAGAAACCTGGCGAACAACGAAAGCCATCATCCAGAAAATACAGGTGTTTATCAACAATTGTCTACGCAAAATACTCCGGATCCATTGGCCGGACACTATTAGCAACAACGTACTGTGGGAGAGAACAAACCAGATCCCAGCGGAGGAAGAAATCAAGAAGAAGCGCTGGAAGTGGATAGGACACACTTTGAGGAAAGCACCCAACTACGTCACAAGACAAGCCCTCACATGGAATCCTGAAGGTCAAAGGAAAAGTCGAAGACCAAAGAACACATTACGCCGAGAAATGGAAATAGACATGAGAAAAATAAACAAGAATTGGAGGGAACTAGAAAAGAAGGCCCAGGACAGAGTGGGTTGGAGAATGCTGGTCAGAGGCCTATGCTTCATTGGGAGTAACAGGCGTAAGTAAGTAAGTAAGTAAGTAAGTATGTTGATCAAGAAATAAAAAACGGAAACTCACTGAAATACTCTGTATTGAGAATTCTATATTGTACCAACGAAATAATATTCAATAAGGTTAATAATAAATAACAATAATAAGTAGTTAATTAATCACTGATTGCGTTTGAAATCAATAAGAGAATAGATAGATTAAGATAGATGACAGACGGGTAGATAATCATGGAAGCACAAAAGGGGGCATGTACCTGAACGTTTAAGTGATCGAATTGTTATCATGGATTAATGAAAAGACAATGACATTTGTCTGACTCAGTTTTATTGGTTTTGGGCAAGATCAGTTGTGTATGCACATAATGTCAAAAAACGACCTGTTACAGAGGCACTGACGAATTGGAAGGACTTGGATCAATGTGTAAACAACCATTAGATATCTTTTAAATCACTCGGCAATCACATAAATTTTTCAACTTATATCTACCTTTCATATTCATGATTTCGGTACACATGTAGATACTGTTAATAAGCAGTTTTCAAATAAATTGAGAAAAATCCACGTGTTAACGTTTCAAACGGTTAAATCTATACACCTGTAGATGGATCAAGTTGAAGTCATTAGGTCTATGGTGACTTTGTTTAAGTGATTGCACAAACAGACGTAACATTTGCATTGTATGATTAAGTAATTATTAATTGTTCTGTAAACTGACACATCACAATGTCTCCTAATAAATCTAACTTTAATAGTTTGTGGTTTTAAATCGTTCACCCACAGATGCGTCATTTCTTCTATTCGAATAGTCAGCATTAAATGTCAAAAATTTCAGTTTGATGCTAAATTGTGTTTATATCTATCTCATTCACTGATTTGACATTTAGGCATTTTATAATATTTACGTTTTTCTTCATTGTATCTACAGAAGATAATGGAAGATGATTGCTAAAAATCATAGTATTATTGAAGTCAATCATATACACAGTTGGATTCTGATTAAATGATCTAGAGGTTAAGAAAAGTTTTGGGAAGCCTAAGACCATAGGTTCGATTCGCTGTGATGCGTTTATAGGCGCGCACAGCTTAGCAGTCCCATACCGGGATGAAATAGCCGTCTAGTGTTTCCAAGTTTTCATTAATGGTCTAGCTAAGGCTGATTATAAATTTTTAGTTACTGTCGAACAACAGCGTTACAAACCATACAAAAACTGCTTTCATATTATTGCATCTCACCAATGTTTTTATTCCCGATGCCGAGGAGATTTTATAAAACGTCTATTGCGTAGAGTAGATTAACGGAGTTTTTTATTTATTTACCATACTAATATTACACTTTATATAGATAGCTCTGACGTTTTGAACATCAAAAGCACAAGTGATTAAATTCTTAATCAAAGACAAAATAAAGTTCAATACTTCATGTATATGAATAGTCAGTACTTTTCAGTTGTGATTGTACACTAGGAGGAAATAGGTGTTTAGTCCTTCTAGGTTGTTAGTGATTATCTAACCTTAAACAATTCATGATCCCAATGAAATATTATATATTTTAGAATGTAATTTTGCTAAATCATATGATAAAACCATATTTCAAATCATTTATTAAAACAATGTCAATAGAATCTTAACAAAAAATGTGGTAAATCATTTTCATAACGAACAAAGTTCTTTATCATAATGAAAATCAAATCATCTACAAAATGTGACTAGACTGCACTTTTTGTAAGAATCATTGAAATAACAGTGTTATTGAATGTTCACTCTTTTTCATAACAGAATTTTATCTCATTAGGAAGAGTATCGATTGTGTTTCTCCTATAAGTTTGATCAATATTAACTTGATATGATGAATGAAATGGTGTGTACGCATGTAACCATGTTAAAATCAATCTGATTTCGAATTCTATCCTTTGAACATTCTTAATTTGATGTCATAACTCTGATGATATGTATAGTGTTCAATAGTTATCTGTTACACAGTTGTTTTTTCATATGAAATCAGGGTATTTGGTGTCTGAAGTTCGTACTTTTAGAGTATTTATTTCACTGAATTGAGTTCCGATTTCTTACGAAGTCGTATATTTTTGGATATTAATTATTATATAACACAGCAAGGTCTAAATGTAATTGACTTTCGGAGCTTATTCAATACACTTTTGAGGTTGATTTGAAACAGTTTCAGACGCTGGTCAAAATACTGCGTTCATTAAGATGTCAGTCAATCTACTGGAGTTCTGAGATAAAATGATATTCTCTCCATATTCAGAAAATAAATAAAATTAAAAGAGGAGTTTGTCAGTTCCTAGTAGGTGAATGTGCCTGTATCTTAGGGTTGATGTTCACTTCAGGGTTTGAACTTAGTACCGTTTGCTTTAAACATTCAAAGATTTATCCTCTTTGTCGCTCAGTTCAGATGGATGCCTACCTGTTGAATGCGTATGAATTTTAATTTAATTTGTAATGCATTTTTCAATAATAAAGTTGTTGATATTGGTGACTGAACCTTGAGTAGTCTTAGTTGACTTATGCACATCCTGTGCAGATTACTTCTAAAAGCTCATTATGTCAAATGCATGTTAAGAAGTGTTTGATAGTTGCTAGCAGTGAAATCAAAGACCCACATTTCGTCCCATTCAACACCTGTCAGCTGCTTCCACGTTTCCATCTATTTTACATAAACTCGTAACATATCCAGACAATCTACATGGGATTAATATACACCGATTTACACTACCCAAAATATTTAGCTGCGAATGTGCATAAACAGTCACATGACTCAGCAGCTCTTCGACCTCACGTATATGAAATATTACGCGTCTGTCTCTCATTGTCTTTGATAAGTAACTGCAGCACATCTGATACGGCGGAACTCCGTTGGCCATGGTTTTTCACTGGGACCCCGGAAACCCAAGAAGCGCTCACAAAAATTTATTTCCAGGAACGTTTTGTTAAGATCATTGAAAGAATAAGAATCTTTTCTCAGAAATTAGCATTAAATGTTTAGACATTTTTATTGAAAATTCATATCTTATAACGTTTTAACATCTCACAATTACTCAAATTGTGAGATATGCAAGTTAACGGTTGCATTAGTTTTGATTGGCAAACTAGAAGTAACCGTCATGTATATGCGATTTGTGTAAAAACACTTCACAAAATATCCTGGTCTAGTTAATCATAGTTTACGTCAGAAATGAGCCTTTTTCCTTTGAAGGCCTTCAGTCGTATTGGGAATTCTTTAAATTATCTCTCAATCTATAATTGATTGACCACTGAGTAGTAGCAGACGTCGAGTACATAAAGTTATTATCATCTTATATCTCCAGATAGTACACGTGATACTGACTTACTAAGACTAGTGGCCATATTGGAACTTGACCGATAGAATTAAATCAACATCAATAAGGACCTGACATGCATGATATTGGTTATCATTCAGTTGCAATTACAACTTAGTCCTACAGATGTCGGTCGAGGCCGGCATAGCTCAACGGTAATGTCAGTCGATATAAGACTGCATATGACGTAACCAAATCTTCCAGAGAGCACCAGTTCCCTTAGTAGTGTAATTACACCGTAATAATCAGTGCTAAATAACACAAAACCTATCTCCTAGGTCCCCTGTTATTATTAATATTCATTTGTTCGCATAACATTGTGAAAAAGTGTGCTAGGACAAAAGCACTTGTATGAGTATTTTTATGTACAACTGTATCATAATGATACGCTTTTAAATATATGCAAATATTTGTAAACAAAATATAAGATTCCCATTGATTCATTTCACATTAGTAATAACCAGCTGATTTGTTACAACTGAGAATATATATTTCTGCTTTCGAAAAACGAATTATGCATTTTCGGGATTAAGACTTTTGATGTTCTAAATGAGAACAATACACATAAGAGAATAAAGTTGGTTTTTGAAAAGATAATCAGTTGATGTTACTTAGATATACAGTATTATTTGTTTGCATATATGAATATAATATAAAGATCAAGACAGTCTATAGGTCAGCAATAACAACTAAATACATTACATAACTAAACTTAATAAGTGAAATGCATGCCAGAATATTTTACATTTATTTAAAGTCGTACTTCATAGTTGATATCTTCATTGGAACTAGATATATAAACACATTACTTCTTATTAAACATATCAATTTAGCAAATATTTATTTCACTGGTTGAAATCATGAGTCAATTGAAGCTAGACCACCATGGAAAACCTGGAAGCACTGGACAGCCGTTTCGTCTTACTGTGGGACTCCTCAGCAGTGCGCATCCACTACCTCGCCCCCTGCGAGATTCGAACCCAGGACCTGGACCTCTAGTGAGAAGCCGTTACCTGTGGAGTTCAACCAGGTCGGTTATGAGATATCAACTCACTAAAGACAATGGTGTACGGTGGAGCAACTTCGTGTGTTAGTTGAAGTTAGACATTAACACCGTTGGATGCCGGTTCAGTGGTCTAGTGGTTAGGTGCTCGCGCGCGCAACCAGTAGGTCCTGGGTTCGAATTTCGCCGGAAGCGAGGTCGTAGATGCGCACTGCTGAGGAGTCTCATAATAGGACGAAACGGCCATCCAGTGCTTCCGGGTTTTCTATGGTGGTCTAGTTTCAATTGACTCATGATTTTTATCAGTGAAACTTCTAAAATCTCCACAAGACCCCTTCTGGAAATATTTATTTTCCTGAGAACGGTGAATTGATTTTCAAAATAAATAGTCAAACTGTTCAACAGATATTATTTTATTGAAATCATGAACCAATCATTGTCAGACCACCATTAAAAATCTGGATGCATTGTACTGCTTTTTCTTTCTAGTATGAAGCTGTTAAGCAGCGCGCATCCACGATGCCTCATGCGAGATTTGAGCCCAGGATCTTCGGTCTTTTCTATGATATATATTTTATGAAATATTGTTACAATGTTGGATTTCTTGTATTCTATAAAATGTAACTGACCCATTTACTGATACCTAATAAGTTAACAGATCACCACCTATGAAATCAAATATATTAGGCTTCAAATTAACTCTAGTAAAAAAGAACTTATGACACTAACCAGTTGAATTATGCTTATGCTTATGCTGATATCATTTTAATAATCCCGTTCCAGCTAAACAAGTTTGTGAAGACTGGTAGGCCCTTCTGGAGAAAAACAGGCTACATCGAAGCAAGGCACAAGTACCAGGGATAAAATAACTTTTTTTTCAATCGCTTGGAGTTCGCTTCATATAAAGCAACCCCGTACATTCTATGCATCACTGTGAATTTTTTGTCGTTTTGCGATCCAGGGTTTCCTAATCATTGGGTGGGTACAGGTAGAGTGGATGATTCGCCTGATCTCCACCACCGAGTTCACAGTTCACGTTAGTTCATGGGTCATCCACCTCACTATCCAGAAGGCACGACACGGACGTGTGAGTCGGATTTCACCTCCTCAATTTAATAATAAATATTGCTAAAACCTTTGATTGAAAAAATAAAATGGATTGTAAATTGACGTTTACAATTTAGAGAATTTAGTTCAATCAATATTTAAGTAAAACTTTATATGACTGAATATGTTTATGTCAATGTCAATACTATGACATGACATAATAATGCATGCAGTAAAATGAGTGGTTTTCTTAATACAATTCTGTGTATAGTATATAATTAGTTGAATAGCTTTCATTAACCGTAATCAACATTATATTTAAGTTGTTTTGATAAAATTATCACTAAGTAACCTAAATAGTCAGAACAACTGAAATTATTGTGATATTAAAACAGTAATCATGATACACAATGACTTCAAGCTTTATCAGTCGGCCTTTTGCTAATACTTAAAGGTCATTTATCCTGAACATTACAGTAATAACATTGCTAAATATATTTTTCAACTATTCTACTCAATAAAGTTCAATGAGAAACGTCATATGATAAAAACAGAAGGGGAAGCAACATATGTACAATGACAGTTGAGATTGATTGGCAATGATATCGTGGAGATGAAGTCATCCAAACAAGGGATGAACTTATAAATGATAATAAAGGAACAATGTACAAAATGTTTTGGCCGTAAATTATATAAGAGGGAGTTTATGTTATTCTGCGAATCTGACTCTTCTCATTTTACTTAAATTTTATCACAATGGGGATTTTTGGAGATTGTAGTAATTTTAATAGTTGAATCCATGGTTCGACTGAAGCATTGGAAGGCCGTTTCGTGTTAGTATGAGAATACGTAACAGTGCTCAACCACGATCCCTCGTGCGCGGTTCACAAACTCAGGACCTTCGACTTCGCGTGTCACCGCTTAACTTCTAGACCACTGAGCCAGCATTCAACGGTGTTCATATTTAACTTCAATCGATCCATGAACCTGCGCAACCATTCATCCATTGTCTGTTTTAAATACCTGTCTCTACCCGACACGGATTGAACTCCACTAGTCGCTGCTTCTCACTAGAGCTCCAGAAAATCCATCTTGAAGATAGTCACTAGTGAGCATAATATTATTATTATCAGAATGTGAATTTGTGAAAATAATGTGTGTGCACCGTTGAAGAATTCGATGATAGGATGAAACGACCGTCGAGAACTTCCATGTTTACAATAATGGTATGCTTATGATTGACTTATAAATTCAACTATTAAAACCATTTAAATGTATCAATGCATTAGGATGTACATAATTATTTTGATTATTCGATTATTGTACTGAATACTTAATATTATTATTATTATTTTTAAGAGTATCTCGTTTAACATTGAATAACATATTTTGATGACAGTTGAATAAGTAGTAAAACAGAAAAACAAAACAAAATTTGAATGATACTACCTATACTACTTTAGTTCTCTTTAAAAAAAAAAACAATAATAATAATAGTTACCGATTGTCATTCCGGAAATTACCTATTTTATTATTTTGATCCTATTTTCGGTACTCACTTTTAACGTGTTCTCATTCGTATGTTTTGTTTTCTCCATTTGATTTTGTATTGAAACATTTATTTTTATTTAGTTACATAACTATTGGACATTGCATTATTCATCTTTGTTTCGGGCAAATATGCACATATGCTAATAAGAGAATGGTCAACTGTAGTTCTAAATAATGATGGAAAGATTCAAGTTAAACAATATTAAGTGAATTTAAAACTTCATCTTATTACACAAATAAGTGGTTATCAAGACTCATTAGCTAAATGGACAATGAGGTGGTGTTTGAAGCGAACGATACTGGGTTCGAGTCTCAAAGTGTATGATAATTCTGAGATACAGTTACATCAAGCTGACTAGTCCCATAATAGAACGAAATGCGTGTCCTGAATTCCATTGCTAGCCGCTATCAATCTTTGCTTATAATATTGAACATTCGTTTATCAATAAAGTTACATATCATAATGCATTTTGAAGTTTTACATGAAAAGTTACATAAAAATGACTTACTATTTTAGAAAAAATTACAATTTTAGAGAGACTTGATTTTACTTTGGCCAACCTTATCATTTTACTCAGTAAACTTATTCATTTAATCGTTTAAAGATCTCCATCATATTAAAAGACTAATACTTGAACGAAGAATATCTATTCAGGTTCTACAATCATTTATCCAAATTAATGATCCGAAAAATGGCCAGGTTAAGAGTAAAGTGCATCGTTTAAAGTTATGACATGTGAAGTTAGGATTGTCAAACAAACGGCTGAAGCAGTAGCTATCCGGATGAAGAAACCTGAACTATACGTACAAGCGAAATATCTTCAACCACTTCTCCTCCCCTGGCCAACGTCAAAGCCAATTAGTCGAAAGTAATATTTGCTATCGAATGACCTATTGTACTTATGACCTTTCATAGTCAAATGCAAATGTCTCTGTTATCTTTATTCACAACTCTTCGTATTATTATTATTATTATTATTATTATCATTATTATTATTATTATTATTATTATTATTATTATTATTATTATTATTATTATTATTATTATTATTGGTTAAACATCATTATTAATATCACCAATACATGATCCATTTACGTCGCATTCATCCCAACTTAATATGTCTTTTAATTGTTGAATTCATGAGTCCATTTAAGCTAGACCACCATCGAAAACCTAAAACGATTGAACGGCTGTTCGATCCTAGTATGGCACTTCAAAACTGCACATCCACGAACTCAAGACCTTGTGTTTTGCGCGCGAACGCTTAACCTCTAAACCACTGAGCTGGCATCCAACGGTGTTAATATCAAACTTCAATCGATCAGTGATCCTGCATAATCATTCATCCATTACCTGAGGTAGATGCCTGTCTCTACCAGACACGGATCGGACTCCACTGGTGACAGTTTCTCACTAGAACTCCAGGAAATCCATCTTTGAGCCAGTCATTAGCTAGCAGATGATGATTATTTCTAGAATGGGCGCTTAGTTTAGATCGTAGTAGTTGTAGTAGTTGAATTCATGAGTCAGTCCAAACCGGTTCTTCCAGGCTTTCAATGGTGGTTTAGTTTAGATCGACTCATGAATTTAACTGTAGTGCCACTATCCACGATTGTCATCAGTGAGTTACTATCCCACAACTGACCCGATTGAACTCCACTGGTCAAAGCTTCTCACTAGAACTCCTGGAAATACCTCTTGGAGACCGTCACTGGTGAGCATATGATGATCATGTCTTACTAATAATTTTTTACATAATATAGTCTTCCACTAAACACTTGATCGAATTTTAAGTGCACTATTATTTCTTTTACCCTATCTAAGCCATATTTATTCGGATCATGGATCTTAACATTTTCACTTAACATATAATCTGATTCAAGTTAATATTCTACATGAGTCATTTCAAGATTAACAATTTTATTTTATTTTATTTAAGAATCCTAAATACACATACTTTAAGCTATTCGCTTTACCCTTAAGCTGGTCATTTTTAGGATATATAATTGTAGAACCTGAGTAGAATTTATCAAAAAGAATCTCCTCCGTTCAAATATTATTCTTTTAATATGATGGAGATCATTAAACGATTATTTATTTAACCTTTTATAATTAAAACTAAATATAAATTATTGTTACCTTGATAATTAAATATAAACCGTCTTAGTGATTATCATTGCTATGCACCTACAAGTCTCTAATACTATAATACTATACAGCACTTTAACGAAATATACACATTTAAAAGAACTGTTATTTGTATTTCAATCTCTCAATCTATTACATCATTAGAACTATCTTTATTCTGTCATCGATCCTGTTCCCTGTGTGCAAATAAAAAACAGCCGCCTCGTGAGATTCCAACCCAGGACCCATCGGTCTCACGCGCCAACGTTTAACCTCTACACCAATGAGCCGGCATCCAACCATGTTAATGTATAACTTCAACTAATCCATGAAATCGAGTGACACATTCACCATTGTCTTTAGTGAGCTACTATCTCACAACAGACCCGGTTAAACTCCACTGGTCACAGCTTCTCACTAGAACTCCAGGAAATACCACTTGAAGCCAGTCACTAGTGAGTATATGTTGACTCATGATCTGAACTATTAAAATTACTATAATATCCACAAAAACTGTCCTCATATTTTTAATGATAAAATTTTATAATCGTGTGCTCAGACATGAACATTTATTGTTAGGCAATAACAAATGCTGATATGTTTTGTAGTATAACATTAAGTTTTATTTACCACGATGTAACAATGTAACAGCTCAACACACACTGAGATAGTTGACATATTGAATTTGATTTAATGTATACACATTTCACTCTAGCCATTCTTAAAATAATTCACTAGAATAAAAATAGTAAATTAGGATAATTCGATCAGGTTTTAGTGAGACTTTTGGAGATATTTTTCGGATTCCAATTATTTTTATATTTATATTGTACAATTGATGGATAACTTAATTACTAAATGTTTATGTTTACCTCATCGTAAGCTCTCAGGGGATTTCTTATATGTCGTCATACGTTTTAATGTTCTCTAATTATAACCGATATATTATGCAGTGTTTGTTTCTCTCCCTATCACTAACCAAACTGATATGGATCAAAACTACTTTTTAATCAACACATTTCATGAAAGGAAGACTACAAATGTCATCAGATCCTAAACACTATCATAAGTCAAGCGTCTTTAGATATTTAAAAATCTGTATTAGGTTAATGGATATCATGTTTAGAGTAATTCAGCTTATATAAATTATAGCTTGATTTACATACAGTCAGTAGGAATTGTATGCATCAAACGTGGAACTGGACATTTGTCGCTCTTAATACATATCTCTTCCCTTTCATACAATTAGAATCTAATAATATACATGATACCTAATCTGTGTGTAAAAGAATCAGTTTCTTTTCCAAAAAAATATATAATTTATACTTTTGATAAAAAGGATTAGCTGTTTTCATGGATATACATAGTTCCATAAACTGTCTAGACAGATAAATAATGCAATGATATGTGATTAAGATTTCATGCACAGATTTCATAGCTTTCATGAATAAGGAACTCAGCAAACTATAATATAAGCTAATTAACTTAAGTTTTTAGTAGAGTTAGATAATGTCTATGACACTTATATAATAAACTATTCGTTGTCAGTAAATGAGAACTACATTATCTATATTTGAGCTGTGAATTTTCAAGAAAGATGTCAAACTTCAACAAGACCACAAAATGTTGATCACTCTGGGAAAGCATACAACTTTTAATAAAATAAGAAGTGTTCACTTTCGACTATTCTGTTTATAAAATCTACAGTAATGCATGATATTCAGAATAGTTTTAATGTCACAAAATACTACGAATACATTTTTGTTAAACCAATAGACTAAAACCGAAATCATTATCAAGTTAGACAACTGATGAAAGCCAGGAAGTACCAGACAATAAATTTATCCAAGCATAGAACTACCTATCAGTGCACATCCACAACCCTGTCACAAGGAATCGACTTCACGAAACCCCATTTTGTAGAAGAATGTTTAAGCTTTAGGCTACTGAATCAGGATTCAGTAGTCTAACTTTAAACAACCCGCTATATTGCACGATCAAAACTATAATACTGATGACGGAAATTAAGTTTGTGATAATTTGATAGCAGGAAGAACTGATTACCGCCAGAAAAAGGAATGATTTAAAACCTTTTAAAATAATCTGTGCACTAAAAATAGGCTTATTCATGTAGTATACTCCTACCAGATTAGTAAAAATATAAGAAAACATATATTTCGTGCCACAGATTACAGAAAGATACGTAGGTTTATCAAAACCCGGTTTCTCAACATAATAACTAACTCAGTGTTTTGCCATCATCAGTATGCAGGGTATAAACAACAATTTGCTCATTAAAATAAGTACATTAGATGAAAACACTATAATTGACTTGAAAGGGTTTGATTTTGCTGTTGTTGGTGCTAAGGATATCGATTGATTGATCTCTTTTGACTTAAATACAGATTGCCTCGATATCTAGATCACTCACAAGGATTTCTACACATAATTAGATATCAGCACAAACTAGAGTCTATCTGGGCTCATTGTCTCAGTAAATAACGCATTGGGTGTTTGAAGATGTGAGCATCAACACTAGGATAAATGTACTTGCAAATTATAATCGCACGTCCTGGATTCCACTATTGGCCACAATCTAACTTATCAAAAAAAATATTAAAATAAAGTATTTTTATCATCGCAAATTATAGAACAAGAAGGTTGACATGTAGGCATTTCACAATTGTACTCGACATGACGATATAAATTACATAACCAAATTCAGAACATATCCATAACAAAACGTATTCTAGTACAACATTACAAAATATCTTAGTACACTCTGAGAACCATACAGTAAGCACTTCATTTGCAAATTGTCAATGAATTGTCTCAAAATTTGTTGTTCGTTCATTTCCATACCATTCAATCTCTGTTCTCGTTCTCTTCTCTTCAATGTTCTCAACCGTCTATAGCCAGGCATTTCACTTTCGATACATACTACCTATATCTGTAGATATCAGTAGTACACATCACAGCAGTTTTTGAATTTTGGGCAAACATATAGAGTGTTAGCTTGCTGATGTATATATATATATAACATTTGAAAGGTTAGTGCATAGAATATACTTTTGTTCACCATTACTGACATGAACAATGTCGTCAGAAGAAGAATGACTGAAATTTCAACGAATAAACAAAAATGATTATTTTTAATTAATAGCTTGTTCTTACAATCATTCTCTGACAGTTTGAATGGACTTTAATAGTGAAAGGTTTTGATTTGTCATTTAATTATTCAAAAAAAGTCTGTTGTAATATGTCAGCATAAAGCTGAATTTACAATATTTCAGTCATTATAATAACTATTACTTATATATATATATATATATATATATATATATATATATATATATATATATATATATATATATATATATATATATATATATATATATATATATATAGTCTGTTTCAATGTCTGTCATTGCTTATTAGAAGTAAATGACCTATTCCACAAAAAGCAAATCATCAGTAGTTCTATTCAGATTCCTATGAATTCAAATTTATTTATTTATTCGATCAGTATTATATATTTGCCTAGATTTAATAGTTTAACTGACATTAAAAAAACATCTCTTCTTTTTCTTCTCTAGCCCTAACGATAATTTTCTTTAAGGTGTGGCCATAAATAGTTTGTTAATAAGTTTAATGATTAGTTTTAATGTCATTGAAATATGTTCTCAATATGTCTAGCTGATCATTTGTTTTTACTAGTTGATATCATGAATCAATTAAAGCTAGACCACTGCGGAAAACCTGCAAGCATTGGACGGATGTTTTGTCCTATCGTGGGACTCCTCAACAGTGAGCATCCACGATCCACGAACGCAAAATATTTACTTGAGATAAGATGTATTGGAAAATAAATCAACTCTGATTGTAAACGTATTCGAACTTGAATCCTAAATGATATTAGCATGATTACTATAGTTCATATTCAGTGTACAAGTTAACTTAGATATCTCATCAAACTAGAAAAACCGCTTTATTTATGGTAGTACTTTTTAAATGAGTTAATACTCCTGCAAACTTCAGAGTTCTGTAACCATAAGTATATTTTCAATTTTAATGTTATACACATTCAATTTAGAAAGAAGTAGACAATTCCTTGAATTGTTATCTACCTTATACATTTGAACTGTCATATTTTAAACTGGAAAATAAATTCTATCTAGTTGATAGTCAAATTGTTTTTAGAAACTTACTATTAGCAATTATATACTACAAAAATATTCAGTAGTAAATATTTATACAATGAAAAAAAACTGTGATTCACCAGTGTTGGCATCCTAAACTGCTCATACTCACTTAGGAAAAAAATATTTTTTTCTTTTCGTAGATTTGGTTTTACCTGGACTTTAGCAGTAAATACAAACTCCTGATAAAAAAATGAGGGTTGTAGAAGTAGTATTTTTTATTCAGACAAAGAGTGATCCACTCATATAATTGATTAAATCAATACAATAAGATTAGATGTATATAAAATGCACATATATAAAAGTTGAGTTCATCAGTCCATCTAAGCTAGACCACCATTGAAAACCTGCAAGCATTGAACGGCTGTTTCGTCCTAGTATGGGACTCCATGATAGTGCGTACCCAGGATCATGTATGTTGGACTCGAACCCATAACCTTCGGGTTGGATGCTGGCTCAGTGTTCTAAAGGCTAAGTGTTCGCAAGCGAGACCAAATTCTGTGGGTTCAAGACCCACATGAAGCATCGTGGATGCACACTGTTGAGGTGTCCTATACTAGGACGAATCGGCCGTCCAGTGCTTCCAGGTTTTCAGTGGTGGTCTAACTGAGGTCGACCCATGAATCTAACTATCAAAATTACTACAATATCCACAAACTCCCATTACGATAACATATATAAAAAATATATTTGGTCACATGTATATGTGCAAACGTTACAAGAAGCATAAGATTGACTCGTTTATGTGGCACACGTTTATTTTAACATCATATGGAGCCCGAAAACTTATAGAGTTGTGTAGACTCGCTTTATAACACAATACCAAATTAAAGATTATGTCGTACGTGTCAAATAAATGTGGCATTTTTCAATAGTTGGCTAACTTCAGTATTTAAAATAATTAATGTAAGTGCGACAGTACGTGTAAACTCACTTGACGAATCATAAATAAAAAGAAATTTGCATCGTGGTTTCCATTGACAGCCA